>NC_064638.1:287148954-287748954 GCF_023864345.2 Schistocerca serialis cubense | reverse complement strand
TTTACATTATGGTTAGAACAATAAGAAATAAATATGAAAATGGAAAGCGAACTGGACATGAAGTGACATTTTTTGAAATGTTGCTGGAATTTACTCTTTTCTGTCACTTCACATCCGATTCTTTTACTTCTATTGTAGATTCTGAAGATTGTTATTGCAGAGCACAAATGGCAATCTTATTCAGAAAACTTTGCAATCAAGGCAAATAAAACATTATGAATACATAGTAATTGGCATGTTCAGGTTCAATAAAATTAAAATTTTAGCATTAAACAGTAATTAGGCGCGAGGGGAACAAATCAGAAAAACGTTAACACTCGAAAAACCGGTGCCTGTTTGACAATTCAAATTAAATTAAGAATCCCAATAAAATAAAATTAATGCATGATAAGAGTACTGAAGAAGAGCTTGATGACATGTTACCTACACATATACAGAAACATAGCGGAAAATGGAATGATAGTTGTGCGAGGGCCATTCCAAAAGAAATGCGCACTATTTTTTTTTAAAATCCATCTTTTATTCTACATGTTTGAAAGTTTTACAGTGTGTAGATACATCCTTTAGGAACAATATTTTCATTTCTCCACGTAATTTCCATTCCTCTCAACTGCCTTACGCCATCTTGGAACCAGCGCCTGTATACCTGCACGGTAAAATTCTGGACCAACCTGTTGGAGCCACTGTTTGGCAGCGTGCACAAGGGAGTCATCATCTTCAAACCTTGTTCCACGAAGAGAGTCTTTCAGTTTCCCAAAGAGATGATAGTCACATGGAGCCAGGTCAGGACTGTAAGGCAGGTGTTTCAATGTTGTCCATCCGAGTTTTGTGATCGCTTCCATGGTTTTTTGACTTACATGTGGCCGTGCATTGTCGTGCAACAGCAGAACATCCTGCTTTTGCCAATGTGGTCGAACACGACTCAGTCGAGCTCGAAGTTTCTTCAGTGTCGCCACATATGCATCAGAATTTATGGTAGTTCCACTTGGCATGATGTCCACAAGCAAGAGTCCTTCGGAATCGAAAAACACCGTAGCCATAACTTTTCCAGCAGAAGGTGTGGCTTTGAATTTTTTTTTCTTGGGTGAGTTTGCATGATGCCACTCCATTGATTGCCTCTTCGTCTCTGTTGAAAAATGATGGAACCATGTTTCACCACTTGTCACAGTTCTTCCAAGAAATTCATCTCCACCATTCTCGTACTCTTCCAAAAGCTCGCTGCATACCGTTTTACTTGTCTTTTTTTTTTTTTTTGTGAGCCACTGTCAACATCCTGGGAACCCACCTGGCACAAACCTTTTTTAACACCAACACTTTCAGTATTCTGCAACAATTTCTTTCCCTTACCCCAACGTAGCGTGACAATCCGTTCACTGTGATGCATCTATCAGCACAAATTCGTTAACTCCCTGCACATTGTCTGGAGTGTGTGCAGTACGAGGCCTGCTGCTGTGAGGACAATCCTCAATATTGCCGTGCCCGCTTTCATCACGTAACCTGCTTGCCCACCGACTAACTGTACTGCGATCGACAGCAGCATCTCCATACACCTTTTTCAACCTCTTGTGGGTGTTTCCCACTGTCTCGTTTTCACAGCACAGGAACTCTATGACAGCACGTTGCTTCTGACTAACATCAAGTGTAGCAGCCACCTTGAAGACATGCTGTGACGGCGCCACTCACGGGAACAGGTTGAACTACGTTTGAAAACAAGTGGGAAGGATGTATTTACACACTGTAAAACTTTCACACATGCAGAATGAAAACTGTATTTTTACAAAAATAGTGTGCATTTCTTTTGGAGTGACCCTTGTAACAACATAGTATGAGGAGTGATCAAGAAGTTTTCAGTCGAAGGGCGCACAGTCCAGAATCGGTATGCCAATCAGGCAAAATCTCAGTGAGCATTGGGGCAATCATCCCATCGAGACACCACGTTGAAGACAGCCGTTTGGTAGAACATTGTGGCCTGTTGCGTGAAGAAGCCTGTAACTGCTTGCTGCTCATTCTCGTCCCACAGGTATCGTCGACTCCCGAAGGCGTTTTTTAAGCGACCGAACGCTTGGTAATTACATGGGAAGAGTCCACCCCAAAAGGTGAACGGTCAGCGCGTTGAAATGCCACGCACGGGGACCCGGGTTCGATTCCTGGCTGGGGTGGGAGATTTTCTCCCCTCAGAGACTGGGTGTTGTGCTATCTTCATCATCATTACATCCCCATTGTCGACGCACAAGTCAACCAATGTGGCGTCGCTCTCAATAAGACTTCCACTTGGCGGCCGAACTTCCCGTCTGGGAACTCCCGGCCATTGATGCCATACGATCATTTCCATTTGCATGAGAAGAGATAAGGAGTACAGGGCGTGTGCTCGACTGTCTCCCACAGGAGTTGGCGTTACGGCGTTTGCGATATGGGGACGTGTGTTATCATGAAGCAGCAGAACCACTTGTTGCAGTTGTCCACAACGGCTTTCAACAGACGTGTTGCTCCATACACATTCTTCATTCTCCGATAGATGTCTACCGGTGTTTGTCTTTCGGCAGCCTAAGAAAGAAAAGCAGCACATTGGTCCTATTTAGAAGCATTTGGTAACAACGTCGCCATAGTTCACGTTTCCGCATTTGTCGCACGAGCGCCAGAAAGACACGAATGCCACAACATTCCCTTGCGTAGACGTTGTAAGTAGGCGGTTTAGGTTTTTATGTTGGTAACCTCACGTAGCGCTCTGTATGAAAATCACTGGCTGTGCTGTGTGCAGTTTGCGGCTGGTTGGCATTGTTGGAATATTCGCTATTGTAGTGTTGGGCAGTTGGATGTGAACAGTGCGTAGCGTTGCGCAGTTGGAGGTGAGCCGCCAGCAGTGGTGGATGTGGGGGGAGAGATGGCAGAATTTTGAGAGCGGACGATCTGGACGTGTGTCCATCAGAAAGAGTAAATTTGTAATACTGTATATCATGAACTGATATATATATATATATATATATATATATATATATATATATATATATGATGACTTTTGAATATTATTAAGGTAAATACATTGTTTGTTCTCTATCAAAATCTTTCATTTGAATAACTGTGCCTATCAGTAGTTAGTGCTTTCAGTAGTTACATTCTTTTATTTAGCTGGCAGTATTGGCGCACACTGTATTGCAGTAGTTCGACTAATGAAGATTTTTGTGAGGTAAGTGACTCATGAAAGGTATAGGTTATTATTAGTCAGGGCCATTCTTTTGTAGGGATTATTGAAAGTCAGATTGCGTTGCGCTAAAAATATTGTGTGTCAGTATAGTGTTGATCGGAATAAGTAAAGAGAGAGATGTCTGAGTACGTTCAGTTCTGCTCAGCTATTTGAACATCAAATAACGTAGAGGTTTGGCAGCACAGTCTTTCATAACACAGAAGCGACAGAGAAGGAGGTTGTGAGTGTTCTTGTACACTCATGTTCAGAAAAAACAGAACACCTTGAAGGATTAGAGATAGGACACTCATATTCACAGGACATTTACATTAGCATGTCCTGCAGAAATGATTAGCTTATGAACCATGTCGGCCAGCGGGTTCAAGGTCAGCAACGATGTCGCGACGCAACACCACCCATCGGTAAAATGTGCCTGCCGCTTTCGTTGTCGCTGTAGACCGAAGGTAATGGCCTTGTGCAGACGCGCACGATGCCTCGCAGACGTATGCGAGAGTCGTACCGTCAGATCAGTGGATTTGAGAGAGGGCGTATTAGTAGCATGAGAGAATGTGACCCATCCATCCGGGAAACTGCTTCTCGTGTAGGACCAAGTGTTTCGACGGCGTAACGGGTGCGTGCAGAATGGTTCACGGAACGCCGTAGAACATGACGACATGGATTAGGTCGCACCACACAGACCACGCTCCGAAAAGATCGGCACCTCATCCTAAAGGCATTGCAGGAAAGATCTCCGTCCTCCTTGGATCTGGCGCAACAGTGGAACAGTGTAACACATCCTATCAGAAGTGACAGTCCGTTGCCGTTTATTACGGCATGGGATACCTGCGCCTCGTCCACTTCCCTGTCTACCCTTGACGAATGTGTAGAAACATGCTAGACGGCAGTGATGTTTGGAATGAAGTCATTGTGGACAGGAACGGCATCAGATAGTGTTTTCGGACGAATCCCAGTTCTGCCTGAAAATGGTGGCCGCATTTTGGTTCGCTGCGGACACGGGGAGCGGCATGGCAGTGACTGTTTTCGCACAACACATACAGCACAAACATAAGGCCTTACAACCACAAATCATAACTGGTGCGTGTCAAGGGCTCTGTGACCAGTGTGACCTACCTGAATCACATCCTGCGACCCGTAGCCATACCGTTCTTGCACAAAACAGCTGACGTCATTTTTCAGCAAGACAATGCACGACCACATGTTGCTGCACGAACACGCGCTTTCTGGGTGTCACGGGATGTCAGCCTTTTGCCCTGAGGACCACCAGACTTGTCGCCAGACGAAAATGTGTGGGACACGGTGAAACAACGGGTGCAGCGCTGTGACCCGGTGTCGACCACCACAGACGAACTTTGGAACCAGGTGAATGCAGCATGGTTGGCTAAGCACAGGACACCATTCGCGCCTTATACGCGTCGATGCCATCATTCATAGAACAAGTTATTAGGGCCCATGGCGGAACCTGTGCAACAGGACACGTACTGAACCGAGGTGACTGGAATGCTAATCATTTCTGCAGAACATACTAATGTACATGTCCTGTGAATATCGATGTCCTATCTCTAGTCGTTTAAGCAAAGTATCAGAAATATCTCCTCCTGATGGCTGTTTTTTTCTGAACATGAGTATATTATGTATTGGCAGAGCTAGGGTAGCAGGGAAGTGAGACCTCGAGTTGCGGTTATCATGAGATTATAGATACTTGATCTTTAATGGGAAATAGCGGATTGCGTGGGCACCGAGGAGCCGTTGAAGAAGACGTAGCGTATGTGACTTCTGTGGCTGCGACCATCCAAACGTCTATCTAAAGCACTTACACGATCAAATAGACGGTTGTTGTAGATGTTACGCACACAAGGTTTCGTGCTTATTTCTAACTGTCTAGTGTTGGATTACATCACAATAGTGGAGATTCAGCAGAAGAACTGATTACGTAAGTTTTTTCCCGTAGGAAACTTCTGGAGACCCTGGAGGCAAATTGAAGTCTTCTTGCATGTGGTGGCAATATTTTTTGCCCATCTGACGTTCTGGTCCAAATGTACACGCAAGTTCTTCGCTGTTTCTGGTAAGGTATTGGAGTACCATCTAGTAGGATAAATAAACACAGTATTGATTAAAAACAGTCTTGGTTGCAATTTTAGTTTTTCTTTATTTTTCAACGACGCATTTCGCCTTATTTAGGCATCTTCAGGTTATCATTTCTAGATGGACGCGAGAGGCACCAATATCTGTATAACGAGTTCCCATTCACAAGAGCTCCTGCATTTCACAAAGACATTTGCGCTTCACATAGAGACACACTCATAAAAATTAGTTGTTTCATATTTAAATACTTATATTATTACATTTCAATTAATGTTGAAGCATTTTATTTAAATTTCTGTAAATTCGCTTTTAATAATTATTTCAATGGTGCACCAGCGATTATTATCGACAAAATTGTAAACCTTTTGATTTTATATTACATATCTGTTCATATTTTGTACACAGTCTTGACAGAAAAGTAGCTGTAAATGGACAGTCTTAGTGGGAATATGATGTGAAATACGGAGTTGTGGCAGAAGAACGATTGTAAACGATAAATGGAGATAGCGGACAGCTAAAGGCAGAAGTATCTTTTGTTAATAGTTCGATGTGTGCAAGTATTAGTGAATATAATTGGTTTTAAAGTTCACAACCTTTCTGCAATTGACTAATGATTGAAAGCCACCTGAATAACACAATCATTTCACAAGTTAATGTTTCTTCACATCAGAAAATTTCCATTTAATAGAATCCGACATCAGCCTCATATTCCACGGAAGATAACGAGGCCGCCAACTATAGAACAAAGTAATATTTTATAACTTTAGATGGATATTAGGGATTCGATGCAACTTACTTAAAATAAATTATCAACGTCTGTTACGAAAACAGATTGCTCAATGTTAAGCATTCGAAGACCAACATACATAGCCAACTTCAAACAATTTTCCGTGGACTGATCGTCTTGTCTCACAGTAGGATAAACATATTAACAGTTGCGGCAATTACTTTTGAAACAATAGGTAGATTACTTTCTTTTTTCCCGTTTTCCTCGTTTTCATTTAATTGCCGCTTACACTATTGCTCCCTACACATTGTTCCGGTGACCACGAAAATAAGATTAAATTACTTACAGCAGCCTTTAAACAGTCTTTATTCCCATGCTCCATACGCAAATGAAGTAGACAGGAACTCTAATATTTTGTACAATGGAAAGTACTCTCTGTCAAGCACTTCGCAGTGGTTTGCAGAGTATGAGTGTAGACGAATACATCCATTCCCTGCGATTGTTACGTCGGATGCCGGGAAAATACATGAAACCAGTTTCCACTGGAGTATTATAGCAGATTACTACCCAGATCGTCCTTGCCTAACTGACCTTGTGCTAATCACAAGGCTAAGAAGACTGGAAAGTGAAAGGACCTACCGCCGATCAAGTTAAGCGAGTTACTACGTAACAAGTGACACATCTGGGCCAGTGAAAAACGAAGAACTGTGCAGCAGCCACCTGGTCTCTGGACAACTTTTTTAATTGGGTTCAGCTGTTAAAAATTCGACTGGTTTCACTGTCGTGTTGAGTAACGACGCGTTTTCCAGTTTACTTCTGATATTCAATGAAATAATACACTCGTATTCAGTTATAAAATGATGGTATTTCGAGTATGCATAGAACTTTTGTGGAGGTATTCACGCAAGTAACTGACATGATCGACCCATGAACATTTCTTTCGCCAGGCGATATTAGTAGAAAATCAAGAATAACTGTTCTTTTAGCTAAAAAAAAGCTGGTATTCAGTTAAATATAAAGTGAAGAGCATGCGATATACGTGAATTTCCTCTGACTCAGAACAAATCACAAAAGTATATTTATCAAATAATTAACTGAACTGATGAGTCAGAAAAGGTCATGCCCAATTTTTTCCAGATTATATTTACCAGTGATAACTGATCTTTATTTATGCATGCAGATCTTTTGGTATAAAAGGGGCAATATTTCATCAGTAATAGGGAAAACTACATTCTGGGCCATTTTGTTAGTGTGGGTTGCATACATTCAGAGGCAAACTTGATTGATTTATGACCTGAACCTATTGCTCGGCTAAGTGCTTTATGACCTTCTGAGCATTGATTTATAACCCCTAAGGATAATCTGCCCTTCTGGGAAACCACCAACACCCCTCCACTCCTCTACATCCTCCCCCACCCCTCTGGGAAATACCCTCACCGATGCAAGCACGCTTTTGATATCAAATTAATTGACTAATTAATTCAATCGATCAATTAATTAACCCCTCCCCCTTTGAGTAATCACCCAGCACTCCCCCTCTGGGAAATCCCCCAGCCATCCCCCCCACCAGTCCCATCCAGAAATTGGTGGGAAAAAGACTCAACTCTGGTAGAGAGAAAGGATCTCATGCTACAAAATTTAAATCAATGTCAATTGAATGGCAAAGGAAATAATGTTTATTTATAAAATTCATTTTGCAGGTGTTGGATCTCTCTTTTATTTGGTAGGGTAAGCTCATCATTCTCTGTCATTTTGGAAGATGTAGGTTTTGCAAAATACACCAGAAAGAAGTAATTAAATAGCTCACTTTTTTTTCCAGTCGCATAAGGAATACTGCCATGAAATCGACATCAACATGACTCACCACATGTAATTACTCTGTTAAAAAATCTTTCGATCCCTCCGTCACCCTGATTATGTCTCTGAGTGATGGGTCAGTCGCATTGCACCATGCATGCCACTGGTCAGGGACGCCACTGCTGTGGAGCTGCACTAATCCTCCACAAACAAAGCACTAGGTAATAGCATCCCATTGAAATTTCATTTTGATACCAGGCTCACTTCCTATCTCTCTCTCTCTCTCTCTCTCTCTCTCTCTCTCTCTCTCTCTCTATCTCTCTCCATCTCCATCTCTGTGTCTCAAGTTGTTGCTTCCTGTTTGTGTGAACCAACGTATACAAACACACACATATCAAGATGTCTCCCCAGTCCTCCTCCATTCCATCCCCTCCCCTGTCCCCCTTGCCACTCATGCAGACCAGCATTGGTAGTCGGTACATCCCTTTGTTCTCACACTTCCATTCATATAGAAACCTGTAGGGCATAGAACAAAGACACTTGAGAAGAAGGTAGCGTCTGTCATGTGTCACACTAACTGCATCTTTGCTCTGAACAAAGTAGTGGATACCTGGTAAGACACCAGCTGTGGATGTCTTGCAAATATTATCTCACTTTATCAGATTGATTGACTAATTAATTAAATCGATACCTTTTGTGTGCAGTTAGTTTTTTCTTGCATTCTGTTGGTGGATACTAGGACTTGTACATTCGTTAGGATTCGATCCTGCAAATGCCCAGTTTCAAAACTCTACTCTTCTCGCTTCCAGGTATTTTTTCCCTTGCAGAGTCAGGTAATTTTGTAGGAAGTCCATTGAGTTGCAGACAGCTAAAAATTCCAAATTTCAGCTCAGTAACAATTAGTGGGAGGGGATGGACAGATGTGAGCTCGCAATACCACTATAAGAAACAATGAATTGATCAACTGGGAATTTGACATTGTTATTGGGTTCTTAAAGCACTATAGAATTCCTAAGTTGGTTCTCTTTGCTACATTTGAAAGGAGGAGGAAGGACCTACGTCGTGATAGGATAGCGACAAATACCACTACAAGATAGAGTTCACTGCGATGTACTGAATAACACTAAACATGAAACAATTAAACCATGATCCAATCTGCAGTAATACTTGTTATAGCTAGGTGTTGGAGATCGCTGAAACACTCCACTTCAGTCCTAATGTCCACACGCAGCACCTCAGGCCAGATATTGCACACTGCTAGTTGCTACTATGGAAACGTGTCTCGCTGATCGCACCCAATCTGCAGCTGGACTCGGCCCGCCGGAGAGGACCACCCGGTCGTGATGGGTGTCCAGGACGACCAGAGTGTTTGGAAACCGAATATTGTCAATACCTCCAGCGCCAGCATTCGACATATTGAATCTCCTCAAATTTCCACATAAAAATTGGACAATACTCGCAACACACGCGATTGATGAGATGGCTCAACACATTCTGAGTGAAACCTTCCGGTCTCCTCTATACCTCTTTTGTTAATGATAACCTTCCAGTTTGCAATAGCCTATGAAACCTTTCCTTAGGATTTCTATCTCTTGCTTAATAATAACAAATGAAATTTTCCCTTTGAAATTTATTCTCTTTCTCAATCTTCACATACAAATTTAATTGCTGTTTTTTAAAAGTTATTTTCAAATTATTTCTACGAAACATAGAATGTCGTCGTCATGTGGCCTCCCCGTCTCCTCTATATCTCTTTTGTTACGCAACCTTCCCTTAGGATTTCTATCTCTTGCTTAAAAATAACAAATGAAATCTTCCCTTTGAAATTAATTCTATTTCTTAATCTTCGCATACAAATTTAAATGCTGCTTATTAAAAGTTATTTTCTGATTATTTCGACGAATCGTAGAATGTGTCGTCGTCGTGGCCCTCGGTCGTTACCTGCAATAACCCAAAACTGTTACTTACCTTTTTTACTGTTACTGGATCGCCATCTGACTGCTACATCGAACTGCGACATGAATATACTTACTCTGGTTTACTATACTCCATTAACTGCTGGTGGGCTGTCATAATAAGTGGCTGTATTTATTACCAAAGCTGACGTTATTTTTTATTAGCAAAGCTAACGTTATTCTTTAATTAATTAGACTGAAGTTACGTAATTCATAGTTACACTTTTTCTTGACAACAATAAAATTTTTGCAAAGTTTTATGTTGATGGTTTTTGGGATGGATTATAATCAGTAATGCAACATCGCTGGCAAAAATTAATTATATTCTGAAAACGTTTCTTCAAATATTTACTGCTGGTAATGAAATGATTTTACAAACGTTCAACTGGGACTTACTTTTTACAATAATCTTACGACTAGTATTGCACAAACATACCTTCAGAAGTCTTGAGTTTCTCAAAAAAATAATTCAATAATATTAGTTCCTCTTATGATAATAATTAGCTGATGTCTGTACATCCGTTTATAATCTCTTGTAAATCATACCTGGTGGCTGGCAGGCACACCGCTTCTCTCAACCTCCCGCTTCAGACCTGCTACCAACTCGCTTCACATCTCGCTTACTACTGGCTCCTACGAACGCTAAAGTGCGGTCTCTCCTGCCAACAATGCTTTCTGGTGCAGACAATCCCTGCTACCATTACAAAATCTATCAATGCGCGGTCTTTCCCGCTGTTTTTAAAATTATATCAATTTGCGGTCTCTCTTGCCAACAATACTTTGGTGCAGACATTCCCTGCTACCACAATTATTTCCAACATGACAAATATTAATTATTCCTACTTAATCCTATTAATAAAATATAAACATATTTCATAAATTGTGATTTGACAATAGACAATAGAAATATACACGTCTTACATGAGTATTAGTTCACTATTCAGCTATCCAGAGAGAAACATAGAGGTAGACGCTGGGACTTGCCCGTGCTGCTGCGGGCAAGAACCGACTAGCTGGTCAGCCAGGACTTTTCTCTGTACCCGTTACTCGCGACAGCCTGAAGCCGGAAATTAGTTTATTCCGGCCGCCGGCTACTTCCACCAGATGTCCCACACACCAAACGGTGTTGTCCTACCATCCTGTCCCTTCTTGGCCGCGCGGGGTAGCCGCGCTGTTTCAGGCTTCTTATCACGGTACGCGCGGCTCCCCCCGTCGGAGGTTCGAGTCCTCCCTCGGGCATCGATGTGTGTGTTGTCCTTCGCGTAAGTTAGTTTAAGTTACATTAAGTGGTGTGTAAGCTTAGGGACCGATGACCTCAGCAGTTTGGTCCCATAAGACCTTACCACAAATTTCCAAATTACCTTCTTCTTGTCAGTATTTTCCGTATATTCCTTTCCTCACCGATTCTGTGGAGAACCTCGTCATTCTTTACCTTATCAGTCCCCTTATTTTCAACCTTCTTCTGTAGCACCACATCTCAAATGCTTCGAATCTCTTCGTTTTCGATTTTCCCACAGTCCATGTTTCACTACCATACAACATTGTGCTCCAAACGTACGTTTCCTCAAATTAAGGTGTACTTTTGATACTAGTAGACTTCTCCAGGAATGGCCTTTTTGCCAGTACTAGTCTGCTTTTTATGTCCTCCTTATTTATTTTGCTGCCTAGGTATCAGAATTCCTTAACTTCATCTACTTCGTGATCACCAATCCTGATGTTAAGTTTCTCGCTGTTCTCATTTCTGCTACTTCTCGTTACTTTCGTCTTTCTTCGATTTACTCTAAATCCACACTTTATATTCATAGACTGTTCATTCCATTCAGAAAATCCTGTAATTCTTCTTCACTTCCATTGCGGATAGAAATATCATCACTGAATCTTAACACTGATATCCTTTCGCCTTGAATTTTAATCCCACTCTTGAACCTTTCGTTTATTTTCATCACTGCTTCTTCAATGTATAGATTGAACAGTAGAGGTGAAAGACTACATCCCTTTCTTACACCCATTTTAATCCGAGCACTTCGTTCTTGGTCTTCCACTCTCATTATCCCTCTTGGTTCTTGTATATATTATCCACCTTTCGCTGTAGCTTACCCCTATGCATCTCAAAATTTCGAACGTCTTGCATCATTTTACATTGTCGAATGCTTTTTCCACGTCGTCAAATCCTACGAATGTGTCTTGATTTTTCTTTAGTCTTACTTCCATTATCGATAGCAATGTGAGAACTTGAAGCCATTTTGACTATTTTTCGACCGTGACAGTCTCAAGAAATATGTAAAGGTTTTTTAAATTACCGCTACCAGTCACAAACTTTGTTAACTATTGTATTATTTATTTATTTTACCTCATCTTCAGGCTAAATGGCATTACAAAAACAATTTCACGATAACATTATATTGATGTTACACAGTCTTTTCATAAATGATAGAAGAACAAAGATAACCACAGCATTTATGAAAAGACTATGTAACATCAATATAATCTTATCGTGAAATTGTTTTTGTAATGCCATTTAGCCTGAAGATGAGGTAATCCCTCGAAACATGTAGCAAAATAAATAAATAATACAATAGTTAACAAAGTTTGTGACTGGTAGCGGTAATTTAAAAACCTTTACAATGTGAGAACTGCCTCTCTGGTGCCTTTACCATTCCTACAGCAAGACTGATCATCTAACACATCCTCAATTTTCCACTCTTCTGTATATTATTCTTGTCAGCAACTTGCATGCATGAACTGTTAAGCTAGTTAATCGATAATTCTCGTTCTTGTCAACTCTTGTGATCTTCAGAATTGTGTGGATGGTGTTTTTCTGAAAGTCAGTTGATATAACGCCAGATTCATACATTCTACATACTCTGGTACGATTTTTTTTTTTTAGTAATTTAATTGAAAGCTTTGTTGCTTTGGTAAAAATAAAATTGGTTCTTTTTGTCGTGACAGAATAAATTACTATTAATCACACCAGATTTGTCGGAGAACAGCAGCAACATGTGTAATTGATCCAGCTTTAAGAAATTCTATTACCTTTTAGCGGAAAATTCGTGCGGTACTCTCCGACGACGTTAGAAAAGTCGTGGTGTTCCGTTCCGAGCAGGAGGCGGCTGTCTTTTCTCATTCGCGATATCGAAAATTACTAAAAAAAAAATGAACAGAAATTTTTTTTTTCGGAGGAAGATCGCGCGGAGAAAACAGACGGAAGTTACATGAAAGAAACCTAAGGGACCAAGTAATTGGATTTGTACGAACATATAAACGGAACTGAAAGAACTTGGAATAAATACTATAACGATGTCGTCACGACAGCCTCCTGTTCCGACAGAACACACGCTGGATCATAAGCTGCATAAATGTTTTAAACAGGAAAGATTATCACAAGTATAATTAATGAAAATAAGGTTGAGAGATTTTCTTTGAAATTAAATAAACTTCAAGGCTTCAAGTATTATATTATGAAACGGAAACTTACATTAACATGGCCACCCATTGTGGCGGTGGAGCGAATTTTCATGATATACCTTCTCGCTTGTTTGTGGCTACATATATTTTTAATCACTTAAACTCTTAAATTTACAATAAAATGATTATATCAGTATGGAGCACAATACTTTTGCGTCCGACTCGCAACACATTCACAGAACAGCTAGAGAGCGGCGCGGCTCCCTGCAGAAGTAAAAATTGGCAATTGCTATTTTGAAACATAGGTGCATCGTTTTTTACTGATCGATAGCAGCGTATAACAGTTTATAGCTATCGTGATATTCTGCGCTTTTCAGGAGCGCGGCAAAGATATCTGGTTACAACATTCATTGGTATATGTTAAAAGTTCGCACATACTGACGCGAATAGAGAAAGAAAACTTTTACATGTTAAAAATCGCAGTGATAAAGGCTGTAATGTCACAATGCCTCCCATGTGAGGCATGATGATTCCGGAAGGATCATCAGGACTCACATGTAGTTTCAAGACATTACTGTGTTTTATCATCTGTTTACTTTCGTTCTAACATAAAATTGGAATGAGTTTGTCATCTAGTTATTTTATGCTTCCAGTACAGTTATGAAAACAAATAGTCTTTCAGTGTCTTTTGTGCACTTTGGCACTTCTCTCAGTTCATTGTAAGGTGTCCTTGCACTGTTATCTTAATTGCTGTTACTGTGAAACAAAATATGACAAAAAACAATCTTAAGTCTAACACGCACAAAGATAAATGAATAATACTCTATATAGAAAACAAAACATGTCAGTAGACAAACATACACAGATACATTGAAATAATTACTTAAACAGTCCTCTAAAATTGTCTGTGACCTGTTTGGTCTCGTAATGTTTTTTATCCGTTTCATTAGATTCTTTTAGAATGTCGTTGTTAATCAGGACGTTTCACTTGACACTACACTGTACACTTTTATTTGTCATGCGCTCACTTAACCGGAGTCTGCAACGTCTATTCTCGTTCGGTGAGCGGCGTCGTCCGAGAGGTCACGACCCTGGGTAGCGTCTTTTTTGTGTTCGCTCGTGTTGCCTCTCTAGTGTCTCGCATCAAGCGTCATGTCGTTTACATGCAAATAAACAGAAAGAAACCTGTGTTAGGTTCGTGCTATAATGTAGACTTACAGGTAAAGGTTTTATAGGATTCTGGACAGGATTGATAACCTTCCCTTCCAGTTAACGTTTCAGTGCTCAGTAATGCCTTGTCTTTATTTAACTATCTATCGCAAAATATCCGACGTGACTGATTAAATGGAAATTAATTTGAAGCTAAGACTTCCCTTTTTACAGAATAAATAAAGTTCATAATTAAGTTTCACTGTGATAGCTTTAGCAATGTCTCTTGCGTAGTTGTGAGACGGAAAACATTCTAAGGTCAATGACACGCCTCCACACCGCGCGCGTCGGTTGTGTTTCAAATGTTAATTGTTGAGTCCAATTGCAAGCAGCTCCGCGCTGTTGCCGGTTACTAGTCCAGTGCAACACGCGCTCCTGTATGCTCGTATGAAGTTTAACGTGTGTCACTCGCGCTTTGCTAAAATGAAAACACGCGGAAAACACACGTCTAGTGTCCTTTCTGCATCGTCGATCGGCGTATCGAAAACTTGGGTAGAAAATACCACCGTCTGTTTCGAGGATTTCACACGACAGTCCCTGCGACCTGCCATGCTGCTTACACACAGATAAGTGAAGCCAACGTTTTACATATAGTTTGCAAAATGCTTTGCTGTGATCGCTGTCACTACCTGCACTTGCGTGTACACATGTCACTGCACACGTATTTTGTACACTTTATCACTCGCATTTTGTTTAGAACGTCTTACAGTGTCTGCAAATTCACATCTCCCATCTCACATTGTGATTTCAAAGTTCACAGTTCAAGTTACTCACAGGTAAATACATTACAAGATTAAACAATGTCCATAAATTACATACATACATACATTTCTTAAGTTTGCTTACAGTCACAAAATTCTTTTAACCTTTTCAGTCACGCCACGCCGGATTAGCGTATTGAATACCACTACTTGTGCATCAAGGCACGATTATTTCGGTTATTCTCTCTCCCTTTACAAAGGTAAAATTTTTCTTAAAATAAATCTTTTAAGCAGCTTGTTATTTCGTTTCTCTTCAAAATTTAGTGTCACAGTTTATGTAGAGCACAGATTGAACAAATTCTGACTCTACTGGTCGAGCATACTCATGCATTTCTCTCCGGAAGATTCATGCTTCATAAAGTTACTGGCTGCAAGTACTACTCGCGGAATGTATTATAATCTCTCAACATTGCTACTCGCGATACGCGATTAGAACAAAACTTTCGCTAACGGATCTCTCCCACAAATTTCGTTTCCACTTCAACCGTCTAAAGAGCACTCAGATGAGCCTGTCAAATTCTAATCCTCACTTTTTTTTAATGGGATAGGATGGGGAAGTGGAAGAGGAGAGGATCAAATATGAACATAAATACACTATATACATATACGAATTCTAGCACAACTACACTAGGATATTTTTTGTGACCTTAGATGCATGACATGCGTCACGTGTGCCTTCAAGTGGCTATTCTTTAATCTAATATCAGATCTTAGTTTTATTATTATAATGTGAGTCATATCTGGTGACAGCTTTCTAGTTTCTCACGCTTCCTTCTGGGCGATTGTCGGGCTTGGCTGTGAAATAGCTAATTACTTTAGTGCATCTTACATGTTTAAAGAAGAAACGTTTACCATCGGGAATACTTCAGACTTGTCAGTACGACGTATATGTTTCCATGTAGTGGCACTCTCGACTACATGACCTAACAGCTGTTGTAAAACAGAATAAAGGAAATGCTTTGTTGCTTAGCTATTAAATCTTTATGAGACTTACTGTTCGTAGATGATACTTTGAACCTGAGATTGAATCTCCTGAAAACTATCAAATACTACGTGATACTCTCTCTCTCTGTTATTTACTGCTTTTGACAGTTCAAACACTTGGCTACACAAATCTGTTTAATTCTAAAGATCGCGCTAACAAAAGGTATAGTTCATGGCGGTGTTACAATAACGCACAGTTTACACGCAATAGGCTGTACTCTGTACACTTAAAGACTAACATTCCATCTTGAGGGCTGAAAAAGAAATTGCTTAACCTAATATTTCACATACATATATATTCATTGGAGTTGGAAGGTGGCAATCTGCTACTTCCTTCCGTATCTCCTTTCACCAATAACGGCATTCCTCAATGCCAACAGCCAACTTGGACTGCTCACACCTATGACTAACTTAAAACTAACTGAGAATCTGTCCTCTCAAATGGAATGTGCTTTCTTTTTCGTACGCCATAATAAATCAAATCTTCAATTACCTCCATAGTTTTTCGCCAGTGTGAGTACTCGTATTGGTGTGTTTGAATACCGAAGTGTTTCACAGGTTAAACCTTAGGCTAATGTTCCTTCGCTTGTTACTTTGCCTCGTTATACTTCTTGAGATCCTGGTGGTGATACAATCCTTTAATTCTGCCAGATGCTGGATCCGCTATTAGATAACATCCTGTATGTGGTTTTCTAATTACTACAAATGGTCCGTCGTACAATAGCCTCCATTTCCGATTTCTTTTCAACAACTTCGATGGCTTAAAATGTGTCCGTAAAAGCACCTTTTCATTAATATCATATGTAAGAGCCTTAGATACTTTCTTGTCATAAGACTTCTTGCGTAGATTCGCCTGTACAGCTAAGGATACCAATGCTTGCCTAAGTTTTGCATCTAAATCTAATTCTGGTTCTACAATTTTAGGCATGGTATCTAACCATTCATTTCTTTCCCGATGACTCGTCATTAATTCCGCAGGTGTAAATCCAGTTGAGGAGTGTGGAAGACTGTTGACAATCTGCTCGAATGAAGATACAAAGTCAATCCAACGGGTTTGTCGATTAGGTATGTAGGTTCGAATGAATCTATTGAACTCTTTGAAGATACGTGCGGTGGGATTAGATTGCGGTCTGAAACGAGATATAAGTATTTGTTTGATGCCATGTCTGGCAAGAAAATTGCGCCATTGTCTGCCAGTGAAATTCGATGCATTATCTAATAGAATGGCCTCCGGCTTGCCAAATCGAGGAAAATAGTCTTGTTCGATTCGACGGATGATCGGAAGTGCACTGGATGATTTCACTGCATAAAGTCTCACACGTTTTGTGGAAAGATCCAACAATGCGACTAGGTATTTCACCCCTCCCCTCCCTTGCGGCAGGGGGCCGGCGAGATCAAGGGCCAGAACTTGATTTGGTCTCTCAGTAATAATTGGATTCAGAGGAATTAGGTTCGAATGGTTGAAGGGTTTTGCCTTCTGGCAGATAAGACATGTACTTAACAACTTGTGGATTCGATGGTGCAAGTTTGGTACATAGCAATACGCAGAAATCTTTCGTTTGCATTTTTCAGGTCCATAATGACCCCAGGAAAGATGTGTGTACCAGATAAGGTGCTCAACGTATGCGTGTGGTATACACACACACCATCTACCAGAGAGGAGAGAAGTTCGATGGAATAAAACATCGTTGTGCAGTTTATAAAATTTGGACAAGTGGTGATCGGGTTTTGTTAGAAGAAGTTGTTTGACCTTACGCCATTTGGGATCTGTTTCTTGGAGTATACGCATCTGCTTGCAGAGCTGAAGGAAATACTTTCTATGTAGTGGGTCTTTCATTAGGAGAATTCGGTACTTAGACATCTGCTCGATAAGTTCACTGGACTCGGGAAGTCCTTGCGGCATGCGTGACAAAGCATCCGCGATAATGTTGTTTTTACCTTTGATGTATACTATTTCGAAATCATACTCTTGCAAGGCAGGGATGGCTAGAGGACAAATGTAAGGATGTAGAGGCCTATCTCACTAGGGGTAAGATAGATACCGCCTACAGGAAAATTAAAGAGACCTTTGGAGATAAGAGAACGACTTGTATGAATATCAAGAGCTCAGATGGAAACCCAGTTCTAAGCAAAGAAGGGAAAGCAGAAAGGTGGAAGGAGTATATAGAGGGTCTATACAAGGGCGATGTACTTGAGGACAATATTATGGAAATGGAAGAGGATGTAGATGAAGATGAAATGGGAGATATGATACTGCGTGAAGAGTTTGACAGAGCACTGAAAGACCTGAGTCGAAACAAAGCCCCCGGAGTAGACAATATTCCATTGGAACTACTGACGGCCGTGAGAGAGCCAGTCCTGACAAAACTCTACCATCTGGTGAGGAAGATGTATGAGACAGGCGAAATACCCTCAGACTTCAAGAAGAATATAATAATTCCAATCCCAAAGAAAGCAGGTGTTGACAGATGTGAAAATTACCGAACTATCAGCTTAATAAGTCACAGCTGCAAAATACTAACACGAATTCTTTACAGACGAATGGAAAAACTAGTAGAAGCCAACCTCGGGGAAGATCAGTTTGGATTCCGTAGAAACACTGGAACACGTGAGGCAATACTGACCTTACGACTTATCTTAGAAGAAAGATTAAGGAAAGGCAAACCTACGTTTCTAGCATTTGTAGACTTAGAGAAAGCTTTTGACAATGTTTACTGGAATACTCTCTTTCAAATTCTGAAGGTGGCAGGGGTAAAATACAGGGAGCGAAAGGCTATTTACAATTTGTACAGAAACCAGATGGCAGTTATAAGAGTCGAGGGACATGAAAGGGAAGCAGTGGTTGGGAAGGGAGTAAGACAGGGTTGTAGCCTCTCCCCGATGTTATTCAATCTGTATATTGAGCAAGCAGTAAAGGAAACAAAAGAAAAATTCGGAGTAGGTATTAAAATTCATGGAGAAGAAATAAAAACTTTGAGGTTCGCCGATGACATTGTAGTTCTGTCAGAGACAGCAAAGGACTTGGAAGAGCAGTTGAATGGAATGGACAGTGTCTTGAAAGGAGGATATAAGATGAACATCAACAAAAGCAAAACAAGGATAATAGAATGTAGTCTAATTAAGTCGGGTGATGCTGAGGGAATTAGATTAGGAAATGAGGCACTTAAAGTAGTAAAGGAGTTTTGCTGTTTGGGGAGCAAAATAACTGATGATGGTCGAAGTAGAGAGGATATAAAATGTAGGCTGGCAATGGCAAGGAAAGCGTTTCTGAAGAAGAGAAATTTGTTAACATCCAGTATTGATTTAAGTGTCAGGAAGTCATTTCTGAAAGTGTTCGTATGGAGTGTAGCCATGTATGGAAGTGAAACATGGACGATAAATAGTTTGGACAAGAAGAGAATAGAAGCTTTCGAAATGTGGTGCTACAGAAGAATGCTGAAGATTAGATGGGTAGATCACATAACTAATGAGGAAGTATTGAATAGGATTGGGGAGAAGAGAAGTTTGTGGCACAACTTGACCAGAAGAAGGGATCGGTTGGTAGGACATGTTGTGAGGCATCAAGGGATCACCAAATTAGTATTGGAGGGCAGCGTGGAGGGTAAAAATCGTAGAGGGAGACCAAGAGATGAATACACTAAGCAGATTCAGAAGGATGTAGGTTGCAGTAGGTACTGGGAGATGAAAAAGCTTGCACAGGATAGAGTAGCATGGAGAGCTGCATCAAACCAGTCTCAGGACTGAAGACCACAACAACAACAACTCTTGCAAGAAGAGACTCCATCGTGTAAGACGAGGATGAAGAAGTTTACACGAGAGCAAGAAACTAAGAGCTTGGTGATCAGAAAAGACCTTAATTTTCCGACCATGGATGTAGTAATTGAACCTTTTAAAGGACCATACAATGGCCAGAGCCTCCAACTCTGTCACCGAGTATGACCTCTCACATTCTGTGAGAACCCTACTTGCAAAGCTGGTAACTCTTATCTCTTCTTTTCCATCAATTACTTCTATTTGAAACAAACAAGAACCAAGCCCCTGAAATGAAGCATCTGACGAAATACAGAATTCTTTATCCATGTCTGGATGGAACAAAATATTGCTGTTAAGAAGTGCTTGTTTAATGCGATCAAAATCTGCCTGACACTCTGGCGTCCAATGCCAGTGAGTATTTTTCTTTAGAAGATCATGCAATGCTTGACTGTTCATCGACTGGTCCGAAATAAACTTTCTGAAAAAGGAAGTCATTCCGAGGAAGCCTTTCAACTGGCGTTTAGAAGAGGGCACAGGAAAGTTTTTAATAGCTGCTAGTTTGTCTGGATCTGGGGTAATTCCCTGTGATGATACAAGATGTCCTAAAAATTTAATCTCGCTTTTACCAAATTTAGACTTATGTAGATTAGCTGTGACTCCATAGTCAACAAACCTCTGGAAAACTTTGCTTATTATGTCTAAATGTTCTTTCCAAGATTTCGTAGCAATCAGTAAGTCATCAACATACACTGTTACTCGATCCAACAGTTCAGGTCCTAATACATGATCAAGTGCAGCTATGAATACGCCTGAACTCACA
This sequence comes from Schistocerca serialis cubense, assembly GCF_023864345.2. Taxonomy (NCBI): domain Eukaryota; kingdom Metazoa; phylum Arthropoda; class Insecta; order Orthoptera; family Acrididae; genus Schistocerca; species Schistocerca serialis. The sequence continues at coordinate 287,728,259 of NC_064638.1, read as the reverse complement.
TTCAAACCAAATAGAACTACTTTGAATTGGTATGATCTACCTGCAAATATAAACGCTGTATATTTTCGAGACTGTGATGTCATCTTGACCTGCCAGTAGCTCGATCTGAAGTCTACCGATGTGAGGAATTTTACTCCATGAAACCTTTGTAATTGTTCATCCATAGCCTCAGGTCGAGTTCTTACTGGAATAATTATTTTATTTATGTTTCTTGCATCCAAAACTATGCGTACAATACCATCCTGCTTCAAAACTGGCAATAACGGACTACTGTAAGGGGAGTCTGACGGTTCAATGATCTCCCACTTAAGCATTTTACGTATTTCATTTTTCACAGCCTCGCGCCTTGCATACGGGACAGAGTACGTTGTCCTGCAAAAAGTAGAATGGGGAGCGACCTTCATGTCATATTCGTAGTCACGTATTACTCCAGGTTTCGAAGAAAAGACATGAAGATACCTCATAAGTAAGTGCAGTAAATCTTGCCTTTGTATGTAATCAAGTTCACTTGATTCGCTTACTTTATTCAAAATCTCTTCTCTAGTCGGAAGTCCGTCATCAGTATCAAAATCCGTCCAACTGTTACTCTGTCTTGTCATGTGTGCTTGGTTCAAAATCATTCGCTGTACCAGTCTGCGTACCTTAACTTTGTGCTCAGTGTTGACTCTTTTGACCTTGCCGCGCAACAATTGCAGCGTTACCTCCTGTTCACCTACTCGGATTGTACAGATACCCTTTTCTATATCAATCACTGCCTTATTCTTCCTCAGGAACTCCATTCCTAATAAGCATGACACTGACAAATTCTTAACTACTAGAAATACACACATGAAAGAAGTATAATTAATCCTTATCGCTACCTGAGCTTGCAAATTGACTCGCTGTGATAAAGATCCTACCGCTCCTGTTACTGAACAACCTTGTACTGGTAACGTTAAAATTTTCATCCCTGCGGAAACTTTCTTAAACATACATAGTGATAAAGCATTTACGTTTGCACCAGTATCAATAATAGCATCTATTGGTGTATTGGCTATGTAAATTTTAGTCATTGCTTGTATTTCGTCTTCCCATACGTCATTCAAGTCTGTCTCAATATTTTCCTGCAACAAATCGTCTCTCAAGTCAGTGTCGCGATCATAACGTATTACGTTAAGTCGTTCAAGGTCGAGTTTGCCCCCATTATGTCCCGCAGCATCCCCAAGGAGGCGAAAAGGTGCTGCCTTTAGTTTTCCGCTTTCTTGTGATGCGACTGATTTGATTCTTCTGTCACATCACTTGACCATTCTCGCTGGTTTTTTACCCATTGTGTGTGTTGATTTGTATCAAACCCTTGTTGGTACTGCACTTGGTTACCACTGAAAAATCGGTACATTACTTGCCTGTGTAAAATATACCGGTGGATTGTATTGTTTTCTTGGTTTATTGTTTTGTATCTAAAGTCCTGTTGTGGTAGCGTTTACTGTTGTTGTTGCATGAATGGTTGTTGCTGAGGCGTGTATTGCTGTTGTTGCTTGAATGGTTGTTGTTGATGTTGTGGCTGCCCATAGGGTTGTGGTGGAGGTAGCTGACCTCCGCAATTTTGATTGTTGCAACGTTTACCCTTGTATTTGTTCCCATTCTGGTAGAAGTTACTACCGTTATTGTTTGATTGGTATGGGGCATTCCCGTAATACTGTTGTTGCGTGTTGTATATTGGATTGTACCGTTGGTTGCCGTAATGCTTGTTTTTGTGTTTACCACTACGGTAACCATTGTTTCGGCCTCTATTGCGGTTATTGTACTGTTTGTTTCCGTATTGTGTTTCGTGTGAACCATTTCCATTACTACCGTTTCCATTCGAATACGTGCCTGCGTTGTTGTTCTTACGGTTAGCATTCGCACGCGCGTCTTCGTGTATAAGATCGAGCGAATCAAGGACGGATAAAAATGCGTCCTGATCTGCCTCTGACACGTTCACTAATTTTTCGCGTATGGAAATGGGTAGTTTTGACTTAAGAATCATAATAACATCTTTTGTTGTTATGGGAGTGTCCCAGTATTGTATCTTTCTCAAGTACTTCTCAAAGTACCGGCGAAGTGCGCCACTGTTCGAATGGAAAGGTTCGGCGTTGTAGACCTCTTTGCGTAGGCGTTGCTGAACACCTGCACTCCAAAATTTGCTTACAAAGTTCTTCTCAAACTCGCTAAATGTTTTGCACTTATCAACCATCTCGGTTCCCCATATAGCACTTTCTCCTTGTATGTATACGGTAATGAATTGTATTCTCTGTTTGTCATTCCAGGCAGCTGGAAAGACTCCTGAAAAGTTCTTTAGGAAAACGACTGGATGAATATTTCGCTTTTCCGGTTGGAATGGTTGAAAAACTCTGTGTTTCAATACACTCTCCTCTTTCATGAGGGTTGTGAGTGTCAATTGTTCAGTGTTGTTGTGTGAATCGTTAAATTCATTTTTCGGTCGCGGAATGTACTGTGGTGTGTTGTGTTGTTGTGTTGTCTGGTACTGATGTTCATCTGGCTCAGAAGGTAGTGAGTGTTTCCCGTCACTCTGGTTATCATACTGTAGTGTTTGAATTTGCTGTTTCAGGTCGGATATCTCATCTGTTACTTGCTTCCGCCATTCCGGCAAATCCCTGGTAAACACTCGTCTAATTTGGCCTAGTTCAGTACAAACAGTGTCTCCTGAACTGCCGGGTGCAGATAATATGTCTAAGGTTGCGGATTTAACAACATCTTTCAAGTCACGTGTAACCTTCTCCTCAACAAGCTTCTCTTGTACATCAATCCATTCTTTGTAATGTTCGGTAAGTGCTTTAGTGTGCGAAGCAACACTACTGTTAACTCTTTCCTCAATAGTTCGGTCCGAAATGTCATTCGCCATTGCACTTACTTTTGATTCTACAGTGGCTACCGCTGTCGCTAACTCGTCTACCTGTCGTGCAACTGTTTTATACGCAAGTTTTACCGAATCGGTTTCTTTGCGACACGCTTCGATTTGAGTTGTGAGATTCTGACCAATGTTATCAATTTTGTTATTCAGAGTGCTTGTCTGTGTTGTCAAAGTGGTTACTTTCGCCGTGACGTCACCCTTAACCGAATCTATCTGTGCTGTGAGAGAGACTACTTGGGTAGTGAGGGTACCTACTTTCGCATCAATGGTGGTATTTACGTCATTCCTAACTGAGTCAATCTGTGTTGTTATATACGTTTTCAACTCTGATAAAAACTTGTCTCTGTCTTTCTCACGTTGTTCGCGATCACGTTCGCGCTGTTCCCTCTCCTGTCTGTCTAGTATGAATTCCTGTAAAATTTTGACAATGTCAGTTGATACCGTTATCGGGGAGGTGGGTGTTTCCTGCTGAGTGTCGTCCACGTTAACTACCTCTTGTTGTCGTCTGTCCTGGCCGTCGTTCCGCGTGGGCGGAGTCGGTAATGTTTGTTAACAGTGCCGTCGCTTTCGTCTGCAGAGTTCGCGCTCGATTGTCCGTCCGCCATAATGAAATTCAACTATTGCCAACTTAAAATGGGTACTGCCAACTGAAATTCTGATTGTCAATTATTCTTGCCGCGCAAGTTAAAGTCGCGGCGCGTTCGTCAAATGTCTAATGTTACGTGGGTAATAACTGACACACGTCTGTAGCAAAAAGACAAGATGGAGTCAACGCCGTTGAAACAATTGATTGCCAACGCTGTTACACAGAAAAGACTGAAATGGCATCCATCTTGAACTTACACGAGAGTACTAACTACAGTATAAAACAAATAGTCAAGCAAAAGGTTACAGAAAATGTTCAAATATTTACGTAGAAAAAAAAGTGGTTTTTTACGTTAAGCTACAGAAAGGATAGAGTGAGGTAGAATTTGAAGGTCAAATGAGCTACTCTTTAGACAGAACTATGGCAATCGAAAATTTGGTACTCACTCGGCGTTGTCTTCAAAACTGCAAATCTGCGTCTTATTAAATCCCAAGATATTTGTGTAAATACCGCGTCCTTCAATATTGCGTATATTTATTGCTCATCCGTAATTTTATGCAGCATTGGGTTCCAAAGAGCGATACATGAAATAAGACAATCATATATTAGTACCGTGACACTTTCAATATTTTAGTCAATGTCCCTGTTCGGGCGCCAGATCTGGTATGATTTTTCTTTTTTTTTTAGTAATTTAATTGAAAGCTTTGTTGCTTTGGTAAAAATAAAATTGGTTCTTTTTGTCGTGACAGAATAAATTACTATTAATCACACCAGATTTGTCGGAGAACAGCAGCAACATGTGTAATTGATCCAGCTTTAAGAAATTCTATTACCTTTTAGCGGAAAATTCGTGCGGTACTCTCCGACGACGTTAGAAAAGTCGTGGTGTTCCGTTCCGAGCAGGAGGCGGCTGTCTTTTCTCATTCGCGATATCGAAAATTACTAAAAAAAAATGAACAGAAATTTTTTTTTTCGGAGGAAGATCGCGCGGAGAAAACAGACGGAAGTTACATGAAAGAAACCTAAGGGACCAAGTAATTGGATTTGTACGAACATATAAACGGAACTGAAAGAACTTGGAATAAATACTATAACGATGTCGTCACGACAGCCTCCTGTTCCGACAGAACACACGCTGGATCATAAGCTGCATAAATGTTTTAAACAGGAAAGATTATCACAAGTATAATTAATGAAAATAAGGTTGAGAGATTTTCTTTGAAATTAAATAAACTTCAAGGCTTCAAGTATTATATTATGAAACGGAAACTTACATTAACATGGCCACCCATTGTGGCGGTGGAGCGAATTTTCATGATATACCTTCTCGCTTGTTTGTGGCTACATATATTTTTAATCACTTAAACTCTTAAATTTACAATAAAATGATTATATCAGTATGGAGCACAATACTTTTGCGTCCGACTCGCAACACATTCACAGAACAGCTAGAGAGCGGCGCGGCTCCCTGCAGAAGTAAAAATTGGCAATTGCTATTTTGAAACATAGGTGCATCGTTTTTTACTGATCGATAGCAGCGTATAACAGTTTATAGCTATCGTGATATTCTGCGCTTTTCAGGAGCGCGGCAAAGATATCTGGTTACAACATTCATTGGTATATGTTAAAAGTTCGCACATACTGACGCGAATAGAGAAAGAAAACTTTTACATGTTAAAAATCGCAGTGATAAAGGCTGTAATGTCACAATACCAATGTGAATAATCGTTTTAGTGCCACTTCCCCCAATGATTTTAGAAATTCTGGTGGAATGATATCTAACCCTTCTGTCTTACTTGATTTTAAGTCATCCAGAGCTCTTTTTAACTCTGATTCTAATACTAGATCCCCTCTCTCTTCTATATGACTCCTGTTTCTTCTTCTATCACGTCGCCAGGCAAGTCTTCCCTGTTATAAAGGCCTTCAATGTACTCTTTCGACCTATCAGCTCTCTCCTCTGCATTTAAGTGTGGAATTCCCATTGCTTTTTTAACGTTACCGCATTTCCTATTAGTTTCAGCGAAGGTTGTTTTGACTTTCCTATATGCTGAGTCGGCCCTTCCGACAGTCATTTCGTTTTCAATTTTTTCACATTTTTCATGCAGCCTTTTCGCCTTACCATCCCTGCACTTCCTATTTATTTCATTTCTAAGTGATCTATATTTCTATATTCCTGAATTTCCTTGAACACATTTGAGTTTACTTCTTTTATCGATCAGTTAAAGCATTTCTTCTATTACCCACGTTTTCTTCGTAGTTACTTTCTTTGTACAGAGGGTTTTCTATCCAACTTCTGTGATTACTCTTTTTAGAGATGCCCATTCCCCTTCAACTTAAATGGCTGCCGAGCTATTTCTTATCGGAATATCTATAGCTTCAGAGAACTTCAAGTTTACCTCTTCATTCCCTAGTACTTCCGTATCCCACATCTTTGCGCACTGATTCTTCCTGATTAGTCTCTTAATCTTCAGCCTATTCTGCACCATCACTAAATTGTAATCTGAGTCTATATCTGCTTCTGGGTACGCCTTACAATCCGGTACCTGATTTTGGAACTCTGCCTGACCTTGACGTAATTTAATTCAAATCTTCTCGTATCTCCCGACCTTTTCCACGAACAACTCCTCCTCTTATGATTTCTGCACAGATTCTTCGCTATTACTAGCTGAAATTTATTGCTGAACTCAATTAATCTTTCTCCTCTCTCATTCCTAGTGTAAGTAGGCTGCTTAGGTTTCTATGTTGGTAACGTCACGTAGCGCTCTGTATGAAAATCTTTGGCTGTGCTGTGTGCAGCCTGTGGCTGGTTGAACTCATTGTTGGAATATTCCCTTGTGTAGTGTTGGGCAGTTGGATGTGAACAGCACGTAGCGTTGGGCAGTTGGAGATGAACCGCCAGCAGTGGTCGATGTGGAGAGAGAGATCACTTTTGAACATTATTAAGGTAAATACATTGTTTGTTCTCTAGTAAAATATTTTATTTGCCTTCAGCAGAATCTTTTATTGAGCATGCAGTATCGGCGCGGTCGCTGTATGGCAGTAGTTCGAGTAACGAAGATTTTTGTGAGGTAAGTGATACATGAAAGGTATAGGTTATTGTTAGTCAGGGCCATTCTTTGTAGGGATTATTGAAAGTCAGATTGCGTTGCGCTAAAAATATTGTGTGTCAGTTTAGTGATGATCAGAGTAAGTAAAGAGAGAAATTTCTGAGTGCGTTCGGTTTTGCTCAGCTGTTTGAAAATCAAATAACGTAAGAGGTTTTCCAGCACTGTCATTTTTAATTTTTTCTAAGGGGACGTTTCATACCAGTACCAAATCCATATTCTCTCATAACCACTTCTTCTACTCGTTCCGCTACAATGGCATTCAAAACCCGCGTGACTTAGTTTTTCATCTCCTTTTACGTACTGAATTACCCGTTCAATATCCTCATATATTTTCTTTATCTCTTCATCTTCGGCTTGCAACGTCGGCATGTATAACTGAACCATCGTTGTCAGTGTTGGTTTGCAGTCAGTTCTGATGACACCAACGCCATCACTTAACTTTTAACAGTAACTCACTCTCTGCCCTACCTCCTTAATTCATAACGAATCCTTTTGCAGTTGTATCATTTTCTGCCGCTGTTGATATTACCCTTTACTCATCTGACCAGAAATCCTTGTCTTCTTTCCATTTTACTTCACTAATCCCCACATATGGTTCGTTAAGTGGCCACGACGAAAAAATCGGAGACATTAGAGTTTATGCCATTGTTTATCGATAGTCGTTCTTCCCACATAGCTTTCGCGAATGCGACAGAGAAAGGGAGAAACGGTAGTACTACCAGACGTAACGTCCGTCATTCGCCGTAAGATGACTTGCAGAGTGTACACGTACATGTAGTTGTTTATAAATATTGCAAGGTATTGTTGACTGCCTAAATAGGAAAGTGTCCATCATTCATGTTTAACGGGCACCTTTACTTTGCGAAATGAAAGTAACACGGTGTGTACGAGACATGTCATACGCGTCGCTGTCAGTCTATGATTCTATGTGATAGAATTTTTAAATTGACAATACTGCCTCAACCCTTTTTGCTTTAAAAGACGTCAGCCTGAGTGTAGAGGTACCGAGACAAGAATCTCTAGACGAATAATAGAAGTAGAGTATTTTATCCACGAATGTGGTTTTACGTGTATGAGGTTCTTCAAAAACATATAGGACCGTGACAGGTAGGTAGATATCAGCATACATTGGAAAGGATCGCGAGAGGCACACTTACTTCCGAACCGAAGCCCAGCCACTGCTTCGAAGAGTGCAGGCCTTCAATCCGTTGCCAACGTTTCATAAATGTGGAAAACAACAGCACAGGTGTCTCCTGTTCGTCCAGCGCGTGTCCTTGAAGCGCCACGGTCGCTGGCAGTCTTATTGCCACACAGGAAGCCAACCATTCAGGCACGTGGCGTACTATTAAGAAACGCGGAAATGTGCTCATCCATTCTCTCTGTTTCACAGGGTGCACCTGCTGGTAAGGCCCGAATGCAGAAAATTGTCCTATTTTCTTGGAAGCTTCCGCGGCCTAGTTAGAAGAGACGTACCTTTGTATGATTGAAGTAGCTAATGTTAGCGACTGTACGCTATCTGATCAAAGGTACCCGGACACTCGTTAGTGGACATTAATATGGGATGTGGCCACCTTTCGCCTTTGTGAAGGCCTAGATTCTGCTGGGCATATTTTAGTGAGGTATCTGAATGTCAGTGGAAGAATGGCAGCCCTATCTTGCTGAAGAGTCGAACCAGAGAAGGTAGTGATTTATTTGATTGATTTATTTATATTTTATTGCTTCTTTTGGACTGTATATATAACAGGCTGTGTTTTTAATATGTTTTGAAGTTATTTCGTGTTTTGATGCATTCCAAAGTTATATCTCAGAATGGTAATAGAAATACTAACAATAATAATAATTATAATAATGATAATGGTGATTAAATAATGGTTTCAAAATGTATGTATTCGTGAACATATTATATATTAGTATCAATAAGAGTCGAAAAGGTAGTGATTTTTTATTTATTTGTTTTATTTATTCATTGACATTACAGAATGATCCACCGCGTTTTTAACCACTGTGGGTCGTCTGCTACTAAAAATTAGTAACAAGCTGCAGAGAGAGACTCTTCATCTCTTTCTACAGCTTCTCCCAATGCTATTATTCTTCTTGTCTTTTATCTAATTACATTGTTAGTTAAAAAAAATGTGATACGTAAAGTACAATTTGGGAAAGGCAAATTTTTTTACTATATTCATAAGAAGAAGTAACAGAAAAAAAGGAAAGATTTAGATAGTAAAAGAGGTCCCTTTAACTGGCTGTTTCATGTGGGAGGACTTTGGTAAACGCTTCAAGCCAGTCTCACATGAATTAGTATATTCCATTCTACCATAATTACTACTGTATGCATGTAAGTCGACAGATTAACTCCGCGTAGTTCGTGTATGAGGTTTAACATCATTACTTCTTACTACAATTACTTCCTCCATTTACCGGCACCATAAACGGGAGAAGAGACTTGGAAAGGTGACCTCGAGCCTCGTATCCCCGAAAGCCACTTCTTATGGATGTTGTACTTTCCTGCCTGTGTAGTTAAGTCTCATGATACTACGTATCTGCATTGGTGTTTGTATAGTTAAGTCTTATAATACCATGTGCGTATGTTTATTTTCAATATTATAAAATTCACATTTTTTACAATTTATATCTCATGCAGTTTACATATGAAGGGATTATTTCAATAGTGGTACAAGTCCATTGCCTCCAATTTTCTGCCTATAATGCTTCTGCAATAAATGATCCAAATAAACAGAAAGAAAGGTTCATATCTAGCAAGAAGCCATATGCTTGGATATTTCTGGTATCTCAACTGCAGTTTTTTCAGCGCTCATTTAACTTTAGGAGTCTGTATCTCACAATGAACAAAAATGGACTTGTACCACTATTGAAATAAGCCCTTCATATTGTACAATTACATATTTGAAAATAATTACCCAAAAAACTAAAGAATTACATGTTTTACTCTATACAAAGTGGTTAGTACACTGGACACGCATTCGGGAGGACGACGGTTCAAACCCGCTTCCGGCCATCCTGATTAAGGTTTTACGTGATTTCCCTAAATCGCTTCAGGCAAATACCAGGATGCTTTCTTTCCAAGGCCACAGCCGATTTTCTTCCCCATCCTTTCCTAATCCAGGGGGACCGATGACCTCGCTGTTTGGTCCCCCTCCTCCGATCCAAGCAACCAACTTTGTACAAACAGGAAATTTCGTTGTTTTATTTCTTATTACTAACTTATTTTTAAATTCAATGTATATACTACCTGTAGCATTGTTGCAGTCGTGTGATCTGCTGCTATGACGCACATCTTTATGTGTCTGCTGACCTGGTGTGTTCATGTCATTATCTGTTTCCATACTAGTGTTCGAATCCCTGTTGTGCCTTGTATCATGTTCTGGTGTAGGGCTTTGTGTCTGGTCCTGATCTTGTGTATCAGTGGTTCCCGAGCTTTCTGCGACCATTACCCCTTAGTGTAATCAGATGCTAGCAGGTACCCCTCCATTTCCTTCATCATCATCATCATCATCATCTTTTTAGCGCCTAACTAAACTTTAGAATGAAAAAGAATTTTCTTTTAATCCCTTCGTTCTTAAAATAACAAAAGACAAACAATGTTCACTTCTTGTACATCTCTTATTAAACCACTAAGTAATGGGTCAGTGAGACAATTGGTACTCCTTATTTCTCAGTGTACGACGAGTGTTAACTTCAATTCCTTCTCAGAAAAGAATGCTAACTAGCTACACTGAGGACAGATACTTGTTACAAAACATACTTCCACTCCATCGCTCCTCCACCTTGCGGCATTTACTTCACCCACGCCCTGCAACTCCATTTAAAATCAACCAAGTTAAAATGTGTGCACCACACTTATTGTTTTTAAATCACTTGATTGCTGGTCTTATTACTTCTGAAATGGCAGAAATTGGGAGACTACAGGCTGTCAGTGCTTTCTGTCTGACCACTGCCACTAATAACATACTGTGTAGGCCCTACAGTACTGTAGTAGGCATTACATAGTTACTGTTGTGTTGTGCTGTCAATTAGTTCTTTTATCTGTTGCGAAGTGAAAAACGACGCAATTCCTAGTCCACTACGAGCACTACCTATAACTCCGAGAAGGCATTTTCATAACGTATTACAGCATGAATACCAACTGCCTCTCTGCATTGCCTTTGTTGACTTTGAAAAGGCATTTGACCCCGTTAGCCATGTAGCTGTCCTCCAAGCTTTGAGTGAGCAAGGAGTGGGAGCAGCATACACTGAAGTGCTCAGGAAAATCCACGAGAATTCTTCAGCTTATGTTAACATCGGCGAATCAACTAAAGAATTCCGCATCATGAGGGGTGTGGTGTCACCGCCAGACACCACACTTGCTAGGTGGTAGCTTAAATCGGCCGCGGTCCATTTAGTACATGTCGGACCCGCGTGTCGCCACTGTGTGATCGCAGACCGAGCGCCACCACAAGGCAGGTCTCGAGATACGATATAGCACTCGACCCCAGTTGTACGACGACTTTGCTAGCGACTACACTGACGAAGCCTTTCTCTCAATTGCCGAGAGACAGTTAGAATAGCCTTCAGCTAAGTCCATGGCTACGAACTAGAAAGGCGCCATTAGCCTTACATAGTTTCATAGTTATCGTATGAAATGTCTCATCAAGAACGTTGTAAACCAAAGGACTATATAAAAGTTAAGTATTCCCAAAGCAAAGTACTTTTCTTGCTACCATTCACTACTTATCCCGTTCCAGAATTCACGCCCGTCTGCGTTAGATAGCGTGCATTTCGGCCTCCTCTATCTACAAGGTGTTGGCACATTTGCCAACACATCAAGGGGTGTCAAGCAAGGCGATCCCATCTCCCCAAAACTGTTCTCTGCTGTATTGGAAATGGCTATGTCAAAGCTGAGCTGGGAAGGTAAGGGAATTAGAGTTAATGGAAGAAGGCTTACCAACTTGAGATTTGCTGATGATATTGCCTTACTGGCCAAAGACTTCGCAGAGCTCCAAAACTTAGTTACAGATCTTGCATCAGAATGTCAGCTGGTTGGCTTGAACATGAACCTTTCCAAAACAAAAGTAATTTCCAACAAATGGGTCCCAGCTGGAGATTTGAAAGTCAAGGACAGTCTACTAGAAGAAGTCAGTGAATATGTCTACCTTGGCCAGATTATAAATATGAAGGGAGACATAAGGCCAGAAATCTATCGACGCATCAAGCTTGGCTGGCAAGCATTTGGGAAGAATTCAAAAGTATTCAGATCAAAAATGCCAGTAAATTTGAAGAAAGCAGTATTTGATCAATGCATTCTTCCTGTGATGACGTATGGCTGCGAGACATGGGCACTGAACTCATTTACAAAAGGGCAGCACAGAGAGCCATGGAGAGATCAATGCTGGGCTATACAAGAAAGGACAGGAAAAGGGCAGATGACATCCGGTCTGTGACGAAGGTTAATGACATCTTAGAGACAGTAGGTTCCTTGAAATGGCAGTGGGCTGGCCACGTCGCAAGAAGAAAAGACAACAGATGGACGAAGCTAGTACTGGAGTGGAGTCCGAGAGAGCACCGGAGGCCTAGAGGAAGACCACCAGACAGATGGGACAAAGACATCAAGAAGATCGCTGGTAACACCTGGCAGAGAACTGCTCAAGACCGTCCCACTTGGAAAAGACTGCTGAAAGCCTACCTGAATCCACGACTCCAAGAGGCCACATCATTTAATGATTGAATTGGCTGATGATGATGATGCTGATGATGATGATTACAGCATGTGTGACGTATACGTCTCAATTTTAGTGTCAAAGATGCATCGCTCACATTATGTATGTAATATGCGGAATGTGTGAGGAAGATGTCCGTATTTTCCTTTCACATGCTGTAACCTCCACCATGCTGTGTCAAGCGTTAATACTAGTACCTAAAAAAATATTGATAACGTATGTAAACAGTGTTACTATCTTATGATACAGTGATAATTGCAATTGAAAATATAATAATTTTAGTTTCTTGACCAAACCACAACCGAACTCTTTTGTTTTTATCCCTCAGAAAATGACATTTAACCCCTCTGTGGGTGATTACCAACAGATTGGGAACCACTGCTGTATATGGACGTTGTATATGGATGTTGCTGCTTCTAATTCTTGTGCATCCGGTTAAGCATGCTCCATTTGTCTGGGTCTCTTAAAGCTTGCCCTATGTCTTCGATTTCTGTCATTGGTCACACGAGTGTGAGTGTACGGCATTTTAGTGTTATGTGTTTGGGGGATCCATGTTCCCCAAAGTCACATGTATCACTTCAGCTAAGGTCAAAGCGGTGCAGGTGTGTAAGGTACGGGCCATAGCCCGTCAGGATGTCTACCATAACGCGTCTTGGGCCAACATGTCTGAGCCGCAAACTTTCTCGAATGTTGGGGAAAAGAAGATCCAACAACCCCTCTTAGATGTTTCCCATTCTTTCTTCCATGTTACAACCTGCCAAACACATATTTGCGTTTTTCTTTAATATGCTCCACTGTTTTCTAATTAACCTTGTCCAGTCTTCCCCGGTCCAGCCAATATGCTACTGGTCTGTCTCTAATGGTTACGTCAAAGGGATATGTTGCAAGTACAACGCATAGGGCTTCACGTATGTGCTGCCAAATGCCCCTGACAGTCTGAGCATTACACCTCTTTGCCCGCGCCTCAGAGCGGTTTTGTGGATCGAGAGTGTTCAGTCGATGTGCCCATACACTTGCTGCGAAACATATAACAGACTCAAAGAGGGCTGCATGATACATTTTTAGTGTCTACCATCGTAGTCTGTAGCGAGATGAATTTACCGTAGCAAGTTTGTGGATTAGTCTTGTCGCTTACGTGTTCGTTGAATGTTAATCGTTCGCCGAGGTATATGCCTAGGTTCATGGGGGTATTTTTGATCCGTCGTTCCAACTACAAATATGCGTGATTTTTTCACCAGAAGCGTTTCGCTTTATTGAGGTAAAGCATCATCAGTAGTCTGTAATTAAGTTTATTTACATTTGTTTTGTAGATCGAAAAACAGTTCGTTAAGAATATGGTTCAAATGGCTCTGAGCACTATGGGACAACTTCTGAGGTCATCAGTCCCCTAGAACTTAGAACTACCTAAACCTAACTAAGGACATCACACACATCCATGCCCAAGGCAGGATTCGAACCTGCGACCGTAGCGGTCGCGCGGTTCCAGACTGTAGCGCCTAGAACCGCTCGGCCAATCCGGCCGGCCGTTAAGAATGGGTTGGTTTGTACTTGCGGTGATTTTTCGGCTGCTTTCTCGCTTACATCGGAAAATGCCCTCTGCTAGCACATCGTAGTTTCTCTGTGTTAGACACTGATAATTTTCGTCTACTTTTTAGATGTTCTGTAGCACTACGCGTTTCTAACAATACACTTTTATGCACACCACTGTATTCTGTTTGTTTTCATAATTTAAGTATGTGTTGATGCTTGTGTTTTGTAGTGTTGCCAACATAACCTTTCCACCACTTTGTCTTTGACCTACAAATATTCTTTTTTAAATTAGATTATTGTATGTGTGTACATCTATGTAAGTATGTTTGTGTGTATTTATATACTGTGTAAGAGTACAGTAGGAATAGCGATGGAATCCGAAAGAACAGATACTATCTTCATGTAGTTAAGGCGAACCGGCCATTGACCTTCTTCTTCTGTGCTGGACTGTGCTGGACTGTGCGGGACTCGGTCAGATTGTCTGCCGCGAGTAATGAGTGTAATGGGCAGGGGCAGTACGGATATAGTGTGTGGACATTAATTTGGGAATGTGAGTCTCACGGGGAGCGTGCAAGGGATAAATCTCTGCAGTCGCACTATCCTCTGTGCCCTTGGTGCCTCAGATGGATAGAGCGTCTGCCATGTAAGCAGGAGATCCCGGGTTCAAGTGCCAGTCGGGGCACACATTTTCATCTGTACCCGTTGATGTATATCAACACCTGTCGACAGCTTGGGGTCTTGACTTAATTATCATTTCAAGTAGTGGAAAAATTATGTTGGCAACACTACAAAACACAAACATCAACAAATACGTGAAGTACGAAAATAAACAGAATACAGTGGTGTGCATAGAAGTGTGTTGTGAGAAATGCATAGTGCTGCAGAACATCTAAAAAGTAGACGAAAATGATCAGCGTCTAACACAGAAAAACAACGATGTGCTAGCAGACGGCATTTCCCGATGTAAGCGAGAAAGCAGCCGAAAAATCACCGCAAGTACAAACCAACCTATTCTTAACAAACTGTTTTTGATCTAAAAAGCAAACCAAAATGTAAATAAACTTAATTACAGACCACTGATGGTGCTTTACCTCAATAAAGCGAAACGCGTCTGGTGAAAACATGACGCATTTTTGTAGTTGCAACGACAGAGCAAACATACCCTCGTGAATTATAAAGGAACTACGTACACTATGGCCACACAAATGAAGAATTATACGTCTAGGTATCTTGTAGTTATCTTTCCCTGTATGTTAATGTTGTTCATTCTACGGGGTGGGCGGGGGGGGGGGGGGGGTTGTTCCTGCAGTGGACCTTTGATCAGCAAACGTACTGTCTTGTTTGCCGCAATCGTGACCTTGTTACAGATGCTCCAATTACTTATTTTTACAAGGAGTTGTGTAGCCTTGCTTTCGAGTTACGCTCTCGAGTTTGCATTTATTACCACTAGCAAGTCGTCTTCGTTCATATTGTTTAGGAGTGATTTTACGACAGTTTCCCAGAAAACGGACCGGCATATTGAGGCTTGTGAGCATCCTTTAATTATTTTCTTGATAACCTTTTGTTTCCCTGCTAGCCATTGAGCCACCCTATATTTGCAGTAGTCGAGCAAGCTATTGCGTAAGGCTATTATTATCTGTATCTCTCGTAGCCTTGCGAACAAGGTAGGCCACCAGAAAGTGTCGAAGGCGCCGGCTGTGTCTATTGCTATTGCTACTCCGTATTTTTTATTGTGTTCTGTTTTATTTCCAGCACATGGTTAACTGCATCGTCTATTGAGCTTTTGGATCTAAAGCCATTCCGATATGGACTAAGACGAAGAACCTCCTATGTGAATGTGTTCGATTACAAAGAAGCCTCTCCCGTGTCTTAGCCAAAGTGTCCAAGAGGTAGGTGGGCCTGTAAGTTGGGTCTGTTAGATCCCGATCCTCTGAGTTTTTGATGATTACTACGTCCGCAGTTTTCCATACGGCGGGCACCACACCTTGCAGCAATGCTTCATTCAGTAACTCTGTTAGAAAAGGTGTCATCTGTACAACTATCTTTTTTAGAGTTTCTGAGTACTTGCCATTTGGATCAGGGTCTTCTTATTCTTTAATTGTTTCATTGCTAACGCCACCTGTTCTTGGGCAAATGGGACAGTAACAGGGCCATCTGTGGAAGTGTCATCCATTTTTCTTCGTAAGTCTGTGTGGTATTGCTCGTCATTCGTCATTTCGTCATCAGGGAGAAGCTTGTTCAGTAGGTACTCTGCTGAACATCTCCGGCCCCGTAAGTGCGCCTCAGAGTTCACAGTACTATAGGCGTCTTTACTTTATCTGTTTGAAATTTGAATGGTTCGCCTCATATATTGTTTTGTAGCTGAGTTTTGACAAAATTGTTCCAGTGATTATATCTGCTTTGGATAATGGTGTTGTTCCAGTCTTACTTCCCTCTCTTGTGTTGTTTTGTTCTTTATGGCAATGTTTCGTTTTGTCTCTAGCGTCTTTCCTTAATTTTGTTAACACAGTGGACCAGAGGACTTTCTGTTTCGGTGCATGGTTGAGTATTGGGATAGCTAATTGTTGCGCTCTTTGATGCAGGTCCGTCAGAATGTGTGCTACCAGGTCCCTTAAATTTTGCCTGTCAGCCTTGTTTAGAAGTTATTTTTGTTGATGTGAAGTTCGTGTTTGCGTATGGGTCTGTGTGGGAGAGTATGGCGTTATGGTCACTGTGTGTGGCATTTTCCAGTTCTTCCTATTTGTCGAAGTACGAGGGCTATCCACAAAGTACATTACGTTTTGGAATTAAAAATAAATAAAGTATTGGAAATTTTTTTTATTATATACAGATGAAAGCCACACTTAATTACTACTTTTCTACGTAGTTGCTATTTAAGTTAAGGCACTTATCGTAGCGATGGACGAGCTTGGAAATTCCTTCGTCGTAAAATTCGGCCGCCAAGTTGGGAGTCTGTGCAGGCCAATCCATTTCATGACCGTTATTGTTCACAAATCATTGCTTCACAGATGCTACTTCATGACAAGCTGTTTTACGATGCTGACACAATCAATCATAGTCTCCGAACTGTTCCCCTTCTGTATGCAGTGTATCCATATCCTTCCGCATCCACCGTTTTCTTAAGTGAAATCAGGGAACAACAACCTAACCACGATAAACACCACCTCCTTCGTACTTCACTGTTGGCGGTACACATGACAGGTTACATGCTCTAGGCATTCGATTTACAAAACTTTTCCATCGGATTGCTACAAGGTATAGCGTGATTCAACAACTCCCGACGCACCGTCATTGTGCTATTTGGACTGCTGTTAGCACTTTCGAACTCGCGTGCGGCTCCTTCCACTGATATCATGCTAGTTTTTGCAACCACTTTCCATATTTGACAGTCTCCGTTTGTCAGCGCACAGGGTCAGTTTAATCCCCAAGCGACAGAAGCCGCCGCTAGGAGCTCCACGATTGTAGAATTTTTAGACGCGAGTTATCACAATTAGTAGTAACCCCTTGAGACCTCAAGTTGAGAGGGGTGCCCAGGTGTAAGATTTGTATATAGTACGTATCGCAGTTACGCCTGTTTCGCACGAGCGACTTTCTGGACAAAATAGGCTACGTGAAGTGCATGCGGCTTTCATGACTGTGTGTAGATCAGCAACCAACCACGGCACGTGTGTGTCTATGACGTCAATGACCTCTAGATCGTGCCGAGTGTGGAGCCATAAATTTTCGAGTATGCTGCATATGGTTTCGTGTCTTCTTAATCTTTATTGTGTTGCTTCTTTTGTTTACGAGTCACGCGGAAAAATTACACAAGATCCTGTATTTTTTCCTATTAGTGTTGTTCTATAAGAGAGACGAAGTATTTGAAAACAAAACGATATTTACGTTTTACATAAAAAGCCTACACTACGCATAATAACAACTTAGATAGGTAAACTGTTCTAATGGAAATTATCAACAGTGAAAAAGTCAGAATTATGTGCGAGAAAAATAGTTTTTCATGTTATTTGGCACTTAATAAGAAACCAAAATACAAAGGATAAAGGAATAAGGCGCTTTTTACCGCATTCTAGATATTGTTTGGATGCATTTATTTTCTCGAGCAAGTAAATGTATACGTTCTGAAATGTTTGGATGACACTTTTACTATTCTTTCAGTTCTCAGGAGTGCGAGGAATTCACCTTCGACGAGGATTTCCGCTATGAATTCTGCTTTGGTCATTAATAAACTACTACAGTCGCCTGTTTCTATACTTTGTTACTGTACTTCGATTTTTTCGTGAAAAGGATGGTCCATCATGGCCACAGTTTCACCGTTCAGATGCCAAACTGTACAGCAGACGACTTTCAAAACACACGCAATTTCGGCGGTACCGTGTAAACGAAAACAATTACTCGAAACACAGGAAACTCAGTACAGGTATAAAACGCCAGGGACGCTGCAGTAGACTTACTTGTCTCGAGTAGGCAGCTGCGACAAGAAAGCCGATCGTGTAAAACTGGCTGAAGTCGCGAAAATTGGGACATGTGAAAGAGAAGCAGGAAAAAAGGAGGGGGGGAGGAGGGCCGCCGAATAATCAATCGTTTGTGTGGGAGAATGTTTTCGAACAGGCCCTGTCAGTACATGGGCTCTGCCGGGTCTTGGAAAGCTGTGGTTGTTCCGTCGCCTTTACACTTGACTACTACATCGCTGGGTGACTGGAATTCGACAGTAGGAAAAGGAAGAGAAGGAAACGTAGTAGGTGAATATGGATTGGGGGGGAAGAAATGAAAGAGGAAGCCGCCAGGTAGAATTTTGCACAGAGCACAACTTAATCATAGCTAACACTTGGTTCAATGATCATGAAAGAAGGTTGTATACAGGGAAGAACCCAGGAGATACTAAAAGGTTTCAGATAGATTACATAATGGTAAGACAGAGATTTAGGAACGAGGTTTTAAATTGTAAGACATTTCCAGGGGCAGATGTGGACTCTGACCACAATCTATTGGTTATGACCTGTAGATTAAAACTGAAGAAACTGCAAAAAGGTGGCAATTTAAGGAAATGGGACATGGATAAACTGACTAAACCAGAGGTTCTACAGAGTTTCAGGGAGAGCATAACGGAACAATTGACAGAAATAGGGGAAAGAAATACAGTAGAAGAAGAATGGGTAGCTTTGAGGAATGAAATAGTGAAGGCAGCAGAGGATCAAGTAGGTAAAAAGACGAGGGCTGGTAGAAATCCTTGGGTAACAGAAGAGATACTGAATTTAATTGATGAAAGGAGAAAATACAAAAATGCAGTAAGTGAAGCAGGCAAAAAGGAATACAAACGTCTCAAAAATGAGATCGACACGAAGTGCAAAATGGCTAAGCAGGGATGGCTAGAGGACAAATGTAAGGGTGTAGAGGCTTATCTCACGAGGGGTAAGATAGATACAGCCTACAGGAAAATTAAAGAGATCTTTGGAGAAAAGAGAACCACTTGCATGAATATCAAGAGCTCAGATGGAAACCCAGTTCTAAGCAAAGAATGGAAAGCAGAAAGGTGGAAGGAGTATATAGAGGGTCTATACAGGGGAGATGTTCTTGAGGACAATATCATGGAAATGGAAGAGGATGTAGATGAAGATGAAATGGGAGATATGATACTGCGTGAAGAGTTTGACAGAGCACTGAAAGACATACGTCGAAACAAGGCCCCGGGAGTAGACAACATTCCATTAGAACTACTGACAGCCTTGGGAAAGCCAGTCCTGACAAAACTCTACCACCAGGTGAGTAAGATGTATGAGACAGGCGAAATACCCTCAGACTTCAAGAAGAATATAATAATTCCAATCCCAAAGAAAGCAGGTGTTAACAGATGTTAAAATTACCGAACTATCAGTTTAATAAGTCGCAGCTGCAAAATACTAACGCGAATTCTTTACAGACGAATGGAAAAACTGGTAGAAGCCGACCTCGGGGAAGATCAATTTGGATTCCGTAGAAATGTTGGAACACGTGAGGCGATACTGACCCTACGACTTATCTTAGAAGCTAGATTAAGAAAAGGCAAACCTACGTTTCTAGCATTTGTAGACTTAGAGAAAGCTTTTGACAATGTTGACTGGAATATTCTCTTTCAAATTCTGAAGGTGGCAGGGGTAAAATACAGGGAGCGAAAGGCTATTTACAATTTGTACAGAAACCAGATGGCAGTTATAAGAGTCGAGGGGCATGAAAAGGAAGCAGTGGTTGGGAAGGTAGTGCGACAGGGTTGTAGTCTCTCCCCAATGTTATTAAATCTGTATATTGAGCAAGCAGTAAAGGAAACAACAGAAAAGTTCGGAGTAGGTATTAAAATCCATGGAGAAGAAATAAAAACTTTGAGGTTCGCCGATGACATTGTAATTCTGTCAGAAACAGCAAAGGACTTGGAAGAGCAGTTGAATGGAATGGATAGTTTTTGAAACGAGGGTATAAGATGAACATTAACAAAAGCAAGACAAGGATAATGGAATGTAGTCTAATTAAGTCGGGTGATGCTGAGGGAATTAGATTAGGAAATGAGACACTTAAAGTAGTAACGGAGTTTTGCTATTTGGGGAGCAAAATAACTGATGATGGTCGAAGTAGAGAGGATATAAAATGTAGACTGTCAATGGCAAGGAAAGCGTTTCTGAAGAAGAGAAATTTGTTAACATCGAGTATTGATTTAAGTGTCAGGAAGTCATTTCTGAAAGTATTTGTGTGGAGTTTTGCCATGTATGGAAGTGAAACATGGACGATAAATAGTTTGGACAAGAAGAGAATAGAAGCTTTCGAAATGTGGTGCTACAGAAGAATACTGAAGATTAGATGGGTAGATCACATAACTAATGAGGAAGTATTGAATAGGATTGGGGAGAAGAGAAGTTTGTGGCACAACTTGACTAGAAGACGGGCTCGGTTGGTAGGACATGTCCTGAGGCATCAGGGGATCACCAATTTAGTACTGGAGGGCAGCATGGAGGGTAAAAATCGTAGAGGGAGACCAAGAGATGAGTACATTAAGCAGATTCAGAAGGATGTAGGCTGCAGTAGGTACTGGGAGATGAAGAAGCTTGCACAGGATAGAGTAGCATGGAGAGCTGCATCAAACCAGTCTCAGGACTGAAGACCACAACAACAACAACTACATCACTAACAGTCGACCTGGGCAGCTGTAAAAAGGCTGAAATGGCTGCTATGGAATAGTTAATAAGGTCGCAACAAACGACTAGTCCCAGTTCAAAGACACTGATCTCTCTCCCCGCCGACATATTTTGCTGTTACTGACTGATACGCTCCATATTCTTTTATACTGTAGGGTTAGCCTCATGTTACATCTAGTGGTCAATTACGCCGTTACGTAAGGATTCCTGGATACTTGAGTCTGTATATATAAGAATTTAATGCAGCATAGCAAAATCTGGATTGGCCTTCTTTTCATAACCAAGTAAAATTAGCTCCACATGCTTCTGTGGCACGTTGTAATCTTCATTATCGATTTATACATAGTAGTAAGTATTTTAGTAATAAGTATTGCACTATAATATAGGCATTTAAGAATCTTTGGAACGTTCCAGTCACTTCAATGTAAGTGACACATTACGATCATGACAATGATGTGTCGTTTCTGTTTTGTGTATCACAGTTCCCCATTTGATCTTTCCTTAATGAGTGAGATGAGCTCAAACTCAGGACAGAATTTCGTGTTATCCATTGCCGGTGTAAGGTCTACAGAAGAAGAAAAAGAAACTGATATACAGTGTGAAAGAGTTTTCTGAACTAAAAACGTATTCCATTAGGATTTACTAATGGTACAAAGCTTACAAAACATCTACTGTTTGTCATATACATAATTCCTCACTGGGTACAGTATATTGCTTAACAGATGTTATCCCGTGTACAATGTAAATGAAATAATTGATCAAAACATCGCCACTTGAAACAGACTGTATCTTCAGATGTGCTTAATTCATTGTAAATTACTTATGTAGCAACTTGAATATGGCAGCAGGCAGCCGAACCGCTTCTTACCAATTAGTTTCTACGAAAACTTAATGTATTGTTAGTCTATATTGAAGAAAAATAAAACCATTAAAAGAATGACATTATTCACGGAAAGACTGTATCTTTGCTCAATAGAGTGTTAATTTACACTCATCTGTCAGAACATTATGACCACCTACCTATTATATGTACAAACTCTTACAGGAGATAGCAGCGTCACCTGGCGAGGAATGACTGATAGCCAGCCCCACATGCATGGTGCATGTAGTATCAGTGAGCGTGCTTGTCTTTGTGTGGAATACGGGAGGTGCGCGATGTATGTTAGTTCAACCGAGGCCCGATTGTGGTGGCACAGAGAGTTGGTGCGAGAATTTCGCAAACTTCAAGACATGTTTGGTGTTCGAGGAGTGCTGTGGTGAGGATCTTCAACACGCGACGAAACAAGCTGATGACCCATGCATGTGCCAATGTTAGCAACACGACATCTCCAACTACGACTGCAATGGGAATGTGGACATTGGTGCACTGGCAGAATGGTACATGATCTGATGTATCTCGATACAGTCTTCATCATGCCGATCGGAGGGTGCGAATCCGTCGTCTTTCAGGCCAACAGCTGCTTGACACCTGTACTGCGGGACTGAGACAAGCCCGAAGGAAGGACGATTGAGTTTAATGTCCCGGAGACATCAAGGTCCTTAGAGATGGAGCACAAGCTTGGATTGTAGCATAGATAGCGAATGAAAAGGAGCCATGCCCTTTCGAAGGAACCATGCCAGCATTTGCCTCGAACGATTTAGGGAAATCATGGAAAACCTACAACTGGATGGCCGGACGCGGATTTTAACCAAGACAGGCTGTCAATGACTCCATTATGCTCTGGGGAACATTCATGTGGGCATCCATGAGTCAAAAGGAGCTCGTGTAAGGCATTATGACTGTCAAGGCACATCATAGTATTGTACCCTTGATGCAGAACAACAACACAATGTGGGGTGGTACGTAGGTACTACTATGTACAAGTAGTAGTGGGACAACCTACATACCACCCCACATTGTGTTGTTGCCAAATTTATTAAAGCTGTCGGATTCAAGACGGCGGCAGTAGATATGGCAATGTCGCAATGATGTAATCGTGGGAAGTTCAAATAATGGCGGGAAAATCGATAAATTGGCGTCCGACTGCCACCTCTTCCTTGGAATTGGCAGGAAAAGGACTCAGCCTGTGCCAGGCTGCTGGATAAGATGGATGTAACTCTTTATTTTGCATGCAGTGTTTATTTAAACAATTTGAGTTGTCACAGGCAGTAGCTCCATCCAGTGTGTTCACCATGAGGTCCAGCGTCCAACTGACCTAGTACACAGTACTGCCACCAGAGGGCACTATCGTCACATGGCGGTCTGGGGAAAAATGGCGGGAATATGACTCAGCCTTTTCTGGACTGCTGGATAGGAAGGACTGTATTTTATTTATTTTGGAACAGTTTATTTAGGGATGGATTTCACATGGTTTATTTATTACACTGTTACAAAACACTCTCTCTTGTGTGCTTTGAGGTTACATTATATAGCCTACAGACCAGCAAACTACTCGTAAATCACCGAAATAATGCATAAACCGATATACAGACACACAAACAACTCGTAAATTGTCAAAGTAATGCATGTAAGAGGCTCTGCAAACACGCTCACAATGCTTAAACAGCCAAAAATAATGCAATGCACAAAAACTCAGCGCACGTGAAAAAACACTTTCAAACTATCGTCAGCCGTGACGTACAAGCGAATTGTTCCCTACAAAGATTCCAACGTGTACAAGCGCCAATGACGTCCAGACACGAGCCACCGCTGGAGAAACAAATGCAGCAGTGCAAGCTATTGCTCTCAGGCCACTGCCGCCTACAGCCAATAGGTGAAAGTCACATGGATTTTTGGGTATACAGTTAGAATTCTTTGAGTGTTATACTGACGTCACATGTCTATGCAAATAAGAGTCAAGTCACTCTCTGGACATGCACGTGTTCACCTAACCACTGTGGCTGAGGTGTACCTGCCTGTCCAGCGCCGATAGAGATGTTTGCATAGTGGCTCACCCTTGCAGACACAGCTAAAAGGTACTCAATGTTATACTGATGTCACATGTCTATGTAAATAAGAGGCAAGTCTACCTCTCAGTAATAGTAAAGTGCTGCAGGAAAAGTTAATGATCACTTTTGTAGGAACTATTGTGATGTCTAAGCTTGTCTGGATGGAAATTCTGGTCCTAACAGGACCTGTTCACGAAAATAGCCCAGAATAACACCGACTGCATTCTTCCTCGCGATCCTAACGGGACAGCCCGTCACGTTACTTATCAGTTCCTTCTTGGGATTGGTAAAGTGTCACAGAAATAGTTAACCGTCACTTTTGTCGGAACTTTCGTGACGTCTCAGCTCGTCTGCATGGAAATTCTTTTCCTAACAGGTCCTGTTCGCGAAAATAGCCCAGAATAGTATGGACTGCATTCTTCCTGATGTCCTAATGAGGCATCACGAGTTACCCTTCCCAGAAATCGTAATGTCCAGCTTTCAACACACGTCTCATAAGCGGTAAACTTCTCACCACTGAAAGCATTCATCATGTACGTGCACACTTGCGAAAACACCGTTAATCATAAAATCATTCTTGTTATTTCGAAAGAGAGCATCGCTGCAGCTTCATCTCTTTATTTTGGGGAGAGAAAAAGCAAGTACACACAGAGATGACGGAATGTACAACAAGGCATACAGCACCAGACTGAGGGCAATGGAGGTTGGTTGTGAGTTTATATATAGACCGACGCCCAGTCAGAGAACTTCATTTGAATGTACACCCAATGAGAAGCTTTCATGGAATGTCACTTTTCCTGGACATTCCATAAAAGCTTCTCATTGGGTGTACATTCAAATGAAGCTCTCTGACTGGGCCTTGGTCTATATATAAACTCACAACCAACCTCCATTGTCCTCAGTCTGGTGCTGTCTGCCTTGTTGTGCATTCCATCATCTCTGTGTGTACTTGCTTTTTCTCTCCCCAAAATAAAGAGATGAAGCTGCAGCGATGCTTCAGAGTGTAGCAGCAAGAGGCATAGAGTTCTGGAGACAGGATTATCAATTGAGTAAATGATTTGTATTTTGAGTGCAAATTTTCATGTGTATGTTAAATTCACCTTATTAATTCTGTCTCCTTGTTACAGAACAACTCCAGGATTTTATCTTGGAGTGTAAGGAGAGACAGGAGGAAGCTGGACTGTTGCAGACTCTCGCAGTCCAGCCTCATGTGGTGAGTTCACAGCTA
Organism: Schistocerca serialis cubense; assembly: GCF_023864345.2. Lineage (NCBI taxonomy): Eukaryota > Metazoa > Arthropoda > Insecta > Orthoptera > Acrididae > Schistocerca > Schistocerca serialis. Next base: position 287,703,116 of record NC_064638.1, on the reverse strand, counting down.
GAATTGCTATGTGGTTTAATTTTCATTGTAATTTGTTCTTGTATAATAGCAAATCAAAATTTTCCTATTTCATATCTGTTTTTCGGTTTATATATGTTGTTTGTTGTTGTTGTTGTTGTTGTTGTAGGCGAGACCGACCAATTACTGGATGTCGATTCTGACGAGGCTGATGACATACCTGAATGGGTCAGACAAAGATGTACTGAACTAGAGGAGGATAGGCGCTCTAATCTGGCCATATTAAATGATGGTGATGACTTCTTTGAGGGAATGGGCAGGAGTCGCCTGACGAAGTGTTAATGCCTTGAAGCCAGAGCAAAAAAAGGAATTACTCACTCTACAAACATCTCTCTCAGCACTGGACTGGCAGGTATGCCTCAGCCATGGTGGTTAGGTATCTTATTTACATAGACATGTGGTGTCAGTATAAGACACGAAGAACTCTAACTGTATACCCAAAAATAGATGCAACTTTCACTTACTTGGCTGTAGGCAGCAGTGGCCTGAGAACAATAGCTCATGGCCCTGCGTTCGTCTCTCTGGTGGAGGCTCACGTCTGGAGCCGGTGGTGTCAGTGCGTGCACACATTGGAACCTTTGTAGGGAACAGTTCGCTGATACATCGCAGCTGATGACAGTTCAAAAACGTTTTTTCATATGCACTGAGTGTTTGTGCACTGCATTATTTTCGGCTGTTTAAGCGTTGAGAGCGTGTTTACAGAGCCTCTTACATGCATTATTTTGACAATTACGAGTTGTTTGCGTGTCTGTACATCAGTTTATGCATTATTTCGGTGATTTAGGAGTAGTTTGCTGGTCTGTAGGCTATATAATGTGAGCTCAAAGCACACCAGAGTGAGTGTTTTGTATCAGTGAAATAAATAAACTGTGTAAAATCCATCCCTAAATAAATTGTTCAAAAATACAGTCCTTCCTATCCAGCAGCCCAGAACAGGCTGAGTTCTTTTCCCGCCATTTTTCCCCAGACTGCCATGTGACGATAATGTCCTCTGGTGGCAGTACTGTGTACTAGGTCAGTTGGACTCTGGACATCATGGTGAACACACCAGATGGAGCTACTGCCTGTGACAACTCAAATTGTTTAAATATACACTACCTGCAAAATAAAGAGTTACATCCATCCTATGCAGCAGCCCGGCACAGGCTGAGTACTTTTCCTGCCAATTCCAAGGAAGAGGTGGAGGTTGGATGACTTAGGTTGGTTTAGCGTGCCCAAGTGACCTTATTTCCCGCCATTTTCTTAGGTTAGCAGAGGAAACCTAACTGACATTTTTCCACCAAGATTTGAACTTCCCACCATTTTCTGTGGGATGGGAGAGATGAGGAGAGGTGTTAGGTTAATGGAGGTAGCGCAGTTGACCTATTATCCCGCCAATATTTGAACTTGCCACATTGACATCACGCGACATTGCCATATCTACCACCGCCATCTTGGATTCGCCATCTTTAATAAATTTGGCAACACTGCAACGTGGGGTGGTACATAGGTTGTCTAACTACTCACCCCCTCATGATGATCATGTTTACCGATGGCAATGGGATTTTTCAGCAACATAATACACCTTGTCAGAATGCTAGGAGTGTGATGGAGAGGTTCGAGGAGCACAGTGGCGAGTTCCAGTTGTTGTGCTGGCCACCCATCTCGCCAAATCTGAACCCAGTCGAACACATCTGGGATGTGACTGTATGTGGCATCAGAGCTCATCGATCCCCTCCCCAGTATTTATAGGAATTAGGTGACTTTCTCTGCAGATGTGGTCCCAACTCCCTCCAGTGACCTACCAAGGCATCACTCCTTCCATGCCGCTCTTATCTGTGCCATGGATAGAGAACTGGGTGTAAAGTCAGAGTGTATACGTGGACGAGGAAAAAAAATTCCCAGATTTTTCCCGGAATTCCCGGTTAAAAGCACACTACAAAAAATGGCTCTGAGCACTATGGGACTTAACTTCCGAGGTCATCAGTCCCCTAGAACTTAGAACTACTTAAACCTAACTAACCTAAGGACATCACAAACATCCATGCCCGAGGCAGGATTCGAACCTGCGACCGTAGCGGTCTTGCGGTTCTAGACTGCAGCGCCTTTAACCGCACGGCCACTTCGGCCGGCGGCAAGATTCGAACCTGCGACCGTAGCGGTCGCGCGGCTCCAGACTGTAGAGCCTAGAACCGCTCGGGCATCCCGGCCGGCTTAAAAGTTCACTTCCTTCCGAGTGAAAATACACTTTTTCCGTGTTAAGTGAAAGTATACTCTCCTCGGAACTGTAAAACTTACCACTCTTTTGAATGGTTATGGTTTTACACACCGGTGTAGACTTTGCCGGCACTTTAGAAAATGAAGCTCAGGGAACAAAACACGTTTTGCGAAGATGTCTGACGTGCAGCATCACGTACACTGCATATTTTCGTATTACGAAAGTAAAAATTCGAATTCCACCAATCACCGCATGTTACTTTCCGAAGCACTGAAATCGAGTTTGCGTGCGCTATTGTAAGCCAGTCAGAGTTCATGTCTCGTGATCTCGCCAGCCGACCACAGCGGGCATTCAGAACATAGGACGCGTGATGTAGTCAGCCAATAGCAACACCACAGTTAAATAACGCGAACAAGCAAATAGGAAAAGTTAATGGTTTAAATTAATATACGTAGTGTTGCTACAAGAAAAGGAAAGCTTTCACATATAGTGTTGGCCCTTTTTGCGCGTTTTACACTTTGAGATACATCACACAAATGTGCCAGCAAAATTTTTAAGAACGACATAAATGTCAGATCTTCTTGGCTCGAAATTATTCTAAATGGTCGTCCTCAAAGAGTTGATTTTTAAATGAGAGTCAAAAGCTCCGCAATTTAATAAATTCATAGTACATTCTCGCACATAGTTCATCTTGCGTAAAAGGAAATTTATTGTGAAAGTAACGCTTTTCAATCCACCATTCGCAGTATTTTCACGGGACCTGTTAGAAATAGGTTCGTTTCAGCAGTTGCCAGAGCGCGCCAGATAACAAGCGTCACCGCGCTTGCGCAGGTACGATGACGCAGGAAGCCCGTATGTTCGCACGTGTAAAACATTAAAAGATCTTACACAATGTCATAAAAGGAACAAGACATTAGAGGATACTCCAAGAGCACGGGTATTTCGTGAACCATACTGAAATGCATAATTTGGCTTAAAGTGCACATTCGTATGTCCAGATTTGGATGTAAATTTTCTTGGAGTACCAGTACTGTATTATCTCATGTTTGATTCTTTATTATGGCATAATGCCATACGTGCTATAAGATGAAAACGTGCACCTGAAAGGCAGCGAACAGTTGAAACTAGAAAAAAAGTGTGGAATTCCGTTTCAAATAAATTGGCAATAAATTGTCCGCCCAGCAGAAAAGTTAATAAAGGCCAAATTTCTTTAGCAAATCGACAAAAATAACTTCTTCATTGTTCTGCAATGGCGATTAATGCTTGACTGTCAGAAAGGGGAAATAAAATAAAATCTGAAACTAATAACACATTTTAGCCTTCCGTAATTATGTGAATGTATTTTAATTCACTTGATAGCTCCCGCTCACAGAAATCCGTTTTGTTTTAATTTGACGTGAGAGCAATAAACGAAAAGGAAACAGCAAAACCACTAAACGTAAACACGGGTCACATGAGACTACCCACCTCCCCATTACAACTTACGGCTGCTCTGTAGATCTTCCCCGGATCTACGATATTTCCGAACTGGGGCAATACTAGATAGTGGCGCCCCACCTCTCTCGAGCGTTTGAGGTAGGACGCCAAAAATTTAAAAATCGGCTTTTCAACAATATTTCCATTTTGTAGCGCACATCTGTCTGGAGAGTCTGATACATAAAACACATGTGCTCGAGGAAATGTAAGACATATTATTTGTTCTAACACGTGCCAAAGTGCCTGACCACGCCTCTTCACACAGCATTCTTCTATCGCACGTCACTGTATTTCGCTCTGTGAAACTCAAACGTGTAACATTTTGTAATGAGTGCCATAAAACTATATTCAGGCCAGTGGAAATTAAAATGTCCTGTCGTGTCTCTCCTGCTCCCAGTCGGCCGGTTTGACAACCTGGGCCGGCCGGAGTGGCCGAGCGGTTAAAGGCGCTACAGTCTGGAACCGCACGACCGCTACGGTCGCAGGTTCGAATCCTGCCTCGGGCGTGGATGTGTGTGTTGTCCTGAGGTTAGTTAGGTTTAAGTAGTTCTAAGTTCTAGGGGACTTATGACCACAGCAGTTGAGTCCCATAGTGCTCAGAGCCATTTTTTTGACAACCTGGCCCTGTTTTAAAAACTCACAATAAATACTGGATGAGATTAATTGTAACCGGGAGAACAGGAACTCTTCAGAAAATTTGCACTCTTTATTGCCTGTTAGATAATAACTTGATGTTTGGTGTGACATAAAAGTAAACACAGGATAAGTCAACAGACAAGCAAGACAGTGAACATTTCTTCTATCCTTAAGTCCTTGCACTGCTTTTCTCACTAACCTTAGTACAGCTTTACATGGCGTGCTTTCCTTTCAGGAAAGAATCTGTTAGCTCAAAGTTCGTCAAACGTTTTGCTACACGAAAAAACCAAATGTCGCTATCTAATACTGAAAAAGCTATTAATACGAATAGTACCCCAAGACTGGTGTGGTTTCTCTATCTGATTATGTGTATTTTGTCAGTGTCTGCTAGATACACGAAATAGGTCTGTCTAATATTGCAGCAATTGTAACACATACCGAATAAACGACACTGTTTTTGCACAAATGGTCATTTTTATAACACGACAGAATATAATCCCGAAGTAGCAATATCACATGCTTATAGGCCTACTACAAGCAAAACGTTTCATGTTAGGAAATAGTTTCAAATTTCATTCATACGCTCTAGCTTCTGAAGCATGAGATCGAGAAGTCGTAGTATGAAATTTTTATATAAATTTGGAACCGTCATGATCTTCCACAGTTTGTGTGATGTCCCCGTTTCTTCTCCTTCCTCCTTCTAACAAAGAATCTTGTCATCCCTAATTCTGTAACTACTCCTGCCAGGGTTAAAACATATTCTCCGGTTAACTTGACTAACCCTGCCACAATCACCGTTTCAGTTGTCCCGCATTTATTCTCCGGTTGGGCGTTATTACGTGTTCGTACATCTCGTTTTCCGCGCTACTCCCAGAATAGAACTTTAGCGGCTGCTAGCCGGGAACTGTACAACTGGCCCTTACCAGTGTAGCGTCCTGGCAAAAAAATTACTACCAAAATTTCATTTTATTGGATACACCGAGAAGATAATACGTAATCTTTCTTACCTATTATTTAACAGGGATGCGTTTCAAAATCATGTGAATAATCGATAGGCCGACGTGCGCTGGATGCTAGGCGCTTTGTGAAACGAAGTCTTTCCCCCTCTCCCAGAAATTGCCGCCAGGGGCAGATACCACGGTTTGCCCCGGCCACGCAAGTAAATTTTTTTCCGGGTAGCATCTGGCTACTTGCTGCTATTGCTTATACAGCTAACTGCCACACTTCTGTAGCCAGAAGCGGAAGAAGGTACTGACTCAACTGCGCATGCGCATGAACTCGCGCGCAACTGCTCAAATGAATATAAAGCAGTTGTGACGTCACGCTCATCGGAGGCAATTTGTTGTTGCGAAGCATTGCATAGTCTTCCTAAAGCCTTTGACACATTTTGCTGTTGGCAGACGTTTGTAGGAGCACTGTGTTTTGTTGTTGTATATGGCGCATTTGCTTTGCAATTTAAGTTTTATTTTCGTTTTTTCTCTCGTTCATGTTTTATTGCTGCAGTATTATTCTGCAGTAGCGGGATACAGTAATATCCTTTGTCAGAGTATCGGTTCTTACCAGTAAAAATTATAAAAAAATAACTGTAGACAAAAACAATGTAAAATTCCCGGAATTCTAAAAAAATTCCCAGGTTTTTCCCGGTTTTCTCCCGGATGGAAAAATTCCCGGGTTTTTCCCGGATCTCCCGGTTGTCCCGGGTCGTATACACCCTGAAAGTGTACCTATCTGTTGTGTTTAGGGTACTGTAACAAATGTGTGCATCGTGTGGCTCTAATTTTGTGCTGTGTGATGATGAGAGAATGGAGAGTATGAAACCCGGTGCCATGACATAGCTACTCCTCTCGAGCAGCACCGAGGACGTCGCCAAGCTTTAAGCACCCAACCGATGGATGGACCACCATCAACAGTGTTACGCTCCATGAGAAATTGCGGAGAGGCTTGGAATTTAGTCGAGAAGGTAACGTAAAGTCCGGCGATCACTAACTCTACACTACCACCAGTCCTCTTGTGAACCAAATACTGGCAGTGAAACTTCCCTCCACAGGCTACCTTTGAGTCAAGTGTAACTGCAGAGCCATGCGTTAGCGGCATCTTCAGCCAAAGGAAGATATGGATTTACATAGCTCGCTAGAAACGGATATCTGCTACCAGTGGCGGCTCGTGACCAAAGAAGATGGCGGTGCACTTTACTCACGAAGGAAAACATCAACAAAAGAGAGAAAATCAGTACACTGCCCAATATTTTTGTAATGCCTGATATAAACAGACCGCTGGCTCGTGTCACTCCTGCATGTACTCATAATAAAACCAAAAGATATTCACAGAAGAAATTATTACTTTTGTAGAATAAAAGGAATTAAAATCAACTGCAGCTCTATGTACTCAAGAAGTGGGAGGCATGCCTTACTAACCTTTTCCAGCAGGACTGATGCTAACACCATTCGACTATATCTCTGAATTTCGATGTGTTGGTGATCACTTGTACAGGAACTCTACTCTTCTTTCCTTCATATTTGCAAGTATTTCAGTCACTCTTTGACTGAAGTCTGCAATTCCTAAAACGAGGTCTCGTTCAATAGAGAGCATCGCGAATGCTGATAGTCTTTTTTGGTCCATAGTATTCTGCAAGAAGGGTTTGATGCGTTTCGGCGAAGAAAAACAACGTTCTGCTTCTGATGTGGTCATTGGAATTGCAATTATCGCTTTCGGGGGCTTCACAGATTCGCTCAGTGTATCACAAAGATTATTGTCTGATATGTAATCCAGAAAGCCCAAAGCTCCACACATGATTTTGAACTCTTTTCCATAAATAACAGAGAGTTCTGTTCGAAGTTTCTTTGCTTCCAAAAAAGAGAAGCATTCAATAGCAGCTCTGAAAGAAGTTTCTGGAAAACTGGAAGAGTAAGTAGCGAATTTCTCTAGTAGAAAGAGAGAGGCTGCAACTAGCTGTCCAGTGAACTTGAATCTTTCTTTTGCCTCGTAACTTACGACATCGCATACTTCTTTTGCCTCCCACAGTAGATTACACATCGCTGCGCCATCTTCATTTCTCCCTCTTTTATGGTACTTCTATAAACCTGTTGAATTTTCACTCACTTCTTCCCTAATGTTCGTAATTTTACATTCAAAAGCTGTCAGCTGATTTTGTGCCTAAGTTGGGTCAATATCCCTTTTTTGTAGCTGGTTATACAAAATAGCCACATGGATCATGATTTTATGAAAAAATGAAAGCCAAAAAATGAACTTTTGATCCTTCAAAATTGTTACTAAGCCACAGGCTTGCAGGATCGTGTTCTCATTACGCAGTTTTTCTCCCTGGCTCATATTATTCATGCTCGTGATAATATCTTCCCTATATTCGAAAACAGTATTGACGCTACTTGACTGAAAATTCCAACGAGTAGGCACTGAACGTGGCAGTCGTTTTCGTATTATTTCGTCGAGAACTGTTGTTCTTTGAGGAGATGCTGAAAAGAAGCTGCAAAGTCCCTGAAGTTTAGTGAAGAATATTCGCACATTTTTATTAATGCAAGCGGCTTTGAGTATAATGAGAGTCAACTGGTGGGCATAACAATGAATGTATGAAGCGTTGGGAAACTTTTCCTTAACAGGAGCCTGCACCCCGCGTGACAAACCACTCATGTCCGCTGCACCACCATATGTTTGCGCTATTAGCTTATGTGAACAATTCCGCAAATGATTATTTATCTGTTCGATGGTGGACGTTGCCAAAGACTGGGCATCATGCTTTTCTGGTGCTATGAAGTCCCAAAATGTTTCAACTGGTTTTCCGTTAATGATGTACCTATATGCTATAACCATCTGGAAAACACAGGCTACGTCACTGCTTTCGTCAGCTATCACGGCCAAAAACTCAGCACCCTTAATTTCCTTTCTAATTTTTTCTTGGGAGACTTGAAGCATGCACTGGAGGATTCATTCTGGATGGTTTTTGATGTTCCTTTGAAACTGTAGCTTTCTCTAAATGCGATTTTAATACAGAGTCTAATTCTGCACTAAAATTAATCAAGGAACGAAAAATACCAGGATTGGAAGATGCTTCAGTCTCCTCTAAGGGCAAGTTCCAACGCGCCACAGAAACGAATATAGGTAATAATTAGATTCAATATGTACCTATTATCGGTAACTTTTTGGTTGTGTAATGCCACGGACTTACTGTATCGTCTAATTGGGTAGCTATATTTACATTACCTAGACCTGCCATATTCAAAACGTTATTTACATTGAAAGGTGGCTACACTGAGCCACTGCGCCAGAGATTGCGCCAAAGAGTATTGTTAAGCCGCCTCCACAGTGCTTGTCGAGAGCTCGTAGTGGTCAGTGCCTGTTAAGAACTCGTAGAAGTCAGTGCTTGGAGAGAGCTCGTAGTAGTCAGTGCCTGTCGAGGTCTCGTGGTAGTCTGTGCTGAGATGTTGTAGCAGAGAGTGTTTGTTGAGATGTGCTATTAGGCAGTGCTTGCTGAGATGTGATATTGGAGAGTTCTGGTTGAGATATAATGTAAGGATTAGAATGATTTTCATCAATATAAATGAGGTAATTAACTCAGTTTGTTTTTATTTTAGTGTCCTAAATAATGCGTCATTACAGGTTCAGTCAACAAAGCATCTGGCGTGTGTTCTTGTATTAGAGTGTAATTCTGCTTTCCTTACGCAATTATCGTATTTCTAATTTTCTTTTATCACGTCAGTATAATTGGTATTTAAAAATTCTTGTCTTGTTGAAGAAGAACCGTGCCAGATGTGTACGTTGAGTCACACTCCCACACACAGAACAATTACATTTGAGCTTGGGTTTTGTAGGTTTTATAGTTGCTGGGGACTTAATTAATTAATTGTGTTAACGAAAAATTTCATTTCATTCTTGTTGTTGTTCTTTGCAGTCAGATAGCGTAATAATACTAGTCAGGGTCAACCGATTACGAGACACAGCGTAATCGGACATACAGTTACTAAAAATAAAAAGTATTTTCAAAAATATTTAATTAAGCCCCCATGCAACATGGACTGAAGAAAGTTCGTGTTTTCTAATTTTGTCATGGAGGTGTTGAATGTCATAGACTCCGTGTTTAGACCATGAAAGGTCTCCTCCAAATAATAAACAAGGAAAACAAAATAAGGCATTTTTCATGTCACAACCACACAGCCATTCATGCTTGTTGTAAAATTCTGAATTAAATTTCGTATTGAATTGGCGACTTTTCGTTTTAACGGTCTGCAAAATTGTTAAAGCAGGAGTCGGCCTACCTAGCCTCTTGGTTTATAATTTTTCTTCAAATTTCCGTGAACTGAAGGGTTCAGAGAGCAATGAAATTACCTGATTCATTATTTCACTTACTCACTTGTCACTTGAGCCTCAAAATTCACTGTAGCACACGCTAAAATAACTAACACAACACACAGGAAATAGTTCGCTCGCAACTACACTTGAACTGGTGAGGTGGCGCGAGAATCCCGTTTTGTTCGAAGATTCGATAGTTCCATTTCCCTTTTGGAAGAGTTCGGGCCCTCTTCCTGTGGCTAGCAGTGTGGCCCGGTTGGGATGTTTATACACACAAAGCCCGCATACGAGTACAGTGTAGTGATGGGGAGCTCGTGAATGAGTGGTTCAAATGAACACTTCACTCCAGTGAAGTGTGAACTAACCACTCAGTTTCAATGAACTGCTACTTCAAATTCTTCAGAGATAGCACACTCCGCACTTTTTTCTAGTTCACTCACTCTCTTCCCCTCTCCCTCTTCCACAACATCGGCACTACGTCACTTCAGTCCTGCCTCTACTGCCTGTCGACGAATCGGTCGGTGTTTGTGGGGAACGACAGGTTTACGAGGGATTGTGGAGGTGAGGGGCGAGGGGAAGGCAGCGGCAGCTGCTTCCTGCAGTCCTGACATCATTGCCCGTGACTATTCGTGCAGTTAAACTTCGCATCTACGGGCAGCCTACCGTTGGCAGCGGTTGCAGACAAATGAATATCAAAGATACAAATAAAGAGGCCGGCTGTGTGAGCACGCACAGCCAACATGAAAATAAAAGGTTTGTTAATAACACTGAAAGAGGGATTTTACCTGAAATCGTATCAATGACTACAGGTGACAGTTTACGTTTTGAATCTCAACAAAAATAAAATCTACAGGAAAACTTCTGAATAATTACTTAACGTAGGTATATAGACTTTGTGACAGTCGTAGACACACTCATTCTACGAGGGCCGTTCAGAAAGTAACCTCCGGTTGATTTAAAAAAATACACCAAGTTAAATAAAAATATTTTAATATATACATCCTACAACTACATCTTTGCACTATTTTTCTACATAGTCTCCATAGCGATTGAGGCACTTATCGTATCTCTTCACAAGCTTTGAAATTCCTTCTGCATAAAAATTACCCGCTTGTGCCTGGAGCCAGCCTGTGACCGCATCTTTGAGCTCTTCGTCGTCATCAAACCGCTGTGACCCGAGCCATTTCTTCAAATGCATGAAGAGGTGATAATCACTTGGCGCCAGGTCTGGGCTGTAAGGTGGATGGTTGATAACGTCCCACTTGAAGGACTCAAGAAGGGCCGTTGTTCTGCGAGCAGAGTGAGGACGGGCGTTATCGTGCAAAAAAACGATACCGGAAGTCAGCATACCACGGCGTTTGTTCTGTATAGCCCGTCGTAACTTTTTTATTGTTTCACAGTACACGTCTTGATTAATGGTCGTACCACGTTCCATGAATTCAACCAACAACACCCCTTTGGCATCCCAAAACACCGTTGCCATCAGTTTTCTGGCAGAAAAATCTTGCGAGGGTTTTCTTGGTTTGGTAGGCGAATTTGAATGTGCCCACATCTTTGATTGTTCTTTTGTCTCAGGGTTCACGTACTTAATCCAGGTTTCGTCACCGGTCACGATTCTGTTTAACAATGGTTCTCCTTCGTCCTCATAACGTGACAGAAAGTCTAATGCAGAGGCCATTCTTTGAGTTTTGTGGTGGTCAGTAAGAATTTTGGGCACCCATCGTGCACAGAACTTACGGTAACCAAATCTTGCTGTCACTATCTCGTACAAGAGAGTCTTAGAAATCTGTGGAAAACCAGTAGACAACTCCGACATTGAGAAACGTCGATTTTCACGAACTTTTGCATCAACTGTCTGAACGAGTTCGTCAGTCACCAATGATGGTCTACCACTCCTCTCTTCATCATGAACGTTTTCTCGTCCACTTTTAAATAAACGTACCCATTCACGGACAACTCCTTCATTCATAACTCTTGGTCCGTACACGGCACAAAGCTCACGATGAATAGCTGCTGCAGAATATCCTTTGGCTGTAAAAAACCTTATGACAGGACGCACTTCACATTTGGCGGGGTTTTCTATTGCAGCACACATTTCAAACTGCCACAAAAACTAAACTAGCGCAGGTACGACGTTCACTCGACCACGGCTTGATGCCGACAGACCTGTTGAGTGCGTCAACGCACAGATGGCGTCGCTACTCCCCCCACAACCCGCACTGTGACCAATCGGAGGTTACTTTCTGAACCGCCCTCGTATTTTGGATTAAATTTTAAAAGGAACATAAAATTGGACTGCATTTCTGTGGTAGCCCTAGTTTTCAGTCCATGAATACAACAAATAATGTTTCATTTGGTAGATAAAGACTTTTTGGGCGCTTCGTGAGAAAATGTCGAGCAAGATTAAATGTAATACCTTCTTTATATGTGACAGGCTTCTCTGTTTAGCTTTCCTTTGTCCCCTTCGACCATGCTCTGTTTAAGTTAAATCACACGCTGTAAGAGCGTAAAACGCGTGCACGTTACTGCATAGTTCGGCCATCTGTTGGTAAAATTATGAAGTATTACGAAGCTTTATTGTACGAGCGAGGCGAAGCGAGCGTAGCCGCGGCTGAGCGGCGAACTGGGCAACTTCGCCAGGCTTCCGTACTTCATGAATGAACTACTTCATTTGAAAGCTTCACAGCAAAGAGTGAAATGAATGAACTAGTTCACGGGACTGAACGAGTTCACGAGAATGAACGAGTTCGGCCCATCTCTAGTACAGTGGTGTCAAGCTTGACCCCGCACCCCCTCTGAGTCGGCGTGCAACCTGCTGTCGCCGTCGGCACATTCCGTCCAACTCCGTTGCGTTCGGCGTTTGGAGCCCGGGCATTTCAAAAGACATACGGCGCACTACTTCTCCACTGGTATAGAACGCTCAGAAGGTAAACACAGTAGAACAAAATTATTCTTTGGGGGTAGCGCAAACCTGCAAACCTTTACAGGAGCCGCTCCTGTCTGCTACATATACGGGGAATTCAACAAGTGCCTTACACACATCGCTCCACGCTATGACAATTGTGTGGCAAGAGTGGAGCATTCTCAGAGGAGAGTAATTAAATTTTCTAAGTTTCCTGCAGACACAGTTTTGCTGCACTATGGGTAACAGATGCATCACAGTGTGTGACTGAAATGGCGCTGCAGCTGCAAACGTACTCCAATGTTTAAGTACATGAGACATTACCATCGTTGTAGGCAGAAGTCTACATTGCACACAGAATCACCGTGTAATTCAGGTGGCGTAGGGACGAAATGCAATTTCGCATCCAGCTGTTGTGAAATGGTGCTATTAATTTGACCAAGGCCGCACAGTTATGGTTTATTTTGGTCGGGAAGAAAGGCTATCGACATAGACCACAAACAATGTTCAGACAGTCGAGGAACCGATTTGCTGCAGTGCCAGATTTTCCAACGATGAAGACGCTCACATAGCGGTTCTCTAACGGCTTCGTTCAAGATGGTTCAAATGGCTCTGAGCACTATGGGACTTAACATCTATGGTCATCAGTCCCCTAGAACTTAGAACTACTTAAACCTAACTAACCTAAGGACGTCACACAACACCCAGTCATCACGAGGCAGAGAAAATCCCTGACCCCGCCGGGAATCGAACCCGGGCGTGCTAACGGCTTCGTGACCAAGGGTTTTATTTCTGTCGCAGAGGAACTGAACAACTGGTCGAATTTTAAGACAGTTTCTACAGACTGTGTTGAAAAATACTGACATGTATCTCTGTCACTTTGAAGTCGTGACGGTTGGCCTATGACGACCGTCAGTAAGTAATTTTAATCCTCATGCACGTCCTAAAAATATAATATTTTATCGATAAGTGTTGTTGAGCTGCCAAGGGAAACTACAAGAGGGGTTATTTATCTGTGCTAATGTTGCATAAGCTCTTTATTATAAGGAGCCATGCAATACCCAGGCCAGGGGAAGATAAGTTTACCAGGCCCCAAGCTGTGTGAGCAACCAGAGCAGCGCTCCAAGAACGTCGGGACGCTACTACTGCTGATCGATAAACATAAAAAAAATAATTGTATAAGTTCATTCGATGTATTGTGTTCTTGACAGACTGACGCAGTCTTTTTATAACGCGAAAGACCAAGATTCTTACTGAAATTGCTTTGAATTAAACAGTGTTTGAACGTGTTGCATCATTTATACAGCTGTGATTGATAGTTTTCTGTTGCTAAAGTGATAGTCTACTATAAGACAAAAAAAAAAAAAAATGAAAAAAAGTACGATGAAGGCATTATCGGAATGGGACGAAAATTGATAGATGCGATGTACATGCACAGACAAACAAATTACTACAATCTCAGAAAAGTTTGATGATTTATTCAAGAGAAAGACCTTCATTAATTAAGCAAGTCAATAACGCGTTGGTCGACCCCTGGGCCTTATGCAACCTCCTGCCGGAGATTCGATTCCTCCCTCGGGCATAGTTTGTGTTGTTCTTAGCATAAGTTAGTTTAAGTAGTGTGTAAGTCTACATCTACATCTACATACGTAGTCCGCAATCCACCATACGGAGCGTGGCGGAGGGTACCTCGTACCACAACTAGCATCTTCTCTCCCTGTTCCACTCCCAAACAGAACGAGGGTAAAATGACTGCCTATATGCCTCTGTACGAGCCCTAATCTCTCTTATCTTTGTGGTCTTTCCGCGAAATATGAGCTGGCGGCAGTAAAATTGGACTGCAGTCAGCCTCAAATGCTGGTTCTCTAAATTTCCTCAGTAGCGATTCACGAAAAGAACGCCTCCTTTCCTCCAGAGACTCCCACCCGAGTTCCTGAAGCATTTCCGTAACACTCGCGTGATGATCAAACCTACCAGTAGCAAATCTAGCAGCCCGCCTCTGAATTGCTTCTATGTCCTCCCTCAATCAGACCTGATAGGAATACCAAACGCTCGAGCAGTACTCAAGGACAGGTCGTATTATTTTATGAGCGGTCTCCTTTACAGATGAACCACATTTTCCCAAAATTCTACCAATGAACCGAAGACGACTATCCTCCTACCCCACAACTGCCATTACATGCTTGTTCCACTTCATATCGCTCTGCAATGTTACGCCCAAATATTTCATCGACGTGACTCTGTCAAGCGCTACACTACTAATGGAGTATTCAAACATTACAGGATTCTTTTTCGTATTCATCTGAATTAATTTACATTTATCTATATATATATCTTTACACCAATCACAGATCCTGTCCAAGTCGTCTTGTATCCTCCTACAGTCAGTCCACGATGACACCTTCCCGTACACCACAGCATCATCAGCAAACAGCCGCACATTGCTATCCACCCTATCCAGAAGATCATTTATGTAGATAGAAAACAACAGCGGACCTACCACACTTCCCTGGGGCACTCCAGATGATACCCTCACCTCCGATGAACACTCACCAACGAGGACAACTATCTAAGTCTAGGGACCGATGACTTCAGCAGTTTGGTCCCTTAGGCGTTCACACACATTTGAACATTTGAAGGTCAACAAAACGAGGCGTAGAATATCGTCGACATACACTGTGCTGCAAAAGTTCCGCGGATGACAACCAGAGGGGTTCTGCTGCGAAATAAAATACACCCCAGCACCTGGTTGTCAGGCCATATGGCGGGCCACAGCCAGGATGGTACCCCACCACTATACACGGCCTCTCCAGACACCTCTTCGCCGGTCATCGGGCTCAGTTTGAAGCGCGACTCATCTCTGAAGACAATGCTACTGCAATCAATGACGTTAGAGGCGGAAGACGTGCCTATAGATGCTTCGGACAGTGATGGGATACCAGCCTGACTGTAACCCGCCATACGGCCCGACTGCCAGCGATGATGGTGTGGGGTGGCATTTCATTTCATAGCAGGACACCTTTCGTTGTCATCTGCAACATCCCTACAGCACAGCGGTACGTTGACGATATTCTACGTTCCGTTTTGTGCCCTTCATGGCAAGACATCCTGGGCTTACTTTTCGGCAAGAGAAAGCCCGCCCACATACGGCTACTGCTTATCTTCGTGTTTGCCAAACCCTACTTGGGCCAGCAAGATCGCCTGATCTCTACCCAACTGAGAATATTTGGAGCATTATGAGCAGGACTCTCCAACAGTTTCGGAATTTTGCGATCTAACACGCCAATTGGACAGACTTTCACAAGGTATCCCTTAAACAACTCTACCAATCATTGCTAAGCCGATTAACTGCTTGCAAGAGGGCCAGGGTTGGACCAACGCGTTATTGACTTGCTCAGTTGGTGGAACTTTTTCTCTTGAGTAAATCATCCAGTTTTTCTGGAATTATAATCATTTATTTGTCTGTACATATACATCACATTTATCGATTTTCGTGTCGCTTAGATAATTCATTGGTGGTACGCCGATTTTTTTTCTTAGAGTATATATTTGAGAATGATTTCTGATTTTGAAATGTTCTAGACTGAACAGTTTTATTTCAGTTAAAGTAATTCCGAAAAGAATTGAGTCAGTTATTATTTGTATTTTACAGAACTCCTTACAGAATTGCATCTTCTACATTACGCGAATAGGGAAGAAGGTTAGCTAACATTTTGCCCTGTCAAATACTGAACATTACAGTCGGAGCCATCATTTCAATGAATCATTGCGCATTCACTGGGGTTTTATCTTAAGCCCTTATTGCCTCTACCGGACTTAATATTATTTGCGCTTCAACGATCGGAAATGTGTGAAAGTAGACAGACTATATAAAACATTCAATAAATCACCTTCCGATAGACAGACCGGTACAGAGTGTAGCGCGACGTTTCGATAAAAGTCACATGGCCTCCCATAACAATGTGTAACTTACTTTTTGAAGTCCTCCTCGTACCATTAGCAAATCTCCGAAAGTCATCTGTCCTAGCAGAAGGATCTGGTAGCTTAGGGGCTACCTTAATGATAGGATGATCTAGCTGATCATTTCACTTGTAACTGAGCCGAGGTGCCTTCGACATGCCGTTTAATGGCACAGAACCATTATACAATTGAAGGAACATTGTTTTTGGGCGCGGTTACGATTGCGTTATATGAATGTGAGAATTATCTTACAGTCAGCTTTGTAGGTCGCGCATTCAATTTGCCGATCGGAATAATATATATAACATGGGAAAGATAATCTAGTACTCTTAGATGTCCATCAATTTGGCTTTATTAAAGGAAAAGGCGCTAGACAGGCATTTCTGATGCTACACAGGATGCAGTGGAAGCAAGCCTTAAGAAAAATCAAGACAGTTCCACAGAACTTGCCGACCTAGAAAATTTACTCGACAGTGTAAAGCGGTGAAAGATATCTGAAATTCCTCCTGTATTGTTCAACTTATATAACGAAGAAATGATCAAGGAAATAAAATAAAAATTCAATAATGGGATTAAAATTCGGGTGAAAGGGTATCAATGATAAGATTGTCTGTACGTGTGAGGAAAGATGAGAGGGCCTATTCAATGAAATGAATAGCTTACAGAGCACAAAATTTAGATTGAGAGTAAACCAAAGAAAGACGAAAGTGTTGAGGAGCAGCAAAAATGAGTTTAGCGACAAACTTGACATTAACATTAGGAACAACGTAGTAGATGAGATGAAGGAATTCTGATATCTTTTAAGCAAAATAGAGTCTGATGAAAGAAATAAAGACTTTTAGAAACGGACTAGAGCAGGCTAAGGGAGATTTTGTAGAAAAAAGACGTTGTTTGGTGTGAGACACAACTTTAATTTGAGGAAGATATTTTTCAGAATGTATGTTCGGAGTATAAAGCGAGAAAACAAAAATACAAGAGAATCGAAGCTCTTCACATGTCGTTTTACAGTAGGTCGCTGAAAACTATGTGAAGTGTGTAATGGTACTTGAATTGCGCAACCGTTGCGGCGGCTCACCTGAGCCTCTCGATGCCAGTAATATTCTACAGTATTTCTGTTAATTACTTAACATATTTCTGAGACAACATTCAGATTTGATTTCACTTTTGATACATCGATATGTTTATATTGCAATGATATTATTCTTATGTGTATTCTTTCTTTTGTTACTATGATCTTTGACGTACTTGTAACTCTGATTTTTGGGCGCGTAAGCGATAGTTAGTTAGTTGTTAAGTTGTTAGAGAGTCGGACGTTGAGAAAGTCAAGTCGTGGGCGTCATGTTGGAAAGACGAATATTGTAGTCCGCTTATAAAATGCGAACTTTAACAGTGACTGTGAGGAAGATGTTTTCAAGTATATTTTGTATTGTGAAGTGATGTTTTGTGATACGTGATATTGCAATGAAAGCAGTTAAAAGGAAGTGTAACTTAAATTCGGAGTGCTGATTATTTTTTTACATCACCATTGTGCTAACTTTGAATGGTTTAATCTCCAAGAATGGTTTGAGAAGCGCATCTACAAAACTTTTGAATATAGTAGAATAAACCCTAGGCCTCTTTGCATCCGAGCTTGGAATCATAATCACCTAGATTTTCAACGATTGAGCCATGATAATACGAGACCAGCGTGGGAAACACAAAAAGATGAGTGCCTAGTTTTTTCATTATTACATGAAATGACTATTAACTGTGCTCTAATGACACCTGCCATATAATATGACTGATGTTGCCCGAAAATGCAGTACTTAGTAGCGTGAGCAACACCACAATTGTTATTAAAATTTTGCCCTTTGTTGTGGTAGGGTTGTTAGAAGTGGTAAGGTAAGACATGAGCAAGTTTTCCAAAGAATCGACGAGGAGAATACTATGAGGAAAACAGAATAAGGGACAGTATGACATAAAGTGTGGTAAGGCATCACCAATTGCAAATACACTGTGGAAAAAAGTATTATTTTTTCGAGACCCCGTAATTCTCTCCCTTCGTGACGCAAAAGTTTGAAATTATATTCGAAGTTGCCTGCTGCATTCCTCTACAATGGCGCCGACGCTTCAAACAGTAAGATGTCGACAAACGCGGAAAAAGACCGGAGTTCAGAAGCTCATGTAAGGTGTAAGGTGGGTTAGTGGTTTCGCATTCGCCCCAAATTTCATCACAATTGTGCCCAACGCCACCATGGACGTGTCACGCGGCGGGCAGGACGTTGCGCCGCCTCATGCCCACATTGCAACTCTTGAATGAGATTTTCACTCGCCAGCTCAGTGTGCGCTAGTATGAGACTTCCTGGCAGATTAAAACTGTGTGCCGGACCCAGACTCCAACTCAGGACCTTTGCATTTCGCGACTGAGCTACCCAAGCACGACTCACGACCCATCACAGCTTTAATTCTGCCAGACTTCGTCTCCTACCTTTCAAACTTCACAGAAAGTCTTTTGCGAACCTTGCAGAACGAGCACTCCTGGAAGAAAGGATACTGCGGAGCCGGCCGGTGTGGCCCAGCGGTTCTAGGCGCTACTGTCTGGACCGCGTGACCGCTACAGTCACAGGTTCGAATCCTGCCTCTGGCATGGATGTGTGTGATGTCCTTAGGTTAATTAGGTTTAAGTAGTTCTAGGTTCTAGGGGGCTGATGACCTCAGATGTTAAGTCCCATAGTGCTCAGAGCCATTTGAACCATTTGGATATTGCGGAGACATAGTTTAGTCACAGCCTGGGCGATGATATTTTCACTCTTCAGTGGAGTTGTAAGATGGCAAGAACTATGCCCCTTACATGAAGTCATTAAAGATCACCTAACTCACGTTGAGCGAACAGTAGGGCTGAACAAAAATGACTGACAAGCACAATGCATCTTGTAGAGGGTATAGTATGGACGTATTGAAATAATTAATGTCGGGTGATGATTTTAAAGTAATTCCCACGACATGAAAACTTTGTGGAAACACGTCGATTTACTGGAGGCTAGTTTACCCCAGGGAAGTATTCGAGTTGACCACGGCGCGCGGCTGGGGAGCGGCGAAGGGAAGCGACAATAGGCAGCTTAGGGAGGCTCAAACTCTTGAGAAAGCGGTAACGGGGCACAGCCTCCAGCTGCCTTAAGATGAGTGACAGTGATGGGGGGTGGTTGACCCCATGCTGTTGTACCGGGAAGCAGACGGAGAAGTTGTACGCCTGTTGATAAATATCCGTCATCCCGTTTTCAGTGAAACATGCGAGAAAGCTGCGCAAAGCTACGGTGGAGCGGTCAACAGAGGTCAAAATATGCGTGTTCGTGACTATAGCCACTTCACGCTGAATTCACGGTCCGCAGAGTCTGAAGTAAATCAGGTGAAGAGCGACAGAATAAAATACGCCAGCCTCCGATGGGAACGTAGGACCAAGCAATTTGAAATACTCTCCTGGGAGTCAGAATTCCGGAAAACTTGGCGTTTGTGCAGACGCTAACCTTGATGGGTGGCCTGGGAGGAGCTAAATAGCGGAAGTTGAGAGGAAGGGAAATTTTGTGGGAATTTGTTCACTTCCCAGAGCAGGCATTGGCCGGCGCTGGGAAGCAACGCATAATTAACGCGACTTGCGCTGCAATTGGCGTAAGTGATTTTGCTGGAGCGGAAACCGAGTATGGACGTGGCGTTCTTTACTCAGCTTGCCTGAGAAAGAGTGAGCATCTCTGCAGTTTAGGACTTAGCAAATAGACCGATTGAGCTTGGAGATAGGAAGTTTTCGTTCAGCTATATACTGAGCAAGATAGCTAGGAGTGAATAGACGAGCGCAGCCTCGCAGCACCACGAGGTCGGCCGACGTCCGCACAACGAGACCGCTCCGCCACGCTGAATTCAGTGATATTGCGCCCGCTCCGGCCACTGATTAATTTGTTGGATCACGTTGGCAAAGTTTCCATGAGGGTTTCATGGGCCGTGTATTGCAGAATTTTTCTTGCACTTCCCATTACGCCTGGGTCAGTCGATAGGAATTACTTTTGATTTATCGCGCTTTACTCCACGCAAACGCAATTTATTACCACTGCCTGTTAGGAGAGTCACGTAATGTGATGATTGAAGTTGTGAGTTAAAATAAATCTGTGCTAATCGACTGCATCTGTTTTCAATCAAGTAGTTGAAATCCCAAGTCACTTTCTTAATTAATTTTATGTTCACATTTGCATCTGGTGTTCAATAGCTGAATATAACATCAATGTGCACCCCTTTTTAATTAAAAGGGATCAATTCTGAATCAATTAATGGCAACACTGCCACCGCAGTTCAATCAGGAGTCACAGGGCCCTATTACTTTCTTTGCGTTATCCGAAATTGCGGCATTTTTGCACTCTCTGTTGATCAGTTGGTCAATTACCTGGGGTGAACACACACCAAAACCAGATAAGTGACGTGCGGGGTGTTACAGAGTGTGTGCTGATATAAAACTTCTTGACAGATTAAAACTGTGTGCCGGACCGAGACTCAAACTCGGGACGTTTGCCTTTCGTGGACAAGTGCTCTACTGACTGAGCCACCCAAGCACGATTCACGACCCACAGAAGAGCTTCTGTAAAGTTTGGAAGGTAGGAGACGAGGTACTGGCAGAATTGATGCTGTAAGGACTGGTCGTGAAACGTGCTTGGATCTCTCAGTCGGTAGAGCACTTGCCCGTGAAAGGCAAAGGTGCCGATTTCGAGTCTCGGTCCCACACACAGTTTTAATCTGCCAAGAAGTTTCATTCCACTTCTTCCTTTGACGCCTCTGCTATGGAGGCCAGACCGCGACACCCTGCGTTGGAATCACGAAGTTCTTTAGTGGGCGGTTGAGCAAAACGTTTCAGACACTGCCGCTCAGAATCGACACAAGTCCTCAGGAGATTGCATGAAGGGCGTTGATGAAACAACGCCTTCTCTTGGGGCGTTGATTCCCACACATTTCGCTGTCGAAAACGACAGTTCTCAGTCTGATGAGCAACAGGACGATTGTCTTGACAACGTTCGACACCGCTGACACACCAGAACAATTCAATTTTACTCTAAAGGCGTCACTAATGAGATCTGTCCCCTTTGGAGTGTAGTGCAACCACAATTTTTGCTCTGCTATGCAAGGTGGAACAACAAGACACCGTTCAAAACCATTCGACGAAATTCGAACGTGGTCGGAAGCAGTAAATGGTTTTTAGGCTTTTTCAGCCCTCGCTCTCGCATGGCGCGATCACGGAGAGGTGCAACATTGACATATGCGTGAATAAAACGGCAAAGAGTCCCTCTAAGAGCCCGCTGTTTGGCAACACCCTCTCTTTTTTTTCTTGTGCAACACATGCACCTCTGTTGAGCACATTAAAACTACACTACTGGCCATTAAAATTGCTACACCACGAAGATGACGTGCTACAGACGCGAAATTTAACCGACAGGAAGAAGGTGATGTGATATGCAAATTATTAGCTGTTGAGAGCATTCACACAAGGTTGGCGCCGGTGGCGACACCTACAACGTGCTGACATGAGGAAAGTTTCCAACCGATTTCTCATACACAAACAGCAGTTGATCGGTGTTGCCTGGTGAAACGTTGTTGTGATGCCTCGTGTAAGGAGGAGAAATGCGTACCATCACGTTTCCGACTTTGATAAAGGTCGGATTGTAACCTATCGCGATTGCGGTTTATCGTATCGCTACATTGCTGCTCGCGTTGGCCGAAATCCAATGACTGTTAGCAGAATATGGAATCGGTGAGTTCAGGAGGGTAATACGGAACGCCGTGCTGGATCCCAACGGCCTCGCGTTTGCGGTTTATCATATCGCTACATTGCTGCTCGCGTTGGTCGAGATCCAATGACTGTTAGCAGAATATGGAATCGGTGGGTTCAGGAGGGTAATACGGAACGCCGTGCTGGATCCCAACGGCCTCGTATCACTAGCAGTCGAGATGACAGGCATCTTATCCGCATGGCTGTAACGGATCGTGCAGCCACGTCTCGATCCCTGAGTCAACAGATGGGAACGTTTGCAAGACAACAACCATCTGAACGAACAGTTCGACGACGTTTGCAGCAGCATGGACTATCAACTTGACGCTGCATCTCAGACAGGAGTGCCTGCGATGGTGTACTCAACGATGAACCTGGGTGCACGAATGGCAAAACGTCATGTTTTCGTATGAATCCAGGTTCTGTTTACAGCATCATGATGGTCGCATCCGTATTTGGCGACATCGCGGTGAACGCACATTGGAATCGTGTATTCGTCATCGCCATACTGGCCTATCACCCGGCGTGATGGTATGGGGTGCCATCGGTTACACGTCTCGGTCACTTCTTGTTCGCATTGACGGCACTTTGAACAGTGGACGTTACATTTCAGATGTGTTACGACCTGTGGTTCTACCCTCCATTCGATCCCTGCGAAATTCTAAATTTCAGCAGGATAATGCACGAGCGCATGTTACAGGTCCTGTACTGGCCTTTCTGGATACAGAAAATGTTCGACTGCTGCCCTGGCCAGCACCTTCTCCAGATCTCTCACCAACTGAAAACATCTGGTCAATGGTGGCCGAGCAACTGGCTCGGCACAATACGCCAGTCACTACTCTTGATGAACTGTGGTATCGTGTTGAAGCTGCATGGGCAGCTGTACCTGTACACGCCATCCAAGCTCTGTTTGACTCAATGCCCAGGCGTATCAAGGCCGTTATTACGGTCAGAGGTGGTTGTTCTATGTACTGATTTCTCAGGATCTATGCACCCAAATTGCGTGAAAATATAATGACATGTCAGTTCTAGTATAATATATTTGTCCAATGAATACCCGCTTATCATCTGCATTTCTTCTTGGTGTAGCAATTTTAATGGTCAGTAGTGTATATTTTCAGACACTTTGGAATTCATTCAGGTGAGCGGCGCTTCGCTACTATTATAGCGCCTGAGGGTAAGCAACACCTTCGACACCCCTTCGGTGGGTTATTGCCGAAAAAAGGGGGTGGGGGAGGGGTCTTAGAGGGATCCTCCGTAATCGTGACACAGGAGGGCGTGAAACAGGAGGGCTAAAAAACCATAAACACCCTTTATTGCTTTGGGTCACCTTCAGATTTCGTCGAATTTTTTTGAATCTTAGCGTGTAAGACGTCCCAAGCCACTACTTCCATAAGCCCTCTAGTCCAAGGGTCATTCAACAAAATACCAGAAGTTTTTCTTTTAAAGCTCTATGCACTTATGCCAGCACTGGCAAGCTTCTCAATTCCATGCACAAAAAATTCTTGTGGCATGTGCATAACCTGTTACGCAGTGCTGCCCAGACTTCATCAGCGAATCTTGAGTCACGAAGAGCTTCTTTCAGTGGGTAAAAATGTGGTAACTTGAAGGTGCCAGATCCATGGAATACGGATTATGGTGCAAGAAGATGAACTTCAGGTCTCCCTGCACACATCCATGAGGTTTTCTTTCACTTCTGTTGACAGATGTTTTGGAACCCATCTCGCACACACTTTCCTGAACATCAGTACACCATGAACATTATGGTGGGCTTTTCCAACACTAACATCATCGTTTGCAACAATATCACTCACTGCTATATATCTGTTTTCCCATATCAACTCATCAACTATCACAATGCTATTCTCTGTGACTGCATAGTGTGTCCTGCGTATGGCGAATTTTCAACATTTGTTACACACTGTCTGAACTTACCTGCTCACCATACATTTGTGATCGAGTCAGACAACTTTCATCATATTATTCTGCAATCCGACGTTGAATTTGGATCAGTTTCAACCTTTGAGCTGACAGAAGTCTGATGACACTCCGCTGCTCCACGTTGGTGCAAAACCTGGAAGGGTGCCGCTCTCTTGTTTCACTGATTCCCAGCAACCCTTTCGCTAGCCAAGCATGCCAGCCCCACCTGATGATGGTTCTAGGACACTACCAAAAACTAACAAAGATGAAGAGACTTTGCCGAAGTTTTCTATTTCTTATACAACAATTTCTACTTGCAATTTCCTGTGAACACTGTCACACCATTTGGCTTCCAACTCTCGTCAATAGTTCCCTTCCGTTCTCTTCGTCTCTCGTATAATAAAAATGAGGTAGACTTTCCTTTTTCTTCAAGAAACTTCTCGGGTGTCCTCCCTACAAGAAAATCTCCTGACAGTAACGAAGGCTAGGTTAATTGATGTGGGCTTGCGCTGGCACAATGGCCGCCAGGCGTGTTTGTAAAGCACTGTGTACCGTGTCATTAGCAGTAGCTCTCTAAAAAGTTATTTTCTACTGTCCACATATCTATGTGGTTTCCTGCATTTTTGCTCGTAAGTATCCACCTCGTTAGTGCGCCCTATGCAGCACAGTACAAACTGTACTCCACAGTATTAGCAGAGGCTTTTTAACTGTGACGCATAAAAGGCGTTTAAACTAGAAACGAAATGATATACATTGTGTATAAGGCACGATTAAAAATTTTCCGTTATAGAGGGTTGCTGCAGTGCATATGCAATGTAGCCCGACTGCGATGCGGGTATATATGCACCGACATTTAGACAAGAGATAAATGTGGCATTATAGTTCAATTCTTTTACCATGGCGGCTCGCGCATGCCCGCCCAGACGCGGGAGATTGCTGCATTGCCAGTTTCACACGACGCACGCGCCAATAGAAGCAACGCCATAGTATAGCATAGTTCGCAAGCTTACGTTTAGGGGGGAGCGCGCAGTTCATGAAGTAAAGCTACCACGGCCGCATTAACCCTTTCGCTGCTACAAAGACATGCTCCCTGCATTCCGCGCTGTGCGCGATTTTGTCACTGCACTGCTCGCCTGTGCAGACACATCGTGTTCCGACTGCTTTGACACTCTTATCAATCGATTCCACAAAAACAATTTGGCCCAAAAATTAGATTTTTACACATCTTCTTGATTGATACCTTCCCCCCATAAATGACGTAATTTTGTTTCGATGTTCAACGCAGTTATTATGCAGCTTTAAATATAGTAAACCATTGCACGAAATTTTGAAGAGTTTGCAGAGGTAAAAGTCCATAGAGTATACAGTAAATTTTATATGAAATTTAGGTATCTTGTCCACATTTCATTCTCAACATTGTGGCAACTAAAATCGACCATACGGAAAGTATACGCTATGGACTTCTACCTCTGCTAACTCTTCAAAATTTCGTTCAATGGTTTACTATATTTAATGCTGCATAATAACTGCGTTGAACATCGAAACAAAATTAAGTCATTTATGGGGGGAAGGTATCAGTCAAGAAGACGTGTAAAAATCAAATTTTTGGGCCAAATACTTTTTGTGAAATTGAATGATAAGTGTGTCAAAGCAGTGGGAACACCATGTGTCTGCACAGGCGAGCAGTGCAGTGATGACAAAATCGCGCACAGCGCGGAATGCGGCGAGCACGTGTCTGCAGCAGCGAAAGGGTTAATAAAGAGACAAAGCACTAGATATTTCAAAAAATTGCATTCAAAAGAATATAATTCGTGAAGAAAGGCATTTCGATATTGTTTTTAAATAATGAAAATATTAAGCACCACACAAGGTTTCTTTTTTTAAATTCTCATTTTGTCCGCGTTTGTTCGTTGTATCTACTCGGGGCGGACGTCGTAAGACATCCGATTAAGTTCGTTGATGATCGATTAACTCAGTTTTTTTTCTTACAGAGGGTATGTAACCCTCTGTCCGAACACGCTGAGCTACCATGACGGCAAATGTTTGAACTCATAACCTTTCGATTAGCAGCCCAACACCTTAACCGTTACACTAACGCACCTCGTCTCAATACATATCGCAATGATTAAGTACATAACGCAATGAGGACTATAACATGTCACGCAAAATATTGACAAACACTGTTGGTATGACTACGAATTACTCACGCTTCGTCGAAGTACAATAGGAAATAAACAATTACTGCTGTTCTTTATTGCGAAAAAGCGATTCGTGAGAGTGATACAAACACCTTTCCTTGCTATCGCCTGAATTAGGAGTCTTGTTGCTTGTTTGGTTTAATTAATTAATAGAATATGAAGCAATTGGTATAAAGAATGCTTTTTCCAAACTTTCTATAAAAGAATATCTGCTATCAAGACATTGCTTTTGTTCAATTACTTTATTTATGACTGAACGTTTCTAGAACTGAAGACACTCGTCCATGCTCTGCACTGCAGTCGAGATGTGGCAACGTCGTTCTCTGTTCATTGGCTGACTGTGTTTTGTGACGTCAGATGCGCAGAACGAACCTAAACTCGGCCGCCAACATAAATGACGCGCACTTTAGTTCTTTCCGACGTGCGTGCGTTAAATGCGGAAATGTGAACTATGGCCATGTTATTATCAAATGCGTCCGAACAGGATCAACGTGCTGTTATTCTGTTCTTGGCTGCCTAAGGGTGAACATCTCTCGGAGAATGAAGAATGTGTATGGGACAGCATGTCTATCAAAAACAACCACTGTGAAAAATTGTGACAAAGGCTTCTGCTGATTCATAATAACGCATGTCCCCAAATCGAAAATGTCGTAACTCAGTAAATTCGCCTATTAAAGACACTCGAGTACCCGCCCTGTAGTCCTGATCTGACCCCATTCGATTATCACGCATTCGACGATTGCTGTCGGACGAGGATGTGCAGCAGGCAGTTACGAACTGCTTTATGCAACAGGACGCATTGTTTTACCAAACGGTATCTTCAACCTCGTGTGGCTGTAGGATGATTGGCTCAGTGCTCACAGCGATTTTCCCCGACAGCCTTTCCGAGTCTGGAATATAAGGGTAACTTTTTGATCACCCCGTACATCATAATCGACAGTGAAAACATAGGCGAAATTATGCGATAACAGAAGCAAAAATGTTGCAGTGAACGTGTGTCGGCAAACAAGTCGTTTGGGAGATGTATCCCGATGTTACGTTAGGAGCCTCCAATGACTTCAGTATGAAGCATCGCCCTAGTTAGTACAAAAATATCTGAAAAATAAAATTTCGATTAACGCTCCATCTATTTATGTTGAAATTTCACCCATCGACATGGTTGGGGAATGTGATGCAGGGTGTTTCACAATGTTCTAACGATTTCAGATTTGAGTAATAGAAAAACTAGTCGCGAAACAACATTTTAAACGATGCAGAACATTTATTCAAGTTTATGAAGTAACTGTTGCTATTGTGGTCTTCAGTTCGAAGGCTGGTTTGATACAGCTCTCCATGCTACTCTATCCCGTGCAAGCCTCTTTATCCCCGAATAACTGCTGCATCTTACATCCTTCTGAATCTGCTTACTGTACTCATCTCTTGGTCTCCCTCTATGATTTTAACGAACCACACTTCCCTCCGATACTAAATTGGTGATCCCTTGATGTCCCAGAATGTGTCCAATCAACCGATACCTTCTTCTAGTCAGGTTGTGCCACAAAATTTCTTTTCTCTCCAATTCTACTCGGAAGCTACCTATTAGTTACGTGATCTAATCTCCAGCATCCGTCTGTAGCACCACGTTTCGAAAGCTTCTATTCTCTTCTTTTCTAAACTGCTTATCGTCAGCTTTTCGTTTCCATGCATGGCAACGCTCCCCACAAATGCATTCAGAACAGGCTTCCTAACACTTAAATATATATCCGATATTAAAAAATTTCTTTTCTTCAGAAACACTTTTCTTGCCATTGCTAGTCTACATTTTATATCCTCTCTGCTTCGGCCATGGTCAGTTATTTTACTGCACAAATAGCAAAACTCATCTACTACTTTAAGCGTCTCGTTTCCTGACCTAATTCCCTCAGCATCACCTGATTTGGTTCGACTACATTTCATTATTCTTGTTTTGCTTTTTTTAATGTTCATCTTACACCCACAGGTAAAAGGCTGTCTCGGTTAAATCAGGCGAGTTCGCCTTCATGTGTACTGAATCGTTTTTTTCTGATATCGTACCTGTGTAGGCTTCCCCTGTTAATTAGGATGCACCCTACATACCACAAGCGCGTTGGGAAATCATACGGTTGCCAAATGTTTCACGGAGAACTTGCAAGGTGTTCTTGGATGTGCGGTATGTTGCGCCGTCTTGATGGAACCAAGCTGGCCGGACAGCATCTACGAGGGCTTGCTAGCACACGTTAGATGTTGTAGGGAGTTCGGACGGTTATCCGACGACGGTTGACTTTCGGTTCGATGCACTGGCAGTTGCACGGAAGTTCCTTGTACAATCCAATATTGTTCCACGAACAAGACAGGATATCCCGGCTAAATTTTGTATGCTTACCAAATGCACGTTGCACGCGCACGACAGATTCGCCGTAGCGAAAATAGCACTTCACCGTTAAAGCACGGTGTTGCCGCGACCACTACAACGTTATTACTGATCTGTATATGGGATGAAGCTTGACTCCACACTATTAATAGACAACGCGCGTTATTCACATCTGAAATCGTCCAAACATAGTGAAACACCTTGTAGACGCATGATGAGAACTTTTTGATTCTGTCATAAGTCAACAGTAAGAAGTAACGCCCTGAAACAGAATTCGTTAAGGCTCGCCATGGGTGAAATTTGGACCTTAATCGAAAAACTTACAATTCAAATACGTTAGTATCAACTAGCGCATCTTTTCATGCTGAAGTCAATGGCGGCACACGTTCGCCGTTACCTGGCAAACGGACCCATGTGTACCGAATTGCCGGCCGGGGTGGCCGAGCGATTGTAGGCGCTACAGTCTGGAACCGGGCGACCGCTACGGTCGCAAGTTCGAATCCTGCCTCGGGCATGGATGTGTGTGCCGTCCTTAGGTTAGTTAGGTTTAAGTAGTGCTAAGTTCTAGGGGACTGATGACCTCAGAAGTTAAGTCCCATAGTGCTCAGAGCCATTTGAACCATTTTTTTTTGTACTGAATTATTTTTTTCTGATATCGTACCTGTGTAATTTTTCTCTGTTAATTACGATGCACCCTATATACTCCAATCAGCCAGAACATTATGATCACCGACCTGCTATCGACATAAAGCCGTCCAGGCGATATCAGAATCACCTGACAAGAAATGATTGCTAGTCAGACACACGCACGATGCATGTAGTACCAGTGAGAGCTCCATGTGTAGAATGGGGAAGGTGCGCGATATATCTGAGTGTGGCCGAGGGCATATTGTGATGGCCCGGAGGCTCGGCACTTCGGAAACTACACGACTTGTGCTGTGGTGAGTGTCTTCAACACGTGTAGAAACGAATGCGAAACCAGGTCCAGACGACGTGGGGTTGGGTGGCCATACCCCATTACTGATGTCGGACGTCATAGGCTGGGCAGACTGACAAAAAGAGGATAGGCGGCAAACTGTGACGGGACTTTAATGCTGGTTAGAATACAAGTGTGTCTCAACACACCTGAAGACGGGCCTCCACAGCCGATGACCCACGCGTGTGTTATCACCACGACATCGGCAACTACGACTGAAATGGACACGTGATCATCGGCGCTGGACGTTGGTGCAGTGGCAGAGCGTTTCATAGTCTGATGAATCCCGATACCTTCTTCATTATGCAGATGTGGGAGGGCGCGAATCCGTCGTCTTCCAGTGGAACAGGTCCTTGACATGTGTACTGCGGGTCGGAGGCAAGCGAGCAGCGGCTCCATTATGCTCTGGGGATCATTCGTGTTGGCATCCATGGCTCCAGTGGAGCTCGTGCAAGGCACCATGACGGCCAAGGAGTACCGTACACTGGTTGCAGACCACGTACCCCGCTTCATAACAGTGTTTCCCGAGGCAGTGGCAGGGGGTCATTAATCTTCACTGGTCTCCTCGCTTCCCTGATCTAAGCTCATGTCATTTCTTTTTGTGAGAAGTCCCGAGTAAATATTAACAAAGGACACTGCCTTGAAGGTCTGAAGACAACAATGCAGGAATAAATCATTTGTATTTCATGTCAGATGTTAGATGATGCTACTCGGAGTTTTCGAGACCGGCTACAATCATGCGTTAACATAAGTGGCCAACGACGTGATCTAGAAAACACAAATGAAACAACAAAATTCCCAACATAGAGTATGTATAATCACAAATAAAAATATTTCTAACCAAAACTAAGTACAGCTTATTTAAAAGCCACGAGAACATGTATTATTAATAACGTTTGGTATATCAGATTTACTTTCTATAATGTTCCAGAAATTGAAAAACAATATAGAAACAGTGATCATACAAGAACTGTTTCATCCTCATTTTAAATATATTTAATATCAGTCAGCATTTTAAGTGGAATGTCATGTGATTATATAACTAACTCCAATACATGCTCCTCTTCTGAAAGAGTTGTACTTATTACGTTTATGTATAGACAAATTTTCTGTTTGGTTGCAGATTAGTGAAAATAATTGTTATGTTTCAAAATATTTTTATTGTAAGATGCCCCGATTTGTAAATACAAGTATTTCATGTCAATACGGGTCGCTCCTAACAGTTATCATGCACATTTTATCAGGCGTTTCGGAAGATATTTACAATTTAGGTTTTTATGATGTGTAGCTGAATCAGCCCAAACAAATACTGCTCATGACGCCTTTCATGCAACACCCAATGTTCACCGAGAGCATTGGTTTGGTTTTCGTTACAGGCAAAATAATTTTTTAAAGTGAAATTTTACATTACCAGTCGATAGAGCGGTCCCAAATAAGTCTAGCGCAATATTTGTGTATCGGTGTGTGGTAACAGGGGCAGTAAAACACGGAGAAAAATCATTGCTTCAGTAGCGACAGCGACAGCCACAGCCACGCCGCAGGCAGCAGCGCTTTGAAGCCACGTTTACAAACACACTACAGAGCCGTCAAATAGCAGTAGCGACGCCAGCTCTCGAAGCGGTTGTATCTCACATTGCAGTAAACAGAAGACGAACGACTTTTATGATCAAATCTATGGCGAGGGCCTAGATTTTATCATATTTATTTGATGACAGGCGCGATTTGACAAAGTTCCCTATTACACCATCAAATTTCTTTGACATAAATATTTCACATATCAACTTTGACAAAGAAATATGACAGCGTAATATCGGCATAAACACTATGAACTGTTGTTGTTGTTGTGGTCTTCAGTCCTGAGACTGATTTGATGCAGCTCTGAATGCTACTCTATCCTGTGCAAGCTTTTCCATCTCCCAGTACCTAATGCAACCTACATCCTTCCGAATGTGCCTAGTGTAGAATCTCCTGGTCTTCCTCTACGTTTTTTACCCTCCACGCTGCCCTCCAGTACTAAATTGGTGAGCCCTTGAAGCCTCAGAACACGTCCTACCAACCGATCCCTTCTCCTAGTCAAGTTGTGCCACAAACTACGCTTCTCCCCAATTCTATTCAATACCTCCTCATTAGTTATGTGATCTACCCATCTAATATTCAGCATTCTTCTGTAGCACCACATATCGAAAGCTTCTATTCTGTTCTTGTCCAAACCACCTATCGTCCACGCCTTGCCGGCCGCGGTGGTCTCGCGGTTCTAGGCGCTCAGTCCGGAACCGCGCGACTGCTACGGTCGCAGGTTCGAATCCTGCCTCAGGCATGGATGTGTGTGATGTCCTTAGGTTAGTTAGGTTTAAGTAGTTCTAAGTTCTAGGGGAGTGACGACCACAGATGTTAAGTCCCATAGTGCTCAGAGCCATTTGAACCATCCACGCCTCACCTCCATACATGGCTACACTCCATACAAATACTTTCAAAAACGACTTCCTGACACTTAAATCTATACTCGATGTTAACAAATTTCTCTTCTTCAGAAACGCTTTCCTTGCCATTGCCAGTCTACATTTTATATCCTCTCTACTTCGGCCGTCATCAGTTATTTTGTTACCCAAATAGCAAAACTCCTTTATTACTTTAAGTGTCTCATTTCCTAATCTAATCCCCTCAGCATCAACCGACTTAATTCTACTACACTCCATTATTATAGTTTTGCTTTTGTTTATGTTCATCTTATATCCGCCTCTCAAGAGACTATCCATTCCGTTCAACTGCACTTCCAAGTCCTTTGCTGTCTCTGACAGAATTACAATGTCATCGGCGAACCTCAAAGTTTTTATTTCTTCTCCCTAGATTTTAATACCTACTCCGAATTTTTCTTTTGTTTCCGTCACTGCTTGCTCAATATACAGATTGAATAACACTGGGGACAGGCTACAACTCTGTCTCACTCCCTTCCCAACCACTACTTCCCTTTTATACCCCTCGACTCTTGTAACTGCCATCTGGTTTCTGTACAAATTGTAAATAGCCTTTCGCTCCCTGTATTTTACCCCTGCCACCTTCAGAATTTGAAAGAGAGTATTCCAGTCAACATTGTCAAAAGCTTTCTCTAAGTCTACAAATGCAAGAAACGTAGGTTTGCCTTTCCTTAATCTAGCTTCTAAGATATGTCGTAGGGTCCGTATTGCCTCACGTGTTCCAACATTTCTACGGAATCCAAACTGATCTTCCCCGAGGTCGGCTTCTACCAGTTTTTCCATTCGTCTGTATAGAATTCGTGTTAGTATTTTGCAGCCGTGGCTTATTAAACTGATAGTTCGGTAATTTTCACATCTGTCAACACCTGCTTTCTTTGAGATTGGAATTATTATATTCTTCTTGAAGTATGAGGGTATTTCGCCTGTCTCATACATCTTCTCACCTAATGGTAGAGTTTTGTCAGGGCTGGCTCTCCCAAGGATATCAGTAGTTCTAATGGAATGTTGTCGACTTAGGTCCTTCAGTGCTCTGTCAAACTCTTCACGCAGTATCATGTCTCCCATCTCATCTTCATCCTCTTCCATTTCCATGATATTGTCCTCAAGTACATCGCCCTTGTATAGACCCTCTATATACTCCTTCCACCTTTCTGCTTTCCCTTCTTTGATTAGAACTGGCTTTGCATCTGAGCTCTTGATATTCATACAAGTGGTTCTCTTTTCTCCGAAGGTCTCTTTAATTATCCTGTAGGCAGTATCTATCTCACCCCTAGTGAGATAAGGCTCTATATCATTAAATTTATCCTCTAGCCATCCCCGCTTAGCCATTTTGCACTCCATGTCGATCTCATTTTTGAGACGTTTGTATTCATTTTTGCCTGCTTCATTTACTGCATTTTTATATTTTCTCCTTTCATCAATTAAATTCAATATTTATTCTGTTACCCAAGGGTTTCTACCAGCCCTCGTCTTTTTACCTACTTGATCCTCTGCTGCCTTCACTACTTCATCCCTCAGAGCTACCCATTCTTCTTCTACTGTATTTCTTTCCCCCACTCCTGTCAGTTATTCCTTTATTCTCTCCCTGAAACTCTGTACAACGTCTGGTTTAGTCAGATTATCCAGGTCCCATCTCCTTAAATTCCCTATTACACCATCAAATTTCTTTGACATTAATATTTGACATATCAACTTTGACAAAAAAATATGATAGTGCAATATCGGCCTAAACACTATGAATTGAAGGTGAGCAACTGGCCGTGGTGGCCGAGCGGTTCTAGGTGCTTCAGTCCGGAACCGCGCGAGTGCTACGTTCGCAGGTTCGAATCCTGCCACGGCAATGGATGTGTGTGACGTCCTTAAGTTAGTTAGGTTTAAGTAGTTGTAAGTTCTAGGTGACTGATGACCTCAGCTGTTAAGTCCCATAGTGCTCAGAGCCATTTGAACCATTTGAAGATGAGTAAATGAGAACAATAGGGCGGCGCTGTAATCGCTGAGTGCTGTCGGTTGGGACGTGTGTAGACTGCCACGAAATTGGTCGGTCTGTCGATGGAAATGGAAACGTCGTGTGGCTAGGGCCTCCCGTCGGGTAGACCGTTCGCCTGGTGCAGGTCTTTCGATTTGACGCCACTTCGGCGACCTGCGCGTCGATGGGGATGAAATGATGATGATTAGGACAACACAACACCCAGTCCCTGAGCGGAGAAAATCTCCGACGAATCTAACCCGGGCCCTTAGGATTGACAGTCTGTCACGCTGACCATTCAGCTACCGGGGCGGACGGTCTGTCGATAAATTGGTGCGTGTGTAGCGGCCTTAACACACAGAGATGGCTGGAGTTCTTTATGCAGCAGCGTATGCCATGTAGAGAACGATAGGGTTATTTGGCGTCCCTGAATAACCCTGCCCTTGCGGATCATAATCTATATGAACTACATGTCAGAGTGTCTCCTTGCCCGTGTGTTTGCACGCTCGTCTCGTACGGTGGGCTATAAAGTCTAGTAGCGGCCGTAGCCGCGGGTCTGGACTTCCGTGTCTGCCGGCGTCGGTGTAGCGCTGGAGGGGTCAGCATAGCCGCAGCTAGAGCGAGTGAAAGCGGGGCCCGGCGGCGCGTTGTGTGTGTCTGTGAGTCTGCAGGTAGCGGCCGGCCGAAGCCAGTCCAGTGGGGCAGCGGAGCGGAGCGCAGCGCAGCAACAGCACGGTGCAGCGGTTAGTCGACGTCTCACCGCCAGCCACAACACACAGCAGGGAGCATGGCCCGCTTCGTCGCCTTGATGCTAGCCGCGCTGCTGCCAGCCATGGCGGCAGCCACAGCAGTCAAGCACTGCGGTACAGGTGGGTCGCTGCAACTGCCAGACAGTTGCTTTCGTACTATCCCAATTCGTGTGAAAATGTAGCTGTACGATAAATTACATGCGAGATGGTAGCTATTACCTAAACAGTTCCTCGTGCAACTGTATTTTGCGTATTGCAGAGTATGCCCGAAGTACTGAGTGCTATTGACAAGGGATTCCAATTTGATTCCGAATTTCTGGATTTCCGCAAAGTTTTTGACATTGTACCACACAAGCGGCTTCTAGTGAAGTTGCGTGCTTATGGAATATCGTCTCAGTTATGCGACTGGATTTGTGATTTCCTGTCAGAGAGGTCGTAGTTTGTAGTAATTGTCGGAAAGGCGCAGAGTAAAACTGAAGTGAATTCTGGCTTCCCCAAGGCAGTGTTAGAACCTTTGCTGTTCATTATCTATACAAACGATGTGGGAGGCAATCTGAACAGCCGTCTTAGGTTG
Organism: Schistocerca serialis cubense; assembly: GCF_023864345.2. Lineage (NCBI taxonomy): Eukaryota > Metazoa > Arthropoda > Insecta > Orthoptera > Acrididae > Schistocerca > Schistocerca serialis. The sequence goes on along the minus strand of NC_064638.1, from coordinate 287,667,619 downwards.
TTTGCAGATGACGCTGTCGTTTATCGACTAGTAAAGTCGTCAGAAGATCAAAACTAAATTGCAAAACAGATTTAAAAAAACATCTGTATGGTGCGAAAATTACCAGTTGACCCTAAATAACGAAAAGTATGAGGTCATCCACATGAGTGCTAAAAGGAATCCGTTAAACTTCGATTACGCGATAAATCTGTCAAATCTAAGTGTGATCAATTCAACTAAATACCTAGGAATTACAATTACAAACAGTTTAGTTTGGAAGGAACACAAAGAAAATGTGGGGAAGGTTAACCAAGAACTGCGTAAATCTAACAGATCTACTAGACTGCCTGCACTGCGCTCGTCCGTTCTCGTTTAGAATACTGCTGCGCGCCTTGGCACATTAACTTGACGGAGTACATCTAAAAAGTTCAAAGAAAGGCACCACGTTTTGTATTATCGCGAAACGGGAGAGCGTTACTGAAATGATACAGAATTTGGGATGGACATAATTAAAACAAAGGCGTTTTTCCTTGCGGTGGAATCTTTGTAAAAAAAAGTTCCAATCACAAACTTTCTTCTCCGAATGCGAAAATATTTTGTTGACGGCGACCTACATAGGGAGAAACGATCACCATGATAAAATAAGGGAAATCAGAGCTCGCACGGGAAGATACTGGAGTTTTTCTTCCGCGCGCTATAAGAGATGGGAATAATAGAGAATTCTGATGCTCAGATGAAACCTCTGCCAGCCACTTAAAGTGTGATTTGCAGAGCATCCATGTAGATGAAGTTACCTTCAGAAGACTGATTATGAAAATAGCCACTGTTCTTCGAACATACAGTATACCAGTTCCGTAGATTAAGGAAACTCGGGCATGGATATGTGTGATGTCCTTAGGTTAGTTAGGTTTAATTAGTTCTAAGTTCTAGGCTCAGAGCCATTTGAACCATGTGATTAAGGAAACTTAAAGTGGCTCCGTGTATATGCTACTGGCTACATCCTCTACTATTTAAATGTACAGGATGATACGAAGCTATATTATTCGTATTTGAAACTTCAAAAGAGCCAGAGAAAAGCTGTTTTCTGCATTAATAAAAACATATGCTCGGAACAGTCCCGGTTCTCGTCAAAACAACCTACATTGCGGATAGTAAATTAAGACTTCTATTTCGATCGGAGACTTTATTTTGTTAGATACCGTAGCTTCATCAATAATCGTTCTATCAAAGTTTTGTTTGCAGTTTAGACACCAAACAGTACTTCCCACTTTACAATGTCAACACTAGCACCCCTCAGCCGAGCTCCGTGACAATTTCGTAATACATACCACGCAAATGCAACGCTTGGAAGTTTACCAGCCCCTTGTTTACGGAATGAAGCTAATAACCAGCATGGTAGACCCAAAAGCGTGCTTCTACAGGCTGCTCCACGTTTTCTACAATTAGTAGAATGAAAACCAAACGCTATACATTATCAGATTTTACACATCTGAATTGGGTCTAAACATCCATAAACACAAGAATCATTGTTTCCGATCCATTAGCGGATGAAAACATAGCGTATGGTTCCTGTTTGCGCCGCGTGTACTGAGCAGATACGTAAGATAATGAATATAATTAGACCTGAAAGTTTTGTAGTAGGATTTGAGATACTAAACCTCGTTAGTGCGCCCGCAGATTCATCAGATTTTTCAGCATTTATTCTCCTGCATGTCTAAGAGCTACGTCACACTAAGTCTTAAAGAGGTCTATGATCAGTATTTAGTATTTGTACTAAATACTGATCAAAGACCTCTTTAAGACTTAGTCTTGATCGTGATAGTTATCATTCGCGCTGTTCTTCTGTATGTGGACAGGGTGTCATACAGCTCAGTGGGAGAGAACTGCAGGTGTGAATCTGTCGTGCTCGTGATGAAATAACTAGGTAAGTATTCACCTGAACTAGTTTCAGAAAACGTAAATCGGAGAGGACGGAGAAAATGTCTGTACGTATATTAGCAATCCGTTTTCACTTTTTAAGCCATTATCAAATGACTACGTAGTTACAACTGGCGAATGTATAAAAACAGCAGCTAATTCACATTTTGTTGTTCCGCTCGTCTCGCTTTACGAAAGTTAACCGTGGTATTGACTCGGTGCACATCGAGAAGTTACATTTTTGTAAACAAAAACGAACTGAAACATAATTTGAATTCTCTTCAGTTCTTCTACTTGCGGTAACTCCGTTATAATTATTCATCCAACGATCATATCAGAACGATATAGAAATTGTGAAGGTAATATATAAATAGCCCAAAATACACACAACAAAATACACACTTTGAGGATAGTACAGGTGGCTGGAGATTATTACTGGATAATGCATTAAAAAATACGAAACTGCATGACAAACGAAGAGAATGTCAAATCACATGCAAAATACCGCATTCAGTGTGTGTGTGTGTGTGTGTGTGTGTGTGTGTGTGTGTGTGTGTGTGTGTGTGTGTGTGTGTGTCAGTGAAGTTACCCTACATTGCGTAACTTGAAATTCCTGTACAACAGGCGAGTCTTTACTTTAGGCTGCCGTAGGAGGTAGTCACGCGGTTTTTATGTGCCCACTAATTCACTCTATAGAAACGCTTCAGCAGAAAAGTTTGTTGCGAACATCTCCCTGGTCCCAGGTGTAACACAAATGATATCGGTATGATCATACGTTAGAGGCACACCTGACCGTTCTCAAAGACAATGTGCTTCGTTCTGTTTGCCACAAAATCCAATTAAGTAGCAGATATCGGTAGAATATCCGGCTAATCGAAAGAACATGTGATCCACTTATTCATCCCTTACAGAATAAATGTAAAAATCGTTGTTCCGAATGATCAGTACGTTTGGAATTTACGCTGGCTGTTGCTGTATGCAGTTCATATGTTATGTGGGACAGGCATCAGAATCTTCAAAATTCCACTACATTCTAGTCATTGACAAGAGTTCAGTTTTAAAGATTCAAAAGCATGAAAGTGAACTTCAGTGTTCTGTCGCATCTGAAATATTCTACTTCGAGGTTATAGGTATTGCATCGTGAAATTCTCACTTATAATGCAAAGGGAGTGATTACCTTCGAGGAGTCCCTAATAAAATACTTACTAGAAGAACTTTTGTCATTCAATATTTATGAACCTGATTACGAGATTTCATCAGGGACACCATCTGGTTTCTATAAACAGCTACATGCAAACAGTTGCCGTATTTACACGTTTTTGAAAAAGTTCTCGGACAGAAAAAACAATAATAGATGGCAAGTACTCTTAACTGATTACATAGCGTTAACATAGTCCTCTCTGACGCTGAATTAACCAGAATTAAATTGTGGATCTTATTAAAAGGTGTAATTTTTGTGTGTAATGATTAAATTTCGAAAAATTTCCCTAAATTTTATGTGAATGTTTATTCTGCGTCTCGAAGCAGGAACCTTTTTTCCGTGGTATCTAAATGTAACCCACCTATTCAATTGCCTGTTCTCACGGGTCGTGAGCAGAGTTGTGACAAATGCTACAGCATTGAGAGATGATTTGTGAATGACTAAATCAGATCAGTTTAGATACGGCTAAAATTTGGCTTATCGGTGCCTTAAATTCACACTCGTTTTTACTAAATTTCCACGTCTCTGCCAGTGCAAGGAAGCAATAAATTTTACTTCCACTGCAAATCCGTTGTACTAGTTGTCTGCGTTAGAAGACTGTGTTGTTTATGGCAACGCCAATGGAATGACTCACTCTTAATACACAAAACGCCGCCGGCCCAGGTGGCCGAGCGGTTCTAGGCGCTACAGTCTGGAACCGCGCGACCACTATGACCGCAGGTTCGAATCCCTGCCTCGGGCATGGCTGTGTGTCCTTAGGTTAGTTAGGTTTAAGTATTTCTAAGTTCTAGGGGACTGATCATCTTAGATGTTAAGTCCCATAGTGCTCAGAGCCATTTGAACCATTTTCACAAAACGCCAATGAACAGTCGAGGTGACCTCATACGTTCTAAACAGTTACAGGGAACCCAAACACCTAGTTTTGTAAATTAAGTCAATGCCGCTGTAGGTGACTTAAGCCAGTAGCGTGCCAGCCTATCAGGCGTCGATAATCGGTGTGAAGGCCCACCCAGAAGGTGACGCCCTTTCGCTGCTGAGCCGTCCTCCTTTGCGGCGGCCGTGCTGATGCTGCCAGACCGCGGGTGCCCCGTAACGAGCCGCCTTTAGTGTAAATGGGCCATTGTTTCGGGCAGACTTTTACTCCGGCTGCGTCCACATTAACGGCACGGATCAGCCGACTGCACGAGCATCGCCCTCGTCTCGGGCAACTCAGCGATGCAAAACACTGCGTGCCAACAAGAGTCCTTGCTAGAGTGCCAGTCGCAATCTGATTTCAGCCTCAGCCTTTTGCAGTAAATGCGAGCTTTTCAGATTGAAAATCATTAAATAATTGAAACCATCAGCTGCCGACAGGTGTTGTCGATATACCTCGATGGGGACAGCTGAAAATGTGTGGCCCGATCGGGACTCGAACACGGGATCTCCTGCTTATATGGCAGACGCTCTATCCATCTGAGCCACCGAGGACACAGATGAATAGTGCGACTGCAGGGACTTATCCCTTGCACGCTACCCGTGAGACCCACATTCCCAACTGTCCACAATTCTATATATATCTAATGTATCTAACATATTTGCCCATCCACTCATTACTCGCGCACACTTTGGCGATTCCCGTAAGAGTTCGGGCAACCTGTGCGCATTTGCACAGACGGTCAGTGGCTGGGTAGCCTTTAACTATATATATGAAGATAGTAACTGTTCTGGAAAGAACAAATACCATTGATGGCCTTGGAGCTTCTCTAGAATAAATGATGATTAATTGAAACCCTTAGCTGCCGTGTCCTCGGTGGCTCAGATGGATAGAGCGTCTGCCATGTAAGCAGGAGATCCCGGGTTTGAGTCCCGGTCGGGCCATACATTTTCAGCTTTCCCCATCGAGGTGTATCAACACCACCTGTCGGCAGCTGAGGGTTTCAATTAATCATCATTTATTCTAGAGAAGCTCCAAGGCCATCAATGGTATCTGTTCTTTCGAGAACAGTTACTATCTTCATATATATAGTTAAAGGCTACCCAGCCACTGACCTTCGTCTGTGCGAATGCGCACAGGTTGTCCGAACACTTACGGGAATCGCCAAAGTGTGCGCGAGCAATGAGTGGATGGGCAAATATGTTAGGTACATTAGATATATATAGAATTGTGGACAGTTGGGAATGTGGGTCTCACGGGAAGCGTGCAAGGGATAAGTCCCTGCAGTCGCGCTATTCATCTGCATCCTCGGTGGCTCAGATGGATAGAGCGTCTGCCATGTAAGCAGGAGTTCCCGGGTTCGAGTCCCGGTCTGGGCACACATTTTCAGCTGTCCCCATCGATGTATATAAACACCACCTGTCGGCAGCTGATGGTTTCAATTATCATTTATTCTAGAGAAGCTGCACGGTCATCAATGGTATCTATTCATTCGAGAACAGTTACTATCTTCATATATATGAAAATACATTGCCGTGTAATCTTGTTGGTTTTGTCGGTTCGTCGGGCCGCACGCATGCCAACCGACCAATTAACTTAGTGTGCAGCCTTGGCACGTCTCGAGCGCTATACTCAGCGGTTGCGACGAAAGATGAACTTTTCCCGGGGGGAGGCGGGGCGGTCAACACTCGTTCTCTTACCCAACCGACCGCTCGGGAAAAAAAAGCTGGTCATCGGTTGTCCAAAGCGCCTACACACGTTAAATTTGTCGATTCTCGGTTGGTTATTGGCGTCTACGGTCGCCTCGAGCAGTATTTGTAGATATAAGAAAAGTCCTGCGTACTGTGATTTTGTAGCTTTACTGCCTCCCCCTGCCCACTACCACTGGATGCGCTTCATGGGATGACTCGGTTTGCTAATGAAGACAGAGGCGACCAAGGAAATTAGGTGTTAGACTAGTGATGCTTTGATAAGGCATTTATTATTCCTAACCTATTTACACCGAGTAAAAAGACCAAGCGAGGTGGCGCATTGGTTAGCACATTGGATTTGTGTTGCCAAGGGTTAGAGTTCCCTAAACCGCTTATGGTTGCCGACATGATTCGCGTTCCCGAGGATCAAGGCTTAGATTTCCGACATAATTACTTCGAGAAGAGCACTATTTCCTTAGATTTCCTTCCCAAAAGTTCGCCAATAATATCGAGTAGACACTGAATCCAAACTTCATTTCCACGTGGGTGAAAAGCTTTGCTTCTTGGAAAGAGATAATTGCAAGAATTGGTACTCGTTTGTGGAACGTGTTGAAGTGCTCAGCTACGACAACTTTATTGATAATTGTACAGTTCAGAAGGAACAGTGCAGAATGTATAAAAAATACGATATGTAGGTGTATCGGCGACAAATGGTTATAGTGCTGAGAGCACTTCAGCTCTGCAGCAAGCGCTCTCGGGTGACATTCCACCAATAGTCACCTAATAAATAGAAGCGAAGACAGGTAAGGAAGTTACAGTACGTCTCATCGACATCACAGGTTGAAACATCAGCGTGTCACAGAGTTCGAACGTAACACTTGTCACAGAATTGGGCCTCGTGGTGAGTCATGGCTGGCACAGAACATGCAGTTCAGACACGGCAGCGCATGTGACTTTCGTATAAGAGGGCTGTGATAACAATAAATGACACCCGCAGAACGCTGTACAGCGTCGCCCACCTTATTGGTTGCTGTGAACCAGTCGGTGTCTTCGGTTCCACGCAGTTTGCCTTAGACTTACATGCTGTCATGCACGCCATTACGTCAGCTTCCTCCACCCATAAATAAAGACTTCTATTACACGTGAAGATGTCGCTGTGTGCTGAGCTATCAGCTATATGGTGGTCTTGGACACGCTTCAACCTGCCAGACAAGGATGGCTGAATACGTGTTGGGCGCTACCATGTCTTTGGAGCCTGCTATGGAGCGCTACAGAGAGCACATACACTACGAACAGGACGCACCTATTCATCACAGATTTCGTTCAGATTTATCACATATGCAGGGCTTGGCCAAAATTGAAAGTGGTAGAATGTGAGCTCCACGCTACCAAGCTTTGAGAGAAAAATGGCGTTACTGGCACGAGTTGGGCGTTTCATGACCATGTTTATGTTAACATGGTTTCCAAGGAGCAGTTGACGCAGTAGAAAGAATACAGATGTTTAATAAGAGGGTCGTGGGATCGGCTTCCTAAAGCGAAACTTTTATTTTAATTTTGAAGTTGCTTACACTGCAAATAAACCGAAAAAAATAATCAGTATACTGTATTATAAAAGGCATGAAAGGGAATTCTGACACCGCAGATAAATGTTAAGAAATGGATTGTAAGCCGTACCAAGATCTTTGTATATACGAGAACGTACTAAAAAGTAATACCTCCAAATTTATGTGAAAACTTATTTAAATAAAACCAACATGATTAACATTCTACATCTTTCTTAAAGTATAAAATTATTTCTCATGTCAAAGAGGCAACGAACCTCTTTCTCCCATCGAGAGACCGGTTTGTTGAAATGAAATGTCGGGTGACTAGGGCCTCCCGTCGGGTAGACCGTTCGCCGGGTGCAAGTCTTTCGATTTGATGCCACTTCGGCGACTTGCGCGTCGATGGAGATGAAATGATGATGAGTAGGACAACACAACACCCAGTCCCCGCGTGGAGAAAATCTCTGACCCAGCCGGGAATCGAACCCGGGCCCTTAGAATTGACATTTTGTCGCGCTGACCACTCAGCTACCTGGGGCGGACGCCAGTTTGTTGATACCGCCACTCTAGAATGACTTGTTGACACAACCTCACCTATGCTTGCATCGCTTCATCACTATCAAAGTCAGGTCCTGGACGGTGTTCTTGAAGTTTTGGAAACAAAACCGGATGGGGCCAAGTCAGAACTGCGTGGAGAATAATCGATGACAATGAACCTAAGACGTCGGATTGTTGCAGATGTCGCAGCGCTCGTGTAGTGCTCTGACATTCTCATTCTGAGAGAGGGGGTGCTCCACGTGTGTGGACGAACTCATAAAAATTCGAAGCGATTGTAACACTCTTCGTCTCGTACCCCTCAGTTAAGATACGTACCACCATGTTACAGCCACAATTCGGGGCCCTCTTGCTGCAGAGAGTTACGAATATGCAGAAAAGAATAAACTAGTAATACTGTAATGACGTTTGTTTCGTTTAAAAAGTTTTAAGTTTTCACAAAATTCGGAAGCATTACTTTTCAGCACCCTCCGTAATTTTCACAAGCGTTAGTTTTCTATTTGCATTTGCTCCTTTCATTCACATCTCTTGATCGACTTTCCTGTCTGTTACAGGAGGTTCATAAGGTACAATGCAGTGACTCTTGTTGTGAAAGTAGCTGGTTCGAAATCGGGTGATGGAAAAATTATCAGTATTTAGCCAGAAAGTTGAAAAAGAAATAGTCACAGATAATGGTTCGAGTAACGTGTGTGCCCAGTCCGAACTTTTGTCGTATTGTCTAACAATAATGGGGTAGTACATTTTTGTTTGATTCGTTCGTCGGATACTGCATTAAGCTCGGAACCTCCTGATGCTCTTGACCCCACGTTCTATGATCATCGCTTCACTACAGAAATCAGCCATAACACAAACGGAACATACCACTATGTAATTCAGTGTAGTAATAAAACTTCATAGACTAAGAAGATATTACATCGAGATACTTCATCTTATTCCACACAAACCCATGAAAATGCTTTAAAGCATTGGACCACGAATTAAAAAGAATATTTCTTAGATTTCATCCCACTTTCAACTGTCTGTTTCAGTTTTTGTTTTCATCCTGTTGTGTGATTTGTACCTTCGGCCACTTTTAGGTACTTAAAGCTCAAAGAAATTTGTTGACAGTATCTCTCTCTCTCTCTCTCTCTCTCTCTCTCTCTCTCTCTCTCTCTCTCTCTCTCTCTCTCTCTCTTGTGTGTAAATCGTGTCAGTAACTTCGTTCTTCTTACTGCAGATGTCATTTGATCGGCACTCAGAAGTACAGGCTTATAGACGTTATTTATGACCTAAACTTGCAAGAGAGCAGTATATTGATCATACAGTCGAGAAAATTTATTTAGGTGCGCGATACCTAAAACAGCCTAATGCCAAAACAGAGCAATAGTATAAAAAACGAAAAACTAAGCAGCAAACGATATGGTCATCTAACAGGTGTGTAACTGTGGGCCCAGTTAGTATTTTTCGTATTTCCAGTTTTCTTGCCCATAGTTGTCCGTCCCTTCAAAAAATATGGTTCTTTTCGCACTCTTAAGAAACAAATTCGTCGTCCTTTCATTTGTGGCAGTGGAGTCTATCAACAGTCAATATGAAATTTCGCAGACATTTTATTGGCGAACGTCATTTCAAAGTGCAGCGTGTGTGGACCAACACTTCTGTGCGTTGTGATCACTTGTAGAGTGTGGGATCGTTGCGAGACGAGCTACCGTGGCATTTCACAAGCTTGGGTGCGTATGAATACTGCACTGCACTGCACTGCACTGAAGACGGTTCGAATGGGCAACTGGAATACGCACCTCGATGCCTGAGCGTGCGTGGCTCACATTCAAACAGCCGCCTTCATGGCGCTCGGTCTTTCAACGACCATGCATTTCGCTTTCTCTCGAGACTCACTTTCTCTCGGTGGCACTCCGTTTCGCGTAATATTACGCCGCTCACACATAACAAGGCTGGTCGCTGACAAAAGAAATATTGACATGTGGAATAATCGGGTCTACTGCCGGATGTTTGTGTCGCTCTGGCACAATATTTCGGCCACGTAACTCGTATGCTCAGTATGGACAAGATCCTCCAGTACGGCTGTCTCAGGTAGCACCTGAAGAAGGCAACGAGTTACGTGGCCGAAATATTGTGCCACAGTGACACAAACATCCGGCAGTAGACCCGATTATTCCACATGTCAAGATCCCGCCGGGAAAGCCTGAAGAGTTACAAAACAAATAGTTTTTGTTCCCAGAATGAAATTTTTGCTGTGTGTGCTGAAATGAAACGGTATGCCGGACCGGGAGTCGAACTCGGGACCTTTATGAGCAAGTGTTTTACCGACTGAGCTACCTAAGCAGGACTAATGAGCCGTCCTCACAACTCCGGCAGTACTTAATCTCCTACGTTCTGTGAAGTGTGGAAGGTAGGAGACGAGGTCCTGCCGCAGCTGAGGACGGGTTGTGAATACTTCTAAGGTAGCTAGTCGGTAAAGCATTTGCTCACGAAAGGTAAAGGTCCCGCGTTAGGATCCCGGTCCGGTACGCAGTTTGAATATGTTAGGAAGCTATTTTTGGTTAGTTAGCACTACTTCTATAGTTCTGAAGGTCACATTTACTCCACAAAAAAGTTTTTTTGCGCGGATCACATCTGTCTTCCTTCTTCCTTGCAGTAGCGTTTTTAGTAGTCTCAGAATTCCTGACGTTTCTTCCGTAAGATGCTCCAGAGTTCTGTCTCCCACATGTGACCTGTGACGTCGTAAGTTAGTACCGACAGTACTACTTTTTGCATCTAACTAGCACATTAAAGAGGTGTTAGTATAGTTTTATTGGGTATTTACCTCACTGTATTTACGTTACATCCAGAATAGACGTATAGGTTTTTATTCTATAGACTTAAGTTGTTCAGTTTACATCGGTGCACCTAAACGTTATGGCCGCCTGCCTAATAGCTTGTTTGTCCGTCTTTGGAACGAAATACATCACTGATTCTGCATATTATCCGACAGTTTACTGATAAGAGTTGCGGAGGTATGTGGCATTAGGTGTCTACGCACACGTCATGTAATTCGCGTAAATAACGGCCGCTGTTTTGGGTACGCGATGATGGCATTTGATAGCGACCCAGTTGGTTCCATAGGATTTACATCAGGTGAATTTGGTCGGCGAGACATCGTGAGTTCACCATGATGCTCGTCAAATCACTGTCGCACGTTTGTCTGCGAGACACGAACAATTACCCTGCTGTAAGATGGCATCGCCGTCGGTGAAGACATCAAGCAGGAAGGTATTCAGGTGACTCACGGCTATCAGCGTGTCTCAGATTATTACCACGGATCCCATGCAAGCACAGGAGAATGCTCTCATATAAAAATACTGCTCCCACCAGTATGCATCCGTGGAGCGCTGCACTTTCGAGCCGCCGTTCTCGATGACTGCGTTTGGAGAGACGACCATCGACCTAGTGTAGCAAAAATGTGAGTCACTCGAAGAGCTCGAATCCCGATGGTCCCGTGCACGTTGCAATCGTAATTGACGATGTCGTTGGGTCAACATGTGAACACATAGGCGTCGTCTCGTGCGGAGCTCCATGTTCAACAATGTACGGTGAACCGTGTGCTCAAGCATTGTGCTCTTTCGGCAGAAATGCTACAGATCACCGTCTTTCCTACTCCACAGAGCAGACGAACCTCAGAACTCTGCGTTCTGTGAAGATTCGTGGACGACCAACCATTTAGCGCCTAGTAGTAGTTTCACTGTCCTACCTCTTTCCGTAGATGTTTAAGACATGAACATTCGACCAGCTTCGTGTTTTAGAGATACTGGTTCACCGGCTCTGCGTAATAATAATCAGCCGTTTGTCAAAGTCGCTTATCTCAAAGAATTTCCCTCCAGCCCATATACTCCCTAGGTGATCCCCGGTCCGTGTCTGCTACATACTTTGGTTGTTGCGTCACGTGTCTGCAGCGGTCATAATGTTTTGGCTTATCATTGTATGTTGTACGTACGTTTATCGATGACCTAGTTCACTTATTTTCAGGATCGGAAAAGTTGGGATGCTACCCCGTTCTTCCACTGAAAGTTTAAAGACCATTGACGGCCTGGCTATCAGCTCCCATGGTATATATAAACAAATTCCCTGCACATAACTTCCTCTTAGGAAATATAACAGTGATAGTTTTGAAGGTGGTTTTAACGTCAAAGATTGCAGTCAATATTGAACGCAATCTGTCATCAAAAGTTTTTCAAAGCAAATACAGATTGCTCCTTCCTCTCTCTGCTTCTGAGAAATTTCTATCAAGTTATCCAACACCGCGAACTCCTATGAAGTGATGGATTCTTACGGTAAGGAAGTTCTAGATCGTTGCAGCAAGATAGTTCACTCGGAGCAGCTCCTGGTCATAAACGGTTTGAATGCTTAGGAGGGAAAGCCGCTTATTCAAGCCAAACCTGTAAGAAAAATCAGTTCCTTGCCTGTGACCCTGGTTGGAGTCATTCTGAAGTCTCATCCTTCAGCGTTTGTGTTTAGGGTGAGGGGTATTAAAAATGCAAAAGAAAAGTATATTTATGAGAGCTAAAATTTTGAAAAAATCTTACAAGGGGCAATGAGCAGTGAACGATGAACGAATATAACGCTCCTACCAAAGCTACTGATGGTCTTGAATTATGTCACAAGTGAACGTAGATCACCAGTGAGCGTAGATTAATCAGACACTTTACAAAACAACTACTTCACTATAATTCAGAGAGGAATCCAAATTAGTGGCTAAATGCGAAAGAAAATGACACTTGCCGGTTCGCCACTTGTGTACTTAGGCTATCGAGCAGGTATCTTGTCTCATACTGTTTTCTTGTTTGTTTTTTTTTTTCTTCTGTAACCCGTGTGGAAATTTTGTGAAAGTTGTTGTGAATACACAAGTTTTGGTACACTCAACATTTACAGCAAGGCAGCTCACCGCCTTACCTGTCGGGCGTTATTTCGAAAGTCTCGTGTGACCGCACGGACAAGTACGGAACCGAATGCGCAGTTTGACGAACAGGCATCACGCTAGGAGACGCAGGGAAGCGAGGTCGCCCTGTGAAACTGTGCTGCCGCACTAGTCGACGCAACGCCAGGACTGCTTGGCCAGGATTGCGTGACGGAAGAGGCAGCTCCAGATGGCCAAGCGTTTAGAAAAAAAAGAGGGCATGAGCTGCTTGTGGCAGTAGATTCCAGGTCGCAGTTGGCGCAGCGGAAAGTAGGTAACGAGGATCGTTCGGTAGAGTCCCTATGCGGATACATTTTTTCAGTTAAAGTGGCTCTGAGCACTATGGGACTTAACATCTACGGTCATGAGTCCCCTAGAACTTAGGACTACTAGGTTTAACTAACCTAAGTACATCACACACATCCGTACCCGAGGCAGGATTCGAACCTGCGACCGCCGGCGTGGTTTTTTTTTTCAGTCTTTACGTTACACTGCAGATAAGCCGAAATAATGCTCAATATACACTCCTGGAAATTGAAATAAGAACACCGTGAATTCATTGTCCCAGGAAGGGGAAACTTTATTGAACATTCCTGGGGTCAGATACATCACATGATCACACTGACAGAACCACAGGCACATAGACACAGGCAACAGAGCATGCACAATGTCGGCACTAGTACAGTGTATATCCACCTTTCGCAGCAATCCAGGCTGCTATTCTCCCATGGAGACGATCGTAGAGATGCTGGATGTAGTCCTGTGGAACGGCTTGCCATGCCATTTCCACCTTGCGCCTCAGTTGGACCAGCGTTCGTGCTGGACGTGCAGACCGCGTGAGACGACGCTTCATCCAGTCCCAAACATGCTCAATGGGGGACAGATCCGGAGATCTTGCTCGCCAGGGTAGTTGACTTACACCTTCTAGAGCACGTTGGGTGGCACGGGATACATGCGGACGTGCATTGTCCTGTTGGAACAGCAAGTTCCCTTGCCGGTCTAGGAATGGTAGAACGATGGGTTCGATGACGGTTTGGATGTACCGTGCACTCTTCAGTGTCCCCTCGACGATCACCAGTGGTGTACGGCCGCCAGTGTAGGAGATCGCTCCCCACACCATGATGCCGGGTGTTGGCCCTGTGTGCTTCGGTCGTATGCAGTCCTGATTGTGGCGCTCACCTGCACGGCGCCAAACACGCATACGACCATCATTGGCACCAAGGCAGAAGCGACTCTCATCGCTGAAGACGACACGTCTCCATTCGTCCCTCCATTCACGCCTGTCGCGACACCACTGGAGGCGGGCTGCACGATGTTGGGGCGTGAGCGGAAGACGGCCTAACGGTGTGCGGGACCGTAGCCCAGCTTCATGGAGACGGTTGCGAATGGTCCTCGCCGATACCCCAGGAGCAACAGTGTCCCTAATTTGCTGGGAAGTGGCGGTGCGGTCCCCTACGGCACTGCGTAGGATCCTACGGTCTTGGCGTGCATCCGTGCGTCGCTGCGGTCCGGTCCCAGGTCGACGGGCATGTGCACCGTCCGCCGACCACTGGCGACAACATCGATGTACTGTGGAGACCTCACGCCCCACGTGTTGAGCAATTCGGCGGTACGTCCACCCGGCCTCCCGCATGCCCACTATACGCCCTCGCTCAAAGTCCGTCAACTGCACATACGGTTCACGTCCACGCTGTCGCGGCATGCTACCAGTGTTAAAGACTGCGATGGAGCTCCGTATGCCACGGCAAACTGGCTGACACTGACGGCGGCGGTGCACAAATGCTGCGCAGCTAGCGCCATTCGACGGCCAACACCGCGGTTCCTGGTGTGTCCGCCGTGCCGTGCGTGTGATCATTGCTTGTACAGCCCTCTCGCAGTGTCCGGAGCAAGTATGGTGGGTCTGACACACCGGTGTCAATGTGTTCTTTTTTCCATTTCCAGGAGTGTATTATCTTTATTATATGTGCATGAAAAGCACGATTAGAAAAGCCAAAAGAAACTTGAGAATTACAAATGAATTTCCAGGAAGGGATTATAAAGTGGAAACAATGTATAAAACCGCACACTTTTATTATTTTTCAGTTAATGATTTCCAAGGTCTGGGGGTGATATTCGTCGTAAAAATACGAAGTAGTTAATTTTTTCAGCATCTTGCACACGTTAAAAACGCCGGATTTTTGCAATTATATGGTTGACTGAAAGCTTCTATAAAAATAGCTTGGTTTACATTGATGAAAGGCTCTCTTTATCATCGCACAGTTGTGGAGCAAAGCATCGTTTCGCCAGTTAGTGGCTAGGGTAGCAAGTAATTTAGAATGGAGTTTATTCTGAAGCGGTCTTCCCGGGATCTGTTTACCTTCTCCCTCTCTCCATAAGAACAGTCTTGAAGCTTTATGGTCGTATTCTTTACCCGACGATAAGAAGAAATAAGCGCAGGGTTGCGCTAAGGGACGCATTTGGGGAAGAAATCCTCAAAGACGGCAATCCTTCATCTTGAAAAATCTCTTATTTTTGTGGATTTGTTTGTCCTCGCTGCGAGACAAGTAACAATAAATTTGTTCTCCTTCACGTAGGATCTCATCACATCAGCCAAAAAGATTTTTGGTTGCTGCAGGTTTAACAGATTTTGATGTGATGACGTTCCCATTTCCTCTGCAGTCATCCACAGTTTCTGGATGCCTACTCAACATATATATTCCTTTTCGTGGTTCTTGTAAAACCATTAGTAAATACAATATCCTGAGCATTATTTTGGTGCGTTTCTAGTTACACGTAAAAAGTGAAATTAGTTTCCTCATAGGGTCTAGATGTGGGGTCTAGGCATTTCTTTTTCCGCAACAACCGCTGCCTGGAACCTTCGCTAACACAAATGAAATGGCTCAAACCGCACCCGACCGTCCCCCAAAATGCTATTTCTTCTACACACTTTTCCCATTTGGAGCTCGCACCTCGTCCACATTCCATTCTGGCAAAGTCCTTCATATACCATAAATTTGAACGAAATTGGTGATGAGGATTAGGCTTGGTCCGCTTGTGAGTGTCGGGAAAGGGCTACAAAACCCACGATCAGATACAAAAAATTTCCGCGCTTTGACCATGAACCGAACGAAATTCCCAAATGCTACAAAACCATACTACGTAGTCAGGTTGTTCATGCAGGCTGTCGGGAGCTGGATGAAACTCGCCACCATTGATAGGACAGTGTCTGAACCACACGGCTCACCACATTCCTCCACTATGTATAGATGGGTTGCGAACACCAACAAGAACAGCGTGACGCCGTCATCTTCCCAGTTATACACGCAATCACGAGTTCATTTTATTGCTATCCTGCTAGCTGCTTTGTTTCAATCACTTCTGCTCCATTTGCAAAAACGGATATTCATTGCACAACTACCGAAGAAACTGCCAATGATATGTAGAATGCTTTAGGATTCTTCTTCCATTGGCATTCACTTTATCGTCTGATTCCTGGATATGTGCCATGTTTAACAATATTGCCTATACAATTTTTCTCTTACATTGTTATTACGATATCTCTTATAAAATGCGAAAAAGGAATTAAGAAACGTCTGCAAAAAACAAGAATGGTTTCAGAATTTCTGTTTAAAATTAAATTCGTGATACACAAAGCAAAATGTATAAAAAACGAATAGGTGAAATAGGAACGGTTAATAAATGCGCATATCTTGCAGAGACCATGTAGTAGAATGGATATGAAAGATCTAAAATAGACATTAAAATTTACTGTTAAAAATAACAATATATGAGTAGAGCATACGGTTTTACTACAGCAAGAAAAAAGAGCGCCCCTAGATATACAAACGTAGGCCAATGTATTATTGGGGCGGTAAAAACTACGTATTTTGAGATGTTGACCGTAAATGCTGTTTAAATGTTATAATCGATGAGAATGACAATCCGAACCATCATGAAATGTAGGCTATCACAGCCGGCGTCTTCATTAATTCAAACTTCCGGGCTAGGAGGCAGTGGTCGAATTTCTACTGTTCGCACACGGGCACTTAGCCCAGAAGTTTCAGTTAATGAATCCGCACCATAGTTTTAACACAGGAAAACAGCTTATTCGCCGCGTCGACGTGAAAAATCGCTCTGTGTGTAACGTCATCCAAATAAAATGTCTTAACAAGCCAGTTTCCTTAGCCTATAGTTGAATAAGAATTAGAAAGATATTTTTATGTAATTACAGGTGAAAAATTATTAAATATCAGGATTCGGTCACATGATCGTAAACGCTGTTATTCGCTGATGCTCTGGTGACGCCACATACCAGGAGTAAGACGAAGCTATACGTGTGTTAAGGGAGCGTTAGCTTAAGTTCAAAAATAGTTCAAATGGCTCTGAGCACTATGGGACGTAACATCTGTGGCCATCAGTCCCCCAGAACTTAGAACTACTTAAACCTAACTAACCTAAGGACACCACACACATCCATGCCCGAGGCAGGATTCGAACCTGCGACCGTAGCGGTCACGCGGTTCCAGACTGAAGCGCCTAGAACCGCAAGGCCACACCGGTCGGCTTAGCTTAAGTTAAGCGCTGTTTACGTACTTTTTCTGCAAACAGTTCAGATAGTTAGTAATGGAAAGCGCAATTACAACGTTTAAGTAACAATAGAAAGCAATTTTGTGAACGCTAATAGTGGTAGCCTTGCGAAAGTTGATGCGTTTATGCTCCCCCAATTTAGAGCGGCGATATGACCAATGATGGACATCATTTTCCCTGCTCTCTGCAACATCATTAAACTGGCTCAAAACCAAGGAATTGTAGAACTTTCGCATATGGGTCCTTATAATATAACTAGATTGTGGATTATCAGTCATGAGCTACGATCCAAAGCACAATATAATTATTCTTGACAAAACCTAGTACTGGTTTCGTCTGTAGAAGAGACTCACCAGATATACTGCAGTCAGCGGTGTTCAATGGCGCAACAGTCAGTGTATCCTACTACTAATAGTCACATGTTCGAATCCTGGAAGGGTCGTATATTTTTAAAAGTTTTACACTAAACACGAAAATTACGTTAGCAAGAACTGATTATAGCAGTTGTTTCGATTGTGGGATATATCACACACAGCTTCACATTAATATTAGTCTGAGAAATGGACAACAGAAGATAAACCCATTTACTTTGCGAACAAACAATTTACATTTTTGAAAAGCATTGCTAGTAGTGAAGATGTGAACGTACGCCCACAATACGAAGTGGAGGACGATGAGGTTATATGGAGAGATATAAAGCGTGTACAACATGCAGGCGACATAATCGGAGAGCGTGTAAACTAACGTGAATGTCTGGAGCAGACTTACTTCATCTTTATGTTGTTGTTGTTGTTGTTGTGGTCTTCAGTCCTGAGACTGGTTTGATGCAGCTCTCCATGCTACTCTATCCTGTGCAAGCTTTTTCATCTCCCAGTACCTACTGCAACCTACATCTTTCTGAATCTGCTTAGTGTATTCATCTCTTGGTCTCCCTCTACGATTTTTACCCTCCACGCTGCCCTCCAATACTAAATTGGTGATCCCTTGATGCCTCAGAACATGTCCTACAAACCGATCCCTTCTTCTGGTCAAGTTGTGCCACAAACTTCTCTTCTCCCCAATCCTATTCAATACTTCCTCATTAGTTATGTGATCTACCCATCTAATCTTCAGCATTCTTCTGTAGCACCACATTTCGAAAGCTTCTATTCTCTTCTTGTCCAAACTATTTATCGTCCATGTTTCACTTCCATACATGGCTACACTCCATACGAATACTTTCAGAAATGACTTCCTGACACTTAACTCAATACTGGATGTTAACAAATTTCTCTTCTTCAGAAACGCTTTCCTTGCCATTGCCAGCCTACATTTTATATCCTCTCTACTTCGACCATCATCAGTTATTTTGCTCCCCAAATAGCAAAACTCCTTTACTACTTTAAGTGCCTCATTTCCTAATCTAATTCCCTCAGCATCACCCGACTTAATTAGACTACATTCCATTATCCTTGTTTTGCTTTTGTTGATGTTCATCTTATATCCTCCTTTCAAGACACTGTCCATTCCATTCAACTGCTCTTCCAAGTTCTTTGCTGTCTCTGACAGAATTACAATGTCATCGGCGAACCTCAAAGTTTTTATTTCTTCTCCATGAATTTTAATACCTACTCCGAATTTTTCTTTTGTTTCCTTTACTGCTTGCTCAATATACAGATTGAACAACATCGGGGAGAGGCTACAACCCTGTCTTACTCTCTTCCCAACCACTGCTTCCCTTTCATGTCCCTCGACTCTTATAACTGCCATCTGGTTTCTGTACAAATTGTAAATAGCCTTTCGCTCCCTGTATTTTACCCCTGCCACCTTTAGAATTTGAAAGAGAGTATTCCAGTCAACATTGTCAAAAGCTTTCTCTAAGTCTACAAATGCTAGACACGTAGGTTTGCCTTTCCTTAATCTTTCTTCTAAGATAAGTCGTAAGGTCAGTATTGCCTCACGTGTTCCAGTGTTTCTTTATGTAAGATGATAAAACCGCAAAATTTTAAACAATAGGAATCCTATCTGGACAGTATGAAGATAAAAACATAGTTCCTAACAATGTAAGAAGTTTGTGGTCACGTAACTGGAAAATATTTTGAACGTGACGTGTATGAACAGCGATTGTAAATATAAGCCCATGTAAACAGCAAGGACAAGTCTTCTGTTTCTGGTCGGTGCGGTGAAGTTCCGTAACTGTTAATTGGTTTTCATATTAGACTGTAGAGTCGTTTTATAAATAAGTTGAAATATTCTCACGTGTTACATTCGAACCAGCGATCTATGGACATCAACTTACAAAATTCGGCGCTCTATCGCCCTAACAACATATTAGCCGAATGACACAGGAAATGACAATTTACACTAAGAGTTTAATTTCGTTCAGTGGCTCTATCCTTCATTGTAACAGAGTATATGTCGGAGGTAAATTAACGTTAATTTCACAGTGTAACACGTTTCTAATTTAGTAAACTTGTGCGTCGACGTGGTGGCAATTTGCCGGTACAGTGCAACCACGTTTCACGCATCTTCTCATTCTCTGGAATACTCAATAACAACTTTTCAGGAGTTTTTATAGATATCTGTACAGTATGGTACTACGCACCATTTCTAACTTATTTTCCGAAATGCAGATTGCAAAACAGCATTGTAACAGTAGGAGCAGTAAGCTAGCCAGTGACGTCACAGGCATTACACGACTCGAATGGAGCGTTTTAGCGGGCTTTCAAATTTGAATTTCATTTCCGTTCTTATAAAAGAATACTGAAATTCAAGAGGGAAAAAAAGCATGTTAGGAGCGTAAAACGACGTAATCCTTTAAGAAAGTTTCCAGGAAACAAATATCCGACTGAGCTATTGTTGGGGGCGCCAAACAGGAAGAGTTGCGTAGGACAGAGGTGTGTGAACGGTAAAGCGAACGTTGGCGCCCAGACACGTCTGGGGCACAAAGACGGCGGCCAACGGTACGGCCGTAACGGGGACGGGGCTGGCTCTTACCTACCTATCCACCCACGCAGCTGCCGATGCTCTGCGTCACCACCTCAACACTTCCTATGCTGTCACTCGTTCCACTGGCGTTCTGCCCTCGGTGAATCATTTCCTGTGCGTAACGACTTAATTGCTTTCGAAACGCAGACTGTAGATTCAGCGTTCGCTGTAACGAAGCAGAAATTTCAACAAATCAAGCTGGCATTCGTTAATTCGTGACCGAAGACGTACCTGTAGATGCCGGTGGTGAATCGTATAAGAAAACAGCGCATGTTGCTTCGATATGCGCTGGAGGTAGTCACAGAGTGTTGTAATAGATACAGATAAGATTGTATTTCCACAGTTGAAGTCAAAGGTTAAGCGAATAGGAGCGTTAACGTATGAAGCAGTAAGAGGTATGCGAGGACATTGAGAACAAATTATTTTAGGGACACACAATTTGAAACAGACAGCAACAAATTAGCGGCAGATTGTCTGCGAAAAAATAAACTACTAGCGAAATGTGCTTCACCATCCAAGATACACAGCAAGCTAACCCTTGACATATGTAATTCAGGCAGAATTAAGAAAGATAGGGCAACAGTGCCGAAACGTGTCTGAGCTGAAGTAAAAACAACCATCGAACTGTTTTACTCAAGGTGGGAACGTAGATGTTATCCTGAAGCAAGCAAGCACGGGTGTAAACACTAAGCTTAAAAAAGTTGCCCATTTCGTAAAGTTTAACGTGCTTTGATGCTACGAAGGAAGGTTATTTATGAAAATGAAGTCAACTGAAACCACAAATTACCGTAACGAATTACATCTGTTCTTGCCGGTATTCGTTTTAGAGACTTACACCTACATCTCGTGGATTTAAGTAAATTAACTAACGTAATGTGGTGTAGCTCTCCCAACGCCCAATGGAAAGTTAAATACAATAAATTAATCTACCCATTACATAAAAAGGAACACAAACAAAATGTCATACTAGAGAAGTGTCACTTCTGCCAGTGGTATACAAAATGTTATGAAAAATTATCCTGAACAGAGTTGCTGGAAATTTAGACACAGCCGGGAGAGTATTAGGTTGTTTCCGAAAGGGAAGATCCCGCACAGAACAGTTTTTAACTTAAAATAAAAAATCCGCCACCAGCAAATGTATGGTAGTATCATTCATTGCTTTCAAGAAATCATTGGGTACGGTACATGCAAACAATAGATAAAAGCATTAAAGAATTTGGTGTTGAAGCAAAATTAAGCAACATAATTCGTTAAACTCGAACATAAACGGTAGCTCAGCCATTTGAAATAAAAACTGGTGGTGGACAAGGCGATGGTTTATCACCTTTGCTACTTAACTGCCTTCTAGGAAAAACTGTAAGGATATCGAGTTTGGAACTAAAAAGTCACAAATTTGAACCAATGATCCTGGGAAGGAAGAAAAAATGGAGTTAAGGTACACTACCTGGCTTTTGCAGACGATTTTGCAATACCTTTAGAAAGTGTGATAGAAGCAGTTATTCAAACAAATCTTCCGGAAAAAATCCAAATAGAATTGATCTCACAATGTCAAACAAAGAAACAAAGTTCATGACATATAAAAAATGCACCAAAATTTATGGACACACATAGGTAAAATAGAGCGAGTAAGTAACTCTAAATATCTTGAAGAAACTACCCAACAGAATAGACTACAAAAATTTGAAGCAGAGAGTTAACAAAATGGAAAGAGAATATGGTTCTACAAGAAATCCATATCTAGAAAGACAAAACCAAAACATACCAAAGTGACCAGAATGATTATAAGCATGTTAATGCCTAACGATTAACTATAAGCTTGAATGGAATAGAGATGCTTTAAAGGCGGTTTATTAGAAAAATAATGGGTCCTGTAAGACTAAAGATAGCTAACAAAGGAAAAGTAATGTGACTTATAAAGTGAGAATATCAGAAGTAATAGCTAAGCGAAGATTTGACACCTCTAGCGAATGAATGAGAAAAGCCTAACGAAACACACGGCTGTAATTCTGGAAGGAGAAATCGACAATAGCATAGACCATGGAAATAAGAACTAAAAGAACCATCAAAGACTGGGAAAAAACAAACTAACCTTTTTAAGAATAAAATGCTGAATTTTGAAAGTTTTCAAAGCAGAAGCAGCATAAAATTGGGAACATGGACAAAAGAAGGAAAAAGTCAACATGGAGGGAAAACTGAGTACTAGAAAAATAACAAACAACAATAAAGAAAGAACAGCAACTGAAGTTGTTACGTGATCCTACTAAAATAGAAATACAAAAACATGAATTGTTGTGTTCTGTACTTGCAGTTGGTATTCGCAAT
The DNA here is from genome assembly GCF_023864345.2 of Schistocerca serialis cubense. Classification (NCBI taxonomy): domain Eukaryota; kingdom Metazoa; phylum Arthropoda; class Insecta; order Orthoptera; family Acrididae; genus Schistocerca; species Schistocerca serialis. The sequence goes on along the minus strand of NC_064638.1, from coordinate 287,645,037 downwards.
GAACTCGGTGAAGCCTAAGGCAGAATCGTTCACTTAAAAGTAAACGAAGAGAAAATGCGTTCCATATTCATGGGGAAGAAGGGTGTTTCAATAATTTAATAGTAATGATTTCAGTAAAGTTATTAGGTGTTGGATCAAAAATATGAGGAATCCCTGTAATACAGGCGGTAATTTACGAAAATCGTTCCGTTTCCCTGCATTTCAGATGGCTTCGTGCAGTCACGCCCTATTTGACTCATTTAGGCGAAGAATTGAGTTAAAGAACAGGACGAAATGGACAGTGCGATGATCTACTGGCACGTTCCGTTCCTTTAACCATGGAATGACCCAAGAGCGTCAGCTGAACACGCTCTATTCTCAAATTTATCCCTAAGTTAATTGACACATGTGCAACGTCCGAAGGTTTTGTCGTTTGTGTACCCTTGCAAGCAGGCAAGGGTGGGTAAACGCGTGAGCGCTCTAGTCTCGTATTAATGTTATCGATCACAGAGGAAAGAAAATTCCATCCTTCCCGTTGTTTGGATTGGGACGCTCAGAGAAGTCGGAGAAAAGACGAGGAAAGTAAATAACTGTTAGCAAGAGGAAAGTAGTCCGAATGAAGCTTGTTTTGTGTCATCCTGTACAGATACCAACAAGGGAAACTTCCTATCGCACCCCACTCAGATTTAATAGCAAAACGGCCCAATCGGCAGCCCGTCAAAAACTGAAGACAGATCAAGCATGAAAACAGGAAGGTGTATTCAACTGCAAAAAAAAGAAAAAATGCAAAATAGAAACCGTGAACGTTCAAAGATAGATAAGCGCAATGCAGAGCATGGTCAAAGAGCAACGGCGTTTTGGTTAAGAGGTCACGGTGTTGGCCTACCATGCGGGCGAGGCGTGTTCACTCACTTTCGTCGTTCGTGCTGTCTTCTTTTTTTCGCTGTTTGCTTTGTAACCTCCGTTAGCAACAGCGAGGTGTAAGGAAGAGACCTATGGCAGTTGATTATGCACAACTACTGTTCGCACTACAGTCTGCTTCCCCTGCGGGTCCGGGGATTAGAATAGGCCCGCGGTATTCCTGCCTGTCGTAAGAGGCGACTAAAAGGAGTCCATCCCCCTCACGGGGGTAGTTAGCGCCTGCGTCCGGAGACGGACGGTTCCACGACCTATAATCGTGGTCTTTTTGGTTTTTCACTTCTCGTTTCTTCCTTCCTTTTGTTGGTTCCTTTCCTTGCTCTTCTCGACCTCACTGTCTTCCTTACTCTTTCCCTTGACTTCTCCTTGCCTTCTCATTGCCTTTTTCTCCTTGCCTTCTCATTGCCTTTTTCTCCTTGCCTTCTCATTGCCTTTTTCTCCTTGCCTTCTCATTGCCTTTTTTCCTTGCCTTCTCATTGCCTTCTCATTACCTTCTTCTCCTTGCCTTCTCATTACCTTCTTCTCCTTGCCTTCTCATTACCTTCTTCTCCTTGCCTTCTCTGGTCTCCGCCTCGGCGTTTGAGACAGTCTGTCCTCTTTCTCCCTCTCTCTCTTCTTTTCCTCTTCTTCCTTCCTCCCTGTGCGTGCCTGAAGGCCGACCCACGCGTTCGCACGCGTAGCCGGTGACGGGGTAACGCGTAATTCCCCGTCCTGGGTAGACATGTAAGGCACGCGCGTACCCCCTGGTAAAGGCCAGGCCCGGGGAGGGGTGATTGCCTGAGCTGATACCTTCTGACCATGCCGATTGGTCCCTCCGTCTGTTTCTCGGGAGGTGTGACCTGAGGTGTAAACATTCACCTAAGGCGGGAGTGCCCTCTGAGAGGGTCCCCACAAGGAAGGAGCGCGCCATCGGAGACGCTGGCAATCATGGGGGATTCCACCGCAATGGATTCTACTCCATCTCTTTCGACTTCGACTCAAAAACGGAAACGTGACCAGCCAACAGTGACAAAAGTACTACCGCCTGCCCCACAGTTCCTCGTAGTTTCTCGATCTGAGGACGGAAAGGATTTTTCCTCTGTCAACCCTTTCGTTATTCAGAAGGGCGTAGATGCCATAGCCGGATCTGTCAAATCTTGTACCAGGTTGCGAAACGGCACCTTATTACTAGAAACTGAGAGTGCCTTTCAGGCACAAAAACTGCTTCGGGCCACCCTCCTGTACACGTTCCCTGTCCGGGTGGAGGCCCACCGAACTTTGAACTCGTCTCGTGGTGTAGTCTATACTAGCTCCCTCAACGGATTGACTGATGAGGAGCTTCAATCATTCCTCGCTGAGCAGGGCGTGACGGCTGTCCATAGGGTCATGAAAAAGGTCAACAATGACCTTGTACCGACCCGGACAATTTTCTTGACCTTCGATAGTGTTAAGCTGCCATCGCGCATCAAGGCGGGCTACGAGGTTATTTCTGTTCGCCCCTATGTCCCGACACCTACGCGCTGCTACCAGTGTCAGCGTTTCAATCACACTAGACAGTCTTGTTCCAATGCGGCTAAATGTGTCACTTGTGGCAGGGATGCCCATGAGGGTGACTGTCCACCTCCGTCTCCTCGTTGTGTGAACTGTCAGGGTGACCATGCCGCATCCTCCCGCGACTGTCCTGTCTATAAGGAAGAACGCTGTATCCAAGAAATTCGGGTCAAAGAGAAAGGTCCACCTCGGCTGCTCGCAAGCTATTGGCTAGTAGGAAGCCCACGCTGCTCCCAGCGGGAAAATACAGTACTGTCCTCGCCTCTCCTCGGACTACCCGGGAGGTAGCAACCCAGACATGCGATCTGACCTTCAGCACCACGGTCGTCCGTTCGGCCAGTGCTAAGATCGCGCGGTCGACGTCTCCTCTTCCTCCCATCACCCCACAGACACGAGCACCTTCCTCAGCTTCTGCTAAGACGAAGACATCGAAGTCAGATGCACGGGCCTTCAAGAAGGAACCATCCCGTGCAGACTTCCTCCGTACCTCGACCTCCCAGCCTTCGACCGGTACTTCCACTACACGTCCTTCCAAAAAGGCGCATAGGAAGCACAGTTCTCCTTCTCCGCCACGGCGCATTCCTTCTCCTGCGCCACCCAGCGGTTGCCGCCCCAGGCCGTCATCTGTTTCGCCTGGCCGCACCGCTGGTAGCCGTACATCTGGCCGTTCACTGGCGGAGGAAGCTCCCCCTCCCGGCCATCCTCCCGAGATGGCCGATGACCCTATAGACCACATGGACGATGACTGTCCGCCTACTGATAGCGGCGGCAGTGCTCGCTCGAAGCCAGGCCCTAAGCGGCCTTCGAGGTGACCACTTCTCTCATCTTCCTTTTCTTACGATGGCACTTATTCACTGGAATATTCGCAGCATTCGCTCCAACCGAGAGGACTTGAAGTTGCTGCTCCGCTTGCACCGTCCGCTCGTCGTAGCCCTCCAGGAAACGAAGCTACGCCCATGCGATCAAATTGCCTTGGCACACTACACCTCTGTGCGTTTTGACCTACCCCCTGTGGTAGGAATCCCGGCTCATGGAGGGGTTATGTTGCTGGTCCGGGATGATGTTTACTATGATCCCATCACGTTGCACACCGGCCTGCAGGCAGTTTCCATCCGCATTACTCTCCCCACTTTTACGTTTTCCTTTTGTACCGTTTACACTCCATCGTCATCTGCCTTTACCAGGGCAGACGTGATGCAACTTATTGCTCAGCTACCTGCACCATTTTTGTTAACTGGAGACTTCAATGCCCACCATCCCCTTTGGGGCTCTCCAGCATCCTGCCCGAGGGGCTCCTTGTTAGCAGACCTTTTCAACCAGCTCGATCTTGTCTGCCTCAATACTGGCGCCCCTACTTTTCTTTCGGACACATCTCACACCTATTCCCATTTAGACCTCTCTATATGTACTCCCCAACTTGCACGCCGGTTTGAGTGGTATGCATTTTCTGATACATATTCGAGCGACCACTTCCCGTGTGTTATCCATCTCCTGCAGCATACCCCCTCTCCGTGCTTCTCTAATTGGACCATCTCCAAGGCAGACTGGGGGCTCTTCTCTTCCAGGGCGACCTTTCAGGATCAAACCTTTACAAGCTGCGATCGTCAGGTCGCACACCTCACGGAAGTCATTCTCGCTGCTGCTGAATATTCCATCCCTCACCCTCCTTCTTCTCCACGTCGCGTACCGGTCCCCTGGTGGACCGCGGCATGTAGAGACGCTTTACGTGCTCGTCGACGTGCTTTACGCACCTTTAAACGCCACCCTACAGTGGCGAATTGTATCAATTATAAACGATTACGTGCTCAGTGTCGTCGTATTATCAAAGAAAGCAAGAAAGCCAGCTGGGCTGCTTTCACAAGCACCTTCAACAGTTTTACTCCTTCTGTTGTCTGGGGTAGCCTGCGCCGGCTATCTGGCACTAAGGTCCACTCACCAGTTTCTGGCTTGAAGGTCGCGAATGACGTCCTTGTAGCCCCTGAGGCTGTCTCCAATGCCTTCGGCCGCTTTTTCGCAGAGGTTTCGAGCTCCGCTCATTACCACCCTGCCTTCCTCCCCCACAAACAGGCAGAGGAGGCTAGACCACCTAACTTCCGCTCCTCGAATTGTGAAAGTTATAATGCCCCATTCACCATGCGGGAACTCGAAAACGCACTTGGCCGATCACGGTCCTCTGCTCCAGGGCCAGATTCTATTCATATTCAGATGCTGAAGAACCTTTCTCCTGCGGGTAAAGGTTTTCTTCTTCGTACATACAATCGCATCTGGATTGAGGGACATGTTCCCGCATGCTGGCGCGAGTCTATTGTTGTCCCGATTCCTAATCCGGGGAAGGACAAGCATTCTCCTTCCAGTTATCGACCTATCTCGCTTACCAGATGTGTCTGTAAAGTGATGGAGCGAATGGTTAACTCTCGATTGGTTTGGCTGCTCGAGTCTCGACGCCTACTTACCAATGTACAATGTGGATTTCGTAGGCGCCGCTCTGCTGTCGACCATCTGGTTACCTTGTCGACCTTCATTATGAATAACTTCTTGCGGAAGCGCCCGACCGCGGCTGTGTTCTTTGATTTGGAGAAGGCTTACGACACCTGTTGGAAGGCGGGCATTCTCCGCACCATGCATACATGGGGCCTTCGCGGTCGCCTCCCTCTTTTTATTCGTTCCTTTTTAATGGATCGACAGTTCAGGGTACGTGTGGGTTCTGTCCTGTCCGACACCTTTCGCCAGGAGAATGGGGTGCCACAGGGCTCAGTCTTGAGCGTCGCTCTCTTCGCCATCGCGATCAATCCAATAATGGATTGCCTCCCAGCTGATGTATCAGGCTCCCTTTTCGTGGACGATTTTACCATCTATTGCAGCGCGCAGTGTACACGTGTCCTGGAGCGCTGTCTTCAGCGTTCTCTTGACCGTCTTTACTCCTGGAGTGTCGCCAATGGCTTCCGTTTTTCTGCCGAGAAGACGGTCTGTATTAATTTCTGGCGCTACAAAGAGTTTCTCCCACCGTCCTTACGACTCGGTCCCGTTGCTCTCCCAATCGTGGAGACAACCAAATTTTTAGGCCTTACATTTGACAGGAAACTTAGCTGGTCTCCACATGAGTCATATTTGGCCGCCCGTTGTACCCGTTCTTTAAATGTCCTCCGTGTTCTCAGTGGTCTGTCGTGGGGAGCGGATCGAACCGTCCTACTTCGTCTATATCGGTCGATCGTCCGCTCCAAGCTGGATTATGGGAGCTTCGTATACTCCTCTGCACGGCCATCCATCTTACGCCGCCTCAACTCCATACAACATCGGGGTTTACGACTTGCGATCGGAGCATTTTATACCAGTCCCGTAGAGAGTCTTCATGCTGACGCTGGCGAATTGCCACTCACCTACCGGCGCGATATACTGCTTTGTCGGTATGCCTGTCGGCTACTGTCAATGCCCGACCATCCGTCTTATCGTTCCTTTTTTGACGACTCTCTTGACCGTCAATACGGGTTGTATGTCTCTGCCCTGCTACCCCCTGGAGTTCGCTTTCGTCGCCTCCTTCAACACCTTAATTTTTCACTCCCTGCAACCTTTCGAGTGGGCGAGAGCCGCACGCCACCTTGGCTCCAGGCTCAGGTCCGCGTTCACCTTGACCTCAGCTCGCTCCCAAAAGAGGTCACCCCCGGTTCGGTCTACCACTCCCGTTTTTTGTAACTTCGATGTTCATCGACATGACTTTCATTTATACAGATGGCTCTAAGACCAATGACGGGGTCGGGTGTTCCTTTATTGTCGAGGCACAAAGTTTCAAATACCGGCTCCATGGCCATTGTTCTGTCTTCACAGCTGAGCTCTTTGCCCTCTACCAGGCTGTTCTTTACATCTGCCGCCACCGACATTCTGCTTATGTCATCTGCTCAGATTCCCTGAGCGCCATCCAGAGCCTCAGTGATCCGTACCCGGTTCACCCTTTCGTACACCGGATCCAACGCTCTCTTCAGCAGCTGGTGGACGTCGGTTCTCCAGTTAGCTTTATGTGGGTTCCTGGCCATGTCGGTATCCCTGGGAAAGAAGCTGCAGATGCCGCGGCCAAGGCTGCGGTCCTCCAGCCTCGGACAGCTTTTTGTTGCGTCCCTTCGTCCGATTTTAGCAGGGTGATTTGTCGGCGCATCTTATCTCTGTGGCATGCCGATTGGGCTGCACTTACCGACAACAAGCTTCGGGCCTTAAAACCTCTTCCCGTGGCTTGGACGTCCTCCTCACGCCCTTCTCGGCGGGAGGAGGTCGTTTTAGCCCGGTTAAGAATTGGACACTGCCGGTTCAGCCATCGCCATCTGCTGACGGCTGCGCCGGCGCCGTTCTGCCCATGTGGGCACTTGCTGACGGTTAGACACATTTTAATGTCCTGTCCAGATCTTAACACACTGCGCCTCGATCTTAACCTGCCAAATACTTTCGATGCCATTTTAGCGGATGACCCACGAGCGGCTGCTCGTGTTCTTCGTTTTATCAATTTGACAAACCTCGCTAAGGACATTTGATGATGCTGTTTTTTAATCCTATGCCTGTCAGTCTGTCTTTTATCGTGTTTTCCCTTTTAGTTGTTGTGGTCAACTTGTGCCTCGCGGTGTATTCTTAGAGTAGTCAGGGCGCTAATGACCATTGAAGTTGTGCGCCCTAAAACCACAAAAAAAAAAAACTACAGTCTGGAACCGCGCGACCGCTACGGTCGCTGGTTCGAATCCTGCCTCGGGCATGGATGTGTGTGATGTCCTTAGGTTAGTTGGGTTTAAGTAGTTCCAAGTTCTAGGGGACTGATGACTTCAGAAGTTAAGTCCCATAGTGCACAGAGCCATTTGAACCATTTTTACTGTGTTAGCAGTCGAAGTCAAATGGCTTTCGAATGGTAACCGCAAACGTTTCATGACAAGGCGACTAGTCAACCGAACCCTCCACGGGGAAAAGACGTCTGGTGTGCCATACACGGCATTAATAATAGTGTGTCATGTGATAGGGATCTCCTACTGACACACCTAATTTGTGCGCCTCGTGCGTGAGATATGCCTCCTTTCCCGATTTAGGTGGTCGTATGAAAGTGAACGTGATCACCCCAAAGGAAGTAATGTAAACGTAATAGTTTGTCACCTAAGCTGCAACAAATGAACGCAACAATTTCACAATGTATATACCAAGATTGTATCTGTTCTTTCGGTCATGTCCGAAAGAACAGATACCATCGGTGACCATGCAGCTCGTTGGAATGAAAGTACAATGAAATGAACACCCTTAGCTGCTTACAGGCGTTGACATACGTCAACGGGGACAGATGAAAATGTGTGCCCCGACCGGGACTCGAACCCGGGATCTCCTGTTTTCATGGCAGACGCTCTATCCATCTGTCCGAAAGAACAGATACCATCTTAGTATATATATATATAGTTAAGGCTCACCGGCCACTTGACTATCATCTGTGCGAATACCCGAACTCTTATGGGAATCGGCAACGCGCAGAGAGTAATGAGTATAATGGGCGGGGGCACTACGAATGTAGTGCGGGACAATACGTTGAGAATGTCGGTTTCGCGGGAGGCGTGCCAGAGATAAATCCCTGCAGTCGCGCTATCCTGTGTGTCCTCGGTGGCTCAGATGGATAGAGCGTCTGCCATGTAAACAGGAGATCCCTGGTTCGAGTCCCGGTCGGGGCATACATTTTCATCTGTCCCCGTTGACGTATGTCAACGCCTGTAAGCAGCTAAGGGTGTTCATTTCATTGTAATTTCACAATGACACAGTATTTCTGCTGCGTCGAAAGATATGTTTTTGATGTTTTTGAAGTTGCGCTCCGTTTTGGAGGTTTGGACTCCTGAATTAGTTTGTTGTAATATAGTTAACAATCTTTTGTTTCCATTTCTGTGAGACATCTATGTGGTGTCTCGCCTGCTTTCACTATTCATCATACTTACTTGCGACGGTAACGTGTTCTTACCACACGACTCATATTCGATAATCAAATGACTCATATACTATAATCAGTGTTATAGTATTAGATCTATATCTTTGCTTCCGCCGTTTTGCAATAGGCGGCAGTACCGCCAAATGGGTTCAGGTGGTTGGACATAGGTGTAATACAATAAGCTTTGGCATCTGTAAACATAATGCCATTAAATTTTAGTCGCTTTGTGATTGTATCATAAGGTTAATCTCGATTAAGTAAATCAACTTACGTACCCATTTCTCGCCATTTGCGGGAAGTTTTAATTTTGTGCTTTAACACGAAGAAATCTGCGGCTGTGGCTCTTAAAATTCTGGGTAGGACCAATGGTGAGGGAACTATTAGTGGAAGAACGTGCAGAGAATGTTTTCAACGCCATAAGAACGGTGACTTTGATGTCGAGGACCGGCATGGCGGTGGAAGACAGAACGTTTTCGTTGCTACTGAAACAGACAGTCACAGGACATCATTATCGAAAGCAATTAATGCGTTCGATCCCAGCACTGAAACACAAAAGGCCACAATATAGCGATAGGCACGTAACGGTAATTATGCAGCAGGCCAGTGCTCGACCACGTCAAAATATACATGGAAACGTTGAAATGAGAAGTCCTATGACTCCCGCCGTATTCTCCATACGTTGCTGTCTCTGACTACCACCTTTTTCGGGCAGTGGCATACAGTCTGGCTGACCAGCGCTTCCGATCATATCAACAAGTGCAAAACTGAATCGATTCACGGATTCCCACAAAAGATGCCTAGTTCTTCCGCCACGGGATTCGTATGCTATCCGAAATATGGGAGAATGTAGTGGCCAGCGATGGGCAATGCTATGAATCGTGATTTCTTTTTCACAATAAAGCCCCGAACTTCGAGCAAAAACGGCGGAAGCAACGTTGTAGACCTAGTATAACAACTGCCAAAACTACAGAAAGAACAGCTACAGTCCGGAACCGCGAGACCGCTACGGTCGCAGGTTCGAATCCTGCCTCGGGCATGGATGTGTGTGATGTCCTTAGGTTAGTTCGATTCAAGTAGTTTTAAGTTCTAGGGGACTGATGACCTCAGAAGTTGAGTCCCATAGTGCTCAGAGCCATTTGAACCATTTGAACAGAAAGAACAAACATTTCAATGACCCGACGGACATTTCATAATTTATGAAAAAAAGAAAAAGTAAATCGCACGAAGACGTTTTGAACCCGGCAGTACAACACCATAACCACTTACCCAAGACACCACGGCTATTTATTTTTGTTGGACCCTTCGATGTTTCCCTTTTTTTTCGAGACACCTTCCTGTTTCCATGCTTGATTTATATTTAGTTTTTGACGGGGTATCCACTGGACCATCTTACCACCAAATCTGAGGGGGTTGCGATAGGAAGTTTCCAGGAAGACCACTGGCTGATCATACATCTGCAAAGAAGACATCTAACTAGGTGTAACCGAATTGTAGGAAGTATTTTACTGCAAGGTTCACGCTGATTTATTTCACATCGGACATCAGGCAACCAGAATGCGGAGTGCAAACTCGCCTAACGCCACCATCCGTGTGCTCAGCGTCCGTGAAAATGGTTATCCGTAGCATCTCGTGTGGTTACGTGACTCGTCCATCCGACGACCCCACACTTATCGCATAAGAGCCCCGCTGCACGCCAGTTTTCACAAATGACTGAGTGCCGGGCCGGAATACTCCCATTTGCAGTTCCACTCTTCTCATCCGTGCTGATAATAGCTACGGCTAGTGCAGTGGGCAGAGGCAGCTATTGGCCCCCATGCAGAAAGTCTTTAAAGAATGTAATTAACAGGCTGTTTTTTTGATACACGTACATATCTCTTGCACAGACAATTGTGAAATCGAGAGTGGGTGTTTCTCTTTATATAACATTTTTTATGTGAATGTCATACGAACTGTGGCCACAAAATAACGGGAATATTGCTGTAACACATTTCAAAGATATAAATATTTAGTTGTTGTCGCCCTCAATATACTCCCCGCCTCTATCCTTACAACGCTCCATGCGAATTTTCAATTGGTGGAGACGGAATTGGAAGTCACCTTATGTGAGCTCACTGATAGCGCGTGCCGCTTTTTCTTAAGTATTTTAGCATCAAATACTGTGGAGTAAAGCAGCCAGGAAATCGTATTGCGAAACTAGCAGCTGCCACAAACTTAAAAGAACGAGATTAAAACATTGCAAAAAAATATGGAAGTTGCAATAAAGCGGGCCGTAAATATGAAGCTGCAAGTTAGAGGTCACTTAATTCAATTCTGAAAAAAAAAGTCATTTGTATCAGATGCTTTCTTGTTAACACTGAGATACTCTCCCAACTGGTGAAATGTTTATGCATTTTGGTGCAGCCATTATCCTGTAGGTTATTTATAGTATTTGGAAGGTCACCCCAGACTAACTTAGAGATAGGCGCATGTGCAAGGGAAACGTCAGTTTCCTAAAATGCAGTTTGGCGTATCACTATCGTGTGGACAGATCTTTAAGCCAATATAAAACGAATTCCATTAACTGCAGATTATGTACGCTATGTTCTATCTAAACTACAGCGCTAATTAGCATATGGAATACTCGGCGGTACAGCATTCCTTCAGCGAACAGAATATTCCAGCATGGCAAGTATCTGGGATTGACTCCTTTTGATGTCCTTGTGAGACATATTTGCTACAGGTATAAGCGAAGTGAGACCTCGGCGTGTTTGTTCGCCGAGAGCATAGTACACTCATAGTGATGATTGGAGCAAAGGAAAAAACAGCCGGCCGGAGTGGCCGAGCGGTTCTAGGCGCTCGAGTCTGGAACCGCGCGACCGCTACATCTCAGAAGTTAAGTCCCATAGTGATGAGAGCCATTTGAACCATTTTCTTTTGAAAGAAAACAACTGTTTCAATCGGTTGTAATTCAGTATTCGTTTATTTCCTTAGAGTGCGACCAGTTGTTGTAGTTTAGCATACTGGCTGAATTATTCACTCTTTCAAGTGAAACCAGCCTGTAGCTTTTCTATAGGTTAAATCGTATTTCAACTGGAGCCACTCTAATTTTTTTTAGTGGATGAGCTATCCATTCATTTTTCTGGGTGAAACATCTGTAGTTCTTTCATAAGCTGGACTAAGGTATTGGTATACAACTGGGGCATGCGTACCTACCAGAGGGGATACGTGAAGGACTCCCCAACGGTACGCCAAAGTTAAAGTACCCATTATACCTATAATGAATCCTGTTGCGTATTTTAAAACTGATTAATATATCGCTGTAGACTCAGTTGGTCGAAATGCAGTTAAAGAGGAACTAATAAAATGAGGAGGTATAGAGTTTGGTATGATAGTTCCCTTAAGGATACTTGTAGGAGAAACAGCTACAGTTTGCATACAGCTTTACAGAAAAGATAATGGAATCCATATATTAAAAATCATTTGAATCTAGTCCATGAATTACTGCCCCACATTGGCAAGTCCACAGTTACTGCCTTTCCGATATTTTAGTTTTCATTTAGTGCCGATACGCAGCTCTTAGTTCAGTTTCCGTCCGTGAAGATAATTGTTGCATTTACTTAACACTGAACTTTGCATCTGGATTAAAAGGCAGGCAAGTCAATCTGTTCATAAAAAGCAAATGATTGTCACCAAAGAATTAAGAAAGAAAATAGTATCATATATGCATTCTGCTACCGAAAGACCTTCATGATAGATGCGAACCGATGGGGAGACAAAGCTTCAATAAATTTGAATTGAAAAAAAAAATCATTTATTTAAACATGACATTATAGTGTTAGATAAATCATTTAACTTCAGAAACCTACCAATAGTCGGTATTTAATGCCAGAAGTACGAAAAATTCGTATGAGTAAATATAGAAATTTTGAAAATATTCTATTTTTTACACCTTTTATTTACCTGTACCGGGAATAAAAGACCTGAATTCTCTAAACAGGTCGGCAACCATAGTAACTGCTCTTGTGTAAGCTAAAAACCTGAACAAGTGAAAAACCAGCTAACCAGAAAATGAGTGGATGACATTGGTATAGCTGACGCGGTCGCAGAGACAAGTTTCTTTCGGTTTTTCATTCGGCTGAAAAACTCGACTGAACGAAAAGCAATCGTTTGGCCAACGAGGTGTTGAAACCAGTCTACTGTCCCTTGCCCGCACACGGGTCGAGCAGGCTGTGGGCTGTCCGCAGAAGTGTACGCCCAGGGTTTCCCGCGGGCATTTGTTTCTGTGAAACCGCCGCAGCCAGGGTCAAGTGGGGAGGCCAACTAAACATGCAGAGGAGGCGGCCGGCGGAGCAGATGGCGGGCTCAGATTGCGTGGGCCTCGGCGAAGGTGGCCGCTCCCAGTCTCTGCGCTCGACAGCGCCATGTGGAAAGCCGTAGAATCCGGAACCGTTACATACACTATCAGCCAGAACACCGACTACCGACCTAATATCGATATAAAACCGCCCAGGCGATAGCATGTCAACTGGCGAGGACACACACACGATGCATGTAGTATCGCTGAGCGCGCTGTCTGGGTGTAGAATTGGGAAGGCGCGCGATCTACAGGGGTAGGCAAAATAATGCAAACACCTGTACGTACTTGGGACTCGTTTAAGATGTTGGACCCGGAATACTGGCGTGTAATGGTTGTGTAGTGTCCAGTGGAATGTTATGCCATACTAGATCAGAACCTCTTTTAACTCATGTACTGACGATGGAGGCGGAAATCTGCTCCGGAGTCTACGCTCAAATCCCCCCCCCCCCCCCCCAACACACACACACACACACACACACACACACACACACACACACACACACACACAGAGTTCGGTGCTGCAGTTCAGTTGCAATCTCATCTTACCACGAATGTAGTCCTGGCTGTGTGAATGGGTATAATATCGTACTGAAATATGGCATCATTTTTGGGGAACAACATTTGAATCACGGGATGCACCTGATCACCTAAAATGTTCACACTGTCGTTGGGTGTAGCACGGCCTTTGTGAGAAATGATGGGACCAGCAGAATACCATGCTATTGCTGCCCACACCATCACACTTCCACCTCAATGCTTAACGGTTCCACTGACAGACGCTGGAAGGCGGACGCTAATTATTATGTGCATATTTAAAGTTTCAAGAAGGCAGGCTTAAGTATAGACTAGAAGTATACAAGGCAGTGCTCAAATGTAATGCCTAAGAAGTTTATGTAAAAAAATTATTAATTTTTAAAAATAAGACAAACATTCTTCATCTTTGTCTAGAGAATTACTGTATTTCTCAATGTAACCCCCCTGGTGGTGATAGCATTTTTTCCGAGAGACAGTTTGATACCGTCGCTGTAGAATGTTGACTTTTTTGGCGGAGCCACAACCTCTCCTATGCTTGGATCGCTTCATCAAAAAATGGTTCAAATGGCTCTGAGCACTATGGGACTTAACTTCTAAGGTCATCAGTCCCCTAGAACTTAGAACTACTTAAACCGAACTAACCTAAGGACATCATAAACATCCATGCCCGAGGCAGGATTCGAACCTGCGACTGTAGCGGTCGCGCGTTTCCAGACTGAAGCGCCTAGAACTGCTCGGCCACTTCGGCCGGCTGCAGTTGACAGCCGAAGTGGTGTCCTTGTTGGGGAATGCCTGCGAGGGAAGGAACCGGGATCAGTGGTACATGTGTTTGTCATTGCAGGCGAACAATGCATTTCTGTGGAGTTCACTCGACATGGGGTCGTCAGATACCACTTCAGCTAAGTAGTGTGGAACATCCCCGTCTTGATATATCTCTAGATACTCTGCTCATTGTGTTCTTAGAGAAAAATTGTCGTCCACTATTATTTTTAAAGCGTATGTAGCAATTTATGTTACAGGGAAAAGTCTTCTGGTACAGCTTTAAGAGTAGAAGAATAAAAGTACAACGTTAATTCGATTTGAGATCGTCCAAGGATTTACTACGTTACAGATGAACATTCATGTACTAAGATTGCCGCAAAGACTAAGTGATATCAACGTCATTCCACAAGCTGTTTCTGTGTTGGAAAACACTCTTTCCACCGTCTCTTATCTCGTGTAACTACGCCCCATCGCGGTGTAGATCGCAAAGAAAGTATTTCGTTATAGTGCCCAAAGAATTCAAATACCGCATTGAGGCAGTATCAGCGTTAAGTTCAACGCATCTGATTGTGTTTATTTGATAAGGGAAGGATGTTGCTTGCCAGCTATCGAAACCCTTTATATTCACAAAAACTACTGAATTGATGTGGAATCCAGAAAATAAGCTTAAGTTCATTATTTTCGAGAAATAAACGTTTGTAGATCTAGGCGGTTCAGTCCAATACGCCGCAGATACAGGAAACTACTTTGTTTACGAAACTACGGTGACTATATAGTCACAGATATGAAGTTCTGATAGTCGAAATAAAATGTTGACTCAACTACATGAATATTTAATCCCGTAATATACTCGTATGTGCGTCTAGAGACCTCAGAAATTCGTAGGCCTTGGGTTCGTAAAGACTATTACGCCGGGAGAGTAATGGCGCTGATTTTCCTACAATATTTCCAAGAGTCACCATACCATAAATCTCACGTTCAAGTCCTACGAAGTTAACAGTCGCTTAGTGGAAAATGTATTACGTGCAAGTCTTTGCGCTGTACAGTCAGTCGAATTCCATACACGTCGGCAAATACGTAACGAAGTGTCTTCATAGATTTATTTTTATAAGCAGTGTAACAAGTTTGTGGCGAAGAGAATCCGTCAAAACGTTTGGACACCCGAAAACTAGACGTAATTTATATTTGAGCGTGGAATTCACAAGAAGATTCTGGTGGCACAGTCCTTAGCACCTTCCCAATATTCTCTAATAATTTTCCAGTCAGGTAACTCAAAACTATTACTGAATCGCAGAAACGTCATACGATTAAAGCTTTAAAGAACAAAACATGCGAAAAGGATTACAGGAATAAGGAAGTCCAGCAATCATGGACTCAAAAGGCATACCTTATAGGCTTATGAGCTACGAGCACTTACCGAGAATTGTGGATCGCTTTACAGTGACAGTAGTAACTGAAATATAGCGCACGCTATATCCATACAGAATAACAGAAGACTGTCTTCATCTGCATATAGCGTTCTGCAATGTTTTCGTAATACCAAAGGGTTTGCAATAGAAAAGGTTTGGTGTAGCGAAGATAAACAAACGCTCACACATCATCTTGCATTTCAGAGCCCATGTTTACTAGACTTTTTGCCTTGCTTTGGTCCGTAATACCACCTCTCAAAATATGAAATACTTCTTAATACCCTACAGATGTCCAAAATATTAGACACTTAGGCAATTCAAACGTCAGAATGACACTACTTACGCCCATCCAAAGACATAAGTTGTTGCCGGCCTGTGTGGCCGAGCGGTTCTAGGCGCTACAGTCTGGAACCGCGCGACCGCTACGGTCGCAGGTTCGAATCCTGCCTCGGGCATGGATGTGTGTGATACCCTTAGGTTAATTAGGTTTAATTAGTTAAGTTCTAGGGGACTGATGACCTCAGATGTTAAGTCCCATAGTGCTCAGAGCCATTCGAACCATTGAACGTTGTTATACATTCAGTTGAGCGTATGGATATCGGCGGTCGTACCACGTAACATACACGGCATGGCATGGCATGGCATGGCATGAAATCCACCTGTCAATGTTAGGATTGTGCATTAGTATTACGGTCGCACTTCCTGCGAAAGGAGTACTGTTTGCTAGGAAGTGGTAAGTCACAGTCGGATAGTCGAACGCAAACGTACTATTCATTTCCACCCACACTTCCCCATGACCGTTTTCCAAAAATTCGTCACTGGACACTTAAGAGGTATAACAAATTGCATTACTTCCTTCGCAGAACTGTGCCTTCCGTGCCTCGTTTCAGTAGAGCAACATCCCCTGGTAGCCAGTAGAATGGTACTCTTTACCATGTTTCTGGCGAGGGAATAGCATATTTACAGGGTGGTTATATTTAAACTTTCACTACTGGATTGCTCCCCATGAAAGAGTGGTCGTAGGACAATGAAACTCCGTGGAAACATTTGTAAGGACGTGCGGAAGAGACATAACAAACCTTTGATTAACATTTGTCAATTACGTACCGTGTTTACGTTCCAGGTTACAAACGTTGCTCACTGTGACACCATCTACATCCACGATAGCCTGGAACCGTCCCCTTCCGCCCTAGAGGTAGCATTTCAAATTTGTTCGCAGTACTTTTCCAGCGGTAGACCATGGAATGGTCAGCTATCGTGACACCTCGCGCGCTGTTTGAAGATAGCACATAGCGTTCAGCATTCTCAGCTACGACAGCAGGAACTTCAACAATTTGTGGTTCAATTGGCCGTCGGCCTCACCCAGGAGCAATTCCCAAATCGCGAGTTACTTGGAACTTCCGAACCATGTTGTTCAGCCCCGGTGCAGGAAGAGGGCCTCTACATATTTCCTTTAATGCGTCTATACTCACGAAGATCAGCAGCGTATTGCAACGGCTTTACGAGTAGTGAAAGCCCTGTTCACCTTATCCTAGCCCATGTTGAGTGTCTGCAACTAATGTTTCAAACCTATGTCGCCGTATCAGTACCGGCGCCTAATGGCAAGTCATAGACACTAATGCTACTAACAAAACAAGTCCTGCAGCGAAACCTTATCACCCCTATAAAGATGGGTAGTTTTCCGTCTACACTTGCTCAAGTAGAGAAAGTTTAATTTTAACCATGTGGTAGTGTTAAAGCAAAAGCTAACCAGTTAGAACGTACACTACTGGCCATTAAAATTGCTACACCACGAAGATGACGTGCTACAGACGCGAAATTTAACCGACAGGAAGAAGATGCTGTGATAGGCCAATGATTAGCTTTTCAGAGCATTCACACAAGGTTGGTGCCGATGCCGACACAACGTGCTGACATGAGGAAAGTTTCCAACCGATTTCTCATACGCAAACAGCAGTTGTCCGGCGTTGCCTTGTGAAACGTTGTTGTGATGCCTCGTGTAAGGAGGAGAAGTGCGTACCATCACGTTTCCGACTTTGATAAAGATCGGGTTGTAGCCTATCGCGATTGCGGTTTATCGTATCGCGAAATTGCTGCACGCGTTGGTTTTATCGTATCGCGAAATTGCTGCACGCGTTGGCTTCATCGTATCGCGAAATTGCTGCACGCGTTGGTCGTGATCCAATGGCTGTTAGCAGTATATGGAAATCGGTGGGTTCAGGAAGGTAATACGGAACGCCGTGCTGGATCCCAACGGCCTCGTATCACTAGTAGTCGAGATGAAAGGCATCTTATCCGCATGGCCGTTACGGATCGTGTAGCCACGTCTCGATCCCTGAGTCAACAGATTGGGGGCGTTTGCAAGACAACAACCATCTGCACGAACAGTTCGACGACGTTTGCAGCAGCATGGACTATCAGTTCGGAGACCATGGCTGCGGTTATCCTTGACGCTGCATCACAGACAGGAGCGCCTGCAATGGTGTAATCAACGACGAACCTGGGTGCACGAATGGCAAAACGTCATTTTTTCGGATGAATCCAGGTTCTGTTTACAGCATCATGATGGTCGCATCCGTGTTTGACGACATCGCGGTGAACCCCCATTGGAAGCGTGTATTCGTCATCGCCATACTGGCATATCACCCGGCGTGATGGTATGGGGTGCCATTGGTTACACGTCTCTGTCACCTCTTGTTCGCATTTCAGATGTGTTACGACCCGTGGCTCTACCCTTCATTAAATCCCTGCGAAACCCTACATTTCTGCAAGATAATGCACGACCGCATGTTGCAGGTTCTGTACGGGCCTTTCTGGATACAGGAAATGTTCGACTGCTGCCCTGGCCAGCACATTCTTCAGTTCTCTCACCAATTGAAAACGTCTGTCAATGGTGGCCGAGCAACTGGCTCGTCACAATGCGCCAGTCACTACTCTTGATGAACTGTCGTATCGTGTTGAAGCTGCATGGACAGCTGTACTTGTACACGCCATCCAAGCTCTGTTTGACTCAATGCCCAGGCGTATCAAGGCCGTTATTACGGCCAGAGGTGGTTGTTGTGGGTACTGATTTCTCAGGATCTATGCGCCCAAATTGCGTGAAAATGTAATGACATGTCAGTTCTAGTATAATATATTTGTCCAATGAATACCCGTTTATCATCTGCATTTCTTCGTGGTGTAGCATTTTTAATGGCAAGTAGTGTACTTTGTGTCAGAAACATAGTCAAATTGACCGACGAAAAGTGTATAAAAACATAGTTTATGAACATCGGATTTTGCACCAGCGTTGTGTGCATAGTTACAGCAAATCTGCAGTTTCTCAAAGTGACCGTGTTAGACGTTGTAAGTGGCGCTCCAGTAGTCACATTCAGACTTCAAATTTGCAATCTCCATTGCTAGGATAAAGGAGGGAGCTAACAAACTTCACTGGAATATTGCCAAGAAATATTGCGGGATCTACCCCACTCTCGAAAGTTGGCATTGTATGCGAGGATGACGTAGTGTTTGGGGTAATATGAAAAATTACTTTGTACTGCACTCGAAGTAAGCGAGGCCACGTGCGGGGAAGCAGCCACAGGCGTCAGCGGCCGCAGAGCAACTTTCGAAGCGGAATACCTTGGCCTCGAGCACTCCTGCTCGGCTGTTCTCCCAGTGTGACGTGACCGCCTGCAAGCGAGGGCTGCCCGTCAACTGGGAAATAAATCGTCCGTTTTTGTGGCCGGCGCCATCCGGGAAGAGCCAAGGTGACGTCCCACGTCTCTCTCCACCCAAACCTCTGTCAGCCTCCCGTAGCAACAAAAACAGGTTTTCGGTGTCAGGGACAGCGTGCGGCGTGTCTCATTATGGCGTGAAACTGGAAACCACAATTCCGTTTCAGCCGGCAGTGCATTCTGAAAAATAAGGAAAGTCTGGCACCTTCGTAAGGCATGCTATAGATGAAAAAGTAAAAGGAACGTGTTGTAGCAGGGCAGTTAACACAGCTACGTAGGTGGCGTTACGAAAACGAGAGCACAGCAGATGTTCCATAGGAGGGTGAGCCTGGGAACAACTGAGCAGTTAATGTACACGAGCTTTTCTCGTCTTTAGTACAAGGGTATTCATCTTTTTTTAATTACAGCCGCGCAAAAATAGGGTAATTATTGTTTGGCGGTGCATGTCTGCAGTCTTAGCTCACATTGAAATCCTGGCGCCCAAGTACCGTAGCACGTCGCTAGAGGAGCCACAAGAAAATGGAGCATCCCATGGTCTGCATCTGCACCTGAGACAGTGTCCACCATCTTTAAACTTGTGGCCCTGCAAGATATTTGGAATTTTAACATTCCGTAAACTGCCGCATTCGACAGACATTCCGTAAACTGCCGCATTCGACAGACATTCCGTAAACTGCCGCATTCGACAGACATTCCGTAAACTGCCGCATTCGACAGACATTCCGTAAACTGCCGCATTCGACAGACATTCCGTAAACTGCCGCATTCGACAGACATTCCGTAAACTGCCGCATTCGACAGACATTCCGTAAACTGCCGCATTCGACAGACATTCCGTAAACTGCCGCATTCGACAGACATTCCGTAAACTGCCGCATTCGACAGACATTCCGTAAACTGCCGCATTCGACAGACATTCCGTAAACTGCCGCATTCGACAGACCTCTTCCTTCAAACTGAAGTGTGTTGGTAGCCCTCTGGCTGATGTGCTAAGTCATGTCATTGCTGCGATACTGAATTGTTTTGTATGATGTGACACCCCACTTCTCATGTTTAGACAGTGACTCACGTTCTTTTACTTTTGAAAAGGTTTCGAAATCCATAATCGTAGATTTATCGGCGTGAACAATGTGTGTATTACTTACGTCTATCCATTGCTGAGTGTGCGCACACTGCCGTTCTATCTCCTCTGTAACACTATGCGAGCAATATCTCTGTTTGTAAATTACTCACCTTTTTAATACGTTTTAGTTTCATACATTTAAAGGTAACGCCTAATAAAATTCTAAGTGTTAACAGCACTAACAGATGCTATGAACTTTGATTTTCGATTATCTGAGCAGCATAATTAACATTGCTTAAGACGAAAATTCGTCGGTTACGTTCACTCTTGCGAGTAAAAGTGTCTCCATCATAAACGTGAAACAAAATTTTTGTCCTCAGCCTACAGGAGTGATGTTTGCATTGGAAAAGACAGTGACCAGGCTGGTCGTGGTCTTTTTCTGGTAACAAGGAACAGTGAGGTAACCACCAGGTTTTAACCATCTCTCGAATTACCGACAAGAACAAGCGACACACTTCTTGGCCGGACTATTCAGAAAATAGTTACCAAATTATTACAGCTTACGTTGAAAAGTAAAATTCATAAGATCGTAGACTGAGTTCTGATCTCTGGATAGAAAAAAATTCGCACAAACTCCATATTTACAGGTGACATACCCGTTGGGAAAACGGAATTTACGTTGTGCTTGATGGTGGAAATTGGAAGCTTAGGACTACAACGTTCAGCGGGAGAGACAGAGAACTCTGCCGTATCTAAAGGGCCTAAATATTAAAACATTGTAAGAACTTCATCGAGATCAGTGGTAAAGAAGCATACAGTAAAAACACTCTGCCTGAACTCAAAACCAGTGAAAAGAATATAAACCAAGATACCAAAAACAGCATTTTCCGAGCTATATCACCACCAACCTTAATTCTAACAAATAGCTACCAGACTTCAGGAGTACGCTGTCCGTCCCTTTGTTTCACAAAGTGGCCACCGTCGGTTGGTCCTAGGACATAACGCAACAAAATATTTAAATAAAGCTCTTGTCCGTTTCTACTACGTAAAATGTTGTTTAATTAAACAAAAATGAGACGAATGTATTCTTCAGATTTTCGAAGAGACACAGTTTTATGTCAATGCTCCATTATTTCCAGTGCTTCAAAATAACTGCACTGATGTGCACACAAAATTGTAATTATTGAAATCTGCTAATGTTTTATTTTACTCCGAAAATTAGGCAGTTCGGTGTACTCTGCGCCTTCTTTCTCCATTCTAGTGCAATGTTTTCAGTTAAAACAGCTGTTTCTGTGATAGAATCTGGAAAAAAGCCATGATTCAGTGTCAAAATTTAAATTCCTTTCCAACAATTGCTGGTTTCAATTCGGGAAGAGATCCATAAATGTAGCATAGTTCTGTTTATGTTGGAAAACTGATCAGAAATACTAGCAGATAACTCCTTACGCACAGGAGAAACTGTTTACATACATGCGCGCGCGCACGCACGCACGCACGCGCGCGCGCGCGCGCGCGCATCTATGTTCAAATTTTTAGCTAGTGTACATATACAATTACTGCAAGGGAAAGGAAATTCCGCTGATGACGTTACAGTTGTTGCAACGTGAATGTAACGTGAAGGACAGAACGCTGAGGGCGTTCTTAAAAAGGCTTTACGTTACAAAAAAGGTGATGAGACGGAGACAAGTTTACAAGCTGGTTGTGAAACCGGTCGTAAGAGCAATTGCTGATGTCGGATGTCTGGAAGAGCTCAGGTTTGAAATGTATAGACTGTAGGAAGAATTTAGTCTCTGATACGTGAATAGCAATTCATGGTCGCGATCTTGGAAGGAAAGAAAATGTATGCGAGACGGAGAGAGTGATGTCTGGAATACCTGACTGCACAAGGTTTGCTTCTACAGTGAGTGTCGTATTTACCTAAACAGCAATGTGTTTCGAGGGTGTAATACTAAGAGCCTCGATGTTAGACATATTGT
The DNA here is from genome assembly GCF_023864345.2 of Schistocerca serialis cubense. NCBI lineage: Eukaryota > Metazoa > Arthropoda > Insecta > Orthoptera > Acrididae > Schistocerca > Schistocerca serialis. Next base: position 287,622,888 of record NC_064638.1, on the reverse strand, counting down.
CCCAACAGTATGAGATGCTAAGGAGGAGACCAGGCCGTGGAAGACTGAAAATACGTGCGTTGTTTTGATTCTTGGGCTTACAAAGCACTGGGCTCTCGCAGGAGTAGCTAAATGAAAACAGAGAAAACGATGTTAAGCAGTTACCTTATCGCCACAGAAAAAAAGTGAAATAGAATGCTTAAAAACAGAAGGTACACGGAATAAAATCACAGGACTCTGTAATTGGAAATATTTCCATCTTTGTAGTGAAAATTATCCTGTTGTGGAAAATTGTACACTTCTGCGAGATTCGGGAGGACGACGGTTCAATCCCGCGTCCGGCCATTCGATTTAGGTTTTCCATGATTTCCCTAAATCGCTCCAGGCAAATGCTGGGATGGTTCCTTTGAAAGGGCACGGCCGACTTCCTTCCCCATCCTTCCCTAATCCGATGAGACCGATGACCTCGCTGTCTGGTCTCCTTCCCCAAACAACCCAACCAATCCAACTTCGGCGAGAGTTTAGGAATCGGTTGAGATAAAAAAGGATGTTAATTTCCTTTTGGGAAAAATATTGTAGTGAGCATATGATAAGGAAATAAGCATAGTGCTCTTCGCACTCTGCGCAGGAAACAAGATAAATTACTTATGAATTTGGATCGATATCCAGAGAAGGAAGCTACAAAGTCCACCTGATAAATACACTGCAAAGCGTTTTTGTTCTTGCACTTCAGAATAGCCCTTTTTGAGTTTCTGAGGGTGCTGTCAGTTATTTGACATCGTGACAAGGAACACGGATTTTGTATACAAATTTTGATGCAAAACCTTTTAGTATGACACTATCTTAGAATCAAGGCATATCATAGATCTATGATGGAAACTTGCGACAAAGTTCAGATCCCGAATTAAAACAGTCGAAATAGTTTACGGCTGCCAACGGCCTTGCCGTAATGGTAACACGCTTCCCGTCAGATCACGGAATTTAAGCGCTGTCGAGCTGGGCTAGCACTTAGATGGACGACTATCCGGTCTACCTAGCGCTGTTGGTAGGCGGGGTGCACTCAGCCCTTGTGAAGTAAACTCAGAAGCAACTTAACTGAGAAGTAGCGGGTTCGATCTCGTAAACTGACATGGTCGGGAGAGTGGTGTGCTGACCACATGCCCCTCCATATCCGCATCCAGTGACGCCTATGGGCCTTCATGGCCTGTTCGGGTGGAGTTTAGTTTTTTAGTTTATGGCTACGTGTTATCCACAACTGTTCTAGATTATCACGTCAGATAATTCTAGAGAAGTCACGCGCGTGTGCATGCGCATGCTGCCTGGCCACGTTAATAGAAGTATAGCTGCACCCCCCCCCCCTCCCCCATGGACTGTTTTGGCGAGTATGAGCTCTGTCTGACAATGGGCGTCAACATTTTGTCTCCCTTGTCTTCGCACAGTCGAACTGTAGACTCGTGCCATTACTAGTAACGGAAATAGCGCATCCTATACAAGTTCTATCAAACAGAGGCAAATTCGCGGATATATTAAGCGCGGAAGTGATATTATTGACGTAAACTGCCGCCCTTGCCGCGAACGAAAAACACTCGCTGCCCGCCTCACGTGGCATCAAAAATGATGAGTTTGCAGCACCAGCGGAACACGTCTTTAAGGACCTTGGTAACTTCAGTTAAAAAGACAGCTGGGAGACTGCTTCAAGGCTGCAAAAAAACGTTGCGCTCATTTTCTTATTTTTACAGCCGACGGAGAGCAGTGCAGCAACAAGAAAAGCGCCAGCTAATAACTGGATTGCTCGTTATAAAGGGATAATTACAATTACGCAACTGTATGGGGACGGCCGCTACAGGCCCCATAGGAGCTTGTGGGAGTTAGAAGTAAGGTGCATGTAAACAAAAAACACACACAAATATGTGCGCATGCCAAAATGTTTGGAAACTCTTTTAAATGTGGTGAGGAAGACGGAATGACGAAGCTGATATCCCACTTTTCAGTCTCTTTTAAATAAAAGGTAAGTCTTTTTTGTGCTGGGGTAGAAGCGTTTTTCCGCTGTTTGCCTCCTCCTCGTGCCTTTCGTCACTTTCTTGATTTCGCGCCATTCGCCCTCTGACAACTGACGTCTCGTGTTCGGAAGGGCTTCAAACTAGGACGTTGATATTTTTTAATAGCAGCAGTCTATGAAAAAAACCGATGTGCAGAAATTGCACACTAGTTGCGTTAAAAATTGTGTGGTGTGCTATTTCATCACATCGAAAATCTTGTTATTCCATTCACACTGCCATACTCCCAGCGCAATCGGACTTCTTTGTGCCACCTATACTTGCTTCACACAGTGAAAGAGAGAGACTGGACAGCACGAAAACTCAAAAAAGTAAAGGTATGTTCCACTACAATTTCAGAAGAACAAACATTTACCGAAATTTGCGAAAAAATATATAATAAAAATATTGGCAGTAGATAGTTCCATTCTGATACCTATATATCGGGGGAAAATATCGCGCATATATATAATCAACAGCACTGCTTCAAACCTCTCAAGGCCTATTAAATCTCGGATTTGCGTGACATCTTTGCAGCGCTTCCGACGAAAGAATCTTTAACAATGCCTCGAATGGAGTCCTTTCCCATATAGATCCAAATGATCTCGCCCTCTACCTTTAATAACACTAGTGCCAATAACACTAGTGCCAATGACACTCTGAAGTCCAACTTTGCTTCTCCTCTGATGAGCAAAATAAAGAAATGTTGGATGCAGAACATACAACCGTCTATTCGTCCACCTCAGTGCTAGCCACTAGGTTACACTAGGCACAGGGGAAACAAGTTACCACGAATTGAACTAGATTTCCAAAGAATCTGAAACTTTTTGCACATCTCTAGCGCTAGCTTCTGCCTTCATTTGCCAGCAGAGCAAGAAATGCAAGTTTAGGGCTTGTAGAGTCTTCAGTATGGTTCAAATGGCTCTGAGCACTATGGGACTTAACTTCTGAGGTCATCAGTCCCCTAGAACTTCGAACTACTTAAACCTAACTAACCTAAGGACATAACACACATCCATGCCCGAAGCAGGATTCGAACCTGCGACCGTAGCGGTCGCACGGTTCCAGACTGTAGCGCCTAGAACCGCTCGGCCACCTCAGCCGGCAGTCTTCAGTATGTTTGGGGGGAAACAACGCGGGCAAATGTGACAGTTCATTTCTCCACCTAGCCCAATTGGCGCATTTGGCATGCAGCTTTGCTCCGTTCCTTACATGCTGCTGGGATCTGCAGCTACAGTGTGTCCTCACAGGATAACGTGACTGATGCGGAGAGACCAATTTTCTTCCAAAGTGCTGGGCAAGTTCATTCGTTTATTCAGGAGAGGCCGACAGTTTTCGCCGCGTTTCGGTCCGTCGGCGATGACAGTCGAGGCGCACGCACTGCAGTCTTCCTCAAACGATTTTACGGAAACTACTCGGCAAAAAAAATTGTTGCATTTCTCATAGCTTTACATGCCGGGGTCATAATGTGCTTTTCATTTCGGAAATGGTCATTGCTATTGTGATATTTACATGGAAGTAACACAATGCGCGAAATTCGAAAACGTTTGCAATGAAAAATGGGAGTCGCTGTGATTTTGCATTTGGTGCAAATTAGATGATACGTTGCTGCATATGAAATTTTGCTGACATATCGAATTTTTCTTTAGACTTGGATGTATGTATGTAAGTCACCAGTCTCGAGAAAATTGATCTGATGTAACACACTCGTCTTTGGTCGCACCGCGCCAGTCATAAAGCCGGAATGAAATATCCACAAGATTCCTCATATCATTTAAACGGCTCGAGATATCAAAATAAAATTGTAGCAAACGATAGCATAGAAAGAGGAGAGTTATTTTACCATATGGGTATTATGCAAAACTGCATTACCCACCGTGTTATTCCACTAACTACACAATTTTCCGATGAAATGTAATTTTTAGGGGCCATCGATGGCTGATGAAATGAGAAATGCTATGAGTTTCGGAACAACATAAGTAAAGACATCACTCTTTCATTTTGCTTCATCTTCAATAAGCTACTGACCTTACCTTTTCTCAGTTCCTCACCCAATAAACTTGATAAACTACTGTTTTGAAGTCTCACAATTGCGCCTGCACAACATGTTAAATAGGTGACGCTGTGTAAACTCCGCTATGTTCTGGCCAAAGAAGTAAATTTTAACATGGCATCAAGAGAAATATGTAGGTTTTACTGAAAATTAGCCACTCACAACGCTTCTCTGAAAGTTACAAATGGTTCAAATGGCTCAGAGCACTATGGGACTTAACATCTGAGCTCATTAGTCCCCTAGAACCTAGTACTAGTTAAACCTAACTAACCTAAGGACATCACACACATCCATGCCCGAGGCTGGATTCGAATCTGGGACCGTAGCGGTCTCGCGGTTCCTAGAACCGCTCGGCCACACCGGCCGACTGAAAGTTACAAATGGTTAACAAGCCCAGCGAAGATAAAAAGCTCCCTTTTAGCGGAATTCTGTTTAGATACTAATCAAAGTAGAGGTGACAGATCATTTTTAAATGATTACCATGCAAAGTGTGGGCGTGGAGGAGATTCCCTTAATATTTACATAAAATGCGAGCGTAGGCTACAGTTTAGTTCGGCGTTTCCCCTCCAGCTCTCGGGCGTTTCCCGTACAGCACCTGTCCGTAACCCCTCAACTAACGTTCTCCCCACGCGTGCCCTGCCGACAGCGCATTTACCGGTCACGGTATTTTACGCGCACTCTTTAACGGTCGAACAATACTTTCTTCCTGCTGACCTAATGCACTGAACACTCAAGCACGCAGTAAACTGGGATGTTATTTGTGTCTCTTACCGTTTCGGTAGCAACAGATTCTTCTCTAAAAGCTTAACCAGAACGTTAAACGCATACTTGTGGCTGTTCTAACTGTTTCAAAACAATTTTACAACGCACGCCACTAAAAGCTTACGTGGACACGACTGACGAAACAGGAAAAGCTTGTCCAGTGAGATTAGAAACAAGAATTCCGTTATTTATATTTAGCACAGCAATTAGCAAAAACACTTAAGACTTGCAATCCTTTAGCATGCCTATTTGTGATGTTTGCGCCACAGTAACAGTTGAAATGATTAATACATCACTAGCATCAATGACACATTAGGAACGTCCTTTTTACGTAGTTCCAAGTATGCCATCAATTTCGAGAAGATTGGCGTGTTACGTCGAAAAGCAATGCGTGCATGTCTGGACAGCCTGCGCAGACAAGACACAGTTCAGTGTTTAGTGCCGCACTGGTTGAAGATTTCTGTTTGGGAACAGTATTCTTCCAAGAGAAACCCAGGTATGGAACGTCCATTCCGAACTTAGCCACACTAATCTAATTCATATGAACAAATGAGTTAAAATTGGAAATCGATGGGGTTTAAGGAACACATTGTCACTAGGACTGTAAAATACATAGCTCTCTCTCTCTCTCTCTCTCTCTCTCTCTCTCTCTCTCTCTCTCTCTCTCTCTCTCTTCACTCTCTGAATAAAATTGGGACTGATTATCTAATTATGAGAACGACGTTACACAAAATTAAAAACAGTATTCCTGTAATTTGTCATAAAAACAAGCCTATCCCGATGTTATACCATTTGTGCATAGGGAAGCCTTCAGTGAAACCAAACAGAAATTTGGAAAGGGAAAGAGAGAGGAAGAAGAAAGAAACCTTCAGATTTGTCGATGACATAATCAGGCAAAGCAACTGGACGACGACGACGAGCAATTGAACGGAATACATACTATCTTGAAAACACACATCAAAGGTAAACCAGGGATAACGGAATGTAGTCAAATTACATTAGGCGATGCGGAGGGAATTCGATTAGAAAATGAGACAAAAAAAGTTTTGCTGTTTGCGCGGAAAAATAACTGATGGCCGAATTAGTGAAGAAATATACGTTGTTAGCAGCAAGAAAATCATTTCTGTAGAAGACTAAATTTAAGTGTTGGGACGTCTTTTCTGAAAGTGTGTGTGTGTGTGTGTGTGGGGGGGGGGGGGGGGGGGGGCGTTGTACTGAAATGTAGTAAAGAGTTCAGACGAGAAGAAAATGGAAGATTTTGAAATGTGGTGCTACAGGACAATGCTGAAGATAAGGCGTACGTGGGTAAATAACGGAGGTAACCTACTGAAGAGAACTGAGGAAAAAGAAATTTATGGGCAAAATTAACGGCGGGTAGTACACATCCTGATGATGTATTGAAGAATCATGGAATCGTAAACTTTGTAATGGCCGTAAATGTTGTAAATACTAAAAATGAAGTTCAAATGGATGTAGACTGTAGTAGTTGTGTAGAGATGAGGCTTCTACAGGATAAACTGGCTTGGAGACCTGCATCAAATGAATCTTCGGAGTGTAAGCAACAATAATAACAAAGATGTTTCAGGATAATATTTCAACAAACTTTTAAAAAAAATTGCGTTCTGGTCCGTGTTGACGAGAAGTGATGCTAACATTTTTGCGGAAACGTAAAGAGCTGGTGTGGCCCAAACTTCCTAGAAGCTTTCAAAGTCGAGCCGCTGATTGTGACGCAATGATTCCAGGTGAGTGGTGAAGGCCTTTTGAGCGGTTACGTGTGCAGCAGCTGAGGAATGTTTCAGTCTTCGGAGTGGAGGTAACGCATATCATCGCACTACGTGATCAGAAACTGTATCGACGGTGCAGCTTCAACTAGGAATGCCGACGGCTGGAGTGAAGGGGAACACAAAGCGGCGGATATCCGGGAGGCGGCGCACGTAATGTGCGGCGGGTGGCAGAGGAATGCCACGCGTTGTTGTAATACTGGGTGGGGTGTCGATGCATTTCCGCCGCAGCACAAAAGCCTGCTAGGCGTACAACTCGGAAGTGTCGTCAGTGATTTCGCTTTGAGCCTCGGCTGCTAGTGACGCAAGCACGTAACCGCAACGCTGAGACGCTGTGGACAAAATATTGTTCTATTTTTATCCTGAATTACTACTGCGTATACAAGCAAATCTACGACCATTCTTCGTTTTCATTGCTAACAGTGACCCCCACACGATTACTCTGTAATTTACAAAGTGTTCGGCAGAGGCTGAATGGAACCACTCTATTCCTCTATTGCTCCACTGTCGATGTACACTCGTGCCTAAACAAACCCCTAAATATTTACGTGCGATCTCTGATTTATCTTGTGCCTCACTGGTCATGTTCTCACTGTGTAGGAGGCGGTGACGAATCTTCGGAATGAAAGGTGTGTGGTGTAGGGTACTTCATGTGACACTTCCCCGCTTTCCACTTTCAGTCGTGAACGGTTCGTGGCAAAAATGATAGCAAGCCTCCCTGTGACCTCGAATCTCACTAATTTGACCTTCATGGTCTTTTTGTGAGATATACAGGATTATTATAAATGACTGAAGCTAAATTTGCTGTAGCTGTATAATTTGACATATTGTCGAGGAAAAACTCATTAAAGGTTTGAACAGGTATTGGTCAGTGAACTTAGGTCCAGAATGAAGAAAATATAAGAGAAGATAATGTGAAACTATTATAACGATACTAAATAATCAGCTAAACAAAAAAATCACTTCATTATTTTTTTATTGACGCATTACAAGTTCTCCATATGTGCCGCCGCCGCCGCCCCCTCCCTGATTCTACAGATGTAAAATACAGGGCGTTTCAAAACAAATTGGCCGAGCGGTTCTAGGCGCTACGGTCTGGAACCGCGTGACCGCTACGGTCGCAGGTTCGAATCCTGCCTCGGGCATGGATGTGTGTGATGTCCTTAGGTTACTTAGGTTTAAGTAGTTCTAAGTTCTAGGGGACTGATGACCTCAGAAGTTAAGTCCCATAGTATTCAGAGACATTTGAGCCATTTCAAAACGAATATACGGGTTCTAAGGCTCTGTAGCGTTTACTACATTCAACTTAGTTATAAATAATACATCAAATGAAAGAGCAACTCAGTTTTGTTTGTGTATCGTACCTGTACGCAAAAGGAAGAGAATTTAGAGCATAAAGGTAAGAAACGCCAGTTATGGTTGCTTCACCGAAAAATAAAGGCCCCTCAAACGTTCCGCCGGGATATGGCTCAGAAAAATTCAGCTTAGTCTCTTTCCAACTACACCATCTCGTGGGAATTTGTTGACCCCCAAATGAGCACATTGCTTGTGTTCACATTTCCGCTGAAGTGAAATTTCGATTCATCACCGAAGACGGCACGATCCAGAAAATCTTCATCGCCATGCAGCAACGTTTCGGTTGCAAAGTTGGCACCTAAATCGTACTCTACAAGCTTTGGAGCTTGTAACAACTGCAAACGGTAAGGACGTAGTTGTAGGCATCTCCGTAAGTTTCCAGACAGGTGTCACTGGAACTGCTAATTCACGACTAGCCTTCCGAACTGATTTCTTGGGGCTACGAGTGAAAGGCTCTCACTCGTTCAACACGTTCAGTCACTCTGGCCTGGTTCCATTCTCTCCTCTTTGTACAGGTACACAAACAAAACTGTTTGAATTGCTCTTTCATTTGGTGTGTTATTTATCACTCTAAATTGGATGTAATAAATGCTACAGAGCCTTAGAACCCGTATATTCGTTCTGAAACACCCTGTAGATAAGAAAGTCCTTCCCTCATTCGGCGCGACATGTCCCTATTATTCATTTCAAAAGCACTGAAGAAGCGTTCTGGTAGGTTTGTTGGTAGAGGAGGCGAAAACACTATCTTTCGCATAACACCACAGAACAAATATCGCTTAGGGTTAGGTCGGGAGAGCGTGGAGGCCATGATACCACGACCTATCTATTTAGTTCTATATTTCCTGTGAAAGAATTCGTGAACATCATGATGGAAATCTGGTGGCGCACCATCCTGTTGGTATATGAAGTCCACACTGTCAGTCTGCGCTTGTGGCGTGAAACAGTTTCCTTGCAAGATCATATAGTCCTGTAAAGGCGTTTTCGGAGAAGAAAAATGGACCATAAACGTAAAACCGTGAGACTGCACAGATAATGCCATTAAAAAAACCTCGCCACATCACTGAAAATGAGTTTCTCACAAAACCCGTTTTCTTTCATAAGCAATTGCAACTATGCTGAAAAATTCAAAACGTCTCATTTAAACACTGGAAGTCAGGGCTTGTAGCAATTGGATTAAAATGTTGCTAGATTGTAATGATATTTACGATTACTGGTTTCGACTTCAACCTCAGAATGTGAGCCCTGCAAGGGTAGTAATAGTAGAGTAACAGACAGCACTAAAATGTATGGCGTTACAAGAAAATAAAGAAATCATGTAGCATTTACCCCTATGGCAATTTGAAGCGGTAAGTCTTCAGGGACGCCAGTGAAAAGTGGATGATTATCCTAAGTAGGCATGAAATTAACTTTGTCCCTTTATTTGGGGGAGATCGTTCGTTACGGGGAAACCGAGCTTTAGGGCAAGAGGGTACTCGTAGCTATAAATATTGAACGTAAATGCTGGATAGATTTCAAAAGTAAGGCTAGCAAATGGAGTTGCTCACTGGTTGAAGTCTAGGAGCTTTCGAAGAAAAAATCATTAAAGGTTTGAACAGGTACTGGTCAGCGAACTAAGGTCCAGAATGAAGAAAATATCAGAAAAGATAATGCGAAACTGTTATAACGATACTAAATAAATAATCAGCTAAACAAAAAAATCACTAACGAGGAGAACACTGCAAGTGCCACAATGCGATTTCCCAGAAATTTGGCTCAGTGGAACAGGAGCCAAAGTAAGCAAACACGTGGCTGGGTTTGTCCGAAAATACTCGACCGTTTGTGAGAAAACGACCACCAAAGTTTTCGACATAATTGAAATGCCTTTTAGCGCCACCCCGAGTGGTGGCGTAGGGACTAGCGTCGAGGCCGCCTCCTTTGCGTCCCATGTTCGGAACCCGATTACTGTTTGTATTTTGTCTGATTTTTTATCTACCCATGTCGGTGGAATGTTATTGCAGTTCTATTAATAGTAAAATTCCAACTGAGTTTCACAATAAATGTACATCTATTAAATATCCATGTATAGTATTTTGAACGGTTACAGTCCTTTCAAACTCTCATTCTTACATTTCATTCCTATATCAGTTCTTAATTATATTTTGCTTATTCTTCCGGAAGATTTGGTGCATTCTCTTGGATGTTACCGATCTTACAAACATTCGAAACGTAGAAATTTCGGAAACGACGAACCTCGCGTGAAGGCAACAGCGACATTTTTTCGTATGAATCTCTCTGGGAATAAGCGTTGTTAATACTGCTGACTGAATGAACTCCAGGAATTTCACCGAAAAGTTTCAAATTTTTTTCCGTTCATTTCTTTTTTAATTCATTTACTGGACATATAATTAGTACACCCATAAGGCCAACGTTATTTCAACATTAAACATTCGTGTAGTAGTCTTCTACGGACATTCGTAGATAAACAAAACACAAAAATGAAAATAATAGGGTTTCGGACACGGGGCGCAAAAGTGAAATGCTGCGACGTTAGTTACGTTGAACTGTTTACTCGCTCAAAAGACGTGCAAACTACATCAAAAACTCTGACCGTCGTTTTCTCAAACGGTCGAATATCTACGGAGAAGCAGAGGCACATGTTCTCTTATTTTCGCCACCCTTTCACTATGCGAAGTTTCTGGGAAATCAGGCTATGGCACTTACCGTGTTCTCCTCGGAAGATTATAATTTTATAAAGAAATTGTGTGTACCCTATCTAATAGGGGGGACCGCGCCTACCAGTCAATACAGATTACGTCCAGATTTATGGCATATGCAGGTTTAGCCAGAAATGAAAGTCATAGAAGTGGGGCTTCAGACGGTCAAACTTTTAGGGCAAAAGATGTATTTTAGGCATCAACCATTAGCTAGCGTACATCTTGGGAAGCCGCCGGCGCCACGGAGAGAGAACGGAATACCGAAGGTCGTGGATCGAGTATCTGTACGGAAACTTTTTAAATTTTTTTGCGTTTCTTACTCTGCAAGTATGTCGAAATAGTGCCAACTATATTGTATTTATCAGTATGTACGTAAAACGCAAGGAAACGTCACAAAAAATTCGGATTGCAAATAAGCTGCTACGAAGGGATTGCAAGATGTACAGGGGGACGTTGTTTATAAAGTTACATTTTTTATTGTTTTGCAATTGATTTACATGTGTTGATGTGATATTCATAGAAAAAATGGGGAAGCAGTAATTGTCACCGCGTCTTCTACATGTAATAAACGTCGCATTTTTACAGATACATGGTCGTTTTAAAGTTTGTCTAGAAAAGAAGAACGTTTACATTTATCGTACAGTTTGGGAGCAACCCATGCGTAACGTATCATTTCGCCAAATCCTGGCGTGCATAGCTGGTGATGTACAGTTTAATGTATTTTGATGTAGCCTTCTAGAGATGCCGATAGCTGCTAGGAGGTCGAAATGAAACTGATGCGAAGTCCTGTACGCTTCTATTACAACCCTTTCTTGGAAAATTATTTGTAGAGTCCTCGTGGACGCCGTATTCTTTGTTGGAAATGTATTTTCCATCCCAAATTATTTTACCTTTTCGTGAGTTTGATGAGAATATAAGCACAATGTATTGAGAAAGATTTTGGTATATTTGCAGTGTAAGTAATTGAAAATAGTTTTCACGCTGCAAACGGATGCCACTATCAGCGAATTATCGTTTTGTAATGTTACCACTGCGCCAAACGCTGCCTGGAAACTACGCTAACGTTAGCGGCTCAATCCTCACCCAACCCGCGCCAGAAGTGTTTTTTCTTTTTTTTCCAAACGCCTTTGGCGATCTGGAGCTGCCACTTTTATTCCTGGCCAAGTCATGCATATATCACAAATTTGCAAGTAATCGTAGTGTTGACGAGTGGGCGCGATCCCCTTAGTGAGGAAGAGAGTGTGACTCGGGATAACAAGAAAAAGCACGCGGTAAGTCATAAAGTAAATTTCAGTTGTGTAACAAATGTTAGAGAAAGTTGCGAATAGAAATGACCACGTTAAAACAGAGCTACCGCATGCCAGCGGCTTGACTTTTTCTATTTTATCTGCAGAATGTTACCATCTGTCTTACCACGACTCTCCGCTGGCTCTCGGAACCTGTTATAGAGTCAGAGCGCTGTAGAAGTCACCTTCGCTCGGACCGGACGACGAATGTAATTTCAGCTTCCTTCGCAGGCCTCTTTACGTAACTGCGCGGATTTGACGTCGTAATTAGCGCTCCGTTCTTTTCTCTTTGCTTGCCCCTCTGCCACACACACTACTCGTTAGCAGGTAATTCTGCCCTTGCACCTAGTATTTCTTGTCCCACCAGTCTACATCTGTTCCCCTACCATTAATTGAGCGTAAAGTACGTTCCTGGTGTCAAATAAAACTTAGGAGCTGGCGTCTGCAAGAAACACAAGACGGCAGCAACTGAACTTCTGGCAGTCCTACACACTACCATTTCAATTCCATTAACTATATCAGTATTCCAGAATGAGATTTTCACTCTGCAGCGGAGTGTGCGCTGATATGAAACTTCCTGGCAGATTAAAACTGTGCGCCCGACCGAGACTCGAACTCGGGACCTTTGCCTTTCGCGGGCAAGTGCTCATCCCCTGGTAGAGCACTTGCCCGCGAAAGGCAAAGGTCCCGAGTTCGAGTCTCGGTCGGGCGCACAGTTTTAATCTGCCAGGAAGTTTTATATCAGTATTGTTCGTAATTATTGTGTTAATTTGCTTTTTTGAAAATGCGTAGTTTCGTAGTACTGGCCCTAAATTCACAAACAGTCTTGATATTAAAGCTTAAGCACCCAGTAAACTTTTTGTGTGTGATGTATTTGTCTTGCTCCTTACTAGGATAGATTTTGTGAATTATTTTCGAAAATGACGTGTAAGGAGTAAATGTATTGGTGATCACGTGAAAATCGTAAATGTCCCTAGAAAAAAAGTCTAAGATTACAACAAGTTTCCGTTCGTGATACTGGATCTAGAAACATTGTACGTAGGTTTTCGTTGGATTGCTGACATCCGTCGTCAAAAATGACAGTCCAGGTTTTTTTTAGCATTTCGGTGACACTCTCCCATGGCTTAGGCAAACCTGTGGCTAATGTTGCAGCCTCATTATACGTTCTATACCCCTTGTTTCTCCTCTTCGGTATGTCTCACACTCCGCCAGTATTCTAGGATGGGTCGCACGAGTGTTTTGTAAGCAATCCTCCTGCACTATGCTTGGAGGATACTTCGCGTCCGTTTTAGCTATTTTCTGTCCTATACCAGTTACATAATGTGTGTGTGTGTGTGTGTGTGTGTGTGTGTGTGTGTGTGTGTGTTGCTGGAATACAAATTTAATGAAATTTCGCGACTACTCCCACCATAGCTCGTGTTTTTCTCTGAGCATCTCTGCTACATAAGGCAAACACAGATCTGCTGCGACCCCAATAGCGCGTTTCTTAAATTTATTCTGTGCGCTGTTTTGCATACTCATGAAGGACTAACTGGGATTTGCTTTAGATGTGCCGTACTTTTCCAGACCCATTCCATACTCTTCAATTCAAGTGTGCCATTGATGTTCCCTAAAATTGATTTTACGTTTTCGCCCCGTTTCAAATGTCTTCAGACTTTCCTCTACATAGTTAAACGATGTAATGCTGTCAAATTGGAAATTTGTGGTAAGGTCTTATGGGACCAAATTGCTGAGGTCATCGGCCCCGAAGTCTACACACTACTTAACTTAACTTAACTTAAACTAACTTACGCTGTGGACAACACACACGCCCATGCCAGAAGGACGACTCGAACCTCCGACGTGGGGAGCCGCGCGGACCGTGACAAGGCGCCTGAGACCACGCGGCTACCCCGCGCGGCCTAATGGTGTCCAAGTTCGGTACTAACAGTTATGAACAATTGCAAAAGATAAATGTTTACTTACTTTATTTCGTCTATCTTTACCTTAAAGCATACATATAAATTCTTCGACTATATATAGTAGTCGCATTCTTTAAAGACTGAATTCAACTCTGTTGCAGATTCGCCGTACGAAGATGTGAACGAGGTTTTGATATCTGGATGCCAGCAGGGGACCTGCAAACTCAAGAAGAAGACCGAAGTGGGCCTCGAGTTCAAGTTCACTCCCAGTGAGTACACAGATTATCTTCTGATCTGCCGTAATTTTTTTCTCTTCCAATTTCCTACGTCTTAATGTTTATACTGAAAAAAATCGTAAGTTTGAAAAGGGGGTGTAGAAAAAGTGCTTGTTTCTTTCTATTCTTGTATAGCTCACAAAGCTCCTGAGCACAGATTCTAAACAAGTGTCTTTTGTAAAGACTGCAAGTGCACTTCTGAACATTTAACATCCCCTTACTAAAAGATGTTTTGATATAAAGATTAATCTGGCGCACAACGAAATTCCATCAGTACAGTAGTCCTCAGCACAACAGATAAAGCGATTTGATGTTTCTCTTTTTCACCATTGCAAACATATGGAGCTCTTCAGGTAAAAGGATTGGGATACAATGGGCGATGACTTGAGTAATTGTAAATCTTTTACGCAACTAAAAAGATTCCTTTCGTGATAATGATACACATATATTCACTTAAAGCCCAAGAATTGGCGGTAACGATCAGGAAAACACGTAATACATTAGATGCAAACATATGGGTTAAATAATACTGAAATAGACTTAATAGAATTACCTAGGTACACAAGGTGTGACGAAGAATGGGAATTGCTAATTAGAGAGAGAGAGAGGAGGGGGGGGGGGGGCGGGGACAAACAGCAGGCAGCAAAATGAAGTGCTGACTGCTAAAAGCAAGCTAAGCAAAGGGCAAATATACTGGATGATGGAGGAAGCTCATATACATACACATATACACATTGCCAAAGACTTAAATAATTCAAAAAAATTGTTACCGAAAAGTAATTCTTGCAGCGCGTAGTCATTCTACCCAGATTTCAATGTTCTACACAATTCAAGGTAATATATCTTATTAGCTGTGAAACCATACACACATGTGGTGGATGGTGCTAGCACACACAGAAAAATTATCTTTGAGGGGTCCAAGCTCACACAAGCTTCTTGTTTATCCTGACGGGTGAGCCAAAACAAAGTGTAGACACGGTGGGCAGTGGGAGCAGATACACTGAAGTCGGAAGAGTAGTCCAAGGTTAAAAATTCTTACGTGATGCAGGTATTGATTCTGCATGGATTTTAATGTAAATAATGCATTCTAGTGATAGCTGTGTCGTAAACTCAGACGTCGTACGAAACACATCTGTCAACTGTCTGTCCACGGCAGAGCTGGAGGGCTGTGATCATAGTTGTCGCCGAGAAATGGCTCTACTTAGTGATGGAGGAGGAGCAACCATTGGGCTTGGTCCACTATCTCATGACAAAGTTCAAACCTGACATATCTTCCTCACTCCTGCCCTACTCCTTGATCTTAGGTAAACACTCCTGAAATTTGTGGACTCGTTGTACCCATTAGCTGGAGGCTCTGTGAAGACTGCCTACATTTCTGATGAACTGTGCAGATCAAAATGGAAAATTGCACCATTCATTACTTCACCAAACGTAGTGGTGAAGATCTTCACCCCATAACGAGCATTAAATGCAAACTTTCCTTATATTGGGAACCGATGTCCGTCACAAGTATGAAGTGTGATCCCTCTTGAGCACCAATACTCTTGTATACGTGGTGCCATGGGAAACAGCCCTTGTGTTATCTTGATGAATTTATAGCTGTACCTGAAACACATCGTCACTTCATACACATTCCTTTTGGGACACTGGTATCAAAGAATACGTCTTCCCATTGCATCCTAGACAAGCTCAATGGGCGACAGATCAGGGGAGCAGGCAAGCCAGTCAATAATCCATACATTCAAGGCGTTTATGATGTGGTTCAAATGGCTCTGAGCACTATGGGAGTTAACTGCTGTGGTCATCAGTCCGCTAGAACTTAGAACTACTTAAACCTAACTAACTTAAAGACATCACATACATCCATGCCTGAGGCAGGATTCGAACCTGCGACCGTAGCGGTCAGACTGTAGCGCCTAGAACCGCATGGCCACTAAGGCCGGCGCTTTATGATGTGAACCGCAGTGTGGGGCCCCACAGGATTTCCCATTCTTGTTGCATAATTGAGAACATTCAGTCTCTCTTAAAGAATTACTGAATCAGTACCCGCCGGTACTACGATTCCAGTTGTGGTGTGCGTGTGTTAGAATAGCACCTTCCTTTTCCTTTTCACCACGTAGTCTATGGTGGTGTTGGAATCGATGTGGCCACCATCACAAACAGATGAGACTCATCGCTAAACACAACAGAATGCCTCTCACGTCCCACTTTACACTGGTACTATACGATAGTTCTTTGTTTTGTATGTGGTGTGATGTCAGCAGTAAATGGCGTACCACAATTGGAGATCTCAATTTTGTTTCCAGTAATCTGTTCCCAACCGTTTGTAGTTACTCAGTAGTGGCTGTAACATCCTAATTGAATCCAATCTTCCAGCCATTCGTCTGGAAGAGTCAGTCGAACAATTCTACGATCTTCTCATGTAGTCCTTCTGGATGACTTACCAGTTTTGAGTCCATTTGTCACCAATCGCTCTGCACCTGCTGCACTACAGCCAATAGTCTAAACGATCTGTGTGGTGGTGCCATGTCCGTCATGCCAATAACTAGACCATCAGGGTTGGGAAGATAGTGATAAGCTGAACGTGCGCATCTTTTCGACATGTTTTGTTGCGGTCTCCACCTGAGTAGTTCCCTGCTAGACGCACCTAATAGTCATCATTCATTCATATTATTCTTCCTCCACAGCGGGCATATGCAACCTTTGGTGACTCGTGGGCCTGATTCACATACTTAGCTCGTGGGTCGCCTCATCACGTGACGCGACAGCAGCGCTCCTAGCGCATATTGATACTCCAGCGTCTGCGACATGAATGATTATGGCGTAACGCTCCGAATGAATGGCACGCCTTTGCCGACACGCCACGGTCACAAATTATGCCTCAGAATACTCGTACATTCATTTAATTTTGATTCAAAAGTGTCAAGGGCCGGACTGGAATCAGTCACAGGTTGGACTTTTTTCTTTGGAAATGCCGAAAATAGCACAAGCATTAAATTTTGATCAACATACACCACAGGTATGGAAATATTGAAGTATGTTTGCTAGCAACAGACAATCTTGAATAGCGTAATGTGCAGCGCTGTTAGATTTGCTAGTTGAGTTCATTTTAAGCAAGCTATTTTCTGTTGAAAACTGATTATTCGAAGTGCGTGCGCTTTTCGTCCCAGTGTGTAAATCAGCAATCTGTCACATCAAGTGTGTGTGTGTGTGTGTGTGTGTGTGTGTGTGTGTGTGTGTGACGTATAAATTGTACCGTGTGTCGAGTTATAAAATTGTGAGTATGCTGTACACTGCACATAAATAGGACTGCGGTGGCGATGCTAGGATCAGAAGTAAGCCTATTTTGACCGAACTCATTCCTGTTCTGGAAACAGATTTTGTGTTTTCGTACACTCTTAATGTTACTGTTCATTCTTCCTTTGTTTCCATGGCACTGAGAAGGTTGCATGAGGTTCTGGTATTTTTCCTGCTATTGTTCTGCTGCAAGAGAGTCGAACTATCTGAAAGCGGAACGGTATTTACGTTTTACAGGGAAAATGCCTACACTATGCATAAATAAGAACATAAATAGATAAACGTACTTCAACGAAAATTATTTCAACAGCGAAAAAATCAATTATTTGACGAGAAAAATAATTTCTGATGTTTGGCATTTACCAAGAAAAAGATAAAAGAATGAAACAAAAATTACCTATTTACTGCGTCCTACGTTTTGTTCGGTGTGTTTGCAAGTATAGATTTTCTCGAGCAAATAAATGTCTCAAACCCCAAATTAATCCGCCTAACACCTCCATTAAGGTGTGATCAGTCATGATGCTGTAATGGCTCAACAAAGTGTACATTGGTGCCATGAGTAATGGAAGCCGACTTGCAATTGTCACAACCTACGTCGTATGTCCTATTCCTGTCCAAACTGTTTCCCACCAAACCCACTATCATTATACGGTCGTCGTCTCAAGAGTCGGTGCATAAAGATTGTATGTCCCTATCACTTGACTTAGTTCTGCATGTGGTTTGAAGCTGGTGGTGACTGGGTACACTGCCCGTAAGCTTTCCTGTAACAGGGCATGAACCTTGCCTATAGCTACTACCTAACAGAGGGCCTAACGTCGCCTATGGCTATTACCTTCCGTCTGGCACTTCACACATTACTGGCCTTCATATCATCAGCTGAAATGTGCTGCACATTTCCTTCTAGTCCTACCTCAGGCTCTTCTCCACTTAACTCGGGCAGTGGTGGATACCTGTTTTTAGTGTTGGAAATTAAACTATCTGATCGCGTTCTGCCACTTTCAACCCACACTTCTCCGACACTTCCTGGCAAATTAAAACCGTGTGCCTGACAGAGACTCTAACTCGGGATCTTTGCCTTTCGTGGGCAAGTACTCTTACCAACTGAGCAACCGAAGCACACTCACGACCAGTCCTGAAAGCATAGGAAAAGGTCCCGAGTTCGAGTCTGGGTCTGGCACAGTTTTAATCTGCCAGGAAGTTTCATATCTGCGTACACTCCGCTGCAGAGTGAATGTTCATTCTGGCCACACTTCTGTCTCCCTCTTCCCTGATCATTTCCTTGCTTTCTTCCTCCAACTGTGCCCGAGTTTCCTGTCCCCTTTCCTGTCAAAAAGTTCCTACTGCATTCTCTGCATTTAAAGGAGGCAGTCTCGTCCGTTTTGCCAACGTTTTCCGCACTACATCCCATCCCCTCCCCTCTCCCCGTGAACATATTTTATGAAAGATTCGCAACAGATCCCCCTCATTTCCCTATAACAGCTCCAACATTTCTCGCTCATTGTCAGTTTCGATAGAATTAGTTTAGCTTTAAATAACACGTCAAATATGTCGAGGACGTTACATTTGTCGTATGTAAACAAAACAGCTTTTTTAGTGTTGGAGCTGAGGGACGGGCGATCTTAGCAGTTAAGTCCCATAAGATTTCACACACATTTGAACATTTTGTTAGTAGTGGAGCTGTTTTTGTACTGACAAGAATGAATTAATAACTCCGTTTTTAGAGAATTTGCGTGATGAAAATTGTATGGTTAGGTTTTTCAACGTTTATAATTCGGAAAAACTACGTCTAGATCGCGTCTTTATAACGAGGAAATAATACGAAAAGAGTTAAGAAATAATAATTAGAAACGATTAACCAGTACTTTCATGGCAACACTACACTACTGAAACTAGTAGCTGCCTTGCTTTAACGAAATTTATTACTAGTAAAAAACGCAATTAGGGTTTTTGCTGTTTGTCAACAAAAATTTCCGACTGCTTAAAGCGACTGTAAGGATTTCAAATAAATTATTTTAAAGAGAAAGTACAACAGGGACGTTAAACATTCACTTCTGTGACAAGAACACAGTACAGCAATTGCTCAAAACAAAATTAATTGAACTATATTTACTCTTAAATAAGTACTTTTCATGGAGGAAATACACCTGCGGATCTCAGACTGTTCCCACAGCCAAATGTGGCAAGCGAACATCTGTGACAATTGCAGATCGCTTACATGGACTGCCTGAAAGCTCATGTCTGTTAAAAAATAGCTCTGAGCAGTATGGGACTCCACTTCTGAGGTCATCAGCCCCCTAGAACTTAGAACTACTTAAACATAACTAACCTAAGGACATCACACACATCCATGCCAGAGGCAGGATTCGAATCTGCGGCCGTAGCGGTCGCGCGGTTCCAGACTGTAGTGCCTAGAACCGCTCGGCCACTAAGGCCGGCTCATGTCTGTTAGTTGCGTTGTTGCCCACACGTATTGCTGGTGTGCCCGCAGGTGAGGACATCAAGCAGCTGAAGAACAGGGTGTACGCCGAGCTGCTGACTCTGCCTTTCCCGTTCGCCGGCGTGGACGGCACCAGCGCGTGCGACCAGGTGTTCGACGCCAGCGGCCAGAAGGCGGGCTGCCCGCTGAAGGCCGGCCAGGAGTACGTCTACAAGAACAAGCTCAAGGTGCTCGACATCTACCCCAAGGTAAGACAGCTCGTTCAGCTCCCTCCCTTAGCGGCTAGTGCAGTTGCTTGGTGCCTTGTAATTGTCGCACGAACACCGAAATGTCAGATATTCAGAAAAGTGAGCGAAGAGTAGCAAATGAACGAAAAATCGCTCAAGTATTTACTTCCTAAATTCACCGAAATCTTCGAGGTAAAAATAGCGATATCAAAATTTGAATTTTGAAGCGCATCGGACAGACAAACTACTTGATGTTTGCCAGCATACTGGCTCCAACAGAATCAGAACGAGCCAATTTTGCTGACTAAGAACCACCTCCAATGGTACTCAAAGTTCTGTTTTACTCAGTCATTTTTAATTCAAAGTTTAGGTCGAACATTTCTCTAATGTTACTGCCAACAAACGTGACTTCTTTCAATTTCCTTTCTGACAGTTGAGAAAACTACTTGGCAGAGATTAAAGAAACATTGTTCATCTGAAACTAGGGATTCCACAACCTTCAGCCATCAGTCAGAACAACAATTTGATGAGGCCTGCTGGGAATTCCTCTCCTATTCCACATTAATTTCATAGTAGTACTTGCATCCAGCGTATTCAGTTTTTTCTTGGATGTGTTCCAAACTGTCTTCCTCTACTGTTGTTACCCTCTACAGTTCTCTCTAGTACCATGGAAGTGATTACCAGATGTCTTAACACATGTCCTATCATCCAGTCCCTTCTTTTTGTCAACGTTTTCTATATGTTCGTTTATCAGTTCGGCGAATAAGCACATTATTCCTTATCTTATCAACCTACCTGTTTTCCAACGTCTTTCTGTTGCACCACGTTTCAAAATCCTTTACTTCTCTTCCTTTACTGTTTCCCTACAGACAGTGATTAACTAGTATACAATGGTGTGCTTCGAACGTACGTTCTCAGAAATTTCTCCCTTGGATAAAGGCCTATGTTTGATAAAAGCCGACTTCTTCTGACCAGGAATGCCTTATTTGCCTTAGCTTGTCTCTGTCGTTCTTACTTCATCCGTTGTGTGGCATTTTGCTTTCAAGGTAGCAGAATTCCGCTGGCCGCTGTGGCCGAGCGGTTCTAGGCGCTTGAGTCCAGAAACGCGTGACCACTACGGTCGCAGGTTCGAATCCTGCCTCGGGCATGGATGTGTGTGATGTCCTTAGGTTAGTTAGGTTTAAGCAGTTGTAAGTTCTGAGGGACTGATGACCTTAGATGTTAAGTCCCATAGTGCTCAGAGCCATTTGAACCATTTTTGAGCAGAATTCCTTAAATTTGCCTACTTTGTGGTCCCTAATTTTGAAAAGTTGATAGCTAATATTATTTATGGTATTCTTCATTACTCTACTGTCTGGGTTACTCTCAATCTGTATTTCGTACTCATTAAACTACTCATTCAATTCAACAAGTCCTATAATTCTTCAGTTTCACTGAGGATGGCAATGTTATCAGTAAATCTCATCATTCATATCTTTCCATCCTGAGTTTTAAGTCCACTCTTGAAACGTTTAATTTCCATTAAGTCTTCCTTCAGTGTATAGGTTGTTGAACAGTAAGTGTGAAACACTGCATCCCAGTCTTATACTATCTTTAATCCAAGCACTTCGTTCTTGGTTTTCTGATCTAATTTGTCCCCCTTGGTTCTTGCACGTATTGTATGTTACTGTTCCATTAGGCTCAGCTTTGTGTAGAAATTCTTGTGCAAATAAAAGCCAAAGCACTTACTGTTTTAACTTGAGACAACTATCTTGAAAACAATGCATTGTACGAAAAGAAGTTCTAGGTGAAAAGTTAATATTAGTTAAGGGGACATGTTTGTTCTACAACTGGCTACTTCCTAGCCACCCCTCCTGTATGGGTGAGGTCACCTTTGTATTTTAAAATGCCCCCCAACCCACCCATCAATTTTTCTTGCATATTCGAATTTTGCACCAAGAAATATGTATGGCATACTCAAACCATCATTTTCCATTTGTGGTAGATGGCACTGACAAATATCAACCGTGCCTGTTTTTGCATTTAAGAACTGACACATCTGATTCTGCATTTCATTTATGATGTAGATGTAAACCTTTGTGTTCTAAAGGTTCATATCTGTGTTTGAAATTGGTCTTGCAAATTTGATTGTGTAGTACAATAAAGTTAGTTCAGTGTGTGGTTAGAAACTGTTTAGTGAGAGCCAGGAACAATGATTTGGATGTAATAGTTCTCTGTTCCAATTGGTATGCTTGATATTGTTGAGTCCCTTACCTATAACATTTGGGGTACTAGATTTTCGTGAGTATCCATGGCAGTTGTGCATGTTACTATCACTCAATGAACATTTTACCTTCTTATCACTGTTGTGCTTTGTATTCCGCTGGTAGCCATGTAGCAGCCAGTGTGAGAGTTATGACAGATGGATGGAAATGCACACTGAAATTGAGCACTCATATGGTTTGAGGACTCACCACAGTCAACTGTGTAGGGAACAGAAAACTAAGTTATCACACAAGTAGCTTATTTGCCAGCAATGTCTACCCATATTATCGGTACTACAGGGCCCAAAATTATATTAGCAACACTGGTTTCAGTAAACTGTAGGTGTTTTTTTGGTGTAGAATCCGAATATGCCATAAAAGTAGGGGATTTGCATCATGCAGGTGGTGTGATTAGGAGGTGGCCATTCATAGCTGAGGCAGATGTCCCCTTTACTAGTATTAACAGAACCTTTTTTGTACAATGTCATTTTGTAACCAGTGCAACCACTGCTACTGGAATTCCAGATTGTTAACTAAAATAACATGAACTATGTCATTAAAATCTCTAAAAACCAAACATGTCAGTATTGTGGTTTAAATGGGTGGGGGCAAGGCTTTATCACATTAATTTCAGTGCAATTAAAAAAACTGCAAGAAAAACCACTTTAATAAAACTTTTTATTGTTAGGTCGGTTACCTGAGGTATGTATAAACCAGTTGAATTACTTGTTTTATTCTAATGGTGTTTTGGGATGAGCTAAGAGGAAACTTTTGGTTTCAGATCCGTGTGCTTGTGCACTGGGAGCTGCAGGACCAGAATGAGAAGACACTAAAGTGCTTCGAGGTTCCCGCCAAGATCACTTCATGAGTGGCACTTCCCAGACGATGTGTGCACTCACTCCTCCACACTGAAATTGTTTACTCGTGGTTGTGTTAAAGTGTTAGCTCTATATGTGTCCTTTCTTAATAAAATTATTTAATTGAAAGAGTCGTCCTTTTATTGTTTGTACCCAAGAAACATTTACTGGTTATGCAACATTAATATTTGTTAATAATTTTTATACACTGTTAATTCTTGGCACAATATTATTTCTGAGCGTGGGAGAAGCCAAACAAAAGAAGCATGAAATTTTTGTTGACACATTTATGCAACAACTGATAATTGTTAAAAAAGTCTAAAAAGTCAAGTGTTTCTTAAAAAGTGGCAGGAAAGAGCAGATACAGATACTCTGAACTATGATACAGCAGAAACTAGTGACACAAATGTATCTCTTTTTTATTGTAAAACAAAAATTATTTATAAATTTACAATTTTATTTTCAACCCTTGAGGAGGGAGACATAGTTGAACAGGGATAATAAAAGGTAAGCAAATAATTATTAAGACGGGAGAGAATAAAATATCCTGAATAGGTCATATCCTATCCATACTGTACAGGTATGAGCAGCCCTCAGAGACTAGCCTTCACACATTTCTTTTAAATATTTTGTGACTAAAGCACTTCTGGCCTGTTATTTATTTTATGTGACATGTAATTATTGTCTGTCTTGTATCGTTACTGGCCTGTTATTTATTTTATATGTGACATGTAATTATTGTCTGTCTTGTATCGTTAGAACTTACACCTTTCTAAATAAAAATTTTTTTCTTTCCACAAAGTTGTAATTATGTTATAGACTGCTTTAAATGTCTAAATTCTGATGAAGGCACTCTTAGAAGTGTTGAGATCTGGTTAATAAGACTAAAAATTTGTGACTGAGGGCTGATTTGTTTAAATTTTAATTTATAAACAGTCACTGAACCAAGCAGCCATGTTCAAAACTTTATATTCATAGTGCTGCACACTGTGGTTCCATGGTCGAACTTACTGAGCAGAGGACCCATGGAGTTGTAGGAGGAGGTCGTCATGACAAGATTACACTTCTGTGATTTTGTTGGGCACACTGCAGCATTCTCTGTACAGCCTAGATCTTTCATTGTGTGAATCTTTCACGTTTGGCAACCTGAAGAAAGATATGCTTACAAGGGAACCTCCCCATCGCACCCTCCTCAGATTTAGTTATAAGTTGGCATAGTGGATAGGCCTTGAAAAACGGAACACAGATCAATCGAGAAAACAGGAAGAAATTGTGTGGAACTATCAAAAACATAAGCAAAATTTACAAACTGAGTAGTCCATAAGCAAGATAGGCAACATCAAGGACAATGCGAGCTAACTAGCGTCGGGTCCTGTGGTTAGCGTGAGCGGCTGCGGAACAAAAGGTCCTTGGTTCAAGCCCTCCCTCGAGTGAAAAGTTTACTTTTTTTATCTTCACAAAATTATGATCTGTCCGTTCATTGATGTCTCTATTCACTGTAATAAGTTTAGTGTCTGTTTTGCGACCGCACCGCAAAACGGTGTGATTGGTAGACGTAAGGACGTGCCTCTCCAATGGGAACTGAAAACATTTGATCGCAAGGTCATAGGTCAACCGATTCCTCCACAGGGAAACACGTCTGATATATATTCTATACGACACTGGTGACTGCATGTGCGTCACATGACAGGAATATGTTGTTGGCCCACCTAACTTGTACACTTGACGAATGTGTAAAAAGATTCTTCTACCTTGCCCGATTTAGGTTTTCTTGTGGATGTGATGATCACTCCCAAAAAAGTGATGAAAACATAATGGACAGACAGATGATAATTGTCTGAAAATAAAAAATTAAACTTTTCACTCGAGGGAAGACTTGAACCAAGGACCTCTCGTTCTGCAGCCGCTCACGCTAACCACGGGACCACGGCATTCCTTAGCTCACATTCTCCTTGATCTTGCCTATCTTGCGCATGGACTACTCAGTTTGTATATTTTGCTTATTTTTTTCATAGTTCCACACAACTTCTTTCTGTTTTCTCGATTGATCTGTTCCGTTTTTCAAGGCGTATCCACTGTGCCAACTTGTAACTAAATGTGAGGGGTGTGCAATGGGGAGGTTCCCTTGTTAGTAGTCTGTCAGATGAAGTGCAAGAGTGGGTGTGTTTGTGGAATTGTTAGTGGTCAGCCACATTCTACAAAAAACAGGGATTGATTATCCCATATACCAGTGGGATGAAGTTGTTTAACACGTGTGGTTATTACTTTCGAATGAATTATTGCGGTGTCACATTATGGCAGGTGTTTGGTCGTCATTTGGCTGTCCCTCAGACATGATGCAACCAGAATGAACACAATGGCCTCACAAGCCTCAACATGTGTGAAGAAACGAAAATTAAGAATGCGCTTTTTTGTACAATGCACGAATGATAAAGCTTGTATGCCACTTGAGGCTATTGCACACATTTATATCCAGCACAGAAGTATTCACCTTTCTTTAGCTTTGTTCATATTTATGAATGCATTCATCTGTAAAAGAACATACACTGAGATGACAAAAGTCATGGGATACCTCCTAATGTTGTATTGGACGACTTTTTGTCAGGAATAGTGGAGAAAGTCGATGATACAAGGACTCGACAAGTCATTGGCAGTCCCTTGCAGAAATATTGAGTCATGTTGCCTCTATAACCGTCTAGAATTGCAAAGGAGTTGCCAGTGAAGGATTTTGTGCATGAACTGACCTCTCGGTTATCCCAAATGCTCAATAGGATACATGTTGGGCTACCTGGGTGGCCAAATCATTCACTTGAACTGTCCAGGATATTCAAGCCAATCGCGAGCAGTTGTTGCTGGATACAGGGCGCATAGTCATCCATAATAATTGCATCATTGTTTGCCTGCAATTGGCTCCAAGTAGCCGAAGATAACCATTTCCAGTGTATGATCGGTTCAGTTTGACCAGAGGGCCCAGTCCATTCCATGCATACACAGTCCACACCTTTATGGAGCCACCACCAGCTTCCTCAATGTCTTACTGACAACTTTGGTCCATGGGGTCTGTGCCACACTCGCAACCTACCATCGGCTCTTACCAACTCAAATTGGGACTCATGCGACCAGTCAACGGTTTTCCAGTCTAGGCTTCAACCAGTGTGGTGAGAGATAAGGCCTGACATTTGGTATTCTCAGTACACTCTTGACACTGGATCTCAGAATACTGAATTCCCTAATGATTTCTTCATTCAAAACCTGTTTATTCCCGTTGTGTGGCCATAATCATGTCGGAAATCTTTCCATATGAATCAAATGAGTATAAATGACAGCCTCACTAATGCACTGTCCTTTTTTACCTTGTGTACGTGATTCATCCACCATCTGTGTGTGTGCATATCTCTCGCTCATGACTTTGGTCACCTCAGTGTATGTATCTTGTGCAGATCTTAAGTGTTTTTACGAAACTTCAGTGCTATGTAGAATTCAGTCCAAAGCTCAAAAAGGCTAGGAATATTTTATTAAATGTTTTGTGAAGTATCCTCGTTACTACTATGGTGCCACATGAGTTTCTCAAAATTAAAAAGAAAAAGTTATTAAACTTCTTAGTCGGAAAATGAAAACGAAGCAAGTATTTTAACCTACTTGGTATTGTCAACGTAAGTTACAGTCAGTCGAAGCTTAAATTCATTCTTTTTTACTTTTGGGAATACTTTTTTGTAGTTAAATGTGTAAACTCATGTGTATTGAAATGATCAGTTCTGGCCACATTTGTCAGTTTTCTTCTGCTTCTGGACTATCGATTTAAATTAAATGAAACTATAGTTACAGCTATTATGCATTGTAAAATAGCGTAACGAGCAGAAAAAAGGGACTGAACTACCCACTACATGCTATCAAAAGGCATTTATTGAGTGTACGTGGATGTTCCTCTGCAGAACTGCGATGCTGTACCATGTATTCCTTTATTTTTTCGAATTCTTTATTTCTTGCTAAACGATTTAGCACGAAGAAATGAGTAGGTAATTTATTCGGTCGCTCCTGGTTGATTTCATACTACATGCAGACACACCGTTCCGTTATAGCAAACGTCAAAAAAGACGTTAGACACTCATTCATTGGGGTGAGGAGTAGGAATCAAATACCCTCTCGGCCATCTACAGTTAGATTCCCCGAGGCTCTTCCAAAAGGCGTATCGCGAAAGGATACAGTCTCCTAGAGAGCGTCGTGTCAGATTATGTCCACCCATTCTTCTCCAGTTTGACCTATTACTTCGTCCCTAACTACCTACGCAGGTCTTCAGCTTCGTAACTACAGTGATTCTTAGCTAGCAACACGTGTGTGCGAGGTACAATTCCCGTGTATACAGCTGGTTGACAGATGTCCTGTTTAAGAAGTTAGTGGCATGACATCTAATTTCACATGTCAAACGTCGCTGCTATGCGTTTGTCTCTTTCCTTGTAAGAGGCATTCCACGCTACTAACAATCATTTTATAGGACTGATGTCAGTATAGTATAATTTCTAAACCATAACTGGATGTGAACAATGGGCGGTTATACACCACTGGAAACCTATATTGTGCATGTATCATAAAATATCGATATTTTCTTTGGTATGCAAGGGAGCAGTTTTTCCATTTTTACAGTCTTTTATAATTTATCATAGAGAAACTTGCAAGAAGAATGTATGTCATGCATTGGAAATATATTTGTTGTTGTTGTCTTCAGTCCTGAGACTGGTTTGATGCAGCTCTCCATGCTACTCTATCCTGTGCAAGCGTCTTCATCTCCCAGTCCTTACTGCAACCTAACATTTGAATATTCACAGCACTGCATTCCACATGACTAATAGGTTAGCAAACCACACCGCTCTAACAATATACCCTGTTGTAAGTGCAGAACCGTGTAGCCTTACGAAGGCATGTGTTTATGTTCTCTCTTACCAATACGTTCTTGGTACTGACCCCAGACACTACAACAATACTTTAAAATTGATAACGCAGTTGATTCACGTAAATGGCTTCAAACTCCATCCATCTGGAGCTCCATCATCCATGAAAACCACAAGTTTCTTCTTAACGGTCTGGTATATCATCACAACACTTTCATATCTACTATACACCGATAAGGGGTGCTAACCTCCTCGACATGCGCGTATCTGGAGAGACTTAGTGCATTTGGATGGGTTCTGTGAGTAAGATTGGTGTGGCACAGCAGTTACAGACTCGGCTGGCTCTGTTCCTTCATGAGACATGGAATGTAAGTCTACTTCTAGTCAGCTGCAGATTAAATCGGTAACGGTATTGCAGGCAGCGTTTGTCAAAGACAGTGCAAGGAGAACTTTCAATCTCAAACTTTATCCTAACAACGCAAGAATGCTCTGTGACTGTCATCTGCGTAGAAAAAGATGGGCAATCGTAATCTTATATTACACACTGTGCTCAAAGTGCTAGAAATACTGTATATAGATCGCTATCTGGTGTATTTTGGTGTGTATGTTAGAGAATTAACAATTAATGGGCGTACTTCACAGTCGTCTATCTACGTTTGAAATCTAGTTATACTCGCAAAGTAGGGGAGGGGGCAGTTTTAACGATGATTTATGAAATTGGGAAGCATGCTGCCACATCATTGGTCGGTGTCGAAATTACAGAAAAAAGACTGGTAAAATTGCTAAAATTGATACTCAGAAGACAGGGATGTGGTAAAAATCTTAGAGTTCTCTGTCGGATGACGTTATTGGAGATTTTATAGTTTGTATTTTTTTGTCTCTTCTGGATGTTACAAAATAACGATGATATAGAGTATGTTTGAGTGACAGACGTGAAAGCACCCTGAGGGACACAGATCTCCTTTGGACTACACTACCTATATGCAGTTTGGAGACACACCACAATGCTATAGCAAAATCCTTGTCCTTCATCCAGTTTCCGTAACTGCATTTACTGTCTCTTATACCATCTCGTGTTGCAGGAAAACGTTCATTTGGCGCTGTGCTTACATACTGTACATGTCAGGTGGAACTATGACATGTTCTCATTTTCCTCTGAGTGGTCTTAGACATAGCGGTCTCTGATTTCTGCTTAGTTTTCACTTCAATTGGAACGATCACACACACAAATCTGCAGGAATAGCGGGGCAGAGACTGAGGGACAGTTTCAAGATGCGGAGCGATTGTCTAAAATCACATTGGAGTTTTACTGTAGAAGGTAGGTTCGAAAAGGGTGACTTACTTCGAGATATGGGAGTGCCACAAGTATGATTAACCAGTGTCTCAAATCATTACAAGAATCTCCTTAGGATCCAATGCAAGTATGTGGTTGAATGGAAAGAATTGGTTCCAAATCATATATGGCTTTTCTACCAGAAAGCATAACACTATAGATGTGAAACGCAAGTGTATTGGTCATAGGATTTTGTACAGTTCTTACGACCTCAGTCTAGCGCTGCATTTTTTTTAAAGTGATTCGTCGCATAGCACACCATTTGCTGTACATGATCATTCTCAATCAACCATCACCTATAACCCGGTGGATATAACGCAGAATGTCTGAGATAGTCGTTGCGATCGTGTTTTTTAAATAGCTGGTCGCTTATAAGAAGATTACGTCTCTCTTCCTAAGAAACACTGGTTCCACTAGCAAGAAAACCAAATGAGACATGTCCTTACATCGCGGATTTTCGCTCAGTATTGCTTGGCGTCATCATCATTCAGTTATTGGAGAAGTGTTATTCTAAGTAGGGGACATGTGGTAGATTTGCTGTGATCAGCAGGCTTATAAAGTATGTGTGTGTTCCGACATGTGCAAACAAAATGACTATGTCCTGTCATAAGGGGAAGGTATGGATTTGGCATGGAAAACTGCGGTAGCTGTAAGGGGAATGAAAGATTTTTTTACTTGGAAAATTATGTCCAGTCCTAAGAATGCTGCAGATTTTCATATTTCCAGAGCAACCGTCCTCAGGAGCGGGTATTTTCGTTACTCCACTCAGTGTCGAATGTCGTCAGATTGAGGCTGCAATCGTAATATTTAATTGTAAGTACAGTGGTAAAATATATGCGGCTGGTTTCCTAGGACGATTCTGCCTGGGGTGCGGGAGCACGCATTGCAGCTGTAGCCTGTAGCCAGAACGATTGACACTTCTGGCTTACGGCGGGAGCTGTCCAAACTAGAGAGCCTGGCTGGGATACAGGAATGTGGCTGACGTAACCGTGTCGCCCTTTGGGCAGCCTTCGTAATCATGTGTGTTCTCTGTGGAAATCTGAGAAGATTCAATGTGATTCTCCATCTTTATTTAGTTGAGAGGACATCAATTGTGGTGAGTGTTGTGTGTCTCTAGATGGTGAAAGACAGGTGGAAGAGATATTTACTGGTTACTTTAGTCGACTTTGCGAAGAACAAGGATGATTTGGGGTCTTTTATATAACTGACATCAGTACTCGTTAAAAAAGACATGAGTGGATCTACAAGTTTCCTCAATGTTTCGAGTTTTCAAGTAAAGATCTTCACATACGAAGTAAGCTTCTAGTTACTCAGTGGTTTGTAGCATGTTTCACCTCGCTGTACCTCACTAAAATTGTGGGTTGCTAGAAATATAATTTTCACTATTGATCTTCGGAATTATGCTGTCCAAGCCATCGGTAGCTAACTGCTGTGTGGCTGATATCGAGAACTGTCGCGTAAATGGTATGATATTATGGCAGATCATGTGAAGTACATACGTTCTTGTAATCCCAGAGGTTGAAGATGGCTGTGGAAAGCATGGCAGCAAGCAAACAGGTTGAGGCCGAAAACAGTAACACCTCTGTGCCAGGCAGAACCACCCCAGTCTTCGTACAGAAGTTCGGAGAATGACCGCAGTCTGCTGAGGGTGCTCTGATTGCATGATGAGCCATTGTGTGTGCAGGGGCAGTTGACTCATGACTGTTGGCCGCAGATGACTGACCAACTTTCCAGGAAATATCTATTTTTGTGACTATGTATACAGTACATGTGCTTAAGTTTTTTTGGGATCTGTCTTCTTGGTATATGTACAAATGTCTGGTGGTCGATAGCTAAATGCAGGATGCAGAAGTGATAATTTTGCATGGTGCAGGATATGAACTGTGTGTATGTGGTAATGGAGCCCTGTTGGACATCAGATTCACGCTGAGAAATTCGAGCTTTCCTCTACAAAAGAAGAGCTGTGTAATTGAGGAAGCGTCTTTGGCGATAGTTTCTGTACTTCATTATCTTAGACCACTTTTGAAGGGCTTCACCGTCAGTGCAATGTGACTGCCGAATGGTTCTTTCGATCTGCACAAATTGTTTTTTCCTCTAAAAGTCTCGTAATTTGTCAGGCTGCAGAAAATGGCGGACAGTGCTCCCAAACCGACAGCAGCAGCAGTTTGGTGGGCAAATTCAGTAAGAACCAATCATAATGCTCCATTCACAAGAAGTACCATGACATCAGTGAGTCACAAGACATCTTTTGCGTGGGGCATACAGACTGATTCGAAAAAGACAGTGCAAGGTTTTTACGGAAAGTTCTGTGATGTCTACGAGTCATGTGATGACTTCTTTGTTCGAGTGTTCAGAGACGTCCAAGCAAACCATCCTCCTCTGGGTCAGATAGGTGGGATACTGTCCCTCACTTACCATTGTGGCCTTAGAGCATCTCCAGACAGCAGCTGTAGGACATCCAATATTCACTAATAATTCCAGCTATTTTTCTCGTCTGTAAGAGAGTGCTTCGAATTTTTTTGAATTTCCCAACCAAGCTTAGACACCAGTGTGTGTTTCGAGAAGTGAGGAAAATAACATCACTGACTGCATCAAAAAATATAAACTAAGGCCACTCGCCGTTTCAGAAAAGTGATGAATGCCACAGCACCTGTAGAAGACAGAAATTTTTCTCTCTCTGGCAGTGGCATCAAACAGGCAGCTAAAACTCGAATAGTCGCGAGCGTCCTGTTTTTAGAGTTACACAGAGAGATTGATTTCGACTTCCACATATCAATTTGGCATGTAAAATCAAATATTGCTGATGATATCGGTTTCGGGATTTGTTACTCACAAAAGCGTGTGAAGTAACTCTGGGAGGTTGCAAAAGTGTCCAGTGATATTTTTTAGAGCCTGTGTTCGTGAACGTTCTTGCGAGGCTATTACATTGCCAAACTGAAGCAAACTACTATGCAGTGATCTTTTTTTGAAAGTGTATTTAGAGACAAATTCAGTTGGAGTTAGTGTCTCCTGAAGCAGCCTGTGCTAAAAGACATGGGTATTCACAAGAAGTGCGTGAAGAATCTCTGGAAAGTTTCACAAGTGTGCTGCAATCTTTTTAGAGTGTGTTCAAGTGCAGCGATGGTGGTATTTCTTGGAATAAAACGTGTGATTACTTCGCAAATTGTTTAAATATTCTTGCATCATCTGCAAAGCTCTCTCTCTCTCTCTCTCTCTCTCTCTCTCTTTGTCTTTCTCTGTGTGCAGCGGTACATTTAGTTCCTGTGCCATCTCCCGTGATGTATGTGACAATATTCTGCACATTGCTTAAATGCCAGATGTAATAACTCCAGAAGTAGTTCAGGCTCAACAAGGGGTATTCCATGCGCTGGGGGTGGGAAGCAGGAAGGCTGCAGGTGTTTCCTGCTTAGCACCCACAGCCACCCTGCAGCTACCCCGTGTCCTCCTCTAGCCGGCGCAGAGACTCTTGGGGTAGGGAGCCTGACATGCAGCCTCTCTTCCATAGGGTGCAGAGACTATGGAGTGAAATTCTTGCCTCTTGCGCTTCATAAGACTGATAGGACTTTTATTGAATGATGTACTGTTACAGCACTCTCGTTCATCAGGATGAGTTGCGAAGTGTAATTTAGCCCCATTCTGCAACATCTTCATTATCTGATGAAACGTATTCACCTTTACCAAATATTATTGCTACTGAGATGGCCAGCTGCATGACTACAGCTAATACACCTGTTAAACTCATCGCCTACAGCACAGACATCTCATCCATTGCACACAGTAAAATATTACGTGCATCCTCCCAGTCCAGAAGCTACGCCGGCCGGTGTGGCTGAGCGGTTCTAGGCGCTTTAGTCTGGAACTGTGCGACCGCTACAGTCACAGGTTCGAATCCTGGCTCGGGCATGGATGTGTGTGATGTCCTTAGGTTAGTTAGGTTGAAGTAGTTCTAAGTTCTAGGGGACTGATGACCTCAGATGTTAAGTTCCATAGTGCTCAGAGCCATTTGAACCAGCAGATACACACAGACTGAGTCCTTTTCCCACCATCTTTTCGCAGACCGCCATCTTGTATTATGTCATGGGAGGGGAAAGGGGAGAGGCCACCAGTGCACTCTGGTGGTGGTATTGTGAACTAGGTCAGTTGGACTATGAACCTCATGGTGAACACACTGGATGGAGCTACTGTACATGACAACCCCAGTTGCTGAAATAAAGCATGCATATAATAGAAAGACTGCTTTCCAGCAACACAGCACCGAATGCGTCCTTTTCCCATCAATTTCCAGATGGAGGAATGGTGAGGGAGGTGAGGGGAGTTACGTTAATGGAGGTAGCCCAATTGACCTATTTTCCGGCCAAAATTTAAACTTCCACCATGATATCACTACGATGTTGCTACTTCTGTGGTCGCCATCTTGAATAAATTTGGCAACAATGCAATATGAGTTGATGCCCGTTTTGCCCAACTACTCAGGCTACGCTTCAGGGTAGCTGAAGTTGTTGTATGTACTATAGCTTATTTACTCATCATAGGAAAACTACTGATATGCAAGTGCAGCTGCAGGTAACAGTTAGTTAGTGTATGTAATCCCTGAATATAGACCAGTGGACATACATTTCTGTATGCCCTGCTGCCCATTAAAACTGCAGCACTATGGATGAGGTGCAACATTTGTCCAATTGGCATGAAGTATACTACATGCTTGGATATGCAAATGATTGGAATATACTACCTGACAGAGTAGGCAGGTGTGACACCTACTACATTTTATGTATAAGAAAAGATTAGGCCAAGAGTGTGTGTTATAATTTGACAGAGGGAGGATTGTGACCTATGGAGACTGTGTTTGCTGGTCCTTCATATTGCTACTTCTCTTGCTTTGTATCCCATGACTGTTATGTGAATATGGAAGATGTGAACGTCCCAGTGGACTGCCACCTGAGAGTACAAAAGTAGTGATCGTTTGGCCATGCATGCTTGGACGTTCACGTAATGTAACTGGAGGCAGGAAATGGCTTGTTTTCAACAAGACAAGAGTCCACATAGACAGGGCAGCATCTGCAGCACCACCGACTGTGTGATTACAAATGGCTCTGAGCACTATGGGACTTAACATGTGTGATTACACGTGACACAGCAGCAGAGAGAGGAGCGTTGTGGTGGTGTGCATGGCAGCAATACTCAGGGCAGGAACTGTATCATGTCATCTCTCACAATTCTACGTACAGCATAACAATGGACGTATCTATGTCTGGAGGCCTTAATATTGCCAGATTGCATTAATCATCGTCATATGGACCCAGCACTTGGTGTGATGGCATGGAATGCCATTGAGTATACAACGCCATCCTCTCTTGCTCATATAGCTAGTGCTTTGGACGATATGTGTTACGTTATTGGTGTGTTACAGATGATGGTTGTGCCCCAACTTTGAGTCTCACTAATGATACTTTTCAACAAGATGTGAGACTGCACATTATTCATGCTCTCCTGTCCTGCACTGATTCAGAAGGTGTTCGACTATTGCCTAGCCCAACACATTCTCAAGATCTCTCATCCACTGACAACTAGTGTACTGTGCCAGAGAACTGCATCTCACATGGACACACCATGAATTATGACAATACCAAGTTGTTGCAATAGTCCAACACCTTCTGGGATTACATTCTCAAAGAGGCTGTGGAGATCCGACTGCATGACTGACTAATAAATAAGGGCAGCAGTTTTCAATTAAGGAAGGTCTGGGATGCAGACTTGGGCGTGACCATAGCACAGCAGCAGTCTGCGTGGAGTTTCTCTCCCATCACGACAGCTGAAGAGGATGAAGAAGCATTGCTGCCACGGCAGCAGAGATGCGCGTCCGGCACTGGCCATGGCGTTACTGAAGACCATGTATCGACGCCCGATGCCACGCTTTTCCACCACTACAAAAAGGTCTGCTCCCATACGCACTTTACACATCAGACGAGCCTATAAGCAACAACACAGATGAAAACGTGGCTCTGTACGCAGATGACACGACCTACTGGGTAACTGGAACCCAAACAACAACAATCGCAAATGAAGCAGAAACGTATTTAAACAAGTTAGAAGAATGGATGGAAAATTCGTGAATCAAGCGAAATCCAATAAAGACACAGACAATACTATTCCGCCACAGACACCTTACAAGAAAGAGACGATACAACGAAAGGGATATCCAACAAACACTATGGGTACACACCTAAGGGTAAACAACACAGACACAAACTCAAGACTGCGCTTGGATCAAAATCTAAATTGGAAGACACACCTACAATACTTGTTAATCAGAATTAGAAAAGACAAGGACTTGACAGGTAAGTACAAGGCAAATTCCAGGGATGTAGCATCAAGACCGCTGTCCACAGTATAAAAGATACATTAAGACCCATCATAGAATATGGACACCAGCAAAAGGAGATACAAATAAAACTGTCGCAAGGAAGCGACATGCAATAAAAGGCGCCTAATCCAAAGCTTCGCAAAGCTACCTTACTGGATTGGATTGTTTTGGGGGAAAAGACCATACAGCGAGGTCATCAGTCTCATCGGATTAGGAAAGGACGGGGAAGGAAGTAGGCCATGCCCTTTCAAAGGAACCATCCCAGCTTTTACCTGGAGTGATTTGGGGAAATCACGGAAAACCTAAATCAGGATGGCCGGACTTGGGATACCTTACTGGACCAGCAACGTACAAGCATACAGAATAACAAAAAAATGCTACCACTAAGAGGGCAAGAGCACACCCCAGACCACCTGGATGCACGGCCATCACCAGAACCCCCAAAACGGTTCACACCACAACACTACGACAAGAACGTCAAAACACACAAGACAATTGTAAATTAATTATTAATATAAACAAACATAAGAAGAAAGCAAAATGTAAGAGAATTAGATTTAAGTTAATTTTCAGTTAACTTTAAGAATTGTAATGCCGCTAATCACATTAATAACAAAACAACAAAGGAAAAAATATAAATGTACAAATATTGTAACTAAGTATTTAAAAAGCAGAAAAGTACTGAACTATTAATAAAAAAATAAAGACTATGTATAACCTAAAAGGCTAAATGGCTGAAAAGATCAGCCAAGATGTCCTGAAACAGCCTACCCTCCACCTTCAAAGGAAGAGGGGAGGGGAGAGGAGGGGGGAACCACCTATCAGCCAGTCATTAGGAACTCCTGAAGATGGTGTCACCTTGCTGAAATAGTGCTCCTTTGGGACTACCCCATCCAGTTGAATACTCAAGAAATATTCAGGACATAGTCACTTGTTCCCCAGAGACAGGCGCACTACCACTTGTCAGGGACTACAATTGATGAACTCTGAGATAGAGCTGAAATAGCATGGAGTGCCGTATCGGTATCTGTCGTCCAAGCTCAGTTCCAATTGGTGGCCAGTCAGGGTAGTACCACTTTTGTTGCCGTAGATGGCAACTTCGTGTATTGATTTTGCATCCTGTATATCCCCAAGCCAAGAGTCTTGCCACAGTGGTAACACCATTTCCCATCAGACCACCTTAGTTAAACACTGTCTCGCTCTGGGTCTGACGAGTGCTGTTGGCAACCGGTGTGCAACTAGCCCTTGTGAGGCCAACTTAGAAGCTACTCGACTGACAAATAATGGCACTGATCACGAAAACTGACAACGGCTAGGAGAGTGATGTGCTGACCATATGCCCCTCCATATCCGCACTCAGTGACGCCTAAGGACTGAGGATGATAGGTGGCGGCCTTCAAGTCCTGTTTGGATGGTATTTGTGTCCTTGTATATCTCCAAATCACCTAAAAATCCATACATATTATAAAAATGTGTTTATGTACAGTGACTTGACAGAAGTGATGCACGTACACAGTGGCTATAGTATCGCGTACACAAGGTATAAAAGGGCAGTGCATTGGCGGAGCTGTCATTTATACTCACGTGATTCATGTGAAAAGGTTTCCGACGTGATTATGCCAGCACTACGGGAATTAACGGATGGGATGGTACTTGGATCTAGGCGCATGGGACATTACTTTTAGGAAATCGTTAGGAAATTCAATATTTCGAGATCCACTGCCTCTAGAGTGTGCTGAGAAAACTAAATTTCAGGCATTATCTCTCAGCATGATCAATACAGTAGCTGACAGGCCAAGTCACTAAATTTAACATGGTCGGGATAGGGCGTTCTAACTCACCTTAAAAATTCTATTTCTCTGCTTATTCCCACTGTGGCTTTGAAAATGCTAGGCATTGCCACAGAAGTTTTGCTCGTACGGCCGCTGTCTGTTGCTTCGAAAATTGTTCCTATATTCAAAGTTATTACCAGAATCGTTTTGCCAAAATGATTTCGGCAGCTGTTGCGGCAAAGGCTGACTTATGTGTTGTCCTGAGTTAGCATATTGCTTACTAGATTGTCAAAAATTGTGATTCAGCTGTTGGTAGTAATTAGGAAAACTTTGGTTCTGCTGAAAATGCTGTTGTTGATTACCATTGAAATTCTGATTGTTGTTGTCAAGATTTCTTTTACATTTTTCATTCCCAAAATAGTTACCCTTACTGCGATTGAAAAACGTAACAGAATGACCACCGTTGTGTTTGTAGTGAAAATTACGAGTGTTGTTAGAAAAGTTATTATTATTCTTCTGTCGAGAAAATGACTGATCAATTTCAAGTAATTGTAAAACGTCACGAAACACATGTACTCGTATGTTAGATGTTTGTTGACCTGCTCTTACGCACTTTTCAGATTTCCTGGAAGTTTTGAAATGCAGAGGTGAATCAAACCTGACGCGCTGTATGGCTCAGTTAAATGCTGGTTTTGTTGTACCATGTATTCAAAGTATTCTGTTCACTTCTCAAAACTGAAGTTGTTGAAATTTGGTAAATTAACTAATCTGTCTTTTACTGCGCGCTGTGTCGTCTCAGACCAGTACGCTGCGAGGAAAGTGCTTTGGAATTCCTCAACCGAAGACATTGGCGTGCAATAGGTCGCATTCTCGTCAACAATTCCCCCTTCAAAAAGCTGCAAATAATTTCTAATTTATGAGAGACAGGCCAGTTTGGCGGCAAAGAGAAGGTGAATTGCTGAATACAGTCCAAGGGATGTAGACAATTAGGACCATTACGAAACACTATGAATTTCCTGACAGATAAAAAGTGCATGTAATCGAATCCATCGGTTATAAAATTATCAAAAGAATGCCGTCGGTTGAAAAAGATGCGAGAGTTGTCATGTGATTGTAAAAAGTCTTTTTCTCTGACCCGTTTAGTAATCTGAGGTTGCGGAGAATGTTCTATATTCTGATCGGTACAATGCGTGACAAAATTATGTGAGTAGTCCTGAGAAATGGTATCGTTCTGATAGTCAGAAAGGTGAGCATTATTTTTATTAAAACCCTGTTTGATTTGGTGATTAATTTGCACTTGTCCCTGTCGAAAGTTTTCAAGTGGCTGATATTCTTCAGTGTCAGTTAAGTGCACCGGATGTGTGCCTTCAGACTGATTGACATGGTTTAATTTTAACTGCGCGTCTGCGTCGGCGAGTTCATCATATTCCGTTCTGATATTGTCGTATTGGTAGTGGATTTTAGTAATATCAGCTTTAAGTGCATGTAACTGTACAGCTTGACTACACGTTTTCTTTTGCAGAGTAGCAACAATTTCACTGGGTACCGACATTCTAATTTTAGCAATAAGAAAGGCTTTGTCTGTTGAGTTTCAGAACTGGTACTAAGTTGTACATCAACGGCTACTTCTCTATCTGAAACACGCTGGTTGAGGTTGTCATGAGCTATAATTAGTTCGCTTAAACGAGATATGACATTGGTAACCTCGGTTGAAACATTGTTTATACGGTGTGTTAAAAGTTTAGTGGCTGTCTTTTAAATCACCAAAGAGTGCTTTCTGATTATCACGCAGCGCATCTAAGGATTTTTTTGCTCTTTGAATTTGTGATTAAGCTGTTCCAAATGAGTATCCTGTGCATCGAAACGTTCTATACGAGATTCATGATATCATTAAGTTCTAGAAACTGCTTTGTGAGTGACTCGTTACTGTTTTGAAGTTCGTCAAAACGAGTGGATTGTTCATCAAAATGTTTCGTGAATGTCTTGTTTTCTTTAAGTCCCTCAGCAAAACGGGTGGATTGTTCCTCAAAACGTTTATTATTTTCGTCAGATAATGTCTTAATAGCTTGCAACAGGAGTTCAAAATCTGATTGAGAAAAATAATGTGACAGAATTGTCGGAAAAGTTTTGCCGAGGGTCTTTAGTCAAAGAGAGTGAATCTTCCATATTTATCTGTGTGCAGTTACTATACTCAGAAAATAAAATATCGTTATTACCACAAACATTATTACCAGAATGCGGAGTCATGTCAGGATCAAGGATGTCTACAACGTTAGTGCATTGACTGTCTGGTTGCAAAGACACAGCGTCTTGCAATATTACATTAGAAATATCGTTAGTATTAGTAGCAACAGAATGATCAGCAAAGGTAATGGTGCTTTCGGTTGCATTTTGCAAATCAGATTTTAGCGAATTCATAGTAGTGCGTGCTTTACTGACGAATGTAGTACGTGACATGGTAATATAAAAATATAGAGACAAATCACAAAATTAATGTAAAAGACAACGTCGAGAACAATAGAAGTCAAATGGGAAAAGAGACGTACAATGTTAGTAGACAAATTCGCGTAGCGCCATAATTAAAAGTAAGATGGAGCAGTACACAATTCCTGACTGTTTATCAAAATATTCTTACGTCGTCCGTATTGTACAAGGACATCGCCAAATGAAAGTTCTCTTTAAATAATAAAAATATGACTGACGTACTCTGTTTTGAATAATAAGAGCTGTGCAGAAGTAATAATAAATCGTAACAGAAAATTGAATTGTCGTAATGAGAAAGCAAGCCTTCAATACTGGTAAAGTGAATACTCTGACTGCAAGAATTTTGAACAGTATAAACTGCTTGAATAATGAACTTTGACGTAAAATCTACGACAATTAGTGTTGCAAAACTGATCCCGGAACTAAAACTGATACACAACACAGAAAAATCTAACTCTCTCTGAATGACATTAAGTTGGCCTTGATTGAATAAAAAAACATCAAAATATTTAGTCCTTACCTCTGTTCTGCGCAAATCTGTGTAACGCGTTGCAGTATTGCTCTGTCTTGCGCGCCGCTATGCGACAGCCTGGAAATTACTATATCTCCATAGACACTCGTGAGGTGCAATCAGTTCTCTGTTAGATGCAAATCGAAGTATTTTTGGAAAACGCTTGGTTCCTTTTCTACTTTTGAGAAAACCATGATCAACTACAAATTCTAAGGGAAAGGTTACCATTACATAATCATCTTAATTAAACACATCGAGAAACTGAGACTTTACATTTGAGACACAACATTACAACTGCTTCCTCACTTTAACACAGCTGCTGCCCTATGTGCACACCAAAGATGATAACCTAACCCTGCGATATAGCTTACAACATCGCTGCTCGCTCACATGTAACAGCTCGAGAGCAAAGTTATGACATCGTTGTAAAATCGGTTGATACTCAAATGACGTCTATCAGGTGCGTGCTTCGCTTCGCGATCGAAAGATTTTTAACAGCGTATGACTGTTTCATGACTGTATTGCTTGCGCTATGGGGAAAAAAAAGCGACCATTTAGTTAGTTCTTTTCGGTGTTTTTTCAAGACCTATATCTTCCCAAACAGAGCATGATGAGCAAGAGAGATCCAACCCCTGCAAACTGAACTTTTTATAAATACCTTCTGCTATGTAATGGAATTTCCTGTCGCGAGAACCATTCTCTCGTAGCTGCCAATTTCCATGTAGGGGGGGGGGGGGGGAGGGGATGGGAGGGTTGGAGCCTCACCAGAGGGGAGGAGTTAATTAATGCCATTCGAATAACTCAGGCCTGAAAGTGTACCTGTATTAGCGAGGGGAGGGTTGGAGGTTTCCTGAGGGATTGGGAGGAGTAGGGGTGGGGGAGGGGTGGGGAAACATTACGTTAAGCACCTGTCAATCAAAAGGAGGGATTATCGCCAGAAGGTCATACTAAACTTAGCAGAACAATAGGTTAAGGACCTGTCAATCAAAAGCGAACAATAGATTTGCCCCTAAATGTATACTTGCCCCTGAATGTACGCAACCCGCACTATAGCTTGCATCATTTAGGACAGCACTTGTTTGCATAGAGGCGAAGCGATTCGGAAGCGTGGAGAGCATGAGGTCTACGCATGTCCATGTTGCTGAACTGTGTTGCTACAGACAACAGATACGTTCATTTGCCTTTGGTACATCGTTTTATACGTTCTAATCTATGAGGAAATAATACATTTTATAACCGGTGTCGGTCAGTCGTCTACATAGATAAATCTTACTTCACGTCTTGAGTTTGTATCCATTGCTCCACAGCAACTGTGTGACATCACCAGGCGAGAACAGCTGACGCAGCTTTGTGAAGACACGTATAATTTTTCGCAAAACGACGATTTATTGCGATTTGGACTGTAATTAAAAATGAAATACACAACAAAATTAAATTCAAACTCAAACCAAAATCATTATATTTGTTTGACAACTTCTTCTGCCCCAAATAATATTTTAAAATGTGTATAATGCACGTATCTTTGTGTGTATCACTGCAATTCAATATAAATCACTATGTGCACAAAAGAATTATTGGTAGCAAAGCCTAGTGCAAAAGACTATCGTAAAAATTATCAGTATGTTACCATATATTTCAGTGTCTACAGACATTGTGAATTTAAAGTAATTTGTTCGGCATTAAAGTGGCAGGACGCATTTATGATTCACCGAACAATCAAACAATCAAACAATTAACCATATTCTGTGAATAACTGACCAATAACGTTGAAAACCACCGATATCTCGTAAGGTAACCCTCCCTTCCATTTTAAGTCATTTTCCAATTCGTCCCTTGAAAATGACAGAGGTTTACTTTTCGAAAAATTGGAGTTTTTGACGAATTTATCCAGCCATATTCTCGCGAGCAATTAGAGCATACAGCATGCTGGAAGAAGTTTAACTTCTCCATAGGCAATGTGTTGAACGTTACAGTCTGAATACTCCATAGGCTACATATTCCCAATCAATTACAGCTTGTACTATGTATGACAAAAACGTTTTTAGACCATGAGTCTTTGAAACCAAGTCTTTATTTTGTTTCAAAGTCTACATCGTAATACTGTCTGCTATCCAATTCCATGTCTGAACCATCTGATTGGAAATTTAGGATGATAGGTTCAAGGCTTTTATTCATATTCACCTCCCTGTCGTCCACCTGCTCAGCTGGGTGGTAACGTGCTTGCCTCCCATGCACCAGGCCTGGGCTCAATTCCCGGCCGGGTTGGAGATTTTCTCCTCTCTTGGACTGGGTGTTGTGTTGTCCTCATTATCATTTCATCCTCATCATTGGCCGCAAGTCGCACACTGTGGCGCCGATTGAAATAAGACTTGCACTTGGTGGCCGAACCCAGCTGAACCACCCTGGCCAACAATGCCACGTGATCATTTCATTTTCACCTCCCTGTCAAAGTCTTATTTCTGTAACATTTCAGTGAATGGCACAGAATGTGCCAAAGCTGAATGATGATGCTATCTATTGCTTTGTCGTGCACAAGCGGTTTGTCTATTATTTTGATTTTAAAGGTCCCCCACCCCCCCGCCGCCTCACCTCTCCCCTCCACCTAGCTTGTAACCTCTGAGCAAATTCATTCTGTCGGATTATGCTGACAGTCACATGTGGGCAAACGCAAAACTGTGTGACCACATCACATGCAGGAAAGTCAAATTTGTACATTCTGTAGCTTGCCTTTTATAAATCAATGTCGCCGGCCGCAGAGGCGCTACAGTCTGGAGCCGAGCGACCGCTATGGTCGCAGGTTCGAATCCTGCCTCGGGCATGGATGTGTGTGATGTCCAATAGGTTAGTTAGGTTTAATTAGTTCTAAGTTCTAGGCGACTGATGACCTCAGAAGTTAAGTCCCTTAGTGCTCAGAGCCATTTGAAACATTTTTTTTTTTTTTTTTTTTTTTTTTTTTTTATAAATCAGTGTCCTTCAGGAGTTCAGCATAAGTCTGGCTTATATTGTCGGGCTAATTTTATTTTTCAGCCAGAGCACAATACCCCCACTCTGCTGTTCGTACTTGGTCTTTTCTCTGTAACAGCTTTAATGATAACTGGCATGGTAATTACAATGACTGACTTTGAAGCAAGGTAGGGCAAGAATTGTTCAGCGAACTACATTTTGAAAGTGACAGCGTTCATTTCCGAGTGATAGTCGCCACTATTTT
This sequence comes from Schistocerca serialis cubense, assembly GCF_023864345.2. Taxonomy (NCBI): domain Eukaryota; kingdom Metazoa; phylum Arthropoda; class Insecta; order Orthoptera; family Acrididae; genus Schistocerca; species Schistocerca serialis. The sequence goes on along the minus strand of NC_064638.1, from coordinate 287,579,147 downwards.
TGTTACATCTACACTTAAAGGCCAAAGAAACTGGTATTGGCATGCATATGTAAACAGGCAGAATACGGTGCGGCATTTGGCAATGCCTATATAAGACTACAAGTGTCTGGCGCACTTGTTATATCGGTTACTGCTGTTACAAGGCAAGTTATCCAAGATTAAAGTAAGTTTGAATGTGGTGTTATAATCGGCACACGTGCCATGAGACACATCATCTCCGAGGTAGCGATGAAGTGGCGAATTTCCTGTACAACCATTTCACGAGTCTACCATGAATATTAAAAATCCGGTAAATCATAAAGTCTACGACAGTGCAGCTGCCGGAAAAAGATCCTGCAAGAATGGGACCAACAATGACTGAAGAGAATCGATCAATGTGACAGAAGTGCAACCCTTCCACAAACTGCTGCAGATTTCAGTGCTGGACGATCAACAAGTGTCAGTGTGCGAACTATTACAACGAAACAGCATCGATAAGGGCTTTGGAGCCAAACACCCACTTGTGCACCCTTGATGACTGCATGACACAAAGTTTTACCCCTCTCTCGGCCCTCAACACCGACATTGGACTGTTGATGACTGGAAACATGTTTCCTGGTAGGACGAGTTTCGTTTGAAATTGTATTGAGTGGATGGACGTGACCAGGTATGGAAACAACTTCATGAATCTATGGGCCCTGCATGTCAGCAAGGGACTGTTGAAGCTGGTTGAGGCTCTGTAATGGTGTGGGGAAAGTGCAGCTGGAGTGATATGGGACCCCTGATACATCTAGATACGACTCTGACATCTGACACTTACGTAAGCATCCTGTCTGACCATCTGCATCTATTCATGTCCATTGTTCATTCCGACAGTCTTGGGCAACTCCAGCAGGACAATGCGATACCCCACACGTCCAGAATTGCTATAGAGTGGTTCCAAGATCACTCCTTTGAGTTCCGCTGGGCACCAAATTCCCCAGAAATGAATATTATTGAGCAAATCTCGAACGCCTTACAACGTGCTGATCAGAAGAGTTCTCCACCCCCTTCGTACTATTTGTGGACAGCTCTGTACGATTCATGGCGTCAGTTACCTCCAGCACTATTTCAGATATTAGTTGAGTCTATGCCACGTCGTGTTGTGGCACCTCTGCATGCTCGTGGGGACTCTACACGAAATTAGGCAGGTGTTCCAGTTTCTTTGGCTCTTCAGTGTAAATACAAGTTTGCTCTCAGGAACCAAATCAGAAGAAGAGCCAGCATGCATAATAAGTATCTGAGAACCTTTTCCTATGGAAACTTTATAACTGCCAGTACTGTCACACATTTTGCAGGAGGTATTCATGGAATGGTCCTGATTCACCCATGTTTCATTGAGCAAATACACTGTACAACTACCTACACTTCTTGTATCATGCATCTTTATAAGGGACATGGTTCGCGCAGGTTGTTCTTTCAATTAAAAACTCTCTTCTTAACCGTGACCAATGTACTTTAAAAATCTTTACATTGACGAAGCACTATCTTTGAAGCCAAATGGTTCAAATGGCTCTGAGCACTATGGGACTTAACATCTGAGGTCATCAGTCCCATAGAACTTAGAACTACTTAAACCTAAGTAACCTAAAGACATCACACACATCCATGCCTGAGGCAGGATTTGAACCTGCGACCGTAGTGGTAGCGCGGTTCCAGACTCAAGCACTTAGAACCGCTCGGCCACACCGGCCGGCCTTTGAAGCCAGTTTGCTCAGGTATTATTGTAACGAGTTTTTATGAGGTCGAGTGTTCACTTCCTATATACATTTCGAAAATGGAGCGCTTCAAAATGTCGTTGTCAAAAGCATCTATTTGTATTACAGGTTGCCTGCGATTTTGATGCTTTTCGGGCAACACGAAGACAAATTTTCCTGAGGTTTATACAGCTCCAACACTTTTGTTTACTGTTCTCTCTACAGTCCTATTCGGGAGGTCGTTCTTGGGCCTTCAAAACGTCAAAAGTAGAAGTCTCGCTTTCAGATTCAGTTTTGAAAAACTAGAAAATGCAGGACATAAACCTCCTCGGCTGCTTGTGAAGGATCTACATGATATCTCTGCAATTCATAATTAAGTGCCTGGCAGAGGGTTCATCGAACCGCCTTCATGCTATTTCTCTACCATCCACTCTCGAACAGTGCACAGGAAACACAAACACTTTAATCTTTTTGTGTGAGCTCTAATTTCTCTTATTTTATTACAATGACCATTCCTCCATGTACAGATGGGCGCAATCAAAGTATTTTCACACTCTGAGGAGGATGTTGGGGAATGAAATTTCATGAGAAGATTCTGCCACAACGAAAAAGTCTTTCTTTTGACGACTGCCACCCCAGTTCACGTATCATATCCATGGCAGTCCCTCCCCTATTTCGCAATAATACAAAACGAGCTGTCCTTCTTTGAACTTTTTTGGTCAATCCTACCTGCTGTGGATCCCACACCAGACAGAAATACTCCAGAAGAGGGCGGAAAAGCGTGGTGTAAGTAGTCTCTTTAGTAGATCTGTTGCATTTTATAAGCGTTCTACCAATATGTTGCACTCTTTGGACTGATTTTCACACAACATTATCCATGTGATCGTTGTAATTTCGTTATTCTTAACTTAGTATTTAGTTGAGTTTACAACCTTTAGATTTGTGTGTTTTATCCTGTAAACTGAAATTTAGCGGATTCCTTTAGCGGATTCCATGTGGATGACTACAGATTTTTCATTATTTAGTCAACCGCCACTTTTCTCATCACACAGTTACCTTGCCTAAATCGTTTTGTAATTTGTTTTAGTCATCTGATGACGTTATAAAGCGGTAAATCACAGTATCATCTGCAAACAGTCTAAGATGGCTGCTCAGATTCTCTCCAAATTCGTTTATTAGATCAGAAACAACAGAAAGCCTGCAACACTTCCTTGCAAACGCCAGATATCATTTCTGTTTCACTCGATGACTTTCTGGCGATTACTACATACCTGCGACCTTTCTGACAAGAAATCATGAAACCAGCCGCTCAACTAAGACGATACTCTGTAGGCACGCAGTCTAATTAAAGTTGCTTGTGAGAAGCTTTGCGGTTATTGCCGTCGCCTGGCATTCACATTAGGAAATTGCCGTAAAACGTTTACGGACACACATTCATAGCTAAACTACTACAAGAAAGTAAGACTGACATATGAATGAATAATTCGGTCGTTCTGCGAATGATTACCTTGTCGCGAAATTTGGCAACAGTGCAGCTCGCAGGAGGGAGATTCTCGCAGTCTAGTTTGTAACTCACGGCTAGCCAACGCGGAGAGAAAATGAACCGTATTGGCTGCTAGCAGTTAATGGAGGGGGATGCGCAGAACGGCTGAAAACAGGGCCGCCTTCCTACATGATGTAAACTATAAAAAATGTCCTGATGTCCTGTTGTTCCACTACTACAGTTTCTGAAATAACCTTTTTTTCCAGCAATAGAGGTGGATTTCGTACAATCGTTGAAAAATTCTGATGAAGGTGAACGAGTAGGAGATCACAATCGATATTTAGTTTGAGGATGCAGCAGAAATATCTCTCATTGTCCCCAGCAAAAGATGGCGAACGTGAAGGAGACGGGCGCGGCGACAACGAGACCAATGTTTCCTTCTTCTGTGATGTCGCAAGTTTGTTGTGTCTTCCCGCTTTTAACCTTTTAAAAGCAAATGGAGCATTGTACTTCACTGCGACTGCACTTTGTGAAATACTTCAAAGCTAGGGATGGCACCATTCTGAAATACAACTCATGCCGGAGGACGGCAGCGAGGAACTACTCTAGAGCCGAGGTTAGGGTAAGACTTGCACACAGCACGTACAGGGTGTCCAGAAAAGGACTCCCTGATTTCAAAATTAAATATCTCGAAAACAAAGATCGATATAGGAATGCAGTAAACGGTATGTTTATTGTGAAAGCTGTAAGAAGTTTATACAGCAGTTTGAAATAATAGTTACAAAAGCTGCTAACAGATGGCGCTGTAATCGCCATACGTAATGCCTAGTATAAATAGTGATCCGAAGCCCAGAGCGATCAGTCCCACTACTGAAACGTGAAAGGAGGTTAGCGTACCGAAGGAAGAGATTAAAACCATGTACTCCATTGAACAACGCGTTTGTCTGGTGCTAGAGTACCACAGGATAGAAGAGAGTCCTACGGCAACAAGGCGAAGTTTTCAAGCACGATTTAATGTTCCAAAAGGACCCGATGCGAAAACCATTCGTACGCCACAGTTTCTGGAATTATTCAGCGAAATCCAATGTCATCCGTCCGTAGAATTGCATCTGACACTGGTTTGAAGCGTTCCAGCACGCAGAAAATACTGAGAAAGAGCCTACACGTTTCCAATCAAAATTCAAACGCACCAGGCCATACCCATACGAGCTGTGCAACAAAGGGTTGCCTTTGCTAATCTGATGCTCACAATGATTGATAGTGAAGGATTTGATGTTGGCTGCATCTGGTTTACAGATGAAGCACACTTCCACCTGAATGGATACGTGAATAAGCAGAACTGGTGATTTTGGGGTTCCGAAAAGCCATATTGGTGTGAAGCGAAACCCCAATATTCTCCTAAAGTTACTGTGTGGGCTGCAGTATGCAGCAGAGGCATTATTGGCCCTTTTATCATTCGAGAAACGGTCACTGGTGCACGGTACGTTGCAATTTTGGAACAATTTGTCGCCACACAGCAAGCGTTAGAGGATCGACCAGGTACTAAATGGTTTATGCAAGATGGAGCCCGACCACATCGGACCGAACAAGTGTTTCGCTTTCTTGAGGAATACTTCGGGAATCGAGTCATTGCTTTGGAATATCCTAAATTTACTGGTGCAGGCATGGATTCGCCTCCATATTCGCCGGATTTGACTCCCTGTGACTTATTTTGTGGGGCATAGAGAAAGACATTGTTTACCCGAAGCATCCCGCCACGCTGGACGAGCTTGAATCGGCGATCTCTGTGGCATGTGAATCCATTTCGGTTGAGACACTACGAAATGTGATGGCGAATTTCATTCTTCGTTTGCGCCACCTCTGTAGTGCCAACGCTGAAAATTTTGAAAACATTGTGATGTGATTGTTTGCAAAGATTGTTTTCATACGATTATTTCACTTATGTATGCTGATATGAGCTGTACAGCGTACAGCACCATCTGTTAGCAGCTTTTGTAACTATTATTTCAAACTGCTGTATAAACTTCTTACAGCTTTCACAATAAACATACCGTTTACTGCATTCCTCTATCGATCTTTGTTTTCGAGATATTTAATTTTGAAATCAGGGAGCCCTTTTATGGACACCCTGTATGTGCGTACCACCTAATACTCCACGCCACACTCGAACACATACGTTATTGTCTCTGCAACGCTGTGCCGATTTTTATGTCATGTGTTTGTTGCTGGTTCCTAACTGTGGACGTTGTTATTAAAATAGTGCTGATCGCTTTTCCCAGTTGCTATAATAATATAATATTTAAAATCAATGAAAATTTTACGAATAACCATTACTCGTTTTCAGAAAAAGAGTTTTGTTTAAAAATAAAAAATTTGCGATTCTGCTATTGCAAACTGATGTGCCGGTGTTTTTCATACGGTTATTAATAAAACTATAAAAAGATCCTGTTACTACTGAAACCAAATAAATACCGCAAATGTCGATTATTCAGATGTTATTCGGGATCGGTTTCAACCGGACGGATTTTTCCCGTCCCTATTTGTCATGACTAGTTAAGCAGCTATTTCTACATCGTCGACGCATCTCGATTACACAATCCTTGCTCTTTATCTGCGCTGGATTTTCCTCTGTGGGTCTTGTGGCTGCTCCTATTGAGAGCGATAAGACCAGCAACCTATGGCACTCCATGCAGGTACGCGGTTAATGACCACGTCACGTGGCGACGTCTGGTACCTTGAACTTCATGCTAAACTTGTGAGCATCGGGGGAAATTAATTACCGTACCATTTTTATCGTATCGGTAATAGCCATAATTAGGGATGCCTGAAAATAACTTATCAGCTGACCGTCATTTTGCAGCATGTGATTTATCATTTTTTAAAAGAAATGTGTATAAGGTGAGATAACAAAACAGACAATCGGAGCCGATAAGCCACAAATAAATATGATGACCCAAAGTTAATGAGAGTTCAATCGAAGTCCGCCCCCGATAGCTCAGTGGTCAGCGCGACAGAATGTCAACCCTAAGGGTGCGGGTTCGATTCTTGGCTGGCTGGGAGATTTTCCCCGTTCAGAGACTTGGTGTTGTGTTATCCTAATCACCGTCATTTCACCCCCATCGACGCGCAAGTCGCCGAAGTGGCGTCAAATCGAAATACTTGCACCCGGCGAATGGTCTACCCGACGGAAGGCCCTAATCACACGACATTTACATTTATTAACCTACATAAACTGTCCAGACAGCGTGCCAGGGTGTAAAATTTTGAATGCCTGGGGAATTAATTGTGTCTGAATTGACACCTCTTAGTACGTTATGTCCACTTCCTTTCTGATGAGCAACCTGACGTCTGCTAGAAACGTTTGGGTTGCGGTATCAGCTCTAGCAAGAGAAACTGAAATAACAGTGTGGTGTCACCGGCAGACACCACACTTGCTAGGTGGTAGCTTTAAATCGGCCGAGGTCCATTTAGTACATGTCGGACCCGCGTGTCGCCACTGTGTGATCGCAGACCGAGCGCCACCACAAGGCAGGTCTCGAGATACGGAATAGGACTCGCCCCAGTTGTATGGACGACATTGCTAGCGACTACACGGACGAAGCATCGCTCATTAGCCGAGCAGATAGTTAGAATAGCCTTCAGCTAAGTCCATGGCTACGACCTAGCAAGGCGCCATTAGCCTTACATAGTTTGATAGTTATCGAATGAAATGTCTCATCAAGAACGCTGTATACAAATGGTGGATTAAAGTTAAGTATTCCAGTAGCTACGTACTTTTCTTTATAGCCTTCAATAGTATCCTGTTTCAGACCATCAAGTCTGCCTGCTTGCTTAATGGCCGCCTCCCTTAAATAATGTGCGTAGTGTTGGCAATCTGTCAACACTACAAATGGCAACGAGGATTAAAAAAGGATTTCGCGTTCGTATAGCTCTAATTTCTGGCGACGTTACAAATCGCCTTCTTTCTCTTTGATTGATTTACTTGTGTCATGGCTTTGCCACAATCTCCCGATGTACTGTCCGAATTTTATCGCTTGCAGAATCAGCAGACGCAGGCGTTATTGGATGCCCTTGGACAGCTCGTCCAGGGTCAACGTGCCATTCAAACCGATGTGGGAGCCGCCGCTTCACCGCTACCGCAGCCACAACATGCAGTTGCACCGCCGTTTCGCAATTTTGACGCGGCGCAAGAATCCTGGACGGAGTGGTCACGCCAATTTGGATTTCATCTCGCCGCCTACAGAATTCAAGGTAATGAGTGGCAGCCTCACTTATTATCCTGTGTCGGTGCGTCCACCTACCGTGTGATAGTGAAATTGTTTCCCCGACGCAACGTAGCAACTCTGTCCTACGAAGAAATTTTGTCGGCATTGGACGCCTATTTCAAAGAAACAGTCAATGTCGTTGCAAAAAGGTATACGTTCTTTCGTACAAAACGTACGGCCGGTCAAACTAATAGGGAGTGGGTTGCAACATTGCGAGGCCTTAAAAGGGATTGTGCTTTTGAGTGTGAATGTGGACTCCCTTATTCAGATACTATGGTACGTGATGCAATAGCACAGAACGTTTCTGATGTTCGTATACGGGAGCAAATTTTGAAACTAGTTAATCCCTCCCTTCAGCAAGTGATAGACATATTAGATAGACAAGACACACTTGACTTTGCACAGGACTCATTTGCAACTTCGCCAGCCGTGTGTAACATTAACCGGCCCGCCGGGCGCGCTGCACGGCCCGGTAAACTGCCCTCGCACACGTCCGCGCAGCTGCCGCCACGCTCTAAACCAGGTGTGCCGCACCAGCATACAAATGCAGTGAAATCATGCCTGCGGTGTGCAACTAGACATTCGCGTGACAATTGCCCGTCACGCCAAGCTATTTGCTTTTTCTGTAATAAGAAAGGACATGTTCAAAGTGTTTGCCAGAAAAAGCTCAGATCAGACACTCTTCATCATTCCACGCCCTTTGCTTCGTGCCGGAATCGAACCAAGGACACTCAGGCTCTTGAACCTTCGCCCATGGACATTCATGTACTTAATTCCACTTCGTCCAGAGCCACTTTCTCTAACAGTGACTGTGTTCGTCCCACAAAACGTGTGTGTCGACGTCGCCGGAAATCGCGTCACGTCGCAAGTGCTGCTGTACCTGTATCAGTTCAAATTGCACGAGACAGTCGCTCTTGTCGTCGGCAGGACAATAAACTTTTTGTAGATTTGGACTTTAATGGCAAGGTCATACCGTTCCAGCTCGATACCGGAGCTGCAGTTTCATTGCTCAATCATGACACTTACAAACAACTGGGCAACCCTCCATTGCGTGCCGCAAATGTTCAGCTCACTAGTTATTCAGGTCAGAATATACCTGTGTTAGGACAGTGCAGCCTTCTTGCAACATACAAGGGACAAACAAAACTTGTGTCATTTTACGTTCTTCGTTCTTCTACTGCAGTGAACTTGTTTGGTTTAGATTTATTTCAGTTGTTTAACTTGTCTATTGTAAATCAGGTCCTATCAGTGAATCAGACTGTGCCTTCTGACAGTGTTTCTAGCCTATGTGAAGAATTTGCAGACATTTTTGCACCGGGCCTTGATTGCGCTAAGAACTATGAAGCACATTTGGAATTGAAAGTCAACGCAGAACCGAAATTTTTCAGAGCGCGCAATGTTCCTCACGCATTGCGTGATACGGTCGCGAGAACCTTACATGATTTGGACTCACAAGGTGTGAGTGAATGTGCGCAATGCCTCTTCCATTTCAGCTCCGCTTCATCGCTTACGCCGTAAGGTGTTCCGTTCGCCTGGACGACGGAATGCGAACGCGCCTTTCGCCAGTTGAAATCGGCGTTGCTTTGAAATGCTTGCCTTACGCCATTCGATCCCCGGAAACCCATTTTGTTGATGGTAGATGCATCGGATTTCGGGATCGGTGCTGTGCTTGGGCACAAAGTTGGCTCGCATGATCGCCCTATTGCCTTTGCGTCAAAATTGCTCTCGTCTGCGCAAAGAAATTATTCACAGATAGAGAAAGAAGCTTTGGCTCTCGTGTTTGGTGTTACTAAGTTCCATGATTTCTTGTATGGTCGTCACTTTACCATCATCACAGACCACAAACCTTTGACATCGCTTTTTCATCCGAACAAGCCTGTACCTCCGCGTACAGCGCAGAAATTCATTCGCTGGTCTATTTTCCTCTCGCAGTACCGCTACGATATCTTGTATCGGTCCACTGCTAAGCACGGAAACGCCGATGCGTTGTCCCGTTTGCCTGTTGCTGAGGATAAAGCATTCGATTCTTCCGAACTTGCTTGCATGTTCATTGATGCGGAAACCGATGAAGTGGTCGAATCGTTTCCGATTGATTTTCGTCGTGTAGCTACAGCCACAGCTGCTGACCCCGTCCTTGCTACCGTTTTGCGTTTTGTTGCTACGCAATGGCCTTTAAAGTCTCGGATCGAGGATCCGTTGGTTCGCCGATTTTTTGCTCACAAGGAGAGACTTTTTGTTCGACGTGGTGTTTTGTTGTTGCGTTCTGATAATGATCAGTCCAGAGTCGTGGTCCCACATTCGTTACAGTCCTCTGTCTTACGGCTTCTTCACCAAGGACATTGGGGTATAGTGCGAACGAAACACTTGCTCGTCAGCACTGTACTTGGTTCGGAATCGATGCTGCGATTACGAATATGTGTTCTTCTTGCATGGCGTGTGCCGAACAACAATCCGTACCGCCGTGGAAAGTCTTTGCATGGCCAAAAGCCACTTCCCCTTGGCAACGTTTGCACATCGATTTTGCTGGTCCATTCTGGAATGCTCGATGGTTGGTTCTGGTAGATGCCTTCAGTAATTTTCCTTTTGTTGTCCGGATGTCTTCCACGACGTCCTCTGCCACCATCCAAGCGTAGTCTGCTATCTTTTGCATTGAAGGTCTTCCGCAGACTATTGTTTTCGACAATGGCCCACAATTCATGTCCGCAGAATTTCAGTCATTCTGCCAGGCCAATGGTATTCAACATCTGACATCCGCGCCGTTTTCGCCTCAGTCAGAAGGTGCCGCTGAACGACTGGTCCGCACTTTCAAGTCACAGATGTTGAAGTTGAAAGAGTCGCATTCTCGGGAGGACGCGTTGTTGCTCTTTTTGTCATCGTATTGCTCTCAGCCCCGAGATGGTCGCTCGCCGGCTGAGTTTCTCCACAGTCGTCCTCATCGAACCTTGATGTCTTTGCTGCACCCGCCGCATCAGGTTCCTGTGCAGCGGCAGACTTCTGCTTTTGCTCCAGGCGACGTTGTATTCTATCGCAACTATCGCGGTTCACGGCGTTGGCTCGTAGGGCGCATTCTTCGTTGCCTCGGCCGCGCGATGTATTTGGTTTTGGGGGCCTCTGGTGAGGTGCGTCGGCATCTCAATCAGCTGCTCCTCTGTCGTCGCACGGGTTCTGCCGCTCCCCGTCTGCTTTCAGCGACGGTGCCGTCCGGTCAGCGCCCTGGGGACCCATCTCCTGGCTCGCCTCATCCCCAGGTGTTACCGACGATGCCTTCCATTTTGCCCCATGGCGACGCGCCGCCGCAGCCGCCGCCGCCGCCGCCTGTTCTCCCCCCGGCGCCGCCCGCATTCGACGCTTCGCTGCAGCCGCCAAGCGCCTCCCTGGGTCACGCGCTGCCGATCGCTTCCCGTGACCAGCTGTCCTCCGCCATGGAACTCTTGCCCGCTCCGGACCACATGACGTCTTCGCGCGTCGGATGCCCCGACGCAATGGAGGTCGACCCTTCGGCCCCTCCTGTCTCTTTACGGGCGCATACACCGCATGTTGACGTGCACCCTGGACTAGGTTTTCAGGCGTTTCCTAGCTCCCCTCGGACCGAATGGCCGGGTGCGGGTGGCACAACCTCGCCTGTTGTTAGGCTCCCCACCTCATCGCATACGTCAACATGGGGTCCTCCCCACGGCGGGCGGAAGCCTTATCACACGACCGTTCGCCGATTTGCGGGGGAGGAATGTGATGTCACCGCCAGACACCACACTTGCTAGGTGGTAGCTTTAAATCGGCCGAGGTCCATTTAGTACATGTCGGACCCGCGTGTCGCCACTGTGTGATCGCAGACCGAGCGCCACCACAAGGCAGGTCTCGAGATACGGAATAGGACTCATCCCAGTTGTACGGACGACATTGCTAGCGAGTACATGGACGAAGCATCGCTCATTAGCCGAGCAGATAGTTAGAATAGCCTTCAGCTAAGTCCATGGCTACGACCTAGCAAGGCGCCATTAGCCTTACATAGTTTGATAGTTATCGTATGAAATGTCTCATCAAGAACGCTGTATACAAATGGTGGATTAAAGTTAAGTATTCCAGTAGCTACGTACTTTTCTTCATAGCCTTCAATAGTATCCTGTTTCAGACCATTAAGTCCGCCTGCTTGCTTAATGGCCGCCTCCCTTAAATAATGTGCGTAGTGTTGGCAATCTGTCAACACTACAAAAAGCACAATTTGAAAGTGGCGTCAAGTCATATGCAGGGTTGGTGGCTATCGCTGGAACAATCGGTTTTCAGTTTAACCTGACAAAACCGCTGAATATAACCGGTTTCTGAAATAACATATTTATACATATTATTTCCTGTAATAAACGTATAAATCAACAAATATTGAAAAATTTTTATTCTTACAATTTCAAATGCATATAATCAAAATATTAAACAGCCAAATAAAACTGACTTTGTCCACCAATCGCTGCTGTTCTCGAAAAGCGATAAGTTGTTCAGTACTAAAAAAAGTCGCCAGTATTCTCCTATTTATTCTAATTTTTTGAAACTCTGCCCAGACATTACGTTGTAATCGGGGATCAAGGCAGTCCACAAGCTTCCACATGAAACAGCGGACGAAATACGGAGAGAAACCAGCCGTATACTGACAAAGGCGAAGTTACCAGCATCCAACATGACCAGCGCTGAGCGCAACGGGCGAGCACTACGTAATGATGAAAGCATTATGGTACTTCCCGCCGACAAGGGCAATGCCGCCGTAATTATGGAGTTCGAGGACTATGATACGAAGATCTGTGCACTACTGAACGAACATACTTATCGGAAGTTCCCACGCGACCCGACATCAAGAATAGTAAGAAAAACATCAGAACTTCTTAAGCGATCATCAGTGGAAGACAGCGTGGTTAAGAATCTTCTCCCATAGGCGCCTAGACTACCTACTGCTTATGATTTACCGAAGATACACAAGGACAGGACGCCATTTCGCCTTATTGTGTCCACAATAGGTCCTCCAACATACAAGCTGCCGAAGTACTTGGCCAAGCTACTCGCTCCACATGTGGGACACTGCGAACATCATATAAAAAACTCAGCAGAATTTATCAGCAGAATCAACCGTCTACGCCTTAGTGAGGACGATATTACGGTCAGTTTTGATGTAGTGGCGCTGTTTACGAATGTACCTATTAAAGATTCTTTGGATCTAATTTCCCAGTACTTTGCAAGTGACGTGGTCGAGCTATTTAGGCACACACTTACGTCCTCCTACTTCGTGTACAACGGCCAGTATTACGGTCAGACAGACGGCGTAGCAATGGGTAGCCCGTTGGCTCCAGCTGTTGCAAACCTCTTCATGGAGAATTTTGAGGATATTGCCATAGATACTGCGTCATTGAAGCCGACGTATTTCTTTCGATACGTTGACGACACGTTCGTCATTTGGCCACACGGATTTGACAAATTAGGTGAGTTTTTGAAACACCTCAATGGCATCAACAGTAATATCCAGTTCACCATGGACGTCGAAAAAGATAATGCATTGAACTTCCTCGACGTCCTTGTCCACCGTAAACGAAATGGGTGCCTTGGCCACAGCGTCTACAGAAAACCCACCCACACAGACCTCTACCTGCACGCCACCAGCCATCATCATCCAGCACAGAAGCACACAGTATTGCAAACATTGGTGCATCGTGCAAGAGTAATATCAGACGACGACAACCTGCCCCACGAACTGAGCCACCTACGCAACGTTTTCAGGAATAACGGCTACAGCACCCATCAAGTGAAAGAAGTGATTTCTGGGAAATATCAGAGTAAGACCACCGACGAAGAGCACCAAAAGAAACTTGCTTTGCTGACATTCTGTGGCCCTGTGTCGGGCAAGATAAGCCGCCTGTTGAAAAGACACAAGTTCAAATCAATCTTCAGGCCTCCAACGAAAATCCGTCAATTACTGAGACCAGTTAAAGACGCTGTAGGTCTCAGAACACCTGTAGTGTGGCCAGAAGTACATCGGAAAAACAGTACGCACTGTGGAACAACGCAGGAAAGAACATGAGAGGTATTATCGCCTACGCTATCCAGAGAAATCTGCGTTAGCTGAGCATGCGTTAGAAAACGGTCACCACATAAAATTTGGCAATACCTCTGTCGTGGCTCGCACTAACGGCTTCTGGGACAGTTTAATAAAGCAAGCTATTGAAATAAAAATTACCACAAACACCCTGAATAGAGACGGTGGCTTACAGCTCAGCGCTCCGTGGGATCCAACGATCGCGCGGTTGAAGAGGGCACATCGAACGCCGACTCAAAACATGCCCATATATGGCAATGTCACGGGCACCAGTGACGTCACAGCCGGCAGCTAGCGTAAATAAGGGCGCACCAACAGCCCACTGGCTGTCATAACACTTGACAATGGCCAAGGAGTGCTTGGCCGAAAGCGGTTGGAAACCCGAGAACATTTTATTCAAATGAAGCATTGCACTTCATTGTTACGTCACTTAGTGAGAGTATTTAGAAACTAGGTCTGGTACCATTCTGTAACACAACGAATGTCAAGCGACGACAGCGAGAAACTACCGTACATACCAGGTGGGGGCAGGCCTCGTACACTGCACGTATACACTGAAGTGCCAAAGAAACTGTTATAGGCATGCGTGTTCAAGTAAATAGATATGTAAACAAGCAGAATACGGGGCTGCGGTCGTCAACGCCTATATTAGACAAGTGTCTGGCGCAGTTGTTAGATCGGTTACTGCTGCTACAATGCCAGGTTATCAAGATTTAAGTGAGTTTGAACGTGATGTTATAGTCGACGCACGAGCGATGCGACAGAGCATCTCCGAGGTATATATGAAGTGGGGATTTTCCCGTATGACCATACCTCGAGTTTACCGTGAACATCTGGAATCCGGTAAAACATCAAATCTCCCACGTCGCTGCGTCCGGAAAAAGATCCTACAAGAACGGGACCAACGACGACTGAAGAAAATCGTCCAGTGTGACAGAAGTGCAACCCTTCCGCAAATTGCTGCAAATGTCAGTTCTGGGCCATCAACAAGTGTCAGCGTGCGAGCCATTGAAGAAAACATCATCGATAAGGGCTTTCGGAGTCGAAGGCCCACTCGTGTACTCTTGATGGTTGCACGACACAAAGCGTTACGCCTCGCCTGGGCCCATCAACTCCTATATTGGACTGTTGATGATTGGAAACATATTGCCTGGTCGGGCGAGTGTCGTTTCAAATTGTATCGAGTGGATGGACGTGTACGGGTATGGAGACAACCTCATGAATCCATGGACCCTGAAAGTCAGCAGGGGACTGTTCAAGCTGGAGGAGGCTCTGGATGTGCGGTTGGAGTGATATGGTACCCCTGATACGTCGAGATATGACTGACAGGTAACAGGTACGTACGAATCCTGTCTGATCACCTGCATCCATCATGTCCATTGTGCATTCCGACAGACTTGGGCAATTACAGCAGGACGAGGCGACTCCCCACACGCCCAGAATTGCTACAGAATGGCTCCAGGAACACTCTTCTGAGTTTAAACACTTCCACTGGCCACCAAACTCCCCAGACATGGACATTATTGAGCATATCTTGGATGCTTGCAACGTGCTGTTCAGAAGAGCTCTCCACTCTTATGGTTTTATGGACAGCCCCGCAGGATTCATGGTGTCAATTCCCTCCATGACTACTTCAGACGTTAGTGGAGCCCATGCCACATCGTGTTGCGGCACTTCTGGGTGCTTGCTGGACCCTACACGATATTAGGCAGGTTTACCAGTTTCTTTGGCTCTTGAGTGTACGTGAACCTTAGGCCTCGACACACGGCAACAGGGGCATTATTGTCTCACCAATGCCGTTCCAATTTTTATCCTACGTATTTGTTGCTCGTTTCTGACGGTATTATTAAAATACCACTGATCGCTTTTCCCATTTCTGTAATAAATCAGTGTTTCAAACCAATGCAAGTTTCATGAATAAAAAATCACTTCGTTTCTAGAAAGGATTATTTTGAAACGAAAAATTTTGGCACTGATGCTATAGGAAATTGATATTTCCGTTTGTTTAGTCGGTTATTAGTAAAAAATAAAAAAAATTACGTGTTATAGCCGAGGCCAAACAAACTCTGAAAACTATCGCTTATTCAGAAGCAAAATACCGATATCGGTTTTATCTGGTCGGTTTTTCCCGTCCCTAGTCAAATGCCGGCTGACATGCTAGAGTAGTGGCGTGCCAAAGAACGCACCTCCAAGATATGGACGTATTCACTCCAGAAGTCACTGTACAGTTGGCGGCAGAGGTACTGCGTACATTTTTTGGTGAATTTCCGCCCTACTCCACTTAAGTATAGAGTGCCAGAAAAATTGCTGTCTACTTGCTCTCGTACGTTTCCTGATCTCTCTAATTTCATTCTCGTGATTCGTACGAAGGAAGAAACAGAATTCTTGCACGATCTTCTTCGATTACCTAATCCAAAAGGGATTTAGGAAGGATAACGTCACAGTTGTTTCAAAGTCCCCCGTTTGACTTCGTAAGGGCTACCAATCTCGTTCGATACCAGCAGCGCGTCTCCAATCACATTTGATGTATTCTGTTACGTCTACTTTATAAGAACTCTGGACCCTGGAAAAGTCTGTAAAACTGGTCGCAGCTCGTCTTCTATGAGAGTTTCTTTACAGATGGACCGTACTTTTCCAGAACCTGTAAGATGATTCTCTCCTTTTTCTTACTAAATCTCCAGAAGTATCTCAGTTTACGCAACAGCGGGGTGCTCGTTGACATGAAACTTTCTGGCAGATTAAAACTGTGTGCTGGACAGAGACTCGAACTCGTCAAAGGTCCCTAGCTCGGATCTCGGTCCGGCACACAGTTTTAATCTGCCAGAAAGTTTCCTGTTTCATTATAGTTGGAGAGTACGTAGAGGATGGAATAAGAGGTGTACAGTATGACTGGTGGTGCTACTACAGGGACGAAGACAACTTGTCCTTGGATTATTTTAGCGAGTCGTCGCCTGGGATTTCTAGTTACCTGTTTTGACCCAAAGCTCTCATAGTTGATGACCCTTGCAGAGACAGTGTAAGCGCCATCGGATTATCTGGAAAACGCGATTATACATCCTGTAATTTTTAACTGATGAAAGCGGGAACCTATATTAATTGAAATAATGTTCTTGGATGCTCTTATGATGTGTTTGATTGTCGGCCGCTGTGGTCGAGCGGTTCTAGGCGCTTCAGTCTGGAACCACGCGGCTGCTACGGTCGCAGGTTCGAATCATGCCTCGGGCATGGTTGTGTGTAATGTCCGTAGGTTAGTTAGGTTCAAGTAGTTCTAAGTCTAGGGGACTGATGACCTCAAATGTTAAGTCCCATAGTGCTTAGAGCCATTTGAACCATTTTTTTGTGTTTGATTACGAAAACACCGCTATCTGACAATAATCAAACAATCCACCGCCTTTGACTCATAACTAGATATTTCCTGAGGATATGGCCTTACGACAGAACTAAATCGAAAGGTGTCCTATCGGCGACTGGGGACAATGGCGCGCAGTCTAGATGTCGTACTTACAATTTGGGAACATCGTACTTCTCGTACAACTTCGTTAACTTAAACATTATTCATTTGTTTATTGAAATGATTGCTTTCTTGCGCCGTAGTATTGTTATAAGAACGTGTTTATGATCAGTAGGCGTCTCCTAACATCTACAATGGTATTTACTGTCATCCACCACATAGATCGTGAAACAGTGTGTAATACACTCCTGCAAATTGAAATAAGAACACCGTGAATTCATTGTCCCAGGAAGGGGAAACTTTACTGACACATTCCTGGGGTCAGATACATCACATGATCACACTGACAGAACCACAGGCACATAGACACAGGCAACAGAGCATGCACAATGTCGGCACTAGTACAGTGTATATCCACCTTTCGCAGCAATGCAGGCTGCTATTCTCCCATGGAGACGATCGTAGAGATGCTGGATGTAGTCCTGTGGAACGGCCTGCCATGCCATTTCCACCTGGCGCCTCAGTTGGACCAGCGTTCGTGCTGGACGTGCAGACCGCGTGAGACGACGCTTCATCCAGTCCCAAACATGCTCAATGGGGGACAGATCCGGAGATCTTGCTGGCCAGGGTAGTTGACTTACACCTTCTAGAGCACGTTGGGTGGCACGGGATACATGCGGACGTGCATTGTCCTGTTGGAACAGCAAGTTCCCTTGCGGTCTAGGAATGGTAGAACGATGGGTTCGATGACGGTTTGGATGTACCGTGCACTATTCAGTGTCCCCTCGACGATCACCAGTGGTGTACGGCCAGTGTAGGAGATCGCTCCCCACACCACGATGCCGGGTGTTGGCCCTGTGTGCCTCGGTCGTATGCAGTCCTGATTGTGGCGCTCACCTGCACGGCGCCAAACACGCATACGACCATCATTGGCACCAAGGCAGAAGCGACTCTCATCGCTGAAGACGACACGTCTCCATTCGTCCCTCCATTCACGCCTGTCGCGACACGACTGGAGGCGGGCTGCACGATGTTGGGGCGTGAGTGGAAGACGGCCTAACGGTGTGCGGGACCGTAGCCCAGCTTCATGGAGACGGTTGCGAATGGTCCTCGCCGATACCCCAGGAGCAACAGTGTCCCTAATTTGCTGGGAAGTGGCGGTGCGGTCCCCTACGGCACTGCGTAGGATCCTGCGGTCTTGGCGTGCATCCGTGCGTCGCTGCGGTCCGGTCCCAGGTCGACGGGCACGTGCACCTTCCGCCGACCACTGGCGACAACATCGATGTACTGTGGAGACCTCACGCCCCACGTGTTGAGCAATTCGGCGGTACGTCCACCCGGCCTCCCGCATGCCCACTATACGCCCTCGCTCAAAGTCCGTCAACTGCACATACGGTTCACGTCCACGCTGTCGCGGCATGCTACCAGTGTTAAAGACTGCGATGGAGCTCCGTATGCCACGGCAAACTGGCTGACACTGACGGCGGCGGTGCACAAATGCTGCGCAGCTAGCGCCATACGACGGCCAACACCGCGGTTCCTGGTGTGTCCGCTGTGCCGTGCGTGTGATCATTTCTTGTACAGCCCTCTCGCAGTGTCCGGAGCAAGTATGGTGGGTCTGACACACCGGTGTCAATGTGTTCTTTTTTCCATTTCCAGGAGTGTACATCTGGTGTGAGGAGAAGTACTTTTTCATACGACGCCATCCCCTCAACTATTTCCCCACGAGAAGTGAGCTATTATTAAAACGTGGCGCCACAAGTTGCCTGGTTCATTAAATCTCTGGCAGCTAACGGCGGCACTAGTGACGTCACGAGTGGAGCCACTTCTGTCCCTCGGCTGACAGCGGCCTAGAGTCGCTCATGGTCAACAGGCTACATGTGACCACGTGACTGCTCTTGTGAAAGAAGTAAATTTGAAGTCATCTGAGGTTTGGGCACAGTATAGTGTTGCTCAGCGCACTGCGCAACCGATGAAACTATTTGATGACGCTTGGGTCAAGTAGCCTGTAGGGATTTAGGTATTAGGCTGTCGTAGTTGGGGCTGGTTATGTTCCCGTGGACTTGGGATGCCTCGCAGGATAGAAGGCCGAATTGATGCTGCCTAATATACTCATATTATGGCAAAGTATGTTACCATCAGTGTGACAGCCATATCCTGCGGGATTAATATTTCCACCAGGATCAATCTTCAATACCTATATCTTGATCTACATATATACTCTGCAAACCAGCGTGAGGTGCATGGCAGAGGGTACGTCCCGTTGTACCAGTTATTAGGGTTTCAAAAAAAATGGTTCAAATGGCTCAGAGCACTATGGGACTTAACATCTAAGATCATTAGTCCCTAGAACGTAGAACTACTTACACATAACTAACCTAAGGACATCACACAACACCCAGTCAGCACGAGGCAGAGGAAATCCCTGACCCCGCCGGGAATCGAACCTTTTTTTTTAAACGTATATAGACTTTTATTTACAAAATAACAATTTTCGTTTGACAAATACAGTTTGCATTTTACTTGTAAAGACGAAACAATCCGTTCTTTGCTTTTATTTTTCTGTTACTTCCCAAGTAATTATTTCATTGGGTGCCTTTTTTTTTAGTATTTTTCGAGAGTCTGTCAGTCTGAGTTCGTTAGTGGTTTCTTGCTCTGTTTATTGTTGCAGTTTAGTCTTTGTAGACTACATTTGTGCGTGTGGCAGAAGGAATTTGGAATAAGCATTGATTGTACGATCTAGTTATTTACACAGAATAATTAATAAATAAAATTTATTTTATGGAGATTTTTACTTATTACTAGTTGTGTTATTATTATTATTGTTATTATTTTTATATACTTTTGAGTTGTGGATGTGCTCTATTCATTTTAAAATAATGTTGAATTATTACTATTTTCTTATTAAATATTGTGTTAGAAAACAAAAGGGGGGGGGGGGAATTTTACGTTGGGTCTTGGAAAACGAGACCTTAGTGGGATATGCACTAGACATGAGATCAGTCTGACAGAAATATTAACGGGTGTATCAATTGTCAGCTGTTGTTTGATGAGTAAAGTGGTATCCAAAGGGGAAACACTCATGAAAAAAAAGAAAAAAAAATTGTCTTAACATATTAAACAATCCATGACAAAAGAAAAGGACATTACCAATTTAGCGAATTATTAAACCTATTTTTTTCAGATTGAGCAAAGAGCAGTACACTAGGAAGCATTATACATTGCAATTGTCGAGCTAGTTTAATATAGGTGGTGCGCGAGAGTAAAGAAGACTGAAAGGAGACGGCCGGTGTGGTCGAGCGGTTCTAGGCGCTTCAGTGTGGAACCGCGCGACCGCTACGGTCGCAGGTTCGAATCCTGCCTCGGGCATGGATGTGTGTGTCGTCCTTAAGTTAGTTAGGTTTAAGTAGTTCTAAGTTCTAGGGGACTGATGACCTCAGATGTTAAGTCCCATAGTGCTCAGAGCCATTTGAACCATTTGACTGAAAGGAGAAAACTATTCAAGGAGGAAAGAAAGACATATATAAGCATGTGAATCACTAGTTTGTTGTACTGATAGAACCGTAATAGTTTTGTGGTACTCACAGTTGCGCACACCTGTCGATTGCACACGATGGAGGGTAGAAGAAAAAAAAACACTCGGAGCTATGGTTATATTGACACGATATTGGAAACTTTAACGTGTTAGATCACTTTTCACAGTCACATTAAAAAAAAAAAAATAACCCGGGAACCCGGGCGTGGGAAGCGAGAACGCTACCGCACGACCACGAGTTGCGGACATTGGGGTTTCTTCCTGTTCTATTCATGTATGGAGCGCGGGAAGAGTGATTGTTTGAAAGTCTCTGTGCGTGCAGTAATTATTCTAATCTTATCCTCACGATCCTTATATGAGCGATATGTAGGGGGTTGTAGTATATTGCTAGAGTAATCATTTACAGCCGGTTCTTGTAACTTTATTAATAGACTTCCTCAGGATTGTCTACGTCCATCTTCAAGAGTCTGGCAGTTCAGTTCCTTCAGCATCTCTGTAACACTCTCCCACGGATTAAACAAACCTGTGACCATTCGTGTTGCCCTTCTCTGTATACGTTCAATATCCCCTGTTAGTCTTTTCTGATACGGGTCCCACAGACTTGACCTATATTCTAGATTGGGTCACATGAGTGATTTGTAAGTAATTGATAAACTTAATAAACTGATTGTACTTCCGCAGTATTCCACCAATAAACCAAAGTCTAGCACCTGCTTTACCCGTGACTAGGCCTATGTGATCGTTCCCTTTCATATCCCTACAAAGTGTTATACCCAGGTATTTGTACGAGTTGGCCGATTCCAACAATGACTCATTGATATCGTACTCATGGAATACTATATTTTTTCGTTTTGTGAAGAGCAAAATTTTACATTTCTGAACATTTAGAGCAGGTTGGCAATCTCTGCACGACGTTGGAATCTTATCAACATCCGACTGATGCAGTTTCTTTCATATAACTGCGTCATCATCAAAAATCTGATTTCACCATTAATATTGTCTGTAATAGGAACAGCAAGGGTCTCAACACACTTCCCTGGAGCACACCGGAAGTTATTACTACATCTGGTGATGACTCTCCATCCAAAATAACATGCAGTGTCCTCCCTACCAAAATGTCCTCAATCCAAATTTCGCGTGGTACCCCAAAATGGTTCAAATGGCTCTGAGCACTATGGGACTTGACATCTGAGGTCATAAGTCCCCTACAACTTAGAACTACTTCAACCTAACTAACCTAAGGACATCACACACATCCATGCCCGAGGTAGGATTCGAACCTGCAACCGTAGCAGTCGCGCGGTTCCGGACTGAAGCGCCTAGAACCGCTAGGCCACACCGGCCTGCTGTGATACCCCATATGATCGTACTTTTCACGATAAGAGCAGGAGCTGTACTGAGTCAAACGCTTTTCGGAAATCAAGAAATACTTCATCTACTTGGTTGCCTTGAACAGCTGTGCTACAGGAGCGGTTTGCAGAACGGAATCAGATTTCTCTTGTCGACAGCTCTCCTACTGCATTACAAATCAGAACCATTAAAAACGTATAGATGAAATGGACCATGCGAAAAAACTGGCCTGAGTCCGTGCCAAGAATTCGTGATGACCTTTGGAACATCGCCCTAGCTGCCTGGGAGAAGATGGCAGAACATAAGAGATTTACTACTCACCTCACAGACTCCTTTCCTGACAGGGTGTAGCCAGTCATTGAAGTCTGAGTGCAGGATGTTAAGCAGTAATGAAACCACTTGCCGTGCTCTTTTCAGGGCTGAAAAGATCTTACGAAGAATTTAGGTGCTCTGCTAATTTCGCGTTTTCTATAGATTAAATAAATAACGTGCTTAAACAAAAAATTTCAGAAACTGGGATCCCATGCTTACCATACTGTCCACCACTTCACAAAATTCTACCTAGCGAGGTGGCGCTGTGGTTAGCATAATGGGCTCGCATTCGGTAGGGTGACGGTTCAAATCCGCATCATGCATCCGGATATGTTTCCCTAAATCACTTAAGGCGAATGACAGAATGGATGCTTTGAAAGGGCACGGGCGATTTCTTTGCCCATCCTTCCCCATTCCGAATTTGTACTCCGTGTCTAATGACGCCATTACCGACGGGATGCTGAACCCGAATCTTCCTTCCTTCTTCCACTAAACACGAATTCTCATATCAGTGTTTTTCAGGCAACGTATTTAATTTTCTTTTTGTTGATACTACATTCAGCCAGAAATCAAGTGCACTCTGGCATTGTGGAAGGTAGTCGCGGCGCTCTGCGGGGAATATATATACACTACTGGCCATTAAAATTGCTACACCAAGAAGAAATGCAGATGATAAACGGATATTCATTGGACAAATATATTATACTAGAACTGACATGTGATTACATTTTCACGCAATTTGGGTTCATAGATCCTGAGAAATGAGTACCCAGAACAACCACCTGTGCCGTAATAACGGCCTTCATACGCCTGGGCATTGAGTCAAAACAGAGCTTGGATGGCGTGTACAGGTACAGCTGCCCATGCAGCTTCAACACGATACCACAATTCATCAAGAGTAGTAACTGGCGTATTGTCACGAGCCAGTTGCTCGCCCATCATTGACCAGACGTTTTCAATTGGTGAGAGATCTGGAGAATGTGCTGGCCAGGGCAGCAGTCGAACATTTTCTTTATCCAGAAAGGCCAGTACAGGACCTGCAACATGCGGTCGTGCAATGTAGAGTTTCGCAGGGATCGAATAAAGGGTAGAGCCACGGGTCGTAACACATCTGAAATGTAAGGTCCACTGTTCAAAGTGCCGTCAGTGCGAACAAGAGGTGACCGAGACGTGTAACCAATGGCACCCCATACCATCACGCCAGGTGATACGCCAGTATGGCGATGACGAATACACGCTTCCAATGTGCGTTCACAGTGATGTCGCCAAACACGGATGCGACCATTATGATGCTGTAAACAGAACCTGGATTCATCCGAAAAAATGACGTTTTGCCATTCATGAACCCAGGTTCTTCGTTGAGTACATCATCGCAGGCGCTCCTGTCTGTGATGCTGTGTCAAGGGTAACCACAATCATGGTGTCTGAGCTGATAGTCCATGCTGCTGCAAACGTCGTCGAACTGTTCGTGCAGATGGTTTTTGTCTTGCAAACGTCCCTATCTGTTGACTCAGGGATCGAGACGTGGCTGCACGATCCATTACAGCCATGCGGATAAGATGCCTGTCATCTCGACTGCTAGTGGTACGAGGCCGTTCGGATCCAGCACGGCGTTCCATATTACCCTTCTAAACCCACCGATTCCATATTCTGCTAACAGTCATTGGATCTCGACCAACGCGAGCAGCAATGTCGCGAGACGATAAACCGCAATCGCGATAGGCTACAATCCGACCTTTATCAAAGTCGGAAATGTGGTGGTACGCATTTCTCCTCCTTACACGAGGCATCACAACAACGTTTCACCAGGCAACGCCGGTCAACTGCTGTTTGTGTATGAGAAATCGGTTGGAAACTTTCCTCATGTCAGCACGTTGTAGGTGTCGCCACCGGCGCCAGCCTTGTGTGAATGCTCTGAAAAGCTGATCATTTGCATATCACAGCATCTTCTTCCTGTCAAGTAAATTTCGCGTCTGTAGCACGTCATCTTCGTGGTGTAGCAATTTTAATGGCCAGTAGTGTGTATATGAGAAGAATTGTGTCACGAAATTTTAATCCTGGATAGCTGGTGCCAGTAGCGACCAAAATTACTAATGCTGTGTAGTTCGACAAAGCAACATTTCAAAACTACAGAAACTTGGCGCCACGCGCTCCGATTGGCCGTGGGATTGTCCTGTTGCCGTTCGTCGGTTGATGGGCAGCACTGTGGTTGTCGGTTCACACATACAAACGACCCTCGCCCCGTCACTGCTCCAAAATGATACGCACACGTGTCGAACAGGTCTTGCTGTTTGTCTCCACCTCACGTCAGAGGCATTCACACGTCAGCTTCGCTTCGGAGCGCACACACGTCACCTGCGATTTAGTCATACAGTAGGCATTCGTTGGAAGAACCACGAGATATGGTTTTTGTTCATGGACTAGCCGACGGGCATGAAGCTCGACAGTAGTATGAAGAACGGCATCCAGCAAGACGCCACCCACACCCGCAAACGTTTGTAACAGTTCACCGGCGACTGGCGAAACAGGCTCGTTAGCTGGATATCATGGTGATGGTGGAAGACCTCGAACACGACGGAATTTTGCATTTGAAGAGACTGACTGTTCTCGAGCGCTCAAGAGGTTGGACACGACATGGGGGTCACTCATCATTTGGGAGGTTTTGAGGGATGATGGATGATGGATGCTGATCCATTTCGTTTCAACCCTCTCCAAGACCTAAATCATGTGTCAGAGTATGAACACAGGCTAGGGTTTTGCCGGTGGTTTCTGCGATGTTGTTTACCGACGAGTGCGCCTTACATCGGGATGGCCTTTACAACACTCGAAACGTTCATTACTGGGCAAGAGGAAATCCTCAAGTCATGTACGTCGGCGGACACCGGAAACGATTTTCGCTCAACATGTGGCCAGGCATTGTGGGCGACGTGGGTGACCACCTGATGGGGCCGGTCCGTCTACCCCCTCGATTTACTGCGGAAAATTACCTAACTTTCTGCAAGAAACTCTACCCAGCCTGTTGGAAGATGTTCCCCTGGACTTACGGCTAGGCGTGTAGTTGCAGCATGATGGTGCGCCCTCACATGTCGTGCTGTGAGTGGATATTTAAATGAACTCTTCGACGGCCGGGTAATTGGCAGAGGTGCTCGTACGACATGGCCCCTGCGATCGCCAGACCTCACGCCACCGGATTTTTTCCTGTGGGGATTCTTCAGGGTTCTAGTTCACCCACCCACCCGCGAACAACCTAGAAACGAAAAGAAATTAATGCATCGCATTCAGCATGCCGCAAATCACATCAGGAACGGCCAGGAATCTTTAAAACAGTTCGGCAAAACACCGTTCGACGCTATCAAGCTTGTGTCGCGTCAGAAGGTCGCCAGTTCGAGCACCTACTTTAAGTAAACAAAGTCCTTTTAAGGGCCGACACAATTTGTAAAAGACTTTCTGTACGCAAACTAATAGCTGTTGACGGGTTTGCTCCCGGTACATCTCATCATGAAACTTCAATGGTTGTCTCGGGACCCCGGCGGATTCGCCCCCAGGCCTCCAGAGTGGAAGGCTGGCGCGCTACCACCGAGCTTGCGGGCCGCCTTGGATACATCGCTATCTCCGGCAGACAGATTATTATCCAGCAACAGGGCAACCGCGCCGCCAATCGGAGCGCGTGGCGCCAAGTTTTCGTAGTTTAAAAATGGTACGTTGTCGACCTACACAACATTAGTAATTTTAGTTCCTACTGGTATCAGTTATCCAGGGTTAAAATTTCGTTGCACAATTTTTCTGCACCCTATATAGGCGCGTTTTCGCTCGCTGTTGCCCAAGTACGGAGGTGATTATTATGAATTTCCGCTTGCTCCAAGCGAGCGCAAAATGGTGAAGTTTCGCAAAAGATTTGTGCAGCCGTCCACATCTGGTACAAATGGCAGTGGCGGAAGCGAATTGAAATCGAAAAAATAGACTACACGTCAAGTATTCGAACTATGGTTTTACTGTCATGAACAATAAACCTCAGCGTGTAATTTGCGGCTAAGTATTTTCACGTGAGAGTATGAAACCATTAAAGCTTATGCGTCATTTCTCAACTAAACATTTCAAGGAACCTGATAAACCGTTGGGTTTCTTCGAAAGGAAACTAAAAACCCTTAACCAACAGCAAACTACACTCCTGGAAATGGAAAAAAGAACACATTGACACCGGTGTGTCAGACCCACCATACTTGCTCCGGACACTGCGAGAGGGCTGTACAAGCAATGATCACACGCACGGCACAGTGGACACACCAGGAACCGCGGTGTTGGCCGTCGAATGGCGCTAGCTGCGCAGCATTTGTGCACCGCCGCCGTCAGTGTCAGCCATTGTGCCGTGGCATACGGAGCTCCATCGCAGTCCTTAGCACTGGTAGCATGCCGCGACAGCGTGGACGTGAACCGTATGTGCAGTTGACGGACTTTGAGCGAGGGCGTATAGTGGGCATGCGGGAGGCCGGGTGGACGTACCGCCGAATTGCTCAACACGTGGGGCGTGAGGTCTCCACAGTACATCGATGTTGTCGCCAGTGGTCGGCGGAAGGTGCATGTGCCCGTCGACCTGGGACCGGACCGCAGCGACGCACGGATGCACGCCAAGACCGTGGGATCCTACGCAGTGCCGTAGGGGACCGCACCGCCACTTCCCAGCAAATTAGGGACACTGTTGCTCCAGGGGTATCGGCGAGGACCATTCGCAACCGTCTCCATGAAGCTGGGCTACGGTCCCGCACACCGTTAGCCCGTCTTCCGCTCACGCCCCAACATCGTGCAGCCCGCCTCCAGTGGTGTCGCGACAGGCGTGAATGGAGGGACGAATGGAGACGTGTCGTCTTCAGCGATGAGAGTCGCTTCTGCCTTGGTGCCAATGATGGTCGTATGCGTGTTTGGCGCCGTACAGGTGAGCGCCACAATCAGGACTGCATACGACCGAGGCACACAGGGCCAACACCCGGCATCATGGTGTGGGGAGCGATCTCCTACACTGGCCGTACACCACTGGTGATCGTCGAGGGGACACTGAATAGTGCACGGTACATCCAAACCGTCATCGAACCCATCGTTCTACCATTCCTAGACCGGCAAGGGAACTTGCTGTTCCAACAGGACAATGCACGTCCGCCTGTATCCCGTGCCACCCAACGTGCTCTAGAAGGTGTAAGTCAACTACCCTGGCCAGCAAGATCTCCGGATCTGTCCCCCATTGAGCATGTTTGGGACTGGATGAAGCGTCGTCTCACGCGGTCTGCACGTCCAGCACGAACGCTGGTCCAACTGAGGCGCCAAGTGGAAATGGCATGGCAAGCCGTTCCACAGGACTACATCCAGCATCTCTACGATCGTCTCCATGGGAGAATAGCAGCCTGCATTGCTGCGAAAGGTGGATATACACTGTACTAGTGCCAACATTGTGCATGCTCTGTTGCCTGTGTCTATGTGCCTGTGGTTCTGTCAGTGTGATCATGTGATGTATCTGACCCCAGGAATGCGTCAATAAAGTTTCCCCTTCCTGGGACAATGAATTCACGGTGTTCTTATTTCAATTTCCAGGAGTGTATTATGATTCGGGTAATAAAGTAGTATTATTACGTTTTGGTTAAAAATATTGTGTTGTAGTCTATTTATTTGTTTTTCTTGTTTAACAATATTTTTATCTAATTTTAAGTGTCCAGTGTCAACGAAAAACCGATATTAGCTAGCAATCTTGTCGCATACAAAGTCGCTAAAGTAGGGGAGCCTCATACAGATGCGGAGAATCTTATTTTCCCAGAAGTCCTGCACATGTTTGAAATTATGTTAGGTAAGCAGGAGGCAAACAAGCTAAAAAGCATACCACTTTCTGATAATACCACCGAATGCAGAAAAACGACATGGCCAGGGACATTCGAGAACAATTAGTTGAAAAATTAAAGAGAACCCACATTTTTTTTTTGCACTTTGGTGGATCCACCGATGTTTCAGAGTGTTTGCAATTTATGGTATTTGTGCGCTGTGAGGCAGATGAAAGTGTCATGGAAGAGATTTTATTTTGCAAAGCACTCCCTGTAAACACTACTGGCCGATGTATGTACAACATGAATGGCAATAAAAGTCGGCTCACTGCGAAATGAAAATCAATAATGCTAAATGGTTCATGGACATGCTGCTTCCTTGATCGACAAACTCTTGCAGCCATGGGTTTAACTTCTGATTTAAATGATATGCTTAAAGAGGGGATCAAATCTGTGAACTCTATTACACGTAAAGCGCTACAAAATCTATTGTTTAGAGTCATTTCTGAAGACATGGGTTTGATCCATCAAAATCTACTTTATCACACAGAGGTCACATGGCTTTCCCAAGGAAAGGTGCAGACGTTATGAAAAAAACATCAGTCTTCGAAGTTAGGAGAGCTTGCAACGTCGTCACAGAGAATTTACAACTTCGTCGTAAGCTATTCAACATTTTACAAAATTACAATGTGTATTGCTCGTCATATAGGTCACTATAGAAGGTGCTCGTTAAGTGAAATGTGACTGTACTTCGTTCGTCGTAATAATAATGTAATTATTAAAAGCTGAATTGTTAATGCCCTTACAAAATTTTAAATCTGGATATCCCAATTGCTTTCTGTGGGACTGTTTGGCTATTAAAACTAGTAGCATTTCTCTGACGATCTTTTTGACTACCTAAATATTTTAAACAACGGTATTCAAGGAAGAGAATCAAAGGATTCCCCGCAAAACTTCATTTGTGCTTAACGTCTTTACAAAAGCTGATGTGTTAGTCTTTTCTCTGCGTCCACGATTGTCGAAGGAATTGCTATGGATCACTCGGTAGCAAGAAGTTCTGACATTCCTTGCATGACTCAGAGCCTGCATAATTTGGAAGAGCAAGTATTAAGTTACTTTCCGGAACTGAACTCTGAAGTTGACAACGGACATACACTCCTGGAAATTGAAATAAGAACACCGTGAATTCATTGTTCCAGGAAGGGGAAACTTTATTGACACATTCCTGTGGTCAGATACATCACATGATCACACTGACAGAACCACAGGCACATAGACACAGGCAACAGAGCATGCACAATGTCGGCACTAGTACAGTGTATATCCACCTTTCGCAGCAATGCAGGCTGCTATTCTCTCATGGAGACGATCGTAGAGATGCTGGATGTAGTCCTGTGGAACGGCTTGCCATGCCATTTCCACCTGGCGCCTCAGTTGGACCAGCGTTCGTGCTGGACGTGCAGACCGCGTGAGACGACGCTTCATCCAGTCCCAAACATGCTCAATGGGGGACAGATCCGGAGATCTTGCTGGCCAGGGTAGTTGACGTACACCTTCTAGAGCACGATGGGTGGCACGGGATACATGCGGAAGTGCATTGTCCTGTTGGAACAGCAAGTTCCCTTGCCGGTCTAGGAATGGTAGAACGATGGGTTCGATGACGTTTTGGATGTACTGTGCACTATTCAGTGTCCCCTCGACGATCACCAGTGGTGTACGGCCAGTGTAGGAGATCGCTCCCCACACCATGATGCCAGGTGTTGGCCCTGTGTGCCTCGGTCGTATGCAGTCCTGATTGTGGCGCTCACCTACACGGCGCCAAACACGCATACGACCATCATTGGCACCAAGGCAGAAGCGACTCTCATCGCTGAAGACGACACGTCTCCATTCGTCCCTCCACTCACGCCTGTCGCGACACCACTGGAGGCGGGCTGCACGATGTTGGGGCGTGAGCGGAAGACGGGCTAGCGGTGTGCGGGACCGTAGCCCAGCTTCATGGAGACGGTTGCGAATGGTCCTCGCTGATACCCCAGGAACAACAGTGTCCCTAATTTGCTGGGAAGTGGCGGTGCGGTCCCGTACGGCACTGCGTAGGATCCTACGGTCTTGGCGTGCATCCGTGCGTCGCTGCGGTCCGGTCCCAGGTCGACGGGCACGTGCACCTTCCGCCGACCACTGGCGACAACATCGATGTACTGTGGAGACCTCACGCCCCACGTGTTGAGCAATTCGGCGATACGTCCACCCGGCCTCCCGCATGCCCACTATACGCCCTCGCTCAAAGTCCGTCAACTGCACATACGGTTCACGTCCACGCTGTCGCGGCATGCTACCAGTGTTAAAGACTGCGATGGAGCTCCGTATGCCACGGCAAACTGGCTGACACTGACGGCGGCGGTGCACAAATGCTGCGCAGCTAGCGCCATTCGACGGCCAACACCGCGGTTCCTGGTGTGTCCGCTGTGCCGTGCGTGTGATCATTGCTTGTACAGCCCTCTCGCAGTGTCCGGAGCAAGTATGGTGGGTCTGACACACCGGTGTCAATGTGTTCTTTTTTCCATTTCCAGGAGTGTATATACTAAATCCTTTTTTTTTTTCGATATGTCAGTGCAACTGGCTGATCTGAGCACGAGGATGAAAGAAACACAGATTTTGCTGCTGACGGCATGCTTAGAATGGAATTTAATCCTGGTGTCTTCTGGATGAAGAGGAAAGAATAGCTTTGAAATAATTATTAGTGCCATTCGCCACTTGCTACCTATGTGAACTAGCGTTCTATTCAATGGTGAAATTAAAAACTAA
This sequence comes from Schistocerca serialis cubense, assembly GCF_023864345.2. NCBI lineage: Eukaryota > Metazoa > Arthropoda > Insecta > Orthoptera > Acrididae > Schistocerca > Schistocerca serialis. The sequence continues at coordinate 287,548,360 of NC_064638.1, read as the reverse complement.
GAACGGAAATAGGCTTCAATCAGAAAATCATTTGATTATTTGTGTCTCAAAAATAGAAAGACGATTTGAGAAATTACGAATGAATAAACGGCACAGCCTTCTCATTAAAATTGTTGCATTTTTATTGTAGCGTAGGACTTACATCCTTTGTCTACTTTTATCTGGCCAAGTGGCACGGGTTATACATTCCGATGGTGTCACGCTATGAAAAAAAAACCTTGTTGAAAACAACAAAAGTCTGGTAATTGTAGAAGAGCAGTTGAACGGAATGGACAGTGTCTTGAAAGGAGGATATAAGATGAACATCAACAAAAGCAAAGCGAGGATAATGGAATGCTGTCGAATTAAGTCGGGTGATGAGACACTTAAAGTGGTAAAGGAGTTTTGCTGTTTGGGGAGTAAAATAACTGATAATGGTCAAAGTAGAGAAGATTTAAAATGTAGACTGGCAATGGCAAGGAAAGCGTTTCTGAAGAAGAGAAATTTGTTAACATCGAGTTTAGACATAAGTGTCAGGAAGTCGTTTCTGAAAGTATTTGTATGGAGTGTAGGCATGTATGGAAGTGAAACATGGAAGATAAATAGTTTCGACAAGAAGAGAATAGAAGCTTTCGAAATGTGGTGCTACAGAAGAATGTTGAAGATTAGATGGGTAGATCACATAACTAATGAGGAGGTAGGTATTGAACAGAATTGGGGAGAAGAGGAGTTTGTGGCGCAACTTGACAAGAAGAAGGGACCAGTTGGTAGGACATGTTCTGAGGCATCAAGGGATCACAAATTTAGCATCGGAGGGCAGCGTGGAGGATAAAAATCGTAGAGGGAGACCAAGAGATGAATACACTAAGCAGATTCAGAAGGATGTAGGTTGCAGTAAGTACTGGGAGTTGAAGAAGCTTGCACAGGATAGGGTAGCATGGGGAGCTCCATCAAACCAGTCTCAGGACAAAGACCACAACAACAACAACAACAACAGAAAAAGCGGAATAATAAATAGCGCATGTCTGTATCAGTATTATTATTACGATGAACAAAGTACAGTCACATTTCGCTTAACGAGGACCTTCTCAAGTGACCCGCATGACGAGTAATACACAATGTAACTTTGTAAAAGATTGATTACCTTAATGAGCAATGTTCCGCATTACGAGTCTGTTCAGTGCCTTTTGTTTCGTTCAAAAAATCACCTTTTGACCTAGATAGACCTCTTCAGCTGCTATAGTTGGGCAATAGGCCACACACTATTCTGTGTCGCTCCCCTATGTACAGCAGAGGTTCTGACAAATTTCAATGCCTCCAATCATGCAGTATTCAGCTGTACTCCTTGTGACACTCTTCGCTTTGCTATTGTTAGCTCCTGTAGCTCCGTTCCGGCGTCCTCAACAAAGTTGTAAATTATCTGTGACGACGTTGCAAGCTCTCTTAACTTCGAAGACTGATATTAATTCATGGCCTTCAAATACTTGTTTATGAATTTCATTTTAGATTTGTTGTCGTTAACCAACACTAATTAAGTAAAGCAGCCCATTGACCAATACGTAGAGCGATGTTACTTTCAGTTCTACCTCGTCTATGTTTAGCACTCATTTTGAAAAATAGGCAAAAAAAATGGTTCAAATGGCTCTGAGCACTATGGGACTTAACATCTGAGGTCATCAGCCCCCTAGAACTTAGAACTACTTAAACCTAACTAACCTAAGGACATCACACACATCCATGCCCGAGGCAGGATTCGAACCTGCGACCGTAGCAGTAGCGGGGTTCCAGACTGAAGCGCCTAGAATAGGCAAAAGCAATTGTGATTAGCCAATTTTCTTGTAAAAAGGATATATCGTACTATAATTTTCCAACTTGTTTAAGCGTTTTTTTCGACATGGAACCCATAATCCTATTTTCACGTGAATTCCGACAGAAAAATATGTTTCGCGTCACGAGTGTGTCGCATTGTAGATAAGACTAAGAAGCAAATTATGCTTGCTAAACAAAATCGTACTCATTTAATTATCAATCGGTTCCTGAGAACAGCTGTCAGGTTTTGCGTTCATTCGTCGTTAACACGCTGTATCTATTATAAAACAATCAACATTTTTTTTTCAGTTCAGAATTTATCTTAAACATGGAATTACGTAACCTTTTCATATAAAATAAATTTCACATTTCCTCGGCCTATGTTTTGTATCCTCCCCCGATGAACCATGGACCTTGCCGTTGGTGGGGAGGCTTGCGTGCCTCAGCGATACAGATAGCCGTACCGTGGGTGCAACCACAACGGAGGGGTATCTGTCGAGAGGCCAGACAAACGTGTGGTTCCTGAAGAGGGGCAGCAGCCTTTTCAGTAGTTGCAAGGGCAACAGTCTGGATGATTGACTGATCATGGCCTTGTAACAATAACCAAAACGGCCTTGCTGTGCTGGTACTGCGAACGGCTGAAAGCAAGGGGAAACTACGGCCGTAATTTTTCCCGAGGGCATGCAACTTTACTGTATGATTAAATGATGATGGCGTACTCTTGGGTAAAATATTCCGGAGGAAAAATAGTCCCCCATTCGGATCAGCCGGCCGCGGTGGCCGTGCGGTTCTAGGCGCTCCAGTCCGGAGCCGCGCTGCTGCTACGGTCGCAGGTTCGAATCCTGCCTCGGGCATGGGTGTGTGTGATGTCCTTAGGTTAGTTAGGTTTAAGTAGTTCTAAGTTCTAGGGGACTAATGACCACAGCAGTTAGGTCCCATAGTGCTCAGAGCCATTTGAACCATTTGAACCCATTCGGATCTCCGGGCGGGGACTACTCAAGAGGATGTCGTTGTCAGGAGAAAGAAAACTGGCGTTCTACGGATCGGAGCGTGGAATGTCAGATCACTTAATCGGGCAGGTAGGTTAGAAAATTTAAAAAGGGAAATGGATAGGTTAAAGTTAGATATAGTGGGAATTAGTGAAGTTCGGTAGCAGGAGGAACAAGACTTTTGGTCAGGTGATTACAGGGTTATAAATACAAAATCAAATAGGGGTAATGCAGGAGTAGGTTTAGTAATGAATAGGAAAATAGGAATGCGGGTAAGCTACTACAAACAGCATAGTGAACGCATTATTGTGGCCAAGATAGATACGAAGCCCACACCTACTACAGTAGTACAAGTTTATATGCCAACTAGTTCTGCAGATGACGAAGAAATTGAAGAAATGTATGATGAAGTAAAAGAAATTATTCTGATAGTGAAAGGTGACGAAAATTTGATAGTCATGGGTGACTGGAATTCGGTAGTAGGAAAAAGGGAGAGAAGGAAACTTAGTAGGTGAATATGGATTGGGGCTAAGAAATGAAAGAGGAAGCCGCCTGGTAGAATTCTGCACAGAGCACAACTTAATCATAGCTAACACTTGGTTTAAGAATCATGAAAGAAGGTTGTATACATGGAAGAACCCTGGAGACACTAAAAGGTATCAGATAGATTATATAATGGTAAGAGAGAGATTTAGGAACCAGGTTTTAAATTGTAAGACATTTCCAGTGGCAGATGTGGACTCTGACCACAATCTGTTGGCTATGACCTATAGATTAAAACTGAAGAAACTGCAAAAAGGTGGGAATTTAAGGAGATGGAACCTGGATAAACTGAAAGAAACAGAGGTTGTACGGAGTTTGAGGGAGAGCATAAGGGAACAATTGACAGGAATGGGGGAAAGAAATACAATAGAAGAAGAATGGGTAGCTTTGAGGGATGAAGTAGTGAAGGCAGCAGAGGATCAAGTAGGTAAAAAGACGAGGGCTAGTAGAAATCCTTGGGTAACAGAAGAAATATTGAATTTAATTGACGAAAGGAGAAAATATAAAAATGCAGTAAATGAAGTAGGCAAAAAGGAATACAAACGTCTCAAAAATTATATCGACAGGAAGTGCAAAATGGCTAAGCAGAGATGGCTAGAGGACAAATGTAAGGATTTAGAGGCTTATCTCACTAGGGGTAAGATAGATACTGCCTACAGGAAAATTAAAGAGACCTTTGGAGATAAGAGAACCACTTGTATGAACATCAAGAGCTCAGGTGGAAACCCAGTTCTAAGCAAAGAAGGGAAAGCAGAAAGGTGGAAGGAGTATATAGAGGGTCTATACAAGGGCGATGTACTTGAGGACAATATTATGGAAATGGAAGAGGATGTAGATGAAGATGAAAATGGAGGTACGATACTGCGTGAAAAATTTGACAGAGCACTGAAAGACCTGAGTCGAAACAAGGCCCCCGGAGTAGACAACATTCCATTAGAACTACTGACGGCCTTGGGAGAGCCAGTCCTGACAAAACTCTACCATCTGGTGAGCAAGATGTATGAAACAGGCGAAATACCCTCAGACTTCAAGAAGAATATAATAATTTCAATCCCAAAGAAAGCAGGTGTTGACAGATGTGAAAATTACCGAACCATCAGTTTAATAAGCCACAGCTGCAAAATACTAACACGAATTCTTTATAGACGAATGGAAAAACTAGTAGAAGCTAACCTCGGGGAAGATCAGTTTGGATTCCGTAGAAATACTGGAACACGTGAGGCAATACTGACCTTACGACTTATCTTAGAAGAAAGATTAAGGAAAGGCAAACCTACGTTTCTAGCATTTGTAGACTTAGAGAAAGCTTTTGACAATGTTGACTGGAATCCTCTCTTTCAAATTCTAAAGGTGGTAGGGGTAAAATACAGGGAGCGAAAGGCTATTTACAATTTGTACAGAAACCAGATGGCAGTTATAAGAGTCGAGGGACATGAAAGGGAAGCAGTTGTTGGGAAGGGAGTAAGACAGGGTTGTAGCCTCTCCCCGATGTTATTCAATCTGTATTTTGAGCAAGTAGTAAAGGAAACAAAAGAAAAATTCGGAGTAGGTATTAAAATCCATGGAGAAGAAATAGAAACTTTGAGGTTCGCCGATAACATTGTAATTCTGTCAGAGACAGCAACGGACTTGGAAGAGTAGTTGAACGGAATGGATAGCGTCTTGAAAGGAGGATATAAGATGAGCATCAACAAAAGCAAAACGAGGATAATGGAATGTAGTCGAATTAAGTCGGGTGATGCTGAGGGAATAAGATTAGGAAATGAGACACTTAAAGTAGTAAAGGAGTTTTGCTATTTGGGGAGCAAAATAACTGATGATGGTCGAAGTAGAGAGGATATAAAATGTAGACTGGCAATTGCAAGGAAAGCGTTTCTGAAGAAGAGAAATTTGTTAACATCGAGTATAAATTTAAGTGTCAGGAAGTCATTTCTGAAAGTATTTGTATGGAGTGTAGCCATGTATGGAAGTGAAACATGGACGATAAATAGTTTGGACAAGAAGAGAATAGAAGCTTTCGAAATGTGTTGCTACAGAAGAATGCTGAAGATTAGATGGGTAGATCACATAACTAATGAGGAAGTATTGAGTAGGATTGGCGAGAAGAGAAGTTTGTGGCATAACTTGACCAGAAGAAGGGATCGGTTGGTAGGACATTTTCTGAGGCATCAAGGGATCACCAATTTAGTATTGGAGGGCAGCGTGGAGGGTAAAAATCGTAGAGGGAGACCAAGAGATGAATACACTAAGCAGATTCAGAAGGATGTAGGTTGCAGTAAGTACTGGGAGATGAAGAAGCTGGCACAGGATAAAGTAGCATGGAGAGCTGCATCAAACCAGTCTCAGGACTGAAGACCACAACAACAACAACAACATGTTTTGTATTACGGAACTCCAAGCATTCAGACTTGTACTGGGCTGGTTGTCTCACTTTCTTTCATCCAGTGTCAAAAGAAGACAACATTTATTTTTAATCAATTGCGAGAGTATGTGGTATATTTTACTACAAATTATTGTACTAGTTTTTAGAACATATTTTTCAACTCGTTTGTAAAACACTGTGAAATAACAATGGTTCACTTCATGGCACTGATAATTAACAACATGAATTAAATCAGAAATGAACCTGGCGACAAGCAACGACGATTTTGTTTGAATCACGATCAAGTTACGGTGCTACGTAAATAGGAACTACGTCAACACAGTGCGTCGGTTACAATCCGAGGTGAGTTCAAGCGTCCTAGATCCGCAAGGTAGAAGTAACTGTTGTACTTCGTGCCTTCTCTGACCGCTACCAGTCCTAGCGATCTATTGTTTGGTTCGAAGCACGGTTACTGAAGTGCATTCTATTAACGATGGTGCGAAGTCTTGCATGAGAGCTGCGTTTGTGTTGTTGTAACCATTTTGTATCACTTTTTTTGGATTTTTTAAACGCTCTTTCACAAAATATGAAACTAGCCCTTTATTTATTTTTGTCATTTAAACACTGACTTACAGAATTTTCCCTGACAAAGACAACTCAGACTTAACCTATGCATTTATTACCCACAATATACAAGCCAAACGCAATCTGAATGTTCCACAGTGACTACATGACTTCCAATAATTAACACAAAACAATAGCCCTGAATTGCAAGAAATCCTAAAAATAATAAAAGTCCAAAAAAATGAAAGTAAAGAAATATGAAACTACCTCCAACTCTGTTAATTGCCTAAACTCGTTTCAATCACGAATCCCATTTTTTTATAAGTAACCTACCTCACAGAAAATCTTCATAACACGGACTACAACAATTACAGCAAGCAGCAACTACAGCCAGCTAAATAAAAAGATTGATTCTATTATAGACTCTAACTACTAGGGGGTATATGGTGAGCAAAAGAAAGATTTTGTTGAAGAGCAAACAATGTATTTAGAAAATTTTACCTTATTAATATGACATCCAGTTCTAAAAATTATATACCTGTCAATAATTCCACAGTCCAAATACTATCAACAACATCCATCATTCTACATTTACTTGTGACTCACTTCACAATGCATGTCCTACCAACACAGAGTTTCCATTAAGAAAAACATGACCATACACTTCTCTTTCCACTGGCTAACTGTTGGTCCGTCCTACCACAGAATCTCTTGCCGAGGGCGCACAGCGCTGTCAGCGATATTTACACAGTCTATAGCGCGGCCAGCATGCAAACAGGCTACCTAGAACGGTTCTAGTTTGGTGTGATATTTTTACTACAGCAGATAATCGGCACGAAAACTAAGTTGGCGGTACTGCACAAGACTCTGCCCCCAGATCGCCGTCACCACACGGGAGTTAATGTGGTTCGTTCCCTCCCCCCACAAACCTCTCATAGGTGAGTTCGTGAATATACACTCCTGGAAATTGAAATAAGAACACCGTGAATTCATTGTCCCAGGAAGGGGAAACTTTATTGACACATTCCTGGGGTCAGATACATCACATGATCACACTGACAGAACCACAGGCACATAGACACAGGCAACAGAGCATGCACAATGTCGGCACTAGTACAGTGCATATCCACCTTTCGCAGCAATGCAGGCTGCTATTCTCCCATGGAGACGATCGTAGAGATGCTGGATGTAGTCCTGTGGAACGGCTTGCCATGCCATTTCCACCTGGCGCCTCAGTTGGACCAGCGTTCGTGCTGGACGTGCAGACCGCGTGAGACGACGCTTCATCCAGTCCCAAACATGCTCAATGGGGGACAGATCCGGAGATCTTGCTGGCCAGGGTAGTTGACTTACACCTTCTAGAGCACGTTGGGTGGCACGGGATACATGCGGACGTGCATTGTCCTGTTGGAACAGCAAGTTCCCTTGCCGGTCTAGGAATGGTAGAACGATGGGTTCGATGACGGTTTGGATGTACCGTGCACTATTCAGTGTCCCCTCGACGATCACCAGTGGTGTACAGCCAGTGTAGGAGATCGCTCCCCACACCATGATGCCGGGTGTTGGCCCTGTGTACCTCGGTCGTATGCAGTCCTGATTGTGGCGCTCATCTGCACGGCGCCAAACACGCATACGACCATCATTGGCACCAAGGCAGAAGCGACTCTCATCGCTGAAGACGACACGTCTCCATTCGTCCCTCCATTCACGCCTGTCGCGACACCACTGGAAGCGAGCTGCACGATGTTGGGGCGTGAGCGGAAGACGGCCTAACGGTGTGCGGGACCGTAGCCCAGCTTCATGGAGACGGTTGCGAATGGTCCTCGCCGATACCCCAGGAGCAACAGTGTCCCTAATTTGCTGGGAAGTGGCGGTGCGGTCCCCTACGGCACTGCGTAGGATCCTACGGTCTTGGCGTGCATCCGTGCGTCGCTGCGGTCCGGTCCCAGGTCGACGGGCACGTGCACCTTCCGCCGACCACTGGCGACAACATCGATGTACTGTGGAGACCTCACGCCCCACGTGTTGAGCAATTCGCCGGTACGTCCACTCGGCCTCCCGCATGCCCACTATACGCCCTCGCTCAAAGTCCGTCAACTGCACATACGGTTCACGTCCACGCTGTCGCGGCATGCTACCAGTGTTAAAGTCTGCGATGGAGCTCCGTATGCCACGGCAAACTGGCTGACACTGACGGCGGCGGTGCACAAATGCTGCGCAGCTAGCGCCATTCGACGGCCAACACCGCGGTTCCTGGTGTGTCCGCTGTGCCGTGCGTGTGATCATTGCTTGTACAGCCCTCTCGCAGTGTCCGGAGCAAGTATGGTGAGTCTGACACACCGGTGTCAATGTGTTCTTTTTTCCATTTCTAGGAGTGTAGACTGTACATCACTTACTTGACCCTCGCCGCCGTAGTTCAGTTCCGCAGATGTCGGAAGAGTCCGATAGACATCGGTCACTTCTCACCGCTGCAAGTCTCTGAGTTTTTGAAATGTTCAGCAGATTCAAATTAAATTAATGTTCATGACTACAAATAAGTACCACATCTGAACGTCAGCAACTTTACAATGTGATTTCAGGAAACCTTGTCACTTCTCTGTGATATTTGTACTACAGCAGATGATCATGACGCAGCGTTAACAACCACGCTGCAATTTCTGGTTGCACCATTTAAAGCGACTCAACTGAAGTCACTTCTGTGATCGTGATCACCGAGCAAGACTTTGCGACCCCTGAGGGTCGCGATCCACAGATTGAAGAACACCACTCTATTCTAGACGCTGCGATTTTCAGTTTATATAAAAAAAATTAAAAAAAGGTCCGTTCGACCCTCCTTTTTACACTTCATTTTATTAGGTCGGTCAGACACAGGATCTGCGGTCAGTGTGACTATTAGAGAAGGTTGACTGTAGTTGTGATGCTGAATTTAATGGTAGATGGGCGCATGAAATCATTAGATGTGAAGGAGCCGAGCGCTTGTTTTGTCCGACGCCCACGGCTGTGGCAGATGAGGCTTCATGGAATTTGACAAGTCGCAGGTACAGGGAGAGTGAAGAAGGACCTGTGCCGGCTAAAACATAGTAATCAACTAATTATTTCGTACATAAAAGATGCAGAAAACTAATTTCTTTGTCGTGTATCAAATGGCGTAAGATTCAACGTTTGAATAAAAAAATACTTACGTATTTTAATATAATTGAATTTGAATAAAAAAATACTTACGTATTTTAATATAATTGAATTTTACCCTACAATCATATACAACCGTTCACCCGACGAAAGAACGGTACCCAAAGACTGTAAAGCTGCACAGGTCACACCAATATTCAAGAAGTAGTAGTAGTAGGAGGAGGCCCATATCATTAACGTCGATATGCAGCAGGATTTTGGAACATACAGAGGGGTCCAAAAAAATGTATCCACTGTTTAAAAGTCCATAACTTGCAAACTAATTGACAGAGTTGTCTCATTTTTGGTGAAAGTGTAGCTTAAAGTCCAACTTAAAGATGTCACTGTAGGTGTTCGAAATAGTCACCATTAACATCCACACGCAAACGATGCCGCCGAACTGCAGCACGAACTACTGACTGCAACGTGTTCAGTTGGATATTTGCACGTGAATGTACGATGGATTCTCGAAGTTCATCCGATGTGCGTGGCTTTTGTCAATAAACGACGTCCTTTAGTTTTCCCCACAGGTAAAAGTCCAGAGGACTTAGATCTGGAGAACGTGGCGGATACTCCACAGCACTTCTAAGGCCTATCCATCTTCCTGGTAGATTTTCGTCGAGATATGCCGTAACACGATTTTGGTAGTGGGCTGGGGCACCATCTTGTTGAAAGTAAACTCTTCCGTCTCCATACAAGTCTCGGATGGCAAGTAAAATGGATGTCTGAAGCTTCTGAAGGTGCACCTCACCGGTAACTGTACCGTCAAAGAAGAATGGCCCAATCAAGCACCGGTAAGACAATCCACACCACACATTTACTCCTGGCAAATTCATGGCTTTGTCTGCATGGACGTTCAGATTTTCGGCGGCCCTGTAGATGCAATTGTGGCGATTTGTGGTACCGTACTTAAAATACCACTTCAAAACTCACTTCCTTTCATCGAATGTAAGTCTTGGTTCAAATGGCTCTGAGCACTATGGGACTTAACATCTATGGTCATCAGTCCCCTAGAACTTAGAACTACTTAAACCTAACTAACCTAAGGACATCACACAACACCCAGCCATCACGAGGCAGAGAAAATCCCTGACCCCGTCGGGAATCGAACCCGGGAACCCGGGCGCGGGAAGCGAGAACGCTACCGCACGACCACGAGTTGCAGGCAATGTAAGTCTTGCGCCAGTCATGTTTACTCGAGTAACTAGGTGCAACTAAGACCAAAACACTGACTATCTGGCGACTGTCATCTGACAAAACAAAACAACGCAATTCAACGCTTGTTTGGCGATTGCCGGTACTACAAACTATTACACTACCAAAGATGAGACAACTACGTCAATTAGTTTGCCACGTATGGACTTTTAAACAGTGGATACATTTTTTTGGAGCCTCTGTATATTGAATTCGAACATTATGCATTACCTCGAAGAGAACGCTCTGTTGACACACAATCAACAAGAACTTAGAGAACACCGTTCTTGTCAAACACAACTAGCTCTCTACTCACACGAAGTGCTGACTGATATTGACAAAGGACATCAAACTGATACCGTAATTCTACATTTACAGAAAGCACTCTATCACACAAGCGGCTTGTAGTGAATTTGCGAGCTTATGGGATATCGTCTCAGTTATGTGACTGGATTCGTGATTTCCTGTCAGAGAGGTCACAGTTCGTGGTAATTGAGGGAAAGTGATCGAGTAAAACAGAAGTGATTTCTGGTTCACCAAGGTAGTGTTATAGGCCCTTTGCTGTTCCGTATTTATGTAAACGATTTAGGTTAACAGCCGTCTTAGGTTGTTTGCAGATGATGTCATTTACCGACTAGTAAAGTCATCATAAGATCAAAACAAACTGCAAAACAGTTTAGAAAAGATATCTGTATGATGTAGAAATTGGCAATTGACTCTAACTAACGAAAAGTGTGAGGTCATCCAAAAGAGTGCTAAAAGGAATTCGTTAAACTTCGGTTACACGACAAATCAGTCGTATCTAAAGGCCGTAAATTCAACTGAATACCTAGGAATTACAATTACGAACAACTTAAATTGGTAGGAACACGTAGAAAATTTTGTGCGGAAGGCAAACCAAAGACTGCCTAGTATTGTCAGAACACTTAGAAAATGTAACAGATCTGCTCAGGTCTAAGACTGCCTACACTACGCTCGTCCGTCCTCTTTTAGAACACTGTTGCGCATGGTGCGATCCTTAGCAGATAGGACTGACGGAGTACTTCGAGAAACATTAAAGAAGGGCAGCACGTTTCGTATGATCGCAAAATAGGGGAGAGAATGTCACTGAAATGATACAGGATTTGGGATGGACATCATTAAAACAAAGGCGTTTTTTGTTGCGGCGGAATCTTCTCACGAAATTTCAACCACTTAACTTTCTCCTCCGAATGCGAAAAGATATTGTTGACGTCGACATACATGAGAAACGATCATCATAATAAAATAAGGGAAATCAAAGCTCGCACGGGAAGATACAGGCGTTCGTTTTTTCCGCGCCCTATACGAGACTGGAATAATAGAGAATTATTATGAAGGTGGCTAGATGAACCCTCAGTCAGGCACTTAAATAAGATTTGCGGGGTATCCATGCAGAAGTAGATGTAGATGTACCCTGATAGAGAGACGGAAATACAGAAATACTATTTAATGCCTGACAATTAACCATATGTATCCCCGTGTAAAAGGAAACGACACAGCTCTTTTTATTCCGTTCCGTTTTGGCTACATTAGAACGTCAGTTGGCAAAAATACAACTTTATTTTTTATTATTGCTATCATTATTACATTCAGTGTGAGTCAGTTTGAATTAACGGTAGAAATATGTTATTTACTTTACCATAATATGCTTATTAGATGATAGTTTTGAGATTCAAGCGATTAATCTGTCGCTGCAACGTTTCCCAGACAACATTAGCCATTAAAAGAAATGGTTGCACCATAATCGATATTCAACATTAAGTCAATTGATTACTTAGTGAGTAAAAAGATCTCTAAGAGATATTGACTCGTTGTGATAAATCAGCAGAAGTTCAGAAGGCCATTTCTTAAGCAACGACCTGTTTACGCAGAAACCGCGTTACCGATTGCAAACATCCAGAAATAGTTTACCAGAAATAGCTTACGCTTGTAATCACGCAGCAATTTTTCCAGTGTAAGCTATTTATGTTATAGATAAAGGAAATGTCATGCAGATACGGTAGCAATTTACTTTATTTCTGCGAAAAAGTAGTTCCCACGAATGTTGTAAATACTTCAACGAAGTTCCCAGTGGAGGTCTAATCTCTATGGTTTTCAAGTGCTTTTTGTCGTTAAAAGCAACCATGTGTAAAGCTATTCTTATCTGTTGTATGCTCTGCGGCACTCGTGATCGGTATCAACGATATCGGAGTGCCGCAAAAAAAAAATCGACAAACGTTATGGACACGTTCCTTTCTCAGCAAAAAGTAAAAAAAATGTCTAGTAAACATGGGCGCAAAAGTGCACACCTTTAGAGGTATGAACACTTGTTCCTTTTCGCTAGTGTGAAACAAATCTCTTCTACTGAACAAGGGGCTCATAGCTCCTAAAGTATGCAGTTTAGAGCCCATGTTCACTGAGCATATTACTTCCTTCCAAAATATGAAAAGAAAAGAGCTTGCAACAAAAGTCTCAAAGGTGAACAAGTCCTTATATCTCTAAAGGTACGTGCAATAGATCCCTTGTTTACTAGACATTTTTTCTTGTTTTGGAGTAAAGAACCTGTCCTTAAAGTTCGACGGTGGCAGTCTTTTTTTTTTTTTTTTTGGGTGGGGGGATAACCCGCATAATGTGCCCAGCTTTTGTTAGTCTGTTCCGCAGAGATTCGTCCGTGACATTCCGCTTGTATCTCCAGAAGTTCTGTCGTCATCAGGGGGTTCATACCCACTGTACAAATACATATGAGCCACGTGAAAACATCAGTTACTATCGGTTCCCAACTTCATTCGTGGCCGTGTAAAAGTAACAAATAAAGTGGAAAACATTAGATCTATGTGAAATGCGACAACGTCAGAGAAAATGACAAGGAACGTCACATTTTACTCTAAGATGGTACTTTCAACAGTGTATTGCTAAAAGGAAAAAAAGGACATCACACAGAGTAAGAACGAAACGCTTAAATTTTCATAATGTTTTCGCATGTTTTGGTTATGACATATGTAAATGAGCTGGCACATAACGTTTATAATTCTCTAATGATTTTTAAACACGTCTCACTGTGAATCACACCAAACGTGGTTTCAAGGTCGTTGTTGCTTACTGAGAAACGAGATGGTAAATCCCGACGTGATTTGAGATCGCAGCGTTCTTCTGGCATTCCTTTACAGTAATTCACTCTATAAGAAAAGCGTTTTACCTTTTTAAACACGAGGTAAGTCGTCTCAGGACCACGATGTATATTCCACTAATTGTTGTTTCAAACATTATAGAAACACTGCACATACATCATTGGTCCATTAAATCGCATTTTTGTCCACTTTTCTATAGGCTAGCCATGCTGTTCCGTCTGTAGCATACACTGAACTGAACTGTGAAAGAATTAGCCAGTGACGTAGGCAGAAAACTTGCAATGGATTGGTCGTTCCGTGGCACAATAAAAAAACCTAACAAAATCATTTCTGAAAGGAAAGTTCTGTTATTTACGCAAACCATCAAATATCCCAGAATATACATCTGTCAAAATATTAATAAACCCTCGGAAACTTTTAGAAAACGTGAAGGCGAATAAAAAACTATTTGAAGAAATTATTATTTAAGCTTCTGTTTCTCACTTTCGTTGATATGGCTTTTCTAATGAATGTGTCTTTCTATTCAGGAAATGTACTTCTGATGAAGGTATATTTATATGTACCGAAACCTTGGTCAAGAATTTTAATAAAAAATTCTACCCTGCAACTGTTTTTGGCTGCCATCCTTTATTGTGAAGAATTTTAACAGTTGCTGCTGCAGCCATGTTTAAAATCTTGTGATATTTGAAGAAAACAAGAAGCGAATGGGGGTGTGTTCAAAAATGGGATGTGAATTCCTAAGGGGCCAAGCTGCTTAGGTCATCGGTCCCTAGACCTACACACTACTTAAACTAACTTAAACTAATTATGCTAAGAACAACACACACACCCATGCCCGTGGGAGGACTCGAACCACCGGCGGGAGAACAAGAAGCAAACCAGCTACCTCGCAGTTCAGTCCGAATCTGTAACTACTAAGCTGACAGATATTGTCAGTAGTAGGGCTGAATTCGTTTGAGAACAAAGAGTCCGTTGTACCGGACACTTGCCCTTTTACACCTTACGAAAAAAGAAAAACCGCAAACTTGGACTCTGTTTTGTTTATTTAGAATTTAATTAATGGCTTATAACTAACATTTTAATTACCACAATCTATTATCCAAAATGTCCGCCCAGTCGTAAACTTGCACTCATGTTTACTCAGGTGTTTGACAGCTTTTAGCTTGAAACTTCCTGGCAGATTAAAACTGTGTGCCGGACCGAGACTCGAACTCGGGACCTTTGCTTTTCGCGGGCAAGTGCTCTACCAACTGAGCTACTCAAGCACGACTCACGCCCCGTCCTCACAGCTTTAATTCCGCCAGTGCCTCGTCTCCTACCCTCCAAATTTTACAGAAGCTCGCCTGCGAACCTTGCAGAACTAGCACTCCTGGAAGAAAGGATATTGCGGAGACATGGCTTAGCCACAGCCTGGGGGATGTTTCTAGAATGAAATTTTCACTCTACAGCGGAGTGTGCACTGATATGAAACTTCCTGGCTGATTAAAACTGAGACTCGAAGTCGGGACCTTTGCCTTTCGCGGGCAAGTGCTCTACCATCTGAGCTACCCAAGCACGACTCAAGCCCCGTCCTAGGGTACTTCATTTGGTAGAGCACTTGCCCGCGAAGGGCAAAGGACCCGAGTTCGAGTCTCGGTCCCGCACACAGTTATAATCTTCCAGGAAGTTTCATATCAGCGCACACTCCGCTGTAGAGTGAAAATTTAATTCTAGCTTTTAGCTTAATCACCATGACCATAACTTATTCTCCCACTGTTGGTGCTGCCCTCCCTCTCCCCACTGCCCCTCTGCCCCCTCCCACCACCAAAAAAGTGGTCCAAATGGCTCTGAGTATTATGGGACTCAACATCTGAGGTCATCAGTCGCCTAGAACTTAGTTAAGAACCTAACTAACCTAAGGACATCACACACATCCGTGCCCGAGGCAGAATTCGAACCTGCGAGCGTGGCAGTCGCGCGGCTCCGGGCTGAAGTGCCTAGAACCGCACGGCCACGTCCGCCGGCCCTCCCACCTCCCCACCACTACCACCAGTCTTCAGACAACCAGCATCATGACATGAGGCTTAGCATTTATGCTCTGGACCATAGTCGATCAACAGCAGCAGCAGCAAACTTAAGTGATATTCGCAATGTCCAGCAATCATATTCAATGGTATTTGACGACAACCACTATGCATAAGCTGTAGCCACACCAGCATGTGACGCTATTTACGATTCGAAGGCGATTCGCTGCTATTTTACCAATTTTCCCCACTTTTCAAGAAGATACATGCAAATACGTTACTCTAATTGTGAAACAAATATCGACACAGTGTAATATTTAAACAACTTAAGCGGATACCTCAATAGTTTTATGTTTAACAACAGTGAGAAATCAAAGAACGAGTGTTTCTAAATACACGCACACACACAGGACATCGCTAAATTAGTACCCAAGAAATGAGTTGTCTTACTGTACCTATTCTACAATAAAGGGTCAAATTTTGGATATTATACACTTCCTCCAACTTAGACAAATGAAGCAAATCAGTTGGTTCTTTTTGCATTAGATGTGCTCTAGAATACGCCTTAAGGGGTTTATGGAGGCACCATTTAGTTCATGGTTGTGTCCTGACCAAACCCGAGAAACATGTTTCTTGAGTGTCAAAACCGAGTCACGGATTTCAAGACGGGTGAAATTCTTACGATATAGCCCTAAGATTCCGATCTTGAACAACATTAATAATTTTCTTGATATCTTTAACAGTTTCCAAGGTACGGATGTTTAAAGCTAACCTCCCTGTACACGCAAAATAAGCACGTAAAATTTGGTGTCAGGTGAAAATGTAATTCATAAAGTGACTCAGCACCGAGAAATATGTTGTAAAGTGTCTCCCTTATCAACAGAAGGGTCCTGCGTACCCCATGTTGTTGTAATGCTGAAGTATTAGTCTCAGGCGTAAAATTATATACTTGTGTGTTATTTCAATATCACATAAATAAACTATTAAAATTTTACTCACCCATGACGTTCTTTCCATAAGAGTTACAGGCCCTCCTGGAGCAGGAAAAGGAAGGGAACCAACGGAAAAATACTCCTGTCAGAGCAGAGGAAGAGCGAATATGCTCCTGTTTATTCAAAGATTCTGACTGAAAAGTGTGGTACCAGCTGCCTCATTCTACCTTCCTGAACACCTTCAAAAATTTTCCCGGGAATGTTGGCATGCGAACTCATTCGCACTTTTTTATGCAGAGAGAGAACGAGACAGTGACAGTGGGAAAGGGACGGAAAAGTAGTAAATACTGGAACACAGTAGACAGTGATTGTCGTGTAGAAGGAGTGAAGTAGACAATGGCAGTGTGAGAGAAAGAGAGGGACATTATGACAATGGAACATAATTGACAGTGACAGAACAGTGCTAGAAAAAGAGTGAAGGAGACAGTTCAGTGGAAGAGGATGAGGAAGAAGAAGAAAGTGGAGGTGGATGAGAGCCAGTGATAAGAGATCGAGTCTATGACAGGGACAACGAGGAAGAGACAGATGGTGATAGCGAGAGGAGACAGCGGCAATGGGAATGAACGAATGAGACAGTAACAGTAAGGGACAGCAAGAGGTAGGGCTGTGAGAGTGAGAGGAGACATGTTAGTTGGACAGAAAGAAGGGGAATGGCTGTGAGACATGGGACAGCGACAGTTGGAGAGACACAAAGAGTTGATGACTATCAGTTGGACTGAACGAACGAGTGAGAATGGGCGAGTGGGAAGAGATGAGTATGAGCGATTTACAGCTATGAACCTACAAGGGCCGTTCAGAAAGTAACCTCTGGTTGATTTAAAAAAATACACCAAGTTAAATAAAAATATTTTAATATATACATCTTACAACTACATCTTTGCACTATTTTTCTACATAGTCTCCATAGCGATTGAGGCACTTATCGTATCTCTTCACAAGCTTTGAAATTCCTTCTGCATAAAAATCACCCGCTTGTGCCTGGAGCCAGCCTGTGACCGCATCTTTGAGCTCTTCGTCGTCATCAAACCGCTGTGATCCGAGCCATTTCTTCAAATGCATGAAGAGGTGATAATCACTTGGCGCCAGGTCTAGGCTGTAGGGTGGATGGTTGATAACGTCCCACTTGAAGGACTCAAGAAGGGCAGTTGTTCTGCGAGCAGAGTGAGGACGGGCATTATCGTGCAAAAAAACGATACCAGAAGTCAGCATACCACGGCGTTTGTTCTGTATAGCCCGTCGTAACTTTTTTATTGTTTCACAGTACACGTCTTGATTAATGGTCGTACCACGTTCCATGAATTCAACCAACAACACCCCTTTGGCATCCCAAAACACCGTTGCCATCAGTTTTCTGGCAGAAAAATCTTGCGAGGCTTTTCTTGGTTTGGTAGGCGAATTTGAATGTGCGCACATCTTTGATTGTTCTTTTGTCTCAGGGTTCAAGTACTTAATCCAGGTTTTGTCACCGGTCACGATTCTGTTTAACAATGGTTCTCCTTCGTCCTCATAACGTGACAGAAAGTCTAATGCAGAGGCCATTCTTTGAGTTTTGTGGTGGTCGGTAAGAATTTTGGGCACCCATCGTGCACAGAACTTACGGTAACCCAATCTTGCTGTCACTATCTCGTACAAGAGAGTCTTAGAAATCTGTGGAAAACCAGTAGACAACTCCGACATTGAGAAACGTCGATTTTCACGAACTTTTGCATCAACTGTCTGAACGAGTTCGTCAGTCACCAATGATGGTCTACCACTCCTCTCTTCATCATGAACGTTTTCTCGTCCACTTTTAAATAAACGTACCCATTCACGGACAACTCCTTCACTCATAACTCTTGGTCCGTACATGGCACAAAGCTCAGGATGAATAGCTGCTGCAGAATATCCTTTGGCTGTATAAAACCTTATGACAGCACGCACTTCACATTTGGCGGGGTTTTCTATTGCAGCACACATTTCAAACTGCCACAAAAACTAAACTAGCGCAGGTACGACGTTCACTCGACCACGGCTTGATGCTGACTGACCTGTTGAGTGCGTGAACGCACAGATGGCGTCGCTACTCCCCCCACAACCCGCACTGTGACCAATCGGAGGTTACTTTCTGAACCGCCCTCGTATGTATTAGTGGGAGTGCCCAAGTTACAGTGGGGAAGGGGAGGGGAGGAGTTGTGGGAGTGAGAGGTTCACATACCGATATCTTTGGGAGAATTTTAGTTGCTGAGAAAGGTAAATGAGGCAGCTGGTACCTCACTTTTCAGTCAGAGTCTTTCCATAAACTAGAGCGTATTCGACTTTTCTGTACGCAAAACAGAATCATTTTTCCACTGGTAACAATTGCACCTACATGTCTGTTACTGCAAACGCCACCATCAAGGACAGAAAATAGAACAAATATACGAGTTGCGACAATAAAGTAATGAGGCTGATTTTCTTTGCAAGATGTGGCAGGCCTGCAGGCTTTCATAGGCACAATATCTTTGACCTTGGCATATAAACTGCTTTGAGCGGAATATCGATGCAACTGCTCAGTCGTGAGTTCTGCTGTAATAAGTTAACAGGTGTTTGTGTCTCTCGTCACGGAAATGGAACCGCATAATATTGCGCAACGGT
Organism: Schistocerca serialis cubense; assembly: GCF_023864345.2. Lineage (NCBI taxonomy): Eukaryota > Metazoa > Arthropoda > Insecta > Orthoptera > Acrididae > Schistocerca > Schistocerca serialis. Next base: position 287,529,016 of record NC_064638.1, on the reverse strand, counting down.
ATGCCATTTCTTTTTGCGTTAAATTGGGTGAAAACGACAACTTACAGTAAGCTTCAGAAGGCTTTTGGAGAGGAGGCTATGTCAAGAGCTCAAGTTTTTGCTGGCATAAAATGTTTAGTGAAGGCAGAACGAATGTTGAAGATGAAGACCACAGTGGACAACCATCAACCTCACAGACTTGGCCAGGGTGTGTGAACTCGTATGATCTGATCAAAGTTTATCTGTGAAAATGATTGCAGAAGAACTGAACATAAATCGAGAAACAGTTCGTCTAATAAAAAGGTTTTGGTTAAGATTTGTGCAAAAATGGTCCCCAAAAATCTCACACCACATCAGCGAGAAACACGGAAAAATGTGACAGCCGATCTGTTAAAGCAAATGGAAATCAATCCAGCATGTTGTTATCAATGGAGAGACGTCTACAGACGTTAAAGTAACCTCTGGCGTGCCACAGGGGAGTGTAATGGGACCATTGCTTTTCACAATATATATAAATGACCTAGTAGATAGTGTCGGAAGTCCCATGCGGCTTTTCGCGGATGATGCTGTAGTATACAGAGAAGTTGCAGCATTAGAAAATTGTAGCGAAATGCAGGAAGATCTGCAGCGGATAGGCACTTGGTGCAGGGAGTGGCAACTGATCCTTAACATAGACAAATGTAATGTATTGCGAATACATAGAAAGAAGGATCCTTTATTGTATGATTATATGATAGCGGAACAAACACTGGTAGCAGTTACTTCTGTAAAATATCTGGGAGTATGCGTGCGGAACTATTTGAAGTGGAATGATCATATAAAATTAATTGTTGGTAAGGCGGGTACCAGGTTGAGATTCATTGGGAGAGTCCTTAGAAAATGTAGTCCATCAACAAAGGAGGTGGCTTACAAAACACTCGTTCGACCTATACTTGAGTATTGCTCATCAGTGTGGGATCCGTACCAGATCGGGTTGACGGAGGAGATAGAGAAGATCCAAAGAAGAGCGGCGCGTTTCGTCACAAGGTTATTTGGTAACCGTGATAGCGTTACGGAGATGTTTAACAAACTCAAGTGGCAGACTCTGCAAGAGAGGCGCTCTGCATCGCGGTGTAGCTTGCTTGCCAGGTTTCGAGAGGGTGCGTTTCTGGATGAGGTATCGAATTTATTGCTTCCCCCTACTTATACCTCCCGAGGAGATCACGAATGTAAAATTGGAGAGATTAGAGCGCGCACGGAGGCTTTCAGACAGTCGTTCTTCCTGCGAACCATACGCGACTGGAACAGGAAAGGGAGGTAATGACAGTGGCACGTAAAGTGCCCTTTTGCACCTTACGAAAAAAGAAAAACCGCAAACTTGGACTCTGTTTTGTTTAATTAGAATTTAATTAATGGCTTATAACTAACATTTTAATTACCACAATCTATTATTCAAATTGTCCGCCCAGTCGTAAACTTGCACTCATGTTTACCCAGGTGTTTGATAGCTTTTAGCTTGAAACTTCCTGGCAGATTAAAACTGTGTGCCGGACCGAGACTCGAACTCGGGACCTTTGCTTTTTGCGGGCAAGTGCTCTACCAACTGAGCTACTCAAGCACGACTCACGCCCCGTCCTCACAGCTTTAATTCCGCCAGTGCCTCGTCTCCTACCCTCCAAACTTTACAGAAGCTCGCCTGCGAACCTTGCAGAACTAGCACTCCTGGAAGAAAGGATATTGCGGAGACATGGCTTAGCCACAGCCTGGGGGATGTTTCTAGAATGAAATTTTCACTTTACAGCGGAGTGTGCACTGATATGAAACTTCCTGACTGATTAAAGCTGAGACTCGAAGTCGGGACCTTTGCCTTTCGCATGCAAGTGCTCTACCATCTGAGCTACCCAAGCACGACTCAAGCCCCGTCCTAGGGTAGTTCATTTGGTAGAGCACTTGCCCGCGAAGGGCAAAGGACCCGAGTTCGAGTCTCGGTCCCGCACACAGTTATAATCTGCCAGGAAGTTTCATATCAGCGCACACTCTGCTGTAGAGTGAAAATTTAATTCTAGCTTTTAGCTTAATCACCATGACCATAACTTATTCTTCCACTGTTGGTGCTGCCATCCCTCTCCCCACTACCCCTCTGCCCCCTCCCACCTCCAAAAAAGTGGTCCAAATGGCTCTGAGTACTATGGGACTCAACATCTGAGGTCATCAGTGGCCTAGAACTTAGTTAAGATCCTAACTAACCTAAGGACATCACACACATCCGTGCCCGAGGCAGGATTCAAACCTGCGAGCGTAGCAGTCGCGCGGATCCGGGCTGAAGTGCCTAGAACCGCACGGCCACCTCCGCCGGCCCTCCTACCTCCCCACCACTACCACTAGTCTTCAGACAACCAGCATCATGGCATGGGGCTTAGCATTTATCCTCTGGACCATAGTCGATCAACAGCAGCAGCAGCAAACTTAAGTGATATTCGCAATTTCCAGCAACCATATTCAATGGTATTTGACGACAACCACTATGCATAGCCTGTAGCCACACCAGCATGTGACGCTATTTACGATTCGAAGGCGATTCGCTGCTATTTTACCAATTTTCCCCACTTTTCAAGAAGATACATGCAAATACGTTACTCTAATTGTGAAACAAATATCGACACAGTGTAATATTTAAACAACTTAAGCGGATACCTCAATAGTTTAATGTTTAACAACAGTGAGAAATCAAAGAACGAGTGTTTCTAAATACACACACACACAGGACATCGCTAAATTAGTACCCAAGAAATGGGTTGTCTTACTGTACCTATTCTACAATAAAGGGTCAAATTTTGCATATTATACACTTCCTCCAACTTAGACAAATGAAGCAAATCAGTTGGTTCTTTTTGCATTAGATGTGCTCTAGAATACGCCTTAAGGGGTTTATGGAGGCACCATTTAGTTCATGGTTGTGTCCTGACCATACCCGAGAAACATGTTTCTTGAGTGTCAAAACCGAATCACGGATTTCAAGATGGGTGAAATTCTTACGATATAGCCCTAAGATTCCGATCTTGAACAACATTAATAATTTTCTTGATATCTTTAACAGTTTCCGAGGTACGGATGTTTAAAGCTAACCTCCCTGTACACGCAAAATAAGCACGTAAAATTTGGTGTCAGGTGAAAATGTAATTCATAAAGTGACTCAGCACCGAGAAATATGTTGTAAAGTGTCTCCCTTATCAACAGAAGGGTCCTGCGTACCCCGTGTTGTTGTAATGCTGAAGTATTAGTCTCAGGCGTAAAATTATATACTTGTGCATTATTTCCATATCACATAAATAAACTATTAAAATTTTACTCACCCATGACGTTCTTTCCATAAGAGTTACAGGCCCTCCTGAAGCAGGAAAAGGAAGGGAACCAACGGAAAAATACTCCTGTCAGAGCAGAGGAAGAGCGAATATGCTCCTGTTTATTCAAAGATTCTGACTGAAAAGTGTGGTACCAGCTGCCTCATTCTACCTTCCTGAACACCTTCAAAAATTTTCCCGGGAATGTTGGCATGCGAACTCATTCGCACTTTTTTATGCAGAGAGAGAACGAGACAGTGACAATGGGAAAGGGACGGAAAAGTAGTAAATACTGGAACACAGTAGACAGTGGTTGTCGTGTAGAAGGAGTGAAGTAGACAATGGCAGTGTGAGAGAAAGAGAGGGACATTATGACAATGGAACATAATTGACAGTGACAGAACAGTGCTAGAAAAAGAGTGAAGGAGACAGTTCAGTGGAAGAGGATGAGGAAGAAGAAGAAAGTGGAGGTGGATGAGAGCCAGTGATAAGAGATGGAGTCTATGACAGGGACAACGAGGAAGAGACAGATGGTGATAGCGAGAGGAGACAGCGGTAATGGGCATGAACGAATGAGACAGTAACAGTAAGGGACAGCAAGAGGTAGGACTGTGAGAGTGAGACGAGACATGTTAGTTGGACAGAAAGAAGGGGAATGGCTGTGAGACATGGGACAGCGACAGTTGGAGAGACACAAAGAGTTGATGACTATCAGTTGGACTGAACGAACGAGTGAGAATGGGCGAGTGGGAAGAGATGAGTATGAGCGATTTACAGCTATGAACCTACAAGGGCCGTTCAGAAAGTAACCTCTGGTTGATTTAAAAAAATACACCAAGTTAAATAAAAATATTTTAATATATACATCTTACAACTACATCTTTGCACTATTTTTCTACATAGTCTCCATAGCGATTGAGGCACTTATCGTATCTCTTCACAAGCTTTGAAATTCCTTCTGCATAAAAATCACCCGCTTGTGCCTGGAGCCAGCCTGTGACCGCATCTTTGAGCTCTTCGTTGTCATCAAACCGCTGTGATCCGAGCCATTTCTTCAAATGCATGAAGAGGTGATAATCACTTGGCGCCAGGTCTGGGCTGTAGGGTGGATGGTTGATAACGTCCCACTTGAAGGACTCAAGAAGGGCCGATGTTCTGCGAGCAGAGTGAGGACGGGCATTATCGTGCAAAAAAACGATACCGGAAGTCAGCATACCACGGCGTTTGTTCTGTATAGCCCGTCGTAACTTTTTTATTGTTTCACAGTACACGTCTTGATTAATGGTCATACCACGTTCCATGAATTCAACCAACAACACCCCTTTGGCATCCCAAAACACCGTTGCCATCAGTTTTCTGGCAGAAAAATCTTGCGAGGCTTTTCTTGGTTTGGTAGGCGAATTTGAATGTGCCCACATCTTTGATTGTTCTTTTGTCTCAGGGTTCACGTACTTAATCCAGGTTTCGTCACCGGTCGCGATTCTGTTTAACAATGGTTCTCCTTCGTCCTCATAACGTGACAGAAAGTCTAATGCAGAGGCCATTCTTTGAGTTTTGTGGTGGTCGGTAAGAATTTTGGGCACCCATCGTGCACAGAACTTACGGTAACCCAATCTTGCTGTCACTATCTCGTACAAGAGAGTCTTAGAAATCTGTGGAAAACCAGTAGACAACTCCGACATTGAGAAACGTCGATTTTCACGAACTTTTGCATCAACTGTCTGAACGAGTTCGTCAGTCACCAATGATGGTCTACCACTCCTCTCTTCATCATGAACGTTTTCTCGTCCACTTTTAAATAAACGTACCCATTCACGGACAACTCCTTCACTCATAACTCTTGGTCCGTACACGGCACAAAGCTCAGGATGAATAGCTGCTGCAGAATATCCTTTGGCTGTATAAAACCTTATGACAGCACACACTTCACATTTGGCGGGGTTTTCTATTGCAGCACACATTTCAAACTGCCACAAAAACTAAACTAGCGCAGGTACGACGTTCACTCGACCACGGCTTGATGCCGACTGACCTGTTGAGTGCGTGAACGCACAGATGGCGTCGCTACTCCCCCCACAACCTGCACTGTGACCAATCGGAGGTTACTTTCTGAACCGCCCTCGTATGTATTAGTGGGAGTGCCCAAGTTACAGTGGGGAAGGGGAGGGGAGGAGTTGTGGGAGTGAGAGGTTCACATACCGATATCTTTGGGAGAATTTTAGTTGCTGAGAAAGGTAAATGAGGCAGCTGGTACCTCACTTTTCAGTCAGAGTCTTTCCATAAACTAGAGCGTATTCGACTTTTCTGTGCCCTAAACAGAAGCATTTTTCCACTGGTAACAATTGCACCTACATGTCTGTTGCTGTGAACGCCACCATCAAGGACAGAAAATAGAACAAATATACGAGTTGCGACAATAAAGTAATGAGGCTGATTTTCTTTGCAAGATGTGGCAGGCCTGCAGGCTTTCATAGGCACAATATCTTTGACCTTGGCATATAAACTGCTTTGAGCGGAATATCGATGCAACTGCTCAGTCGTGAGTTCTGCTGTAATAAGTTAACAGGTGTTTGTGTCTCTCGTCACGGAAATGGAACCGCATAATATTGCGCAACGGTATGCCATTTCTTTTTGCGTTAAATTGGGTGAAAACGACAACTTACAGTAAGCTTCAGAAGGCTTTTGGAGAGGAGGCTATGTCAAGAGCTCAAGTTTTTGCTGGCATAAAATGTTTAGTGAAGGCAGAACGAATGTTGAAGATGAAGACCACAGTGGACAACCATCAACCTCACAGACTTGGCCAGGGTGTGTGAACTCGTATGATCTGATCAAAGTTTATCTGTGAAAATGATTGCAGAAGAACTGAACATAAATCGAGAAACAGTTCGTCTAATAAAAAGGTTTTGGTTAAGATTTGTGCAAAAATGGTCCCCAAAAATCTCACACCACATCAGCGAGAAACACGGAAAAATGTGACAGCCGATCTGTTAAAGCAAATGGAAATCAATCCAGCATGTTGTTATCAATGGAGAGACGTCTACAGACGTTAAAGTAACCTCTGGCGTGCCACAGGGGAGTGTAATGGGACCATTGCTTTTCACAATATATATAAATGACCTAGTAGATAGTGTCGGAAGTCCCATGCGGCTTTTCGCGGATGATGCTGTAGTATACAGAGAAGTTGCAGCATTAGAAAATTGTAGCGAAATGCAGGAAGATCTGCAGCGGATAGGCACTTGGTGCAGGGAGTGGCAACTGATCCTTAACATAGACAAATGTAATGTATTGCGAATACATAGAAAGAAGGATCCTTTATTGTATGATTATATGATAGCGGAACAAACACTGGTAGCAGTTACTTCTGTAAAATATCTGGGAGTATGCGTGCGGAACTATTTGAAGTGGAATGATCATATAAAATTAATTGTTGGTAAGGCGGGTACCAGGTTGAGATTCATTGGGAGAGTCCTTAGAAAATGTAGTCCATCAACAAAGGAGGTGGCTTACAAAACACTCGTTCGACCTATACTTGAGTATTGCTCATCAGTGTGGGATCCGTACCAGATCGGGTTGACGGAGGAGATAGAGAAGATCCAAAGAAGAGCGGCGCGTTTCGTCACAGGGTTATTTGGTAACCGTGATAGCGTTACGGAGATGTTTAACAAACTCAAGTGGCAGACTCTGCAAGAGAGGCGCTCTGCATCGCGGTGTAGCTTGCTTGCCAGGTTTCGAGAGGGTGCGTTTCTGGATGAGGTTATCGAATTTATTGCTTCCCCCTACTTATACCTCCCGAGGAGATCACGAATGTAAAATTAGAGAGATTAGAGCGCGCACGGAGGCTTTCAGACAGTCGTTCTTCCCGCGAACCATACGCGACTGGAACAGAAAAGGGAGGTAATGACAGTGGCACGTAAAGTGCCCTCCGCCACACACCGTTGTGTGGCTTGCGGAGTATAAATGTAGATGTAGATGTAGAACTGTTGAGCCGTGTTATCACTGATGATGAAAGTTGGTTTTTCAGTACAATCCAGAGACAAAACGCCAAAGTTCGCAATGGTGCTCAAAGGGATCACCCAAACCAAAAAAAGCTCGCATGTCAAAGTCAAATGTGAAATGCATGCTTGTGTGCTTCTTTGATTCCAAGGGAATTGTACATAAAGGGTGGGTGCCTCCTGGACAAACAGTTAACCAATATTATTACAAAGAAATTTTAGAAAGACTTCGTAAAAGGGTTCTTCGTGTCTGTGCCAGCATTGCTGATAATTGGATTCTGCGTCACGATAATACCCCACCCCATACTGCTCTGTCAGTACAGCAATTTTTAACCTCAAAATAAATTTCAGTACTAAAACAGCCACCTTATTCACCAGATATCGCGACGTGCGACTTTTTTCTATTTCCAAGAGGCAAAGCGGCGGTCAAGGGACACCATTTTCAAACAACACAATATGTCCAAAAAGCAGTGACGAGGGTCTTTGAGGATATTGCAGAAGATGAGTTCCAGAAATGTTACCATCAGTGGCACAAGCGCTGGAAAAAGTGTGTGCAATGAGAAGGGAACTACTTTAAAGGAGACAGCAAAAAACTTGATTAAAACGGTAAGCAACATTTTTTTCTCATCAGTCTCATTGCTTTATTGTCGCACCTCGTACACTTTGGTATTTAAAAACAGGAGAAAATTGCGTCGTGTGGCAGTTATGCGACAGCGTCTATGTGCGCACCTATCACATAGTTTACACCCTCACCCTGCCACAGCTGATGCTGCCTGCGTCCTATAGCTTGTACCATTGCTTGGCATCTAAGGATGCAGCCAGCGGCCAGCGCTGTGTAGATAATTCTTAATTGCGATGTGAGGTGGCTGTGGAGAGGTGGGGAGGGGAGGGGGAAGGGAAAGGTCTCTGCCGGACACTCGAGTAAACGGGAGGCAAGGGCAAGGGAAGTGGACGCCTACATAGAGGGCTTATTGAGCGGTCTGCCGCTGTTGGTGTGCCTCCTGCCGAAGGGAGCGATGGCGTTAAAAAAAGCGACTCAAGTTCTCCGAGATAACGATGTAATAAAAACGCATTTTATTACGAAACTTTAGCGATGTGCAATCTGATCAAAATAAATGGACACCTACTTCCAGGCTAATACAGGATTTGTTACTAAGACCCTGGAGTTTTTTGTTTGTTACTATGCATGTGTCACTGCACATACACAGCCCCTGCCACCAATATAAATTCAGAATTCAGTGAGACCTATTAGAGAATAGAAAGCACTGATGCTCAGATCGTTACAGGCTCTGAAAGCTGGCTAAAGCCGGATATAAGCTCAGCCGAAATTTTTGCGAAGATCCTAACGGTGTTCCGGAAGGATAGACTAAACAGGGTGGGTGGTGGCTTGTTTGTTGCTGTTAGAACTCGTTCATCTTCTCGCGAAATTGAAGTACATAGTTCCTGTGAGTTAGTATGGGCAGAGGGCATTGTTGGCAACCGGATTAAAATAATAATTGGATCGTTTCAGCGACTCCCAATTCAGATGATACAATTGCTGAAAGGTTCAAAGAAAACTTGATTTCAAACACGTACCCGACTCACACAATTATACTTGCTGATGATTTTAATTTACCCTCGATATGTTTGCGAAAACACATGTTTAATTCCGGAGGTACGCATATAACAACATCCGAAATTGTCCTCAAAGCATTCTCTGAAAAACATTTCCAGCAGTTAGTTCGTGAGCCCACGCGAATAGTAAACGGTTGCTAAAACACACCTGTTCTCTTAGCAACAAATAATCCTCAGTTAATAACAGGCATCAAAGACAGACACAGGGACTAGTGAACATAGGGTTGTCTTAGCGAGACTGAATACTGTAACCCCCAAATCCTCCAAAAATAAATGAAAAATATACCTATTCAAAGAAGCACATATAAATTCACTTGACGCCTTCCTGGGAGACAATCTCCACTTCTTCCAAATTAACAATGTAAGTGTAGGCCAGACGTGGCTCGAATCCAAAGAAATAATATCGGCAGTAATTGAGATATTTATACCAAAGAAATTAACAAACGACGGAGCTGCTCCCCCATGCCACACAAAACGGGTCAGAACGCTGTTTTGCAGAAACAACGAAAAACAAAACATGCCAAATTTGAATAGATGCAAAACCTCGAAGATTGGCGATCTTTTACAGAAACTCGAAATTGTCTCGAAATCTCGAAGGAAAACCAAAGAGATTCTGGTCGTACGTAAAGTATGCTAGCGGGAAGACACAATCAATGCCTTCTCTGCGCGATAGCAATGGAGATACTATCGAAGACAGTGCTGCCAAAGCAGAGTTACTAAACACAACCTTCCGAAATTCCTTCACCAAAGAAGACGAGGTAAATATTCCAGAATTCGGATCAAGAACAGCTGCCAACATTAGTAACTTTGAAGTAGATAATCTGGGAGTAATGAAGCAACGTAAATCACTTATAAAAACAAGTCTTCTGGTCCAGACTGTATACCAATTAGATCCCTTTCAGAGTATGCTGATGCAATAGCTCCATACTTAACAATCATATACAACCGTTCGCTAGACGAAAGATCCGTACCCAAAGAGTGGAAACTTGCACTGGTCACACCAATATTCGTAGTAAATTACACGCCCATATCATTAACATCGATATGCAGCAGGATTTTTGGAACATATTCTGTGTTCGAACATTATGAATTACCTCGAAGACACACAGTCAACAAGGGTTTAGAAAACATCGTTATTGAAACACAACTAGCTCTTTATTCGCATAAAGTACTGACTGCTATTAACAAGGGATTTCAAATGGATTCAGAATTTCTGGATTTCCAGAAGGCTTTTGACACGGTAGCACGCAATCGGCTTGTAGTGGATTTGGGTGCTTATGGAACATCATCTCAGTTATGTGAGTGGATTCGTGATTTCCTGTCAGAGAGGTCACAGTTCGTAGTAACTGACGGAAAGTCATGGAGCAAAACAGAAGTGATTTCTGGCGTTACCCAAGGTAGTTTTATAGGCCGTTTGCTGTTCCTTAGCTATACAAACTATTTGGGAGACAATCTGAAAAGTCGTCTTAGGTTCTTCGCAGATGACGCTGTCGTTTGTCGACTAGTAAAGTCATCAAAAGATCAAGATTTAGAAAAGATATCCGAATGGAGCGAAAATTGACAGTTGACTCTAAATAACAAAAAGTGTGAGGCCATCCACATGAGTGTTAAAAGGAATTAACTTCGGTTACACGATAAATCAGTCAAATCTAAAGGCCGTAAATTCAACTAAATACCCAGGAATTAGAATTCGAACAACTTAAATTGGAAGGAACACATGGAAAATGTTGTGGGGAAGGCTAACCAAAGACTGCGTTTTATTGGCATCACACTTAGAAAATTGACTGCCCACACTACGCTTGTCCGCCCTCTTTTAGAATACTGCTGCGCGGTGTGCGATCCTTACGTGAAAGGATTGACGGGGTACACCGAAAAAGTTCAAAGAAGGGCAGCACGTTTTGTATTATCGCGAAACAGGGGAGAGAATGTCACTGAAATGATATAGGATTTGGGATGGACAACATTAAAACAAAGGCGTTTTTCGTTGTGGCGGAATCCTCTCACGAAATTTCGATCACCAACTTCCTCCTCCGAATGCGAAAATATTTTGTTGACGTCGACCTACATAGGGAGAAACGATCACTATGATAAAATAAGGGAAATCAGAGCTCGCACGGGAAGATATAGATATTCGTTCTTTCTGCGCACTCTGCGAGATTGGAATAATAGAGAATTGTGAAGGTGGTTCGATGAACCCTCTGCCAGGCACTTAAATGTGATTTGCAGAGTATCCATGTAGATGTAGACGTAGTACGGAAGTTCGAAGTTCAATTAATTTGGCAATAATATTTTTTGAAGGGTCACTGTGACCTTGGGGTACACATAGAGTTAGTGTACTGTCGCTGAGTTTGATATACATTTATGTGAAAATGGCACACAGGAATGACATATTACTAACAAAGGATCCTACACGTGTAGCATCGTTAGAAGAACTCAGTCGTGAAAGTGACCTAAGTGACAGTCGTGATAAAAGTGTTGTTGAAGTTGACACTCCTGCAGTAGTTATGGACAATGGAAAAGTATCATCACTGATTAGTTTCCATGACAGTTTTTACTTAGTCTCGAAATTTGGATGCATTTATACTAACAGTGATTGAAAAATTACATGACAGAGGTTAAATAAAATGCGTTTGGCATATAAGAGTCCAATTTTATTATAAAACATGCTATATTCGGGCAATTCCTCCAGAAATGTAATTGAGAGTCAATGCCACTGGTGTGCAGCTCGTCTGACAATTTCAGAGCTGTACACTGCTAGGGTTAAGAAAAAAGTAAACGAGAAACCATTTTGAGACGTGTGCACGGAATTTGCTATGGGCTGTCACACTACAGTCAAACATCGACAAAATTTTTTGAGACATATGCACGGAATTTGCTATGGGCTGTCACACTACTGTCAAACATCGAGAAACTATTTTGAGATGTGTGCACGGAATTTGCTATGGGCTGTCACTCTACTGTCAAACATCAAGAAACTATTTTGAGACGTGTTGCGAGTGGACAAGCAACTTGTTGCTGAAGCTGAAAAAGCTGCTAAAAGCATGACAAGGGAGGCCAGAATAACTAAGAAAAGAAACAAAACTGAAGAAGATGAAAAAGACGCTCAGAATGAACAAAATTATGGAGCTGGAATGTTTTGACGTATTATCAAAGAGAAGAAAATGACATGCAAATCTTTAGTTCCAGTTTCTCGGATCCAAAGTTTTTGCATACTTAGGTATCATTACGTCAGCAATAATGAAGCTGTAAGAATAAACTTTTGTTTGAATAATAACATAGTACTTCTCTATACGGTGAACCGCTTTATTCAGTAATGTATTAAATACTTTAAGCTGGAGCATGTCATATGTTATTAAGTTCTTAGGTGAAAAAATTAAATTCTAAAAACATTTTTTTTAAATACACAGAGCAACAAATTGGTAAATATTTCTGGTTTACTCTATCAACAAGTTAATGGTTAAAAGAGTAAAATTTGTTTTGACCTTTTATTTTGATTGGTGTAGCAATATAGAATTCCAGAATGACATTTTCACTCTGCAGCGGAGTGTGCGCTGATATGAAACTTCCTGGCAGATTAAAACTGTGTGCCCGACCGAGACTCGAACTCGGAACCTTTGCCTTTCGCGGGCAAGTGCTCCACCAACTGTGCTACCGAAGCACGACTCACGGCCGGTACTCACAGCTTTACTTCTGCCAGAATTAGTATAGAATTCCTAAAATAAAAATGATACGTAATTCAGTACGTAAGATAAAAATCGACATTCACTTCACTATGTGTTCCAGAGTTTTCAAACTTTTTCCACATAGAGGTCACAATATATTAATTATGTTACTAAAGTTTCATTCCAATGTCTATTAAAATTTTTAAATTATCAAATTGCAAAATACTAGTAAAAACAGATCCCCTTAAAGTGCATACACAAAGGAGATGAAATAATATGATTAAAGCAGCGTTTACATTCTGTGCAAACGGGAATCGAAGACTGTGTTTAATTCCCACATCATTTCGAAGATACGACACATCCATACAAAACAGAGATTGCCTTTATGGTGTCCTCTCGGCTATTTCTAGGTGGTGCAGGGTCATTACCAGATAGGATTGACGATGACATCGGAAAAAAATTCAGCGAGGAGTGAATCATTTTTGTATTTTCGCGAAATGGATGAGAGAGTGCCAGGGAGGACGAGCTATCCGCACTGGGCCTGCACGTCATTGAGCGGACGATTTCTTTGATTGCAGTGACTCGCTGTAGCTAGCCAATAAAAACGTATATCTTCGGATCGAATTTGCGGATGGATTTGATAACTTCCTAATGGATGGAACTCCAATGCTCGGATAAAATCGACATGTGCGCCCATAAACTATGTGGTCAAAAGTGACCGAGCAGCTATTAGAGGATATTTGTATGGGTTACAAAACATGCATTCCAAACTTTTGTCATCCTGATTTTGAAAACTATATCTCGTAGGCTGTAGTTTTAGTGAAGTATTTGTAAATGATGTGCGGCGGATTGATAGTTCCCCAGAGCAACGACCAAATAAGCTTTGCTGCTACACAAATATTGTAAGCAAACAGTAATGGATCTCTCCGCCTATTTATACGCAGTAAGTTCGATTTATTTACGTTTTATGAAATTGGCAGATTCCTATGACAATACAACGAAGAACCGCTGTATAAAGTTCATTGCCCCCATACCACAACAAAAATCACAAATCTCCAATAATGCACTAGCCTTCATCTCGTTTTAAGGCCCGAAATGCTAATGCTACGGGATTATGACAAGCAGTCCACATCCGTTTTATAGGAACACGAATGAATTTATATGAAATAAAGACAAAAGCTTTCCAAGGCACGTGTGGTATGAAGTAATATATCTTCTCTCTATATATAAATTGAAGTTACTTTCTTGCATCCATCTGTATATGCAAGCTTATCTGAGGAATTGCTGTAGGGATTTTGATCCTGCTTTGACTAAAAGATAAACCGATTCACGATTAAGGTTTTTCCTATATAATTTCAGAATATTTAGTACAGATTATCTGAATTACGATGAATTAAAGTTAAGTTGCAAAAAAGTCGCCAATGCCACCTGGCGGAAAGTCGCCATAACTCGAGAGAGTAGCAGTGGCTCGAGAACATAGCAAGTGGGAGATACTGCGCATTCCAAAATTCATGTTACGCACTTCTACAGGTTGTAGAATGAAATTAGTTGGTCAAGTTTTACATAGGAACCCATGTCTGGGAGCATCATCCAAGGACACTACAGAGCGTCAAAGTTATACGCACCGGCGCCTGTAAATGTCTGTAGATACAGGGTAATTCCGTGATGATGTAACAAACTTTCAGAGATGACGGAGATGGATAAATGTATTAATTGGAGGTAAGGACTCCTGGTTCGGAAACGAACGAGTCGAAATTTACAAGCGAAAATCATTCTGACATCTGTGACAGTGGAAAACATGTACCGGTACTGATGTTTCTGTGAATGTAGGGTACGCAACTTTAGAAGTGATAGTATGGACCAAGACAAGAAAAAATGTCAAGTGAACATGGTTTCTAGTATGCATACCTGAGGAGCTATGGGCACTTGTTCATCTTCGCCAGTGTGAAACACATCTCTTCTATTGAACAAGTTCTCATACCTCTTAAGATATGCAATTTACAGCCCGCGGTTGCTAGAGATTTTTTTCTTGTTTTGGTCCATACTACCACCTCTGAAAGTTACCTACCCTACAATCTTAGCACTGTCAGAGATATCGGAACGGTTTTCCTTACACATTGATACACTTTTCCTTTTCCATCATCCTAGAAACTTTGTAACATGATTACGGAATCAACTTGTAGATATACAGGGTGGTCCATTGATAGTGACGGGGCATCACACGAAAAAAATACAAAGAACGGAACTCGTCTAGCTTGAAGGGGAAAACCAGATGGCGCTATGGTTGGCCCGCTAGATGGCGCTGCCATAGGTCAAACGGATATCAACAGCGTTTTTTTTAATAGGAACCCTCATTTTTTTATTACATCTTCGTGTAGTACGTAAAGAAATATGAATGTTTTAGTTTGACCACTTTTTTCGCTTTGTGACAGATGGTGCTGTAATAGTCACAAACATATAAGTCCGTGGTATCACGTAACATACCGCCAGTGCAAACGGTATTTGCTTCGTGATACATTACCCGTGTTAAAATGGACCGTTTACCAACTGCGGAAAGGGTCGATATCGTGTTGATGTATGGCTATTGTAATCAAAATGCCCAACGGGCGTGTGCTATGTATGCGGCTCGGTATCCTGGACATCGTCCAAAGGTCCGAACCGTTCGCCAGATAGTTACGCTATTTAAGAAAGCAGGAACTGTTCAGCCACGTGTGAAACGTCAACCACGACCTGCAACAAATGATGATGCCCAAGTAGGCGTTTTAGCCGCTGTCGCGGCTAATCTGCACATCAGTAGCAGCAAATTGCGCGAGAATCTGGAATCTCGAAAACGTCGATGTTGAGAATGCTGCATCAACATCGATTGCACCCGTACCATATTTCTATGCACCAGGAATTGCGTGGCGACGACTTTGAACATCGTGTAGAGTTCTGCCACTGAGCACAAGAGAAATTACTGGACGGTGACAGATTTTTTGGACGCGTTTATTTAGCGACAAAGCGTCATTCACCAACAGCGGTAACGTAAACCGGTATAATATGCACTAGTGGGCAACAGAAAATCCACGATGGATGCGACAAGTGGAATATCAGCGACGTTGGCGGGTTAATGTACGGTGCAGCACTATGGGAGGAAGAATAATTGGCCCCCATTTTATCGATGGAAATCTAAATGGTGCAGTGTATGCTGATTTCTTACGTAATGTTCTATCGATGTTACTACAAGATGTTTCACTGCATGACAGAATGGCGCTGTAGTTCCAATATGATGGATGTCCGGCACATAGCTCGCGTGCGGTTGAAGCGGTAGTGAATAGCATATTTCACGACAGGTGGATTGGTCGTCGACGCACAATACCATGGCCCGCACGTTCACCGGATCTGACGTCCCCGGATGTCTTTCTGTGGGGAAAGTTGAAGGATATTTGCTATCGTGATCCACCGACAACGCCTGACAACATGCGCCAGCGCATTTTCAATGCATGTGCGAACATTGCGGAAGGCGAACTACTCGCTGTTGTGAGGAATGTCGTTACACGTATTCCAAATGTATTCAGGCTGACAGACATCATTTTGAGCATTTATTGCATTAATGTGGTATTTAGAGATAATCACGCTGTAACAGCATGCATTCTCAGAAATGATAAGTTCACAAAGGTACATGTATCACATTGGAACAACCGAAATAAAATGTTCAAACGTACCTACATTCTGTATTTTCATTTAAAAAACCTACCTGTTACCAACTGTTCGTGTAAAATTGTAAGCCATATGTTTGCGACTATCACAGCGCCATCTATCACAAAGCTAAAAAAAGTGGTCCAACTAAAACATTCACATTTCTTTAAGTACTACACGAATATGTAAAAAAATGGGTGTTCCTATTTTTAAAAACCCAGTTGACATCCGTTTGACCAATGGCAGCGCCATCTAGCGGGCCAACCATAGCGCCATCTGGTTTCCCCCTTCAAGCTAGACAAGTTTCGTTCTTTGTAGTTTTATCGTTTGTTGCTTATTTCGTGAGATATTTGGCCCGGTCACGATCAATGGACCACCCTGGATACATTTTCAGGTGCCGGTGCTTATTACTTCGACGCTCTGTAGCGTTGTCGGTTGACGTTTCCCGATATGGGTTCCTATGCAAAACTTGACACATTTAGTCCCTCTACAGTCTCTAGAATTGTGTAACATGAATTTTGGAAACGCTGTCTAATATGTACAGGGCTATTACAAATGATTGAAGCGATTTCATAAATTCACTGTAGCTCAATTCATTGACATATGGTCACGACACACTACAGATATGTAGAAAAACTGAAGCCGCACTTCAAGTTTCTGCCGCCAGAGCGCTCGAGAGGGCAGTGAGACAAAATGGCGACAGGAGCCGAGAAAGCGTATGTCGTGCTTGAAATGCACTCACATCAGTCAGTCGTAACAGTGCAATGACACTTCAGGCCGAAGTTCAACAAAGATCCATCAACTGCTAACTCCATTCGGCGATGGTATGCGCAGTTTAAAGCTTCTGGATGCCTCTGTAAGGGGAAATCAACGGGTCGGCCTGCAGTGAGCGAAGAAACGGTTGAACGCGTGCGGGCAAGTTTCACGCGTAGCCCGCGGAAGTCGACGAATAAAGCAAGCAGGGAGCTAAACGTACCACAGCCGACGGTTTGGAAAATCTTACGGAAAAGGCTAAAGCAGAAGCCTTACCGTTTACAAATGCTACAAGCCCTGACACCCGATGACAAAGTCAAACGCTTTGAATTTTCGGCGTGGTTGCAACAGCTCATGGAAGAGGATTTGTTCAAATGGCTCTGAGCACTATGGGACTCAACTGCTGAGGTCATTAGTCCCCTAGAACTTAGAACTAGTTAAACCTAACTAACCTAAGGACATCACAAACATCCATGCCCGAGGCAGGATTCGAACCTGCGACCGTAGCGGTCTTGCGGTTCCAGACTGCAGCGCCTTTAACCGCACGGCCACTTCGGCCGGCTCATGGAAGAGGATGCGTTCAGTGCGAAACTTGTTTTCAGTGATGAAGCAACATTTTTTCTTAATGGTGAAGTGAACAGACACAATGTGCGAATCTGGGCGGTAGAGAATCCTCACGCATTCGTGCAGCAAATTCGCAATTCACCAAAAGTTAACGTGTTTTGTGCAATCTCACGGTTTAAAGTTTATGGCCCCTTTTTCTTCTGCGAAAAAAAACGTTGCAGGACACGTGTATCTGGACATGCTGGAAAATTGGCTCATGCCACAACTGGAGACCGACAGCGCCGACTTCATCTTTCAACACGATGGTGCTCCACCGCACTTCCATCATGATGTTTGGCATTTCTTAAACAGGAGATTGGAAAACCGATGGATCGGTCTTGGTGGAGATCATGATCAGCAATTCATGTCATGGCCTCCACGCTCTCCCGACTTAACCCCATGCGATTTCTTTCTGTGGGGTTATGTGAAAGATTCAGTGTTTAAACCTCCTCTACCAAGAAACGTGCCAGAACTGCGAGCTCGCATCAACGATGCTTTCGAACTCATTGATGGGGACATACTGCGCCGAGTGTGGGAGGAGCTTGATTATCGGCTTGATGTCTGCCGAATCACTAAAGGGGCTCATATCGAACATTTGTGAATGCCTAAAAAAACTTTGAGTTTTTGTATGTGTGTGCAAAGCATTGTGAAAATATCTCAAATAATAAAGTTATTGTAGAGCTGTGAAATCGCTTCAATCATTTGTAATAACCCTGTATATGGTGTGTCGGTCTGGCTGTAGAGTGTGTAGCTGGAAACTGAAAGGTAGTGTCATCAAATCCGCCCGACATCCTTTCTTTTCCACTCCGCCTGTAATCTAGCATTCACCTGTCAATGATGTGGAGATACGCATTTCGAAATACGACGACAATTCCAAACCGTAAATTTATGCTTCCCTCAGATTAGCAATCGCAATTCGCACTAATAATTTACTGCAAAGTCTTCGAACGACAGGCCGCAAGTTATTCAGCTTTGAAGAAACGTAAGAATATTGCCAATAAGGAAAAGACAACCATCTCATCAACAGGTTGTGATGTGAGACAATTTGAAATACTAAAATATTTTTAACCAATAGTTTCCCAGCAATCGTTTGAGAAAAACTGCTTAGCGAAAAAATGTGGCAGTCCCAAAAAAATGTGGCAGTCCCAAATACTTGCGCTGCAGTCTGGAACCGCAAGACCGCTACGGTCGCAGGTTCGAATCCTGCCTCGGGCATGGATGTTTGTGATGTCCTTAGGTTAGTTAGGTTTAACTAGTTCTAAGTTCTAGGGGACTAATGACCTCAGCAGGTGAGTCCCATAGTGCTCAGAGCCATTTGAACCCAAATACTTAGTGTTTTATTGTTTCCGTTACAAGTAAAACGTTCTCTGGATAACTCCTTCAGCAGCCCTGCTTCGTTTATAAGTGCATACAGTATGCTTTCATTGAATCAAATGTAGACGTGAACACGATTCTTTGCGTGGCACAGGGAAGTAGTCTGCCATCAAGAGTCCACGACAAAGAATTACGGCAATGAATCTGTATAATGCATAACAATGCGTACTGAGCTTCATAAGAGGAGCGCCGTAACATGTACGTCATGCTTTTCTTCTGTTATTTGTGCCACCTCATCCCGTCTCCGATTTATACTGAGTCGCACACACACATATAGCCATGATTCGTATACAGTATTTACATTTTACTTACTTCACGATATGCTTCCACCATTGCCATGAGATGTCACTCAGAAGGCGAATTCAGTATGTAACACATAACATTCAAGCCTCCAAACAACTTTCCTGACGTGTGCTGCATATTTCTCGTAAGTTATATGAAGGTGATGATTTGGAGCCACTTAACATTGTACTCTGAAATTTATTCATAACTCTATGCAGTGGCCCGTAAACAAAATACGCTGAGCCACACAAGACGTCTGGCCGTAGATAATGTTGCCTGTGCGAAGACAGACCAGGTCACTAGCACATACGTATGTTCCAGGCTCTATACAGGGTGGTCCATTGATAGTGACCGGGCCAAATATCTCACGACATAAGCGTCAAACAAAAAACTACAAAGAACGAAACTCGTCTAGCTTGAAGGGGGAAACCAGATGGCACTACGATGGCCCGCTAGATGGCGCTGCCATTGGTCAAACGGATATCAACTGCGTTTTTAAAAAAATAGGAACCCCCATTTCTTATTACATATTCGTGTAGTACGTAAAGAAATATAAATGTTTTAGTTGGACCACTTTTTTCGCTTTGTAATAGATGGCGCTGTAATAGTCACAAACGTGTAAGTACGTGGTATCACGTAACATTCCGCCAGTGCAAACGGTATTTGCTTCGTGATACATTACCCGTGTTAAAATGGACCGTTTACCAATTGCGGGAAAGGTCGATATAGTGTTTATGTATGGCTATTGTGATCAAAATGCCCAACTGGCGTGTGCTATGTATGCGGCTCGGTGTCCTGGACGACATCATCCAAGTGTCCGGACCGTTCGCCGGATAGTTACGCTATTTAAGGAAACGGGAAGTGTGCAGCCACATGTGAAACGTCAACCATGACCTGCAACAAATGATGATGCCCAAATAGGTGTTTTTGCTGCTGTCGCGGCTAATCTGCACATCAGTAGCAGTCAAATTGCTCGAGAATCGGGAATTTCAAAAACGTCGGTGTTGAGAATGCTTCATCAACATAGATTGCACCCGTACCATATTTCTATGCACCATGAATTGCATGGCGACGACTTTGAACGTCGAGTACAGTTCTGCCACTGGGCAGAAGTGAAATTACGGGACGATGACAGATTTTTTGCACGTGTTCTATTTAGCGACAAAGCGTCATTCACCAACAGCGGTAACGTAAACCGGTATAATATGCACTATTGGGCAATGGAAAATCCACGATGGCTGTGCCAAGTGGAACATCAGCGACCTCGGCGGGTTAATGTATGGTGCAGCATTATGGGAGGAAGGATAATTGGCCCCCATTTTATCGATGGCAATCTAGTTGGTGCAATGTATGCTGATTTCCTACGTAATGTTCTACCGATGTTACTACAAGATGTTTCACTGCATGACAAAATGGCGATGTATTTCCAACATGATGGATATCCGGCACATAGTTCTCGTGCGGTTGAAGCGGTAGTGAATAGCATATTTCATGACAGGTGGCCCGCACGTTCATCGGATCTGACGTCCCCGGTTTTCTTTCTGTGGGGAGTTGAAGGATATTTGCTATCGTGATCCACCGACAACGCCTGACAACATGCGCCAGCGCATTTTCAATGCATGTGCGAACATTATGGAAGGCGAACTATTCGCTGTTGAGAGGTATGTCGTTACACGTATTGCCAAATGCATTGAGGTTGACAGACATCATTTTGAGCATTTATTGCATTAATGTGGTATTTAGAGGTAATCACGCTGTAACAGCATGCGTTCTCAGAAATGATAAGTTCACAAAGGTACATGTATCACATTGGAACAACCGAAATAAAATGTTCAAACGTACCTACGTTCTATATTTTAATTTAAAAAACCTACCTGTTACCAACTGTTCGTCTAATCTTGTGAGCCATATGTTTGTAACTATTACAGCGGCATCTATCACAAAGCGAAAGAAGTGGTCCAACTGAAACATTCATATTTCTTTACGTACTACACGAATATGTAATAAAAAAGTGGGGTTCCTGTTTCAAAAGAACCCAGTTGACATCCGTTTGACCTATGGCAGCGCCATCTAGCGGGCCAACCATAGCGCCATCTGGTTTCCCCCTTCAAGCTAGACAAGTTTCGTTCCTTGTAGGTTTTTCGTTTGACACTTATTTCGTGAGATATTGGGCCCGGTCACTATCAATAGATCACCCTGAATATAGTGCCTGGAACATACCCCCTGAGATTTTGTCAGAGAGAGGTGGCGCAGCGGTTAGCACACTGGACTCGCAATTGGGAGGACGACGGTTCAGTCCCGCGTCCGACCATCCTGATTTAGATTTTCCATGATTTGCCTAAATAGACCCAGGCAAATGCCGGGATTGTTCCTTTGAAAGGGCACGGTCGACTTCCTTCCCCGTCCTTCCCTAATCCAATGAGATCGATGACCTCGCTGTTTGGTCTCCCCCAAACAACCCCAACCTTGAGATTTTGAATAGTAAAACCCATCCATGGTGCGTAACGCCTCTTTCGCAGCATATACCACAGAAGTCGCGTCAATTAAATGACTGCATTAATGTCGCTGTTCACTGGATCATCTGGTAATCTGACATGGTTATGCTTAAAAAATCAGTCAAGCCAAAGTTATTTCTTTCATTGTTTTCCAGTCCAGTGTTGGATTAAATTATCTCCAGTGAACCTCAGCATGACATCTACTTTGCTTACGTGCAGTCACGGCGCTGTAGATTGGTTCAAATGGCTCTGAGCACTATGGTGGGACTTAACATCGGAGGTCATCAGTCCCCTAGAACTTAGAACTACTTAAACCTAACTAATCTAAGGACATCACACACATCCATACCCGAGGCAGGATTCGAACATGCGACCGTAGCGGTCTCGCAATTCCAGACTGAAGTGCCTAGATCCGCTCGGTCACTCCGGCCGGCGCTTTAGATTGTTTTGAATGCTTACTTCGAGGTATTTTACTATTGGTACTGTTTCTTGCGATTTGTAGCCAGTATCATTATAAAACAGAAAGAGACAGCTTCACCTACTTAGATGCAATAGTTACGTTTATTTACATTAGCCTCCGACTCCCTCCAGTCGTCAATCATCTGCAAATTACTACAATCTGCTTGTGTCGCTGCCCTCCTATAGAAAAGAGTCTACATCTAAACACATATTCTGTGAGTCACTATAAGGCGTGGGATGGGCTCTACATCATAATAACTGTAGCATCCATTTCCAGTGCTATCACCCCCCCCCCCCCCCCCCACACACACACACACGCACGCACGTATTGATCGAGTAGAAATGATGGTCTATACGTCTCTGTACATACTCTAATCTCCATTATGACGGCTACGACAGGTAGTTATTTACTAGTGATAGTATTGGGGAACAGTTCTCCAGAGCAATGACCAAAGAAACCTTGCTGCTACACCTTTAATATACGATTATTGCACCAAGAAATCAGATGCATAACACAAGCAATCCGTTGCAATCAGATGACGGTTCTATATGTGTCTCTGTACGTCTCCCAATCTCCTTTGTAGTATTCATATGCTCACTATGTCGGATATGCTACGCCAGATATACGATGGAGGTGGCAGAATGGTATCAGACACTCAGCTGAATGCTGTCTTCTTCAAATTTACCCAGTAGCGTTTTGCGAGAAACACATCTTTTTCCCCGCGTGGGATATTCCTACATAATACAATCCTAACAGTGTCACAGAACTTTCGACGCTATCCATCGCATCATATACGTCGGTGCGGCTGCTTCGCACATCAACCACAGCTACGCACACACAGTTCAGAGCCATTCTAATAGTGTAGGAGGATTTCGAGTTTAATCACAGCATTGTCAACTTTTCCCCGGAGTGATCTTCGAGAGCGGACTGATCACTGTATGATATTCCAGCTGGAGCAGCGTGTATAGCTTCTTTCCCACATGGGCAGTGTGCCTACACATAGCGGTAGTCATGTTTAGAACTAAATTTTTAAGGGGCCTTACAAAAGACCCATTTTTTCGGCCAACCGACCGAGCAATTTCGTGCCGGGCTATAGAGTCCAGACCAACTGCATTCAGCAATTAAAACGCCGCCCTATTGTGATTTGTTTATCTTAAGTTTATTGAATATATTCTAAGAGATCCCCTTTGTTTTACATTGAAACAAAAACTGGAACTTAGCTTGGCTGTTTTAGAGGTAACGAAGTCAAAAAAGCCTAGAGAAAGCTGTGGACGGAGAAGTGCCTTATACATATAAAGAAATTCGCCCACGCTCCGCCACCTAAGGGGCTACGAACAGATGGGTTCCGTAATTGCCTAAGAATGGATGAAACATACATTTCGGAGTTGCTCAACATCCTCAAACTATTCTTAACGAACAGTAATACAGTTACGAGAGAGGCTGTGAGCTGAAATGACAGGCTGATCGCAGCTTTACGGCTTCCAGCCACTGGCGGAAATTGTGATTCCCTCAGACTCAGTGCAGTTGTATCCTAACACTTATGTAAAAGGATTCCTGAAATCTACGACGTGGGGAAATACAAAATGGCAAAGGAAAATAAATAATACAAAGGATGTTCGTGTAAACTTTATTAATTTATTTATGGATGTTGCGTGAAAGATTCCCTGTAGATTTCAGAAAGTTAGAAAAAGGAGACTACGAATGATGGTGGCGCATACCATCTAATACAAACAACAGATACATAAGAAATGAAGCATTCAGCAATTGTTAGAACTGTAAAAAAAATCCCACACATTGTTTCTCATAGCAGAAGGCTCGGATATATCCCGGGATAAAGCAAATATACTTCACCTACTAACGTCCATTCCCATTTTTAGATGTTACTTCCAAACGTATCGGAAATGAAATGTAGGAAATGTTCTTCGGTTTATAAATTTCACTTCCGATAAATATCAGAAATAAAATATAAAACCCGAACTACAGAGGATCAACAGACTTTTATTTATAAAATATACATTAAAGCGCCAAAGAAACTGGTATAGGCATGCGTATTCAAATACAGATACGTAAAGAGACAGAATAGCGCGCTGCGGTCGGCAACGCCTATGTAAGAAAACGTGTCTGGCGCAGTTGTTAGATCGGTTACTGTTGCTACAATGCCATATTGTCAAGGTTTAAGTGAGTTTGAACGTAGTATTACAGTCGGCGCACGAGCGATGGGACACAGCATCTCCAAGGTAGCGATGAAGTGGGGATTTTCCGATACGACCATTTCACGAGTGTATCGTGAATATCAGGAATCCGGTAAAATATCAAATCTCCGACATCGCTGTGGCCGGAAAAAGATCCTGCAAGAACGTAATCACGGGGCCTGTGACGACTGAAGAGAATCGTTCGACGTGACAGAAGTGCAACCCTTACGCAAATTCTGTAGATTTCTCTGCTGGGCCATCAACAAGTGTCAGCGTGCGAAGCATTTAACGATACAACATAGATATGGGCTTTCGGAGCCGAAGGCCCACTCGTGTACTCTCGATGACAGCACGACACAAAGCTTTACTCCTCCCCTGGGCCCGTCAACACCGACATTGGACTGTTGATTACTGGAAACATGTTGCCTGGTCGAACGAGTCTCGTTTCAAATTGTATAGAATGAATGAACGTGTAGGGGTATGGAGACAACCTCATAAATCCCTGGATCCTGAGCATATCTGGGATGCCTTGCAATGTACTGTCCATAAGCGATTTCCACCCCTTCGTACTCTTACGGATTTATGGACGGCCTTGCAGGATTCATGGTGTCAGTTCCCTCTAGCAGTACTTCAGACATTAGTCGAATCCATACCATATCGTGTTGCGACACTTCTGCGTCCTCGCGCGGGCCCTACACTATGTTAGACAGGTGTACGTTTCTTTGGTTCTTCAGTGTATATCTTTTACTCTCTCCATGTGCCACATGAAACCAGTATGAATTATTTAAAAAATGAAACAAGTGCTTCAATTATTGCATCTCTATTGCTGTTCTCCTCGCAGGCGCGTCCCACAAAATATGCGATCGGTATATGATTAAGCGTATGATATTTCAAAATTTAAACGCTCGCACTACATCATGTGCTTCACGAAAGAAAAAGCTGA
The DNA here is from genome assembly GCF_023864345.2 of Schistocerca serialis cubense. Taxonomy (NCBI): domain Eukaryota; kingdom Metazoa; phylum Arthropoda; class Insecta; order Orthoptera; family Acrididae; genus Schistocerca; species Schistocerca serialis. The sequence goes on along the minus strand of NC_064638.1, from coordinate 287,503,669 downwards.
TTTCTTGGCTCTAGATTAAAAGAAAAGAACTTATTGGCAGTTGGAACCAGTACATACATATGTAGAAAGAGAGAGCAGCAATTTTCCAAGTTTTTTCAACAAGAAGGTGATTTAGTGAACTGCTCAGACATTCCCGGTCTGATGAATGAGTTTGGTATTGAATACAAAAAGGAAGACTGGAGGCTGTTTATTGATTCATCCAAAACTAGTTTAAAGGCTGTTTTACTACACAATGGTAACATGTATGCATCTATACCTGTTGGACATTCTGTACATATGAAATAAAGCTATGGAAACCTAGAAATAGTGCTAAATAAAATATGCTATTCTGCTCATGGTTGGATGATACGTGGCGATATAAAAGTAATATGCATGCTCCTTGGTCAGTGAGGTGGCTTTACCAAATTTCCATGTTTCTTGTTTGACTGGACCAGTAGGACTAGGGATAAACACTGGTGCGGAAAGAATTGGCCTGTGAGGGAGTCTTTAAAACCTGGTGAGAAGAACATTCTACACAAAAACTTTGCAGATCCAAAAAATGTACTACCATCTCTACATATAAAGTTAGGCCTAATGAAATAGTTTGTAAAGGCTTTGCGTAAAGATGGACCATGTTTTAAGAATCTCTGCCAAAAGTTTCCACACCTTCCAGAAGCTAAACTAAAAGAAGGCGTCTTTGTCGGGCCTGACATTAGAAAATTGGTGTTTGATATTAACTTTGAATCCACAATTACCTTAAATGAGAAAGAAGCCTTGGTATCATTCAAGCAAGTCGTTACAAAGTTCTTACGACATGGAAAAGACCCAGAATATGTTTCTATTATAGCTACAATGTTAAAGAAGTTTAAAACTTTAGGCTGCTTAATGAGCCTGAAAGTTCACTTTTTAAACAGTCGCCTTGATTACTTCCCGGACAATGTGGGAGATGTCAGTGAGGAGCAAGGAGGGCGTTTTCACCAGAAAATTAAAGTGATGGAGAAAACACCAACATGATGGGGGAATACTGTTAGTCTACTGTTAGTAACTTCACCGAGAAGTTTAGCAAGTGACTCATCGTAGAAAAAGCTACACAAGAAGCTTCAAAGAAAACAGGGAAAGAAAGTACAAACCAATTCCAGCTGACAAGTGAAACCTCTATTAAAACGTATCATTGTTTTAAGTAGCTTACTGTAAATACAAACTATGCTTATGCTGTAACAAAGCGTTCCATTAATTTCCCCGTTTACCGTATAACATAGGATTTTTATACTATATAGTAAAAAGCATATTGCTCAAAAACTATGGATGATACAAAAAAACTAAGGCTAGATTTGGATTCAGCTCATAAAAATCTATAAGAATCAGCTATCAAAGTAAAAAAAAGTTTTTCAAAAGCAATTTTTCATTGGTCTGTGTAACTTACGACCACGTGACAACTTGAGTGCGAAACTCTGGCTGTCTATACCAGATAAAAATTATGTCTTTAGCGCGCCAAAAATAATTAATTAATACTGAAAAGTTGCTTTGTCTGTAGTCTATGTTGTTGAGAAATGCGAAATACAAAATCAAGTCGTATGCAGTGCGATTGTGCTGCCATTTCTGTACGTCTGCAGTTTCTCCTCTTCCCCCTCCTAGTGATCAGACGCCATGTCGTGGTGGTGGGGAAAATGTGCAGCCGGCCAGTGTGGCCGAGCGGTTCTAGGCTCTTCAGTCCGGAACCGCGCTGCTGCTACAGTCGCAGGTTCGAATCCTGCCTCGGGCATGGATGTGTGTGATGTCCTTATGTTGGTTAGATTTAAGTAGTTCTAAGTCTATGGGACTGATGACCTCAGATGTTAAGTCCCATAGAGCTCAGAGCCATTTGAACCATCTTGGAAATGTGCAGCGGGGTCTGAGCGCTACGGAACTCGTGCCCAGACATGGCCGGCGAGCAAAAATGTCGGCCGCCCCGGCCTTTCCGAATTATACAACACCTCTGCATTGATGTAAACTGAGTGCAACCCTCTTCTGCCCTTGCCTTCACTAGACAAATGAATGTATATTTTAATGTACATCATTTTAAAATTGGTTAGCTGGTTCATATCTCACACCAAGATAACAAGCAATAAATTTACAGTACTTACTTTAATGAAATCATAATGGATTCACACTCCGCAAAGATACAGTGGAGGACATATGTTTTATGAACGCGAAATGTCCGTATTTCGGTTTTCATGTCCTATACGTATTTCGAAGCGAAAAGTCTATCATCGTAGTTGCTGTTCGCCATAGCCTGGTGAAACTGTCGTACCTAAGGGAGGTTATGTCGTTGAATAAACGGAAAAGATGTATGAACACTAGTGAAAAACGAACTACAGTGCCATATAATACCTGCATGTCACGAGAATCTGCTTCATTGTTAGTCCACGGCGAAACTTCTTTATGTTGCTTGTCAGAGCAAAACTACATTGGTAGTATACTTGAAAGGAGAGACAGCATTGGTCGTATATTTTTGTTTATTATCGCAAAATCGATTTTCGGTCAGTTAGTGACCATCTTCAGTGCTGTAATATATAACTTAAATTAGTAAGCACTGGTGTCAGTAAGCTTACGGCGATCACACCAATGCTGTCTCTCCTTTCAAGTATACCCATTATCTGGTCGTAGTGCACAGGACACTATGGAGTCGCCAATCAATACATTGGTAGTGTTGGGCGTTTAGTTGTATAGAAGAAGTAATTCCCGCCTAAAAATCTTTAAATTAAAATCAAAATTGTAGAGGTTATGATAAAATATCACCAATCTTGATTAAACTAAGTTCTTCAGAATTTAACAACATATTAAGTTATTTGTGTAACCAGTTTATCACTGTAGCATTTGATGGTTGGCTAAACGATACTGAATCTAAGACTTTGTATTCGTGTATGAAAGGAAATATTCAGAAACTTCCTTCCAATTTCAGCTTTCACGAACATTTTAGAAAAAGCTATACACAAGCAGCCATTCAACATTTCTCTGTGAATAATATACTGTCAAAGTCATAGTTTGGATTCATAAAGAGATCCGATATTGAGAGTGCTATTTACACACACTCGTACCATGAGACTTCATGTAATTTGTCAGATAGTAAATTACGAGCAACTAGTATATTGTATATTCTGCTAAAGGCGTCTATGTAAATAACATTCTCCTTGGAAGTAAACCAGAAGATTGAGATGTAACAGGAGATGCCATAAAGTGGTTGACATATGTCTTGCTGTTAGGGAGCACAAGAGGAAAGAAACCTGTTCCAATCATCACCCAACTGAAAAATAATTACCTATTATGTCCCACAAGGTTCCAGGTCGTTACGTTTTCTTATGTATGTAAAAGACCTTTCATTAGTAACTTCACAAGATACCGAGTCTGCTTTGCTAATCATACAAAAATTGCAGTAAATGAAGTATGAATATAGTTTTAGAAAAAGCAAATAATGAAAATTTAATGGACGTTAATAAAAAGTTACTAGTGAATTCTTCGTCACTATACGATGTTCAGAGCATGTAAGAGATTTATTGACAATGTACATCTAAATTATGATGATAATCAGACAGAAGAGGTTAACAGCGTAAATTACGTGGTTTACAGTTAATTCATTTGGAAGGAGCATATCATAGAACTTTTGACACACCTCAACAAATCTTTCTCTGCTCTGTGTATGTTGTCAGACATTGTTGTTGTTGTTGTTGTGGTCTTCAGTCCTGAGACTGGTTTGATGCAGCTCTCCATGCTACTCTATCCTGTGCAAGCTTTTTCATCTCCCAGTACCTACTGCAACCTACATCCTTCTGAATCTGCTTAGTGTATTCATCTCTTGGTCTCCCTCTACGATTTTTACCCTCCACGCTGCCCTCCAATACTAAATTGGTGATCCCTTGATGCCTCAGAACATGTCCTACCAACCGATCCCTTCTTCTGGTCAAGTTGTGCCACAAACTTCTCTTCTCCCCAATCCTATTCAATACTTCCTCATTAGTTATGTGATCTACCCATCTAATCTTCAGCATTCTTCTGTAGCACCACATTTCGAAAGCTTCTATTCTCTTCTTGTCCAAACTATTTATCGTCCATGTTTCACTTCCATACATGGCTACACTCCATACGAATACCTTCAGAAATGACTTCCTGACACTTAAATCAATACTGGATGTTAACAAATTTCTCTTCTTCAGAAACGCTTTCCTTGCCATTGCCAGCCTACATTTTATATCCTCTCTACTTCGACCATCATCAGTTATTTTGCTCCCCAAATAGCAAAACTCCTTTACTACTTTAAGTGCCTCATTTCCTAATCTAATTCCCTCAGCATCACCCGACTTAATTAGAGTACATTCCATTATCCTTGTTTTGCTTTTGTTGATGTTCATCTTATATCCTCCTTTCAAGACACTGTCCATTCCATTCAACTGCTCTTCCAAGTCCTTTGCTGTCTCTGACAGAATTACAATGTCATCGGCGAACCTCAAAGTTTTTATTTCTTCTCCATGAATTTTAATACCTACTCCGAATTTTTCTTTTGTTTCCTTTACTGCTTGCTCAATATACAGATTGAACAACATCGGGGAGAGGCTACAACCCTGTCTTACTCCCTTCCCAACCACTGCTTCCCTTTCATGTCCCTTGACTCTTATAACTGCCATCTGGTTTCTGTACAAATTGTAAATAGCCTTTCGCTCCCTGTATTTTACCCCTGCCACCTTTAGAATTTGAAAGAGAGTATTCCAGTCAACATTGTCAAAAGCTTTCTCTAAGTCTACAAATGCTAGAAACGTAGGTTTGCCTTTCCTTAATCTTTCTTCTAAGATAAGTCGTAAGGTCAGTATTGCCTCACGTGTTCCAGTGTTTCTACGGAATCCAAACTGATCTTCCCCGAGGTTGGCTTCTACTAGTTTTTCCATTCGTCTGTAAAGAATTCGTGTTAGTATTTTGCAGCTGTGACTTATTAAGCTGATAGTTCGGTAATTTTCACATCTGTCAACACCTGCTTTCTTTGGGATTGGAATTATTATATTCTTCTTGAAGTCTGAGGGTATTTTGCCTGTTTCATACATCTTGCTCACCAGATGGTAGAGTTTTGTCAGGACTGGCTCTCCCACGGCCGTCAGTAGTTCCAATGGAATATTGTCTACTCCGGGGGCCTTGTTTCGACTCAGGTCTTTCAGTGCTCTGTCAAACTCTTCACGCAATATCATATCTCCCATTTCATCTTCATCTACATCCTCTTCCATTTCCATAATATTGTCCACAAGTACATCGCCCATGTATAGACCCTCTATATACTCCTTCCACCTTTCTGCTTTCCCTTCTTTGCTTAGAATTGGGTTTCCATCTGAGCTCTTGATATTCATACAAGTCGTTCTCTTATCTCCAAAGGTCTCTTTAATTTTCCTGTAGGCGGTATCTATCTTACCCCTAGTGAGATAGGCCTCTACATCCTTACATTTGTCCTCTAGCCATCCCTGCTTAGCCATTTTGCACTTCCTGTCGATCTCATTTTTGAGACGTTTGTATTCCTTTTTGCCTGCTTCATTTACTGCATTTTTATATTTTCTCCTTTCATCAATTAAATTCAATATTTCTTCTGTTACCCAAGGATTTCTACTAGCCCTCGTCTTTTTACCTACTTGATCCTCTGCTGCCTTCACTACTTCATCCCTCAAAGCTACCCATTCTTCTTCTACTGTATTTATTTCCCCCATTCCTGTCAATTGCTCCCTTATGCTCTCCCTGAATCTCTGTACAACCTCTGGTTCTTTTAGTTTACCCAGGTCCCATCTCCTTAAATTCCCACCTTTTTGCAGTTTCTTCAGTTTTAATCTACAGGTCATAACCAATAGATTGTGGTCAGAGTCCACATCTGCCCCTGGAAATGTCTTACAATTTAAAACCTGGTTCCTAAATCTCTGTCTTACCATTATATAATCTATCTGATACCTTTTAGTATCTCCAGGGTTCTTCCATGTATACAACCTTCTTTCATGATTCTTAAACCAAGTGTTAGTTATGATTATGTTGTGCTCTGTGCAAAATTCTACCAGGCGGCTTCCTCTTTCATTTCTGTCCCCCAATCCATATTCACCTACTATGTTTCCTTCTCTCCCTTTTCCTACACTCGAATTCCAGTCACCCATGACTATTAAATTTTCGTTTCCCTTCACAATCTTAATAATTTCTTTTATTTCATCATACATTTCTTCAATTTCTTCGTCATTTGCAGAGCTAGTTGGCATATAAACTTGTACTACTGTAGTAGGCGTGGGCTTCGTATCTATCTTGGCCACAATAATGCGTTCACTATGCTGTTTGTAGTAGCTTACCCGCATTCCTATTTTCCTATTCATTATTAAACCTACTCCTGCATTACCCCTATTTGATTTTGTGTTTATAACCCTGTAGTCACCTGACCAGAAGTCTTGTTCCTCCTGCCACCGAACTTCACTAATTCCCACTATATCTAACTTCAACCTATCCATTTCCCTTTTTAAATTTTCTAACCTACCTGCCCGATTAAGGGATCTGACATTCCACGCTCCGATCCGTAGAACGCCAGTTTTCTTTCTCCTGATAACGACATCCTCTTGAGTAGTCCCCGCCAGGAGATCCGAATGGGGGACTATTTTACCTCCGGAATATTTTACCCAAGAGGACGCCATCATCATGTAATCATACAGTAAAGTTGCATGCCCTCGGGAAAAATTACGGCTGTAGTTTCCCCTTGCTTTCAGCCGTTCGCAGTACCAGCACAGCAAGGCCGTTTTGGTTATTGTTACAAGGCCAGATCAGTCAATCATCCAGACTGTTGCCCTTGCAACTACTGAAAAGGCTGCTGCCCCTCTTCAGGAACCACACGTTTGTCTGGCCTCTCAACAGATACCCCTCCGTTGTGGTTGCACCTACGGTACGGCTATCTGTATCGCTGAGGCACGCAAGCCTCCCCACCAACGGCAAGGTCCATGGTTCATGTCAGACATAGCTGATGTAAAAACGAAAATGCTACCACACTTTGCATACTTTTATTCCATAATGTAATACGGGATCAAGCAAAGCTAAAGTTTTTTCCAGGGCTTATTAAAAATTACCTACTAACAAATATCAGTTTCAGAGCAGTATAAAGGATTTATTGTTGGCCTATTCCACCTCCATTATTGACGAATTTCTTAGAAGAAATATAAATTATAATATGAAACTATGTGTTACGTAAAACCTCACTTCCTGTACACCTTTATTGGAGCAACTGATTGAATTAAATACGTGCTGCAGACTGCTTTCTGTTTAATATGTGGCTCAAATAGCTGAAGACTTCTTTATTTTCACTTTTCTATTTATTGATTTGTATACAACAGAGAATCATTTCTAGATCGCAAGCAGTTCAGTTAATCCTGAAAGTGGAGAAGGCTAAAAAATCTATCGTTAATGAGAAGCTATCTTTTGCTAATTGTAATATATTAAGATTTTGTTAATTATAGCATAATCTGATAATTAATGCAGTAAATATGATACAAAAATATAACTCTCTGGAGGGGAGAGGCAGAGTAATGTCAGTTGAACTTCTGTTACTGGATCATGAAAGTCTAAACTACAATTGTACAGATTAGTGTACACTTAACGACGGCTTTAGTGACAGTAATTCCTTCATTAACACATGTAGAAATTGAAAGCTGAAATGGAAGTACATAGCAACACATAAATCTCCGTGTGACTCTACGGCAAGTAGATATAAAGCTTTTGTTATCACCGAGAAACATGGTGACAGTCCTCTATATATTCAATGTGACCCATTCTTCCAACGATCGACAGTTTAGCAGAGACCCTGCTTGTAGAAGTCCAAAGAAGTAACATGTGTATATAGCATGAAAAATGAGCTGGTCCAACTGAACTGATTATTGACTGGAAATGGTTATGTTCGGGTAACTTGGAGACCATCTGCAGCCATTCATGGTCTTCATTTCCCAAACAGCGACGAAACTTTTATGGATGAAAATGCCCCGTGCAACGGGCAACAGTTGTTATGCGACTCGTTAGAAGAACATCCTGGACAATTCGAGCGAATGCTTTGGCTACCCATATCACCCAACATGAATGCCATCGAACATTTACGGAACGTAATCGAGAGGTCAGTTCGTGCACAAAATCCACCACCAGTAATTATCGACGGCTATAGAGGCAGCATGGTTCAGTATTTCTGCAGGGGACTTCCAACGACTTGTTGAGTCCATATTACGTGAGTTGCTGCAGTACGCCGGGCAAAGGAGGTCCGACATGATATTTCGAGGTATCCCTTAACATTTATCACCTCAGTTTATACATAGCCTGTGCAGTAATGTACCTGTAGTTACCTGCACATAAAGTGATTCTCCTGTACAGCTTGACGTCTCCCACTAGACCTCCTCCACACAGTCCAAAATCTATCCAGTAACTGGAGAACTCCCTGAGCCCGTTTTACACGAGAGACTTTCTAGTGAAAATCGACTACAAGCAGTAAGTGCGAATCGCGTTCTGCGTGTAAATCAGCCGCCAAGATTGCCATATGTGACGTATGTGATCAATTGACGGTATCGAGCGTGGAGTTCTAAAATCCTACAGACTGCGAAAGGGAAGTTCGGCGTCGTCTGCTACCATCCGAAATAAAATTACCTATTGTCGCTGCACCCACGTATTTTATAATAACGCATTTTGTAGTTTCACGTATTATCTCCCTAATTTATTGTTTCCTTTCGTTTCCGTAATATAATCAGAATGTTGAACGAGGACAAAGCATAAAGTACACTGCACGTAAAAAAATGAAGTATTCAGAAGGGAAGGAGGAAAAGAAATGAAACACGGCGGATTAAGAAGGTACTTAAGTGATTAAAAAATCGCGCTACATATACCAATAACTTAATACACTACTGGCCATTAAAATTGCTACACCAAGAAGAAATGCAGATGAAAAACGGGTATTCATTGGACAAATATATTATACTAGAACTGATATGTGATTACATTTTCACGCGATTTGGGTGCATAGATCCTGAGAAATCAGTACCCAGAACAACCACCTCTGGCCCTAATAACGGCCTTCATACGCCTAGGCATTGAGTCAAACAGACTGGATGGCGTGTACAGGTACAGCTGCCCATGCAGCTTCAACACGATACCACAGTTCATCAAGAGTAGTGACTGGCGTATTGTGACGAACCAGTTGCTCGGCCACCATTGACCAGACGTTTTCAATTGATGAGAGATCTAGAAAATGTGCTGGCCAGGGCAGCTGTCGAACATTTTCTGTATCCACAAACGCCCGCACAGGACCTGCAACATGCGGTCGTGCATTATCCTGCTGAAATGTAGCGTTTCGCAGGGATCGAATGAAGGGTAGAGCCACGGGTCGTAATACATCTGAAATGTAACGTCCACTGTTCAAAGTGCCGTCAATGCGAACAAGAGGTGACCGAGAAGTGTAATCAATGGCACCCCACACCATCACGCCGGGTGATACCCCAGTATGGCGATGACGAGTACACGCTTCCAATGTGCGTTCACCGCGATGTCGCCAAACACGGATGCGACCATCATGATGCTGTAAACAGAACCTGGATTCATCTGAAAAAATGACGTTTTGCCATTCGTGCACCCAGATTCTTAGTTGAGTACACCATCGCAGGCGCTCCTGTCTGTGATGCAACGTCAAGGGTAACCGCAGCCATGGTCTCCGAGCTGATAGTCCATGCTGCTGCAAACGTCGTAGAAATGTTCGTGCAGATGGTTATTGTCTTGGAAACATCCCCGTCTGTTGACTCAGAGATCGTATGGCTGCACGATCCGTTACAGCCATGCGGATAAGATGCCTGTCATCTCGACTGCTAGTGATACGAGGCCGTTGGGATCCAGCACGGCGTTCCGTATTACCCTCCTGAACTCACCGATTCCATATTCTGCTAACAGTCATTGGATCTCGACCAACGCGAGCAGCAATGTTGTGACACGATAAACCGCAACCGCGATAGGCTATAATCCGACCTTTATCAAAGTCGGAAACGTTATGGTACGCATTTCTCCTGCGCGAGGCATCACAACAACTTTTCACCAGGCAACGCCGGTCAACTACTGTTTGTGTATGAGAAATCGGTTGGAGACTCTCCTCATGTCAGCACGCTGTAGGGGTCGCCACCGCCGCCATCCTTCTGTGAATGCTCTGAAAAGCTAATCATTTGCATATCACAGCATCTTCTTCCTGTCGGTTAAATTTCGCGTCTGTTGCACGTCATCTTCGTGGTGTAGCAATTTTAATGGCCAGTAGTGTAGAAGGAGCCCAGTTACCAGTATGGCATTGCTCCCTCTCTGGCACGGATAAAGCCACACTCTGTCGGAAAGGATCTCCTATAGCTGTCTCACAACTGTTGTAACTGGCTCATGATATCCTGGGTACAGACACTGTAAAATTGAATTTCGAGATGGTTTAAATGGTTCTGAGCACTATGGGACTTAACATCTATGGTCATCAGTCCCCTAGAACTTAGAACTACTTAAACCTAACTAACCTAAGGACATCACACACATCCATGCCGGAGGCAGGATTCGAACCTGCGACCGTAGCAGTCGCGCGGTTCCGGACTGAGCACCTGAACCGCTAGACCACCGCGGCCGGCTTCGAGATGGTCCCACACATGTTCTAGCGGAGACAGATCGGGAGGATCATATTGGCAACAAGGTTACCTCGAAATCATGCGGACAATTCACAGAAGCACGTAACATGTGTGGACAAGTATTGTTCTCATGAAAATGGCACCGCGATACTCTTGCTGAGAGGTAACGCAAGAGGATGCAGGACATCTATGACATACCGTTGTGCCGTTAGAGTTCCCTTAATTGCTACCAACCATGACGTAAAGTCGTACCTGATGGCTTCCCACACCATGGCACCAGAAATACACATTAAAAGAAAGAGACCTCTCCTCAGGTCCCCGAAATTCTCACCGACGACGCTCATACGGGGTAGTGCAGAACCGCTAACCACAGTGCGACGTCACTCATCGCAAATCCATGCTTTCCAGTCACAGCACCATACCAAACGTAACCTCTTGCATTGTGGTGTTAGCCGCAGACTAAGCGTTCCCTAGTTCCGCTGCTGATAGTCCTCGACCAATAATGCACAATGACAGAATGTTACAGGTAGACCATTATTAGTTCTAGGATGTAAGGCGCAAATTGGACAGGCTACAACGTGCTTGGTGCATAGTATGGCAGTCGTCTCTTTCGGTGGCCAGTCGTGATCCCTCGGAACCTTGAAGACGAGCATACCTGCCCTCGTCTCCCCACAGAGCCCAACATCTGGCTACTGTTTCATCTGAATACCGTACAGATCTGGATCTTGCACGGTTCCACCATCTGGACAAATGGAGACACAGAAGCGGTTGTGAAAACACACTTGACTTCTTAGCAACAAATAATCCTGAGTTAATAACGACTATCAAAACCGACACAGGGATTAGTGAACACAGGTTTGTCGTAGCGAGATCGAGTATTGGAATCACCAAATCCTCGGAAAATAAACGAAAAATATACCTATTCAAAAAAGCAGATAAAATTCACTTGACACTTCCTGAGAGACAATCTCCACTGATTCCAAATTAATAATATAAGTGTAGACCAGATGTGGCTTAAATTCAGAAAAATAGTATCGGCAGCAATTGAAAGATTTATACCAAATAAATTAACAAACGACGGAATTTATCCACCTTGGTACACAAAATGGGTTACAGCACTGTTGCAGAAACAACGAAACAAACATACCAAATTTAAACAGACGCAAAATCCCCAAGATTGGCGATCTTTTACAGAAGCTCGAAATTTAGCGCGGACTTCAATGCGAGATGCTTATAACAGTTTCCACAACGAAACTTTGTCTCGAAACCTAGCAGAAAATCCGAAGAGATTCTGGTCGTATGTGAAGTATGTTAGCGGTAAGAAACAATCAATGCCTTCTCTGCGCCATAGCAATGCAGATACTGTCGAAGACAGTGCTGCCAAAGCAGAGTTACTAAACACAACCTTCCGAAATTCCTTCAAAAAAGAAGACGAAGTAAATATTCCAGAATTAGAATCGAGAACAGCTGCCAACATGAGTAACGTAGAAGTAAATATCCTCGGAGTAGTGAAGCAACTTAAACCACTTAATAAAAGCAAGTCTTCTGGTCCAGACTGTATACCAATTAGGTTCCTTTCGGAGTATGCTGATGCATTAGCTCCGTACTTAACAATCACATACAACCGTTCGCTCGACAAAAGATCCGTACCCAAAGACTGCAAAGTTGCACAGGTCACACCAATATTCAAGAAAGGTAGTAGGAGTAATTCACTAAATTACAGGCCCATATCGTTAACGTCGATATGCAGCAGGATTTTAGAACTTATATTGTGTCCGAACATATTGAATTATCTCGAAGAAAACGGTCTATTGACACACAGTCGCCGGCTGTTGTGGCCGAGCGGTTCTAGGCGCTTCAGTCTGGAACCGCGCGACCGATAGGGTCGCAGGTTCGACTCCTGCCTCGGGCATGGATGTTTGTGCTGTCCTTAGGTTAGTTAGGTTTAAGTAGTTCTAAGTTCTAGGGGATTGATGACCTCAGATGTTAAGTCCCATAGTGCTCACAGCCATCTGAACCATTTTTTACACACAGTCAACATGGGTTTAGAAAACATCGTTCATGTGAAACACAACCAGCTCGTTATTCACTTGAAGTGCTTAGTGCTACTGACAAGGGATTTCAGATCGATTCCGTATTTCTGGATTTCCGGAAGGCTTTTGACACTGTGTCACACAAACGGCTCGTAGTGAAATTGCGTGCTTATGGAATATCGTTTCAGCTATGTGACTGGATCTGTGATTTCCTATCAGAGAGGTCACAGTTCGTTGTAATTGACGGAAAGTCATCGAGTAAAACAGAAGTGATTTCTGGCGTTCCCCAAGGTAGTGTTATAGGCCCTTTGCTGTTCATTTTCTATATAAACGATTTGGGAGACAATCTGAGCAGCCGTCTTCGGTTGTTTGCAGATGACGCTGTCGTTCATCGACTACTAAAGTCATCAGAAGATCAAAACAAACTGCAAAACGATTTAGAAGAAATATCGGAATGGCGCGAAAAGTGGCACTTGACCCTAAATAACGAAAAGTGTGAGGTCATCCACATGAGTGCTGAAAGGAACTCAAACTTCGGTTACACGATAAATCAGTCTAATCTAAAAGCCGTAAATTCATTAAATACCTAGGTATTGCAATTACGAACAACTTAAATTGGAAGGAACGCACAGAAAATGTTGTGGGGAAGGCTAACCAAAGACTGTGGTTTATTGACAGGATACTTGGAAAATGTAACAGACCTACTCAGGAGACTGCATACACTACGCTTGTCCTTCTTCTTTTAGAATACTGCTACTCGGTGTGGGATCCTTACCAGATAGGACTGACGGAGTACATCGAAAAAGTTCAGCGAAAGGCAGCACGTTTTGTATTATCACGAAATATAGGAGAGAGTGTCACAGAAATGATACCGGATTTGGGCTGGACATCATTAAAAGAAAGGCGGTTTTCGTTGCTACGGAACCTTCTCGCGACATTTCAATCACAAACTTTCTCCTCCGAACGCGAAAATATTTTGTTGACGCCGACAGACATAGGGAGGAACGATCACCGATAAAATAAGCGTAATCAGAGCTCGTACGGAAAGATATAGGTGTTCAATCTTTTCGCACCCTATACGAGATTGGAATAATAGAGAATTGTGAATGTGGTTCGATGAACCCTCTGCCAGGCACTTAAATGTGATTTGCAGAGTATCCATGTAGATGTGAATGCAGAACGAAACCCCTTTCAAAGTTTCAGATTTTGATAACGTTCTATCACACGAGTTCATGGTACATCCCTGTCTTTCCTTCATTTTATGCTGTTCATGTCTCTTATATGCCCTACCGGACCTGGTAACAACACTAAACACGAAAAAGACTAATACATATCTGACGGCCGCTGTACCTATCACAGATAATTGCAGCTCTAGTAATTCACATATCTGCCAAAGGAGTATACAACTGCTAAGTTACACTGACATCAGACCATCTCGTCTGGGGGCTTAACTTATCAGGTAGTGTAATAATGCGCTAATTACTGCCTTCGAGCCCCCTAAATATTGTTCGGTGTATTTGTATGCATTTACACTATGGAAAACACGTTCGCATCACCAAGAAGGTGTTGTGTGACATAAGCAAAAGTTGGTAGGCGTGTTGCTACACCTGAAACCAGATGTCTATTCAAGTTTCGTGCCAGTCGCATATTAGCGGCGCTAGTAACGCCATTACGAGGATGCAGATCAGGTTTGCTTTAAAAATACGCTTTAACGCTCGTGAACGTCAGTTAACTTTCACATTGGACGAAATGGGTTGATGATAGTCAAGAGTGTCTTTAAGGTGACTGTGTTTGAACAAGGTAGCGTAGTAGGGCTATGAGAAGGTGGATGTTCCTTCTGCCTTATTGCAGGAATGTAGTCACTCTACCTAAAGTCGGTATTACACTATCAAATTTCTTTGTCCAATATCTTTGTCCAATATCTTTGTCAAAGATATTTGATAGTGTAATAGGGACTTCGTCAAATATCGTCCAATATTTGATCAAATCTAGGGCCTCGCTGTATATTTGATCAAAGAAACCGCTTGTCTTCTGTTCACTGCAATGTGACATGTTATCACATGGAGCGCTAGCATCGCTGCAACGTTCTGTCGTCTGTAGTGTTTTTACAACCATTGCCGGTAAATACAATTGGTGTGTGCCGACAACTACAAAATTAATAGAGATGTCTGAAGCTGATGAGGCGCTTTACAACGTGAGGCACCCTGAATACAAAAATAGATTAAGAAGATTGGAGACCTGACCTGACCTAACCTAACATACCCCTCTCCTGTAGCAAGGAATCGGAGTGTTACAGTGACCCTGTCTTCTGAAGATGTAGCAGTTCTTAAGTGAATATTGTGCTTTGTGATATGAGGATACACTTCATTGAGCACATACAGAAATGTATGCTCATCCATTCTTAAGTAATTGATATACGACTTGACGTCTTCCACTGTAAGCTCACGTAACAAGTTTTGTTGAATGCTTTTATCGTGTCGTCGTAAAACCCACGGCTTCACCCAGATTAGATTAGTTTTTCGTTCCATAGATCCGTGCTGAAGAGATCCTCGTGGATGTGGAACATGTCGATTTTTTAAAGCTGAAATAACAATACTAATAGTATGAATAAATACATCATTTGTTTCTATTAAAAATTTCGCCAGTGGAGTAGAAGGAGTTGGCCAGTAGTAAGTCTTTCAGGCTCCTTTTAAACTGATCTTTATTTCTAACTAAATTTTTTATGTTTCCTGGCAAATTATTGAAGATGAGTGTTCCTGAGTAGTGGACCCCTTTTTGAACTAAAGTAAGTGCTTTTAAGTCCTTGTGCAGATCGTTTTTCTTCCTGGTATTGTTTGTATGAACTGAGTTGTTTGTTGGAAAAAGAGATATATTATTTACGACAAATTTCATTAAGAAGTAAATATACTGAGAGGCAGTAGTTAGTATATCCAGTGCTTTGAAGAGGTTTCTGTAGGACGTCCGTCAATTTACTCCACAAATAATACGTATTACACGCTTTTGGACTCTGAAAACTTTTGTTTGACTTCAAGATTTACCCCAAAATATTATCCCATAGACATTGTGGAATGAAAGTAGGCAAAGTATGCAAGCTTTTGCATTTTTATGTTGCCTATGTCTGCTAACACTCGAATTGCAAATACAGATTTGTTAAGGCCTTTCTGCAGTTCTGTGGTGTGCTCCTCCCAACTGAATTTATTATCAAGTTGTAATCCCAGGACTTTTAACACTGTCAACCTCGTATGTATGGTTCCATTTTTCCGCCACTTCTTTTCCGCATGTGCACACAATGCAATTGGCGTACGTACAACTTCTGCCGTTAATAACAAGTTGATGTCAGCCATCTTGAACTTTGTCGAAAAATCTGATGACAGTGTAATGCCCCTTCTAGCGCTACGTCAAAGATCTTTGTCAAATATATTGGACGGAATATTGGATCACATCTTTGATCAAATCTTTGACAAAGAAATTTGATAGTGTAATACCGGCCTAACTGCTGGCAGCAGTGGTCACGAGAATCTACGATTGCAAGAAGATCGGGCTCTGGACAACTATGTGGCACTGCCGAGAGGGAAGACCATCGTGTTCGGCGCATGGTTGTGGCGCATCGTACTGCACCTACAGCAGCAGTTTGAGAAGTAGTTGGCACCACAGTGACACAACACACTGTTAGAAATCCAAGGACACCTCCCTGTAGCGTGCATTCCACTGGCCGCCAACCTCTACCATTTTCGATTTCAGTGGTGTCAAGCGAGAGCTCGTTGGAGGGCACGGTGGAGGTCTGTTGTGTTTTCTGATGGGAGCTAGCTCTACCTTGGTGCCAGTGATGGGCGTGTCTTGGTTAGAAGGAAGCCAGTTGAGGGCCTGTACCCAAGCTGTTTGCGTGCTAAAAACGACGGACCTCACCTGGAGTTACGGTCTGGAGGGGGATTTTGTACGACAGCAGGAGCACTCTGTCCGCAGATTTGTTCGTCAGTCTGATGGTTCGACCATTTTTACTGTCATTCCATGGTGTGTTTTCCAACAGAATAACACTAGCTCACATATCGCTGTTGTAAACCAACATGCTCTACAGAGTGCCGACATGTTGCCTTGGCATGTTCGATCACCACGAGCAATTGTTGTGAACTATTCTAACGTCACTTTTTCTAGGCTTCTTTGCAGAGTGGAGAATTTACTACGCGGACTCTGTCAAGAACATCCACTATAGATTTTGTTTTGATCTTGAATAAAGCCTATTATCATTGTAAGTTCGTTAATTCTGTTCCAATCGATCACATAGGGTACATCACTGGAAGACATCTCCAGCTTCAACCACAAACAGCATTAACCGTGCCTTAATTGGTCGACCGAGTGGAACAGGCGTGGAAGTCCATCGCACAAACTGACATCTGGCACCTATACAGCACTATGCATGCACGGCTGCACATTTGCATTCAGCATTCTGGCGCTTACGCCGGTTATTAATGTACCAGAATTTCGCACTTACAGTAGCTTATCTCGCACTTAACCTCAGATCTTGCGGTGTTAATCACTTAAATAAGTTACCTAGACAAGTGTATTCCGGAAAATTTATTACTCGTATAATTTTTCGGCGTTGTGATTACTTTTCCGTCAGTGTTTATTCCCGAGCAGTTGTTGTGAACTGTTCTGACGTCACTGTTTCTATACTTCTTCTTTGCAGAGTGGAGAATTTACTACATGGCCTCTGTCAAGAACATCGACTATGGATTTTGTTTTGATCTTGAAAAAAGCCTATTATCATTGTAAGTTCGTTAATTCTGTTGCTATGTTTGGTCTTTTTTTATGGACTATGGTCCCTCATAACTTCATGTCGGCGTCCACGTGGCGGACTGCCCAGCGGGCCATTCTCACAACACATGCAATTTTGGCGTCGACGTTTTAACAAATGGTTCAAATGGCTCTAAGCACTATGGGAGTTAACATCTGAGGTCATCAGTCCCCTAGACTCAGAACTACTTAAACCTAACTAACCTAAATACATCACACACATCCATGCCCGAGGCAGGATTCGAATCTGAGACCGTGGCAGCAGCAGCGGTTCCGGACTGAAGCGCCTATAACCGCTCGGCCAGACGTGTTAACAAAAACGACTAGTCGTGACATGTTTTACAAAGGCATAATACGCCAGGGGCGCAATGGTAGACACACTTCCTCCAGTAGGCGACTGAAATAAGAAATTTCATCGTGTAGAAGGTCTTAACTCAAATCGGGGGCATCATCACTGTTCCTTTCTCTCTCACGTGCACAGACCTGACGAGGCAGTAATAAGACACTGGTCTCGAATTCGGTAAACTGGCTGTTGAAACCCCCGTGCGATTACCTAGATTTCGCATTTCTGTGATATCTCTGAATTGCTCGAGTCAATTCCTGAACGGTGTCTTGGAAAAGTAAACGGCCGATGTCCGTCCCCACCCTTCCCGATCGGAGCCATGGCTCTGTCGCTAATGACCTAGTCCTCGACGTGATCGTAGGCCCGAATCCTCCCCCCTCCCTTTCTCTGGAAGCGAGTGAGACACAAATCAACGAACGTTACAGTAAGAGGTATTATGCTCTTACAGAATTCGTGAGGCCATTCCCCTAAGTATTTACTCGTGAATTAAATTTTTTGACACAGCGGTAAACAAAGAAAACTCATATTTCAGCAGCAGACAATCAGATCTGATACTTAGGTTGTTTTCACGCACTGATATACCCACCGCTTCGAGACGAGAATGTGTGTTGTAAGTCACGTCTACAAAAGTGCCACTCGAGATGCGGCAGCACGCACCCGTGGACTGTGGTCACAGTTCGAGGACGAGGTCGTCCCCGCGTAAGGTCGCACTGCTTCGAGAGCACGCGACGAGGCTCACCAATCTTGATTAAAATTCCATTAAAACTCTTAGTATCCGTATTCTTAAAATAAAGGCAACATTTACGTTCTAAGCACAAACTCGATGAAATCTTATAGTTTCCACAGCGAAACTCTGTCTCGAAATATGGCAGAAAATCCAAAGAGATTCTCATCGTAGATAAAGTACACCAATGGAAAGACACAATCAATACCTTCACTACTCGACAACAATGGTGATGTTACTGATTACAGTGCCACTGAAACAGAGTGACTAAACACGGTTTTCCGAAATTCCGTCACCAAAGAAGATGAAGTAAATGTTCCAGAATTCGAACCAAGAACAACTGGCAACATGAGTAACTTAGAAGAAGATATCCTCGGTGTAGCAAAGCAGCTTAAATCGATTAGTAAAGGCAAGGCCTCCGGTCCTGATTGTATACCGGTCACGTTCCGCTGAGAGTATGCTGATACAATAGCTCCATACGTAGCAGTCATATACAACTGTTCGCTCGTTGGAAAGTCCGTACCTAAAGATTGTGAAGCTGCACAAGTCACACTAGTACCTTAGAAAGGAAACAGGAGTAATCTGCTGAATTACAGACCCATATTACTAACGTCGATTTGCAGCAGAATTTTGGAACACATACTATGTTCGAAGAAGATGAATTATCTCGAAGAAAATGAGTTATTGACAAACAGCCAACACGGATTCAGAAAATATCGTTCTTGTGAAACACAACTAACTCTTTATTCTCATGAAACAATAAGCGCTTTTGACACAGGATACGTAATTGATTCCATATTTCCAGATTTATAGAAGGCTTTTGACACCGTACTTCACAAGCGACTTCTAATATAATTGCGTGCCTATGGACTATCGTTTCAGTTGTGAGACTGGATTCGTGATTTCCTGTGAGAAAAGTCACAGTTCGTTGTAACTGATGGAAAGTCATTAAGTGGACCAGAAGTATTGGTACCGACAGGGCATACACACCCTTGCTCCGTGCTGGAGAAAGGCCACATAACGGCATGGAGATTTCATGGACAAATAGGGTGTGTAGATAAAACATCATTCTTTCGTGTGTGTAATTCTCATTATGTTCAATAAAGAATTGTTGAAGAAAAAACATTCGGTGCATTACTTTCTGGGCAACTCTCGTATTTAGACAAGATATCTGTATGGAGCGAAAAGTGTCATTTGATACTAAATAATGAGAAGTGCGAAAAAGTAATCCACACGAGTACCAAATGGCATTCGTTGAATTTACAAAGCCTACGATTTATTGGCAGAATGACTACCTACATTATGCTTGTTCGTCCTATTCTGGAATATTGCTGTGCGGTGTGGAACACACATCAGATAGGATCGACGGAGGAAATCGAAAAACTGCAAAAAGGGTAGCTCATTTTGTACTATTGCGAAATAGGGAAGACAGCTCCACGGACGTGATACGTGATTTGAGGTGACAATCAATAAAACAAATGCGTTTTTCGTTGTGGCAGAATCATCAAGTTTCAATCACCAACTTTCTCCTCATAATGTGAAAATATTCTTTTGGCGCCCAATTACACAGAGAGGAATGATCATCGTAACAAAATAAGAGAAATCAGAGCTCGTACAGAAAGATTTAAGTGTTCGTTTACCCCGCGCTGTTCGAGAGTCTGACAGTAGAGAAATGCACTCCTGGAAATTGAAATAAGAACACCGTGAATTCATTGTCCCAGGAAGGGGAAACTTTATTGACACATTCCTGGGGTCAGATACATCACATGATCACACTGACAGAACCACAGGCACATAGACACAGGCAACAGAGCATGCACAATGTCGGCACTAGTACAGTGTATATCCACCTTTCGCAGCAATGCAGGCTGCTATTCTCCCATGGAGACGATCGTAGAGATGCTGGATGTAGTCCTGTGGAACGGCTTGCCATGCCATTTCCACCTGGCGCCTCAGTTGGACCAGCGTTCGTGCTGGACGTGCAGACCGCGTGAGACGACGCTTCATCCAGTCCCAAACATGCTCAATGGGGGACAGATCCGGAGATCTTGCTGGCCAGGGTAGTTGACTTACACCTTCTGGAGCACGTTGGGTGGCACGGGATACATGCGGACGTGCATTGTCCTGTTGGAACAGCAAGTTCCCTTGCCGGTCTAGGAATGGTAGAACGATGGGTTCGATGACGGTTTGGATGTACCGTGCACTATTCAGTGTCCCCTCGACGATCACCAGTGGTGTACGGCCAGTGTAGGAGATCGCTCCCCACACCATGATGCCGGGTGTTGGCCCTGTGTGCCTCGGTCGTATGCAGTCCTGATTGTGGCGCTCACCTGCACGGCGCCAAACACGCATACGACCATCATTGGCACCAAGGCAGAAGCGACTCTCATCGCTGAAGACGACACGTCTCCATTCGTCCCTCCATTCACGCCTGTCGCGACACCACTGGAGGCGGGCTGCACGATGTTGGGGCGTGAGCGGAAGACGGCCTAACGGTGTGCGGGACCGTAGCCCAGCTTCATGGAGACGGTTGCGAATGGTCCTCGCCGATACCCCAGGAGCAACAGTGTCCCTAATTTGCTGGGAAGTGGCGGTGCGGTCCCCTACGGCACTGCGTAGGATCCTACGGTCTTGGTGTGCATCCGTGCGTCGCTGCGGTCCGGTCCCAGGTCGACGGGCACGTGCACCTTCCGCCGACCACTGGCGACAACATCGATGTACTGTGGAGACCTCACGCCCCACGTGTTGAGCAATTCGGCGGTACGTCCACCCGGCCTCCCGCATGCCCACTATACGCCCTCGCTCAAAGTCCGTCAACTGCACATACGGTTCACGTCCACGCTGTCGCGGCATGCTACCAGTGTTAAAGACTGCGATGGAGCTCCGTATGCCACGGCAAACTGGCTGACACTGACGGCGGCGGTGCACAAATGCTGCGCAGCTAGCGCCATTCGACGGCCAACACCGCGGTTCCTGGTGTGTCCGCTGTGCCGTGCGTGTGATCATTGCTTGTACAGCCCTCTCGCAGTGTCCGGAGCAAGTATGGCGGGTCTGACACACCGGTGTCAATGTGTTCTTTTTTCCATTTCCAGGAGTGTAGCTTGGAAGGTGATTCGATGAAACCTCTGCCAGGCACGAGTTGCAGAATAATCACGTAGATGTATAAGAACAGAATGATCTTCCCCATGCCAAACAGGATGGTTTCCGGAAAGATCGTTCATGCAAAATCCAAGCTGCAAGTTTCTCACATGACTTCTGAGAGCCATGAAGGGAGTCACGTAGGTGCAGTACTGACTTCTGAGAAACATCCGCTGTAGTGACACATCAGCGCACATTAACGAAAGTAGAGTCATGTTGTCATTTTGGTGTTCATTGACGCAACTCTCCATGCTAGTCTATCCTGTGCAAGCCTCTTCATCTCATAGTAACTACTGCAGCCTACATCCGCTTTAATCTGCTTACTATATTCAAATCTTGGTCTCCCACAATTTTTACTCTCCCCCCTCACACTTCGTCCATAGTGGTGGATGTCTCAATATGCGTCCTATCAACCTATAGAACGCATACCTTTCAACACACCTTTGTGCTTTCCCATCTTTGCTCAGTACTACAGCTGCTTCTCTTTTTTCTAAAGGTCTTTTCAATTTCCCTATAGGCGGTATGCACCTTTCCCTTCTATCTGTTTTTGTAGCTTTGCATTTGTCCTCTACCCATTCCCACTTAACCGTAAAATTCTTTTCTCCCCAATTCTATTCAGTACCTCCTCAGTACTTACTTCACCTACCTATCTGATATTCAGCATTCCTCTGTAGTACTATATTTCAAAAGCTTCTACCCTCTTCCTGTTCGAACTTTTTATCTTCCGCATTTCAATTCCACACGAAGACACACTCCAGACAAATACCTCCAGAAAAGACTACCTAATGCATAAATTTATATTTGATGTTAACAGATTTTTCTTCTTCAGAAACGCATTTCTGGCAGCTGTCATTCTACATTTTTAGGGTTGCGTACCACACTCGGTAAAACGGAACCCATGTAGGATCACTTTGTGGGCCTCCTGTCTGTTTGTCTGTCCGACTGCTTTTTCTCTGGAACAGGTTGAAATTTATATCATATACTAAGGTCTACAGCCTCTTTGCAGTATAAAAAACTAAATGTTCTAACAAGGGAACCTCCCCAGCGCACCCCCCTCAGATTTAGTTATAAGTTGGCACCGTGTATAGGCTTTGAAAAGCTGAACACAGATCAATCGAGAAAACAGGAAGAAGTTGTGTGGAACTATGAAAAAAAATAAGCAAAATATACAAACTGAGTAGTCCATGCGGAAGATAGGCAACATCAAGCAGACTGCAAGCTCAGGAGCGCCATGATCTCGTGGTTAGCGTGAGCAGCTGCGGAACGAGACGTCCTTGATTCAAGTCTTTCCTCGAGTGAAAAGTTTAATTTTCTATTTTCAGACAATTATTATCTGTCCGTCGTCCGCTATATTTGCTGTATTCATATTGCCCACGAAATACATCTCACGTATTTAATGCGCTCCCGTCCAAAGTAGCGAACAGTCAACTGCCAGCCAGGGAGCCTCGTTAGCAGGAATACTCTCTCTTCCGTGCGCTGTAGTCGACTGACGTCGTGTGTTTCGATGTTTGCTTAGGTGTAGCGTCCTCATACTACGGCGCAGTTACCTCGCATCGGACGGACGGATGGATAGATAATAATTGTCTGAAAATAAAAAAAACTATACTTTTCACTCGAGAGAAGACTTGAACCAAGGACCTCTCGTGCCGCAGCTGCTTACGCTAACCACGGAACCACGGCGCTCTTGAGGTCAGACTATCCTTGATGTTGCTTATCTTGCCCATGGACTACTCAGTTGGTACGTTTTGTTTATTTTTTTCATAGTTCCGCAGAACTTCTTCCTGTTTTCTAGATTGATCTGTGTTCAGTGTTTCAAGGCCTATCCACTGTGCCAACTTATAACTAAATCAGAGGGGGGTACGATGGGGAGGTTCCCTTGTAAGTGAAAATATATGGTTATTTACGTCACATATTTTGAAACTCGCAAACTCACACATCAAAACCTATAAGAGTATAGGGTACTTCCCGTTGACCTAGAATCATGAAATCTGGCAAGCAGCATACTTTCACAGTAAAAGTAAAAGAAAAAAATCACGCGAAAAAAATTTCTTTTGTCATTTGTTATCCGAGCTCAAACTTAAAATGTTCTCCAAAGTTTTGGAGTTCCCATGAGCGAAATCTTGCCATAATCAATGTCGATAACAAGCAAAACTCGCAGCGCTTCTTAACTCCCAGGGTGGATGAAATTTCTATACACATAATTAAAATGTGTACGGATCCCTCAGAACGCGAGTTGTACTCACACCTGGCCAATTTTTTTATATCCTTCCTTCATCGACCATAATCAGATATTTTAGAACCCAAACAGCAAATTCATCTACTACTTTTACTATCTCTTTTCCGAGTCTACTTCCCTCAGCAGTACCTGATTTAATTTGACAACATTCCATTATCCTTGTTTTGCTTTTGTTGATGTTGATCTTAAACCCTCCTTTCAAGACACTGTCCATTCCGTTCAACTGGCTTTCCAAGTCCTTAGCTGTCTCTGACAGAATTAAAATTTCGTCACCAAACTGAAAATTTTAAATTCCTTATCGCTGAACTTTATTTCCCTTTCCCGATTTCTCCCTGTTTTCCTTCAAAGCTTGCCCAATGAACAGATTAAGTATAATCCGGTATAGGCTGCAGCATTTCTGTCTCACTCCGTTCTCAACTATGCTTCTCTTTTATATCCTTTGACTCTTATGACTGTCGCCTGCTTTCTGCACAAGTTGTAAATAACCTTTCGGGCACTGTATTTTACCTCTGCTACCTTCAAAGTTTCAAAGAGTATAGTGTAACTGCACTGTCAAAAGTTTTCTCTAAAACTTATCTTCCCAGATAAGTTGTACAGTCAGTATTGATAATGTGGTCCTACGTTTCTCTGGTACCCAATTGATCATTCCCTTCTTCTGTCAATAATTCGTATCAATATTTTGCAACCATGACTTATCAAACTGATCGTTAGGTTATATTCACGTCTGTCAGCACCTGTTTTCTCTGCAATTGTTTCATTATTCCTGAAGTTTGAGGGTATGTCACCTGTCTCATCCATCTTGCACACCAGGTGGGATGTTTTTGTCATGTCGTGTTGCATTGGTGCTCATCTGCCTTGTTTATCTCTTCATTTGTTGTCCTCGGTGTCGACGTACTGGCTGAAAAAATAGAGGGTGGAGGTGCAGCTACTGTCTACCGTAAATGATATATCTGCCAGATGGACATTTGCGTTTCACTGTCTTTTACTTTCACTTTTCACCCCCCCCCCCCCCCATTATACACGTTTATATGGCCAGTGAACTATTGTTTAACTTTTGTTAAGCCTCATTAATAGGTTGAAGACGAACATCCACACACTGCTACAATAGTTTACTGTTGAACATGTACGAGCAGTAAAAAACATAACCACAAAGTTCACAGTTCTTGAAGACTAGAAAGGTACGTATGGAGCAGACACTTGTCAGTGTTTTAACACATGGCCTATTGGTGTAACACTTATTTCACTGTTAACTTGATGCATTGTTAGCCAACACAGGTTCCTTGTCTGAAACTCGGCCGTGGACTGACGGTCACGTGATCAAAATTCGGGCCCTTATATATCATCACAATAATAGGTACTGAAAGTACACATTGTTTGAAGTTAAATTTAGAGAAATTAAAATTAAAATTTACTTCATTCAATTAACTGATTACATCGAAAATTTGCATAATTTTAACAGTTTCTTCCACTGCAAGAGTTAGGCCGAATCATTTGTTTAAGTCATGAAATTAACGTATATAGTTACGCAAACAATACTTTTGACAAAACTATTAATTTGGAATTAATTAAGGTCCGACTTTGCTGACAAGTTTTCGAACATAGCCAAATACATAGTTTAAGATTACTAGTATTTTGTCTTCCACATGTTTATAATGAGTACAGAAATTATATTTGTGTATGTCAACAACAGAATTTTAGTTTTGAAGCAATTACTGATTTCATCTTATAACAAAAGATACTAACTAGTATAGTCGAAATAAGTTAGAAAATCAATTACACATCTAAAACTAAGCACAAAATTAGATTGGCTGTTATATTCTTTAAAACCAAGGGCCAATCTTTCTCTTTTATGAAAATGCAGATTATATTCACGTATGTTAATGGTAATCAGTTGTAACCTCCCCACAAAAATTTTAAAGAGATGACAACATTTAATAGAAATGGGAGCCAAACATAACCTCCCTAGCAATTAAATTTAATGACAACAATAAAAAATGAGAATTGCAATCTGACTCAAGGTGTAAACTCCCACAAAAAATATAATAAAAGATAATTCAGTGCTAATGAAACTTCAGTGACAATGAAAATTCAATTAAACCGAAATATCGGTCTTCGGCCCTGTGCAAAAAAATCAGAATTAATTTCTTACCTCATTGAAACTGTATGTCAAATTTCTGCTCTCATTGTTGGCCACGGCTTGGAGGAGATGCATTGCAAATAATATTTTTTTTATTTTGAAATTTAACTGAAACTTTTCTTTAAAGGAAATGGAAGGAAATCGTTGGTTCAATTAAATGGTTTTTTTTTGTTGAAAATTGCTTTGAAATCAAAATTATTATTGGGGCGATTATTGCACAAATTAGTTACGGTTAATTTACATTATTAGCTGAGCGCATTTAAAAATAATATACCTCGTCCTGTATCTTGACCAGAATGCCATGTCGACGCTCGCCGACTCCTCACACACAACTGCACTCGACTGCTACTACCGACATACTGCACTGCTCACAGACTGCCCACTGACAGACTGTTCGCACGACGACTACAGACCGACTACTACCGACGACTACTGACAGAGTACTGCACGCAACTGAACTGAGCTACTGCTACCGACAGAGTAAACTGCACGACGACTACTGACTGAGTACTGCACGACGACTACCGACAGAGTACTGCTCGTAACACTCGCGCGGTCAAGCGCAGACTAACCACGATAAAAGGCTCTCTGGTCAAAGATTTTATCATGCCTCACCATCGCTGCTACGTTACATACGTGTTTCATAACCCTCCACTGGGGGGGGGGGCAAAAATTTGGCAGCGATGGTGAGTCATTTGGACTTGCCATCGCAAGAAATTTTTACAATTTACAGAATATTTAGATGTAGTACAAGAATTAATGTTGTGCACATGCACCGAGTACAAAATATATCAGACAAAGACAAGATATGAGTACAAAACATAGTAGCAAATCAGAAAAATGTATATACAAATTATTTGACAGATAACAGAGTGCATACGCACTGAAAAAATTCTGTAGCATTTTCAGAACAAATAAACAGAATGGCAAAAAATCATGTTGACAAGTGACATGAGTGTACTCGCACTGGAGTTCAGCAAATCGAAAAAAATCTATAACCCATGAACATAAATGATGTTAGCAAAAAATGATCTTCACTATGTGACAAGAATTAGGATAGGAAAGGGAAGTATTGCATCATGGTTGTAGCACTTTAGATTGCACACAGCTGTTCTGAAAGTCCATATCTTTCCACAGAAGTACAACACCAAGTGACACAATTTGAAGTTCTTTTCCCATCAGAATTTATCAGCGTAGCCAAGATACTGAACTGTCGTAGTAATGTTCCATGTTTTCATTTTGGCAGTACACTAGATACACCAAACAGCGCGACCATAATATCGTCTTCATCGCTCACGGTGGTGGACAGCATGTCATGTCAACACCACGCTCTTACAAGGCACACCAACGTAGAATTGGTGCAAAAACCAAATATAGTGCTCCATGATCATGAGGATGGACAGGACAAATCGACATTCCAGTAAATCAGGGTAGTTAGCTCATAAGGTGAAGGACATTAAGTCACATAATACTGAGAATTACAGTAGTAGTTTGCGGCATTCATAGCCTAGTTATTGAACATTTCTGTACCATGTATTTAGTATTACAGAATAATGTTCATAAAATTAAATTATTGGCATCATGGGTAATCGTATTACAATAAACAGTGGCAGTCCTTGGCCAGTTACAAAGCATATTTAGTATGACAGAATAATGTTCATCAGACGTCTTAATTGAAAAGGAGAGTCAATTATTGGCCTAGCATTAACATAATACATTGAGTGATACAAATTATTGGCACTCATTGGCCATTTGCCAAAACATGAAAAGTCAACATTGAAAACAAGAGTTAATTAATGGCATAACTAATAACACAACTCATTTAGTGACATTATAGAACACGAAAAATCATCATTGAAAACAGGAGCTAATTAATGGCATAACTAATAACATAATTCATTTAGTGACATTAATTATTGGCACTCAGTGGCCAGCAAGTATTGAATAGAATAAAACATTGTTCATCATTCAGTATTATTCAGATCATTAAGAAGTCATTATTAAAAATCAATTAATTACAATCATAGCATTAATAATCATGGGCATTATAAGTAGTCTCATTACAATAAACAATGGCAGTTATTAGCCAGTTACAAAGCATTATTTTATATATATATATATTTTTTTTTTTGTCTCATTAAGAAGTCATTACTCAAGTGACATACTATCCAGAGCTAATCAGTATTATTCAGAATTATCATAAACTAGTGACATTATGTGGGACTGGTAATACTTTTTTTTTTGTTAGCAATGCATTGCGTTGGGATTGATAATTAATTGCTGAGGCATAACACTATTTGCTTTTGACCTATTGCTGCAAATGAGGATAGGTAACGTCATTCGTCATGAGTCAGCTGTAGCAAGGTTATGTAACGAGGCAGTATATGTGATCACATTTATAAATGATAGACACAAATGGGTAAAAAAATAAAAATGCAAGTACTAGAATAGGTATAATAAGTAAAAGGTTTAGTAACTATCATGAAAAGCTTCTCCTGGAAAAAAATACAAAATGGATTATTGACCTGAAAGAAGAAACACATACTATGCTGAAAAGTAGTGAACTTCGAATTAACAGGTAGTGAAATGTGTATAAAAATGTGTTCCATAGCTGTCCTTTCCAAAACTTTCCGTCATCCTACTATGCAATATAACACCTGCTGTCAAAGCAAACTGCAACAAATACTTAAATAACTACATAGCATAAATACATAACTTCAACATTATCCTCATCTGTAAAGAAAAAAAAAACTTCATTATCAATCACTTCATTATCCATATTATCATAACTTCATTATTATCATCACCTATAAAGAAAAACTTCATTATTCATAACAGCATATCCTTCATCATTATTCATCAGCATTCATTATCATCTGCAAAAAAAAAAAAAAAAATCACTTCATTACTCATTACGCAACTATTCCTTATCTCTAGCATATTTCATCACTAAAACTAAGATGTGTAGTTCTGTCTGACAGCCTGCATCAATCATCTTGTATTCTGAAAGAAAAAATTAGTTAAGACTGCTATTCTATGATGAGTATAATATATTCTTGTTAATGCTTGTTAATCCTGATCCATTTACTCTTCCTCATAAAGTTATTGCATCTTCTTTCGTTTATTCCGTAGGTGAAATTCCCATTTCTGTTGAATTTATTTCTTACACGCATCATTTCTTTCTGAAATTGATGAACAAAGATTAATGTCTTGCATTTAAATCATATACCCACTAAATAATGACTGGTTTGCGGTGACACAATTAAGCATACAGCATAACATGACAGAAAACGTAATATGTCAAAGACATTGACAGTGTTCAGATGCAAAAATGTACACAGAATAATACAATGCAGCAGCAAAAAACGTAAAATAGTCACGATGTTGAGATATCATAGGGCAACAAAAATGTCATAGTCAACTGGTGTGTGTTATATCTTAACTATTTCACAGTGCATATAAACAAAACTGGAATACAATCATACACACAAAAAAAAATGGAAAATGTGCACGGTCTGATGTACACTCCTGGAAATGGAAAAAAGAACACATTGACGCCGGTGTGTCAGACCCACCATACTTGCTCCGGACACTGCGAGAGGGCTGTACAAGCAATGATCACACGCACGGCACAGCGGACACACCAGGAACCGCGGTGTTGGCCGTCGAATGGCGCTAGCTGCGCAGCATTTGTGCACCGCCGCCGTCAGTGCCAGCCAGTTTGCCGTGGAATACGGATCTCCATCGCAGTCTTTAACACTGGTAGCATGCCGCGACAGCGTGGACGTGAACCGTATGTGCAGTTGACGGACTTTGAGCAAGGGCGTATAGTGGGCATGCGGGAGGCCGGGTGGACGTACCGCCGAATTGCTCAACACGTGGGGCGTGAGGTCTCCACAGTACATCGATGTTGTCGCCAGTGGTCGGCGGAAGGTGCACGTGCCCGTCGACCTGGGACCGGACCGCAGTGACGCACGGATGCACGCCAAGATCGTAGGATCCTACACAGTGCCGTAGGGGACCGCACCGCCACTTCCCAGCAAATTAGGGACACTGTTGCTCCTGGGGTATCGGCGAGGACCATTCGCAACCGTCTCCATGAAGCTGGGCTACGGTCCCGCACACCTTTAGGCCGTCTTCCGCTCGTGCAGCCCGCCTCCAGTGGTGTCGCGACAGGCGTGAATGGAGGGACGAATGGAGACGTGTCGTCTTCAGCGATGAGAGTCGCTTCTGCCTTGGTGCCAATGATGGTCGTATGCGTGTTTGGCGCCGTGCAGGTGAGCGCCACAATCAGGACTGCATACGACCGAGGCACACAGGGCCAACACCCGGCATCATGGTGTGGGGAGCGATCTCCTACACTGGCCGTACACCACTGGTGATCGTCGAGGGGACACTGAATAGTGCACGGCACATCCAAACCGTCATCGAACCCATCGTTCTACCATTCCTAGACCGGCAAGGGAACTTGCTGTTCCAACAGGACAATGCACGTCCGCATGTATCCCGTGCCACCCAACGTGCTCTAGAAGGTGTAAGTCAACTACCCTGGCCAGCAAGATCTCCGGATCTGTCCCCCATTGAGCATGTTTGGGACTGGATGAAGCGTCGTCTCACGCGGACTGCACGTCCAGCACGAACGCTGGTCCAACTGAGGCGCCAGGTGGAAATGGCATGGCAAGCCGTTCCACAGGACTACATCCAGCATCTCTACGATCGTCTCCATGGGAGAATAGCAGCCTGCATTGCTGCGAAAGGTGGATATACACTGTACTAGTGCCGACATTGTGCATGCTCTGTTGCCTGTGTCTATGTGCCTGTGGTTATGTCAGTGTGATCATGTGATGTATCTGACCCCAGGAATGTGTCAATAAAGTTTCCCCTTCCTGGGACAATGAATTCACGGTGTTCTTATTTCAATTTCCAGGAGTGTATAACGACAAGAAAAGCGACCTGCTAACCTTACCTTGTCGGGCACTCGCCAAGAAAAAATACGATAATCATCAGTAATTAGTCATGTGAATATAATTGCATAAGTGGTCATAAAAAATTAGTAAATGGCATCATAGTGTGTCGAATCATAAAGTGTCTTCATACAATAAAGGGTTTAATATTTGACCAATGGTGGTTGCCTTTCGATTTTCTGGTTCTCAAAGTTTCGACGTGTACAACATTGGGGTGAGGGATGCTGCGAATCCGATATGGACCTGCGTATAGAAGTTCAAATTTACTGCACTTACCTTTTAATTTGCTGGATAAATAGTGTGTACGTACTAATATCTTCTGTCCAACGTGAAAGTCGCGGCGTGTACAAACCTGTTTTTGCTGTCTTCTCCGGCGCTCTGCGGCACGTTTGATGTTGTTCAGCGCAATGTCAATTATTTCGTGATGTCTTAGTCGACGACATTTAGGGAAGTTTACTAATTCTTTAATTTTGTTTGGTGGTTCAACGTTTTTCAGTATAACAGACGGAGATAGCATAGTGGATTCATTTGGAATGGAATTAATTACATCTTGGAATGAGAGTATGTGTGTATCCCAATCAATATGTCTTTTGTGGCAGTATATTCGGCACAGCTTACCAATTTCTTTCATTAACCGTTCACAAGGGTTCGAAGAAGCATGGTACTTGAATATATAAATCGAAGAAATGTTTCTAGCTCGTAACATGCGTGTCCATATGCCAGAACGAAATTGAGATCCATTGTCAGAAATTACTTTCATCACATGCCCTACATGAAATAGAAAATGTTTTACAAATGCTTTCGAAACAGTTTTAGCAGTAGCTTTGCGTAACGGAGTGAAAGTAACAAATTTTGAAGTGAGCTCAACAGCGACAAAGATGTAGCAAAAACCTCTGTTAGTTCTCGGAATTGGACCAAAAACGTCTACTGCTGCCATATGTCTTAATTTAACAGGTACAATGGGATATAAAGGAGGAATATGTGAAGTGGTGTCTGATTTAGCTTTCTGGCAAATTTTACAAGACGCTAAAACTCGTCGTATGCGTTTCTCCATGTTGGTAAAATAACAGTTCTGTCTCAGTATAAGAAAACATTTTCGTGCTCCGTAATGTGCGTAACTTAAATGAGTGTACCAGATTAATTTGTTAACCAGTTCGTCAGGAATGCATAATAACCAATTGTTGCTGTCAGGATGAGAGCGGCGAAACAGAATGTCATTGCGCACAGTGTAATGGTTTCTAATCGTAACATTATTCTTATCTTGCCAAAGGTGTTTAATTTCTTTCCACACGTTGTCTTTATTTTGCTCCTTTCCTATGTCCTGTAATGACGATGAAATAAAGTTTTCAAATGCAACTTGCTGAATGTACATGACACTGAAATTTGCTTTGCAGAAGTTGGTTGCTACGTCTTGCTGATTGTTGCTTAGAGAACGCGATAGTGCGTCTGCTATAACATTTTGTGTGCCGGGAATGTGAACTATTGTAAAATTAAATTCTTGTAAATAAAGTTTCCATCCGCCTAATCCGTCGTGAGTGAATCCAGCCGAAAGCAAAAATTGTATCGCTCTGTGGTCTGTGTAAACGGTGGTATGTCTGCCATAAAGAAAGTGCCGAAATCTCGTAAAAGCCCATACAACACATAATGTTTCAAGTTCTGTAACAGAATAATTTCGCTCAGCAGGTGACAGAATGCGACTTGCAAATGCGATGTTCTTAATTACTGTAGAGCCATCTTCTTCAATTTCCTGGAAAATGTGTACGCCTAAAGCGGTGTTGGAACTGTCGGTGGCAATGGAAAAATTTCTGGTAAGATCTGGGTGCGATGAAAGTGGTGCATTCAACAAAGCATGTTTCAAATAACATTCTCGTGAACAAGATTCTGCGTGTGAAAATTATTGCTTACGTTACTGGAATATGCAACCTGTACTGTACGTGGTCAAATTGTATCGTACGTGCTGTTATTTATTTCACGGGAGGATGCTGTGGCATATCCACTATTTGAACTGTTCTGTTAGCTCTTCCTGACGTATTACGCTATGGATGACACCTATTGTCTGGATCATTCATGATAATGTGTTGTTGCTAATGTTCTTGCTGCTGATAAGATAGACGGTTATTAAATGTACGCTGATAATTGTGCTCATTATTTTCACGTCTGTCGTAATAGTCATTCCTATACGGTGCATTGCGATAGGAATTGAAATACTGAGTTTTCTGTACGTAGTTATTCCCTTGCTGCCGTACGTTACTATTTGTTGTAGCTGAGACTATACGTGCACGCGGCGAAACATTAAAGTTTGGTTGACCTTGTAGACTGCATTGTTGGTTAGGTATGCTAAGCGGCTGACTTTCATGCTGTTGTGGTGAAAAACGTCTATTGTTACTAAAAATGTGGTTCCGATTGCTCAAAATTTTATACATACTGATGATTATGATTTTATCTGTTATCAAAATTACGGCGGTAGTTGTCATTACGGGAGTGCTTAATAAAATTGTCACATTCGGTAAAGATTTGTTATATCCGGTTTTCATTACATATTCTTAATCCTAGATAGAGCAATAGTTAAAGAGCTGTTTTGATAGATATAAAGGATAGTAGAAGAGAAGGCAGCAGTGCAGAAAACTAAAGATGAAACAGCACTACTACAGCTCGGGGCCCTATGCTCGCTACGGCACATATTCATTAAAGCGTAATGAATCCCCTGAGATCATTTACGCACTGGAAATAAATTTCAGCTTTTGCATTGCAAGCAATGGCGGTAAAATTCCAAAACCAAATTGTTGTAACCATGTTAATTCAAGTTTCCTCATTACAGGCAATGCTGATGAAAATACAATAGCAAATTGTCGCATCAGGTTCAAAGCTAGCTTCCGCATTATACGCAATAGCGGTGAAGGTACAAAAATAAATTGTCGCATACAGCTCAAAGCGTGTACCTGTGTTCTGTCATTATTAAATTCTTTACATTTTCTTGCAGATAAAAATTGCTCGTAATCTACGTTCTCGTCATTGAATTTGAAAACACGTTCGGGTTTGTGTGTGAATCTGTTTGTCTGTGTCATTTCGTACTTCAAGTTGCGTAGCTTTTCAGATTTTAAGTCGCGTAGCTTTTCGGATTTTAATTCGCGTAGTCTCTGTAAATTGTTCACATTATACACGCTGCGTGACTCTGACAAATGCTCGCAAAGTGGTGGATTCTGTGACGTATTGGTGACTGAAATAGTTTTTAATTCTGTTACTTTAATATTTTCGCCAATTTGGTTGATCTGTCGTGCAAATTTCTCGTCAACTTTCGTATTCGGAGTGTGTGAAACTTCCACTGACTCTAAATTAACTTCGTCGCGAATCTGTACTGCGTTTTTAGGGCATTGTTCGGTGACTGCATTAATTTCGTGTTTCTGTGTTTCGTTTGCTGAACATTGTTCAGTGACTGCATTAATCTCGTCTTTATGTGATTCTGTTGTGTCTACACGTGTACTACTTAATTCTTGTGCAACAGTGCCAACTTCTTCATTACTGTTATTAGCACAAGCCTCAGTATCCTCACGTAATTGTTCTTTAATGTCCTGACATTGCACGGTAACAGCTGTAATCTGCTCAATAACTTGTTTGTTCTGTTCTTTAAGGTCGTCTTGTTTTTCGTTTGTGAGTTCGAAACTTTTATCAATTGCTTCCCTAAGTTGTTTGAAATGGTTGTCGAAACTTTCATCAAGTTGTTGTTTGAGTTTTTCGTTATCTTGTTTGACCTGTTCACTAAGTTGTTTGAGATCTTTACTACTCTTGTCTAATTTTTTATCTAGTTGTTTGATATCTACACTAAGTTCGTTCTTAAACTGTAGCATTAGTGTCATAAATTGATCCAAACCTAAAGTAGCTGTTGCATTCTCAGTACTCTGTGATGGAGTACATGCAATTGTCACGTTTTGTGTGACCATTTGGTCATTCTTTGGTTCACAAAAAGCTTTCCCTGTCAAATGTACACTCTCATTCACTATTTCGGAATTAAATAACTCCGGCGTACTTTGTGTATGTTGTTCATTTTCATTAAAAAAATTTGTCTGTACGTTACTTGAATTTTCCAAATCGGGTGTGTTAAGCTCAGCAGCGATCATTACAATAGTGCGCCCCGCGTCATCAATTGTCGTCAAATCAACACAAGACACAATCGAGTTCGTTTGTTCATTATTAAGGTCTACATCATTATTAATGGTTGGAATGCACTGATTGTCAGTGAACGCAGGATTGTCATCATTACACTGCGTGTCACAATTACTATCGGTCACGCTGTTTAAGTCGGTAATTTCATTCAAAATACCTCGCGATACACTATTCACAGTCTTTCGCGGCATTTTTACAATAGTCACAATTCTTCACAAAAGAAATAAGCACAATGCAAAAGCAACACACAAATACAACAGAGCAACGAATTGCTGTGGACCTGTAGAAAGAAAGTCACAAGATTAATAAAAGCGTTGCGCCAAATTCTAATTATATCTAAGCAAATAAGAGCAGATATCTGACTGTTTTTCAAAAG
Organism: Schistocerca serialis cubense; assembly: GCF_023864345.2. NCBI lineage: Eukaryota > Metazoa > Arthropoda > Insecta > Orthoptera > Acrididae > Schistocerca > Schistocerca serialis. The sequence continues at coordinate 287,468,144 of NC_064638.1, read as the reverse complement.
ACTCTCAACGAAATTCGATCCTGGACTGGGTGTCGCCAAGTGTAACGTCCCCACAAAAATTTTAGAGAGATGACAACATTTAATAGAAATGGGAGCCAAACATAACCTCCCTAGCAATTAAATTTAATGACAACAATAAAAAATGAGAATCGCAATCTGACTCAAGGTGTAAACTCCCACAAAAAATATAATAAAAGATAATTCAGTGCTAATGAAACTTCAGTGACAATGAAAATTCAATTAAACCGAAATATCGGTCTTCGGCCCTGTGCAAAAAAATCAGAATTAATTTCTTACCTCATTGAAACTGTATGTCAAATTTCTGCTCTCATTGTTGGCCACGGCTTGGAGGAAATGCATTGCAAATAATATTTTTTTATTTTGAAATTTAACTGAAACTTTTCTTTAAAGGAAATGGAAGGAAATCGTTGGTTCAATTAAATGGTTTTTTTTTTGTTGAAAATTGCTTTGAAATCAAAAATAATATTGGGGCGATTATTGCACAAATTAGTTACAGTTAATTTACATTATTAGCTGAGCGCATTTAAAAATAATATACCTCGTCCTGTATCTTGACCAGAATGCCATGTCGACGCTCGCCGACTCCTCACACACAACTGCACTCGACTGCTACTACCAACATACTGCACTGCTCACAGACTGCCCACTGACAGACTGTTCGCACGACGACTACAGACCGACTACTACCGACGACTACTGACAGAGTACTGGACGCAACTGAACTGAGCTACTGCTACCGACAGAGTACACTGCACGACGACTACTGACTGAGTACTGCACGACGACTACCGACAGAGTACTGCTCGTAACACTCGCGCGGTCAAGCGCAGACTAACCACGATAAAAGGCTCTCTGGTCAAAGATTTTATCATGCCTCACCATCGCTGCTACGTTACATACGTGTTTCACAGTTAAAACTGAAAAAAAGAGGGGAAGTAAAAATATCCCAGCTTGCTTCGTCACAGTGCACTCCATGGACCTTGTTTCGACTTAGGTCTTTCAGTACTCTGTCAAATCTCCCATCTCATTTTCATCTACTTTCTCTTCCATTGAATATTGCCTTCAAGTTCATTTCCCCTGTACTGCCCGTCTATACAGTTCTTCCACCTTTCAGCATTTCTTCTTTGCTTCGCACTGCTTTTTCGTCTGAGTTCTTGATATTCATACAGTTGCTCCTCTTGTCTCGAAAGGCCTTTTGATTTCCCCCAAGTTGTACATGCTTCTGTAGCCTTGAATTTGTCCTCTAGCCATTCTTGCATAGTCATCTTGAGGCTTCTGTTAATCTCTTATTTTAGACGCCCATATAGCCTCTTGTGAGCTTCACTTGCTTTATTTTTATATTTTCACCTTTCATCGACTGCATTCATATTCCCCTGTGATATTCAAGGTGTGGTGTTGTCCAAAGAATGAGGTTCCAAGGCAATACTGGAATTCCGCGACGGAATATTTTGAACTAAATGTAAGAAACCACCACTTGCCGACGAGTGTTGTCTCGTCTGGTACAACGCAATGATTTCTATTAGGCTTTGTCTTTTTACCTCTGAGATCCTCTGCTGCATTCACTATGTCATATCTCATTCCTACGCACTTGTTCCTACTATATTCCTTTCCGATACTTCAGTCAATTGTTGCCTGATTCACTCCCTGTAACTCACGACAACCTCTGGTTCTTTCAATTTATCCAGCTCCCACCTCCTTAGTTTCTTACCTTTTTGCAGTTTCTACAGTTAAGAAATCGTGGTCAGAGTCCCATCTGTCCCTGGAAGTGGCCTACAGTTTAAAATCCGATTCCGAAACATCTGTCTATTATATAACCAGTCTGAAACTTTTGGATGTCTCAAGGTCTCTTCTACGTACTAGGGGGGACCCAAAAGAAACCGGATTGTTGTCATAAAAAATTTATTGATGAACCTTTTTACAAAATTACTTCAGTCACCTTCAAAATACTCTCCATTACATGCGATGCACTTGTCAAGTCTCTTTTCCCACTGTTGGAAGAATGTTTGGAACTCTTCAAGTTTGATATTGTCCAGTGCCCTTTGCGAAGCTGTTTTTACCGCATCCACATCGTCATAACGCTCCCCTTTTAGCGTTTTTCTCATTCGTGGAAATGTCGTACGGGGCTAGGTCCGGCGAATACGGAGCGTGGGGAACGACAGACCACCTCTGAGATGCCAAATAGTGGGTCACTCGTAAGGCCGTGTGTGCTGGAGCGTTGTCGTGATGCGGAAACCAGTCACCTGATCACCCAAAGTTCCGGGCGTTTCCTCCTCACATACTCTCGCAGACGCCTTAATACATTCAAGTAAAAGTGCTGGTTAATAGTTTGGCCAGGGGGTACGAATTCCCGATGCACAATTCCACAAACATAAAAAAAGGCAATGATCATCGTCTTCACATTTGACCTCACTTGCCTTGCTTTCTTTGATCTGGGAGAGTTGGGAGTCCTTCACTGGCTTGACGCTTGCTTGGTTTCTGGGTCATACCCGTAACACCAACCCTCATCCCCTGTAATGACTTTGTTCAAGAAGTTTGGATCACGTACAATCTCTGTTTTCTAGTCCTGACACACATTCATGCGGATGGTTTTTTGCTCCTGTGGGAGAAGGAGCGGAACAAATTTAGCAGAAACACGTCTCATGTGCAAATCCTCACTCAAAATCCGCTCCAACAGATTCCTGTCTCTGCTGAAATTTGGTCGATCGTTTGGCGACGATACTCGTTGATCTTTTGGCGGACCTTTTCAATGTTCTGCTCATTTCGCGATGTTGAAGGGCGTCCAGAACGAGCTTGGTCTTCAACACACACCTCACCACGTTTAAAGCGCCCAAAGCACTCGAAAACCTGTGTGCGGCTCATAGCGTCCTCCTGGAAAGCTTCCTGAAGCATTCGGTGTGTCTCCATTGCAGTTTTTTAGAGCAGGAAACAAAATTTCACACACACTCTTTGTTCTTTTAAAGTTGTCATAACGACTTCGCAGCGGTAACCCGCCAACAGTAAGAGAAACACAATACCACACTTGCACGTTCAGCTCTACACTGACGCCGTCTGCACAGCTGTTTCATGAAGGTCTCTACTAACACCATCTAGCGTGAGAACCCGTGCACTACGTCTACGAGTGGCAGCGCCCGCAGAGTCCGGTTTCTTTTGGTTCCCCCCTCGTATACAGATTTCCTTCATGATTGTTAAATCAAATGTTGGCGATGAATAATTTTCTCTCTGTGCAAAATTTGACAGTCATGTGGGGTATCATAAGAACTTTGTGACTAAAAGTTTTGGTAGGAGGATGTACTATGGAGAGCAGGCGCAGCTCATGGTTTCCATACGGGGAAGTCTGTGCCATTAATCGATCGGAATTATCTAAACCTCGGGCTACGCTACAGAACTGCATCTCATCACAACCAGTACCTGCCGAGGAGGGGGCCAATATCACACTCTAATCAAACGTTTACATACTGTACCTTCTTTCCGTCTCTTAGTGAACTACTAAATAACAAGCTAACTGCAATATAAAGTCTATAGGTAGCTTATCTATCCCCTGTCGTCCTACATCCCAACAGTTTACCACAACAAAGGTGCGTTTTTGAGTGGTCTTTAATGCGGTACATGTTATCTGCGCTGCACGCTTAATGTCTCTGTTGTTTTTATTTCTAAATTTTGGACGTTTCATGTGCTCAGACTGCGGCGTTTGAGTTCGCGTGAGGAAACAGTGTTGTTTCCGTTTCGTCACGGGTCTTGTGTAGTGACTGGCTGACATGACCAACCGCCATGTTAATTTACATATCGTATTTGTCGTACTATCTATATTTGGTATAACGAATACACGAATGATAGAACTCTCCTAAACATGTAGTTTTTAGTACGGTTTCTTGTGCTAAAGTGTTGGCAAATTTGACATTTAGGGCAAGAAGCCGTACTGTGAATGAGGATGTGTTTTGGTAAATGTAACGTCAGTCGCTAAACATGTCACTACCCTTTTTTTATGCACTTATTTTCTGTGGTGTCACCACCAGACACCACACTTGCTAGGTGGTAGCTTTAAATCGGCCGCGGTCCACTAGTCCACTAGTCAGATTGCTTTGCCACTGTCAAGGATCGCAGACCGAGCGCCACCACAAGGCAGGTCTCGAGATACGGACTAGCACTCGCCCCAGTTGTACGGACGACGTAGCTAGCGATGCACACTGACGAAGCCTCGCTCATTTGCAGAGCAGATAGTTAGAATAGCCTTCAGCTAAGTCAATGGCTACGACCTAGCAAGGCGCCATTAGTAACATTGCGTGTATCTAAAGAGTCTCACTTGTATCGCCACAATCTCCAGATGTACCAAAAGGATGGATTAAAGTTAAGTATTCCAGAAGCTACGTACTTTTCTTTATAGCATTCATTACGTATCCTGTTTCAGACCTCACGCCATCCTGCTTTAACTTAGCGCGTGCCTTTCGGCTTCCTCTCATTGTGTCTAGGCTGTCTTGTCTAGACACAACATTTTCTAAGCTAAATTGATAGTTACAACAAGGGAATGGCTTCTTATCATCTATTAATGCACTTTTGCTTATCTTAATCCATTTGTTTCTAGATGAAATCGGCTCGTCTCTCCTTATGCGCAGCAAAATGGTCTACGAAATTTCATTGAAATTTGGCTGATTCTTTTTCTAGAGAACACATCGTTAAGTGCATAAAATCTATTCTTTTTCATAGTATTGCGCATAAACGTTTACAAATCAAATGGTTCAAATGGCTCTGAGCGCTATGAGACTTAACATCTGAGGTCATCAGTCCCCTAGAACTTAGAACTACGTAAACCTAACTAACCTAACGACATCACACATATCCATGCCCGAGACAGGATTCGAACCTGCGACCGTAGCGGTTACGCGGTTCCAGACTGAAGCGCCTAGAACCGCTCGGTCACAACGGCCGGTATAAACGTTTTCGCTCGCTTTACTATAGAGAAGCAGCGTTCTGCCTCTCCCGTTGTCAATGGAATGGTTACTATTATTTGCAGAAGTTTAACACTTTCAGGAAACGCTTTTGCCAAATTGTTTTCATAAAGGAAGTTCAACAAAGTCAAAGCACCTGACGCTTCCATAAAATCATTTCGGCTGTATGGCTCATTCAGTTCATGTAGTAAGTCTAAATACTGTAATTTAAACAAATTGCGTAAACAATTTTATGTTTGGAAAATAGTGATGGTTCAAAAAGTTATGCAATTGACAAGTGATCATTAAAAGTGAATCGATCACTGATATGAGTCACGACGTGGTCACAGAGATTAGATTAGATTAGATTCATTACTTATTACATAGACCCACAAAAGAGGGGATCCTCGTGGGAGTGGAACATATCAGATAAACACATTACAAAAATGTAATTAGAAAAATTTGAGTTTCATTAATTTCAATGATCCTCAGTCAATAAACAGTAAAATTATGTTCATGAATTAAAATTAAACTTCTCGTGTACACGCCATGCAGTGAAACTACCGCCTTTTCCTGTTCCCAGTGATCGTCAGTGTTTAGTAAGCCTCTAACATGCAGGACAGAAGATGCAAACTGAGATACGTAATCAACAGTTTTCACAACATCAGTATTCCTTTGATGGAGTTGGTTGAAGAGAATGTAACAATGAAGCATGACTTTATTATTAAAAAAAGTAGCCTCAAGAGGAATTCTTCGTCTTGAAGGAAACCCTTGAGCCCCATAGCCTTCTTTATTGTCTTGTAATCACAATAATCAGCAATGACTTTTTCCATGCACTCAACAATTTCCTTCTGTTATTTGTGTATAGTTGTTAGGCTCTGTGATTTGAAATTCCATCTGACGGACTGAGGACAAGTATGAATACTTTTCTTCACTATCTTAGAACAACTGTGCGTTTAGGAGACTGGGGAAAAAGGTACAAATTCCTTCCAAGTCGCTAAGAAGAGCCGCACTTGCTTCTTCCCTATCACACAGCGTTCAATGATTAAATTTGACAGACATGAACAACACTGAATGAATGAGCATTTCTATGCACCTCTTTAATCCCGATTTGAACTCCACTTTTGTGGCCACTCATAACAGGAGCACCGTCGTAACACTCAGCTATCGGTTTCTCAGGTGTTTCATTTTTTTTTTTTCTAGCCCAATGAGAACAGTTGCAGTTACGTCTTCTGTAGTGTGACGTTTTGGGCATACAAAGGAAATAAGTCTTTCGTTAATTTTCGCCAGCGGCTCTTAGAGAATTATTAATTATAGCCTATGGAATATCGTCTCAGTTATGTGACTGGACTTTTTGATTTCCTGTCAGAGAGGTCATAGTTCGTAGTAATTGACGGAAAGTCATAGAGTAAAACAGAAGTGATTTCTGGCGTTCCTCAAGGTCCTTTGCTGTTCCTAATCTATATAAACGTTTTGGGAGACAATCTGAGCAGCCGTCTTCGGTTGTTTGCAGATGACGCTGTCGTTTATTGACTAATAAGGTCATCAGAAGACCAAAACATACTGCAAAACGATTTAGAACAGATATCTGAGTGGTGCGAAAAGTGGCAGTTGACCCTAAATAACGAAAGTGTGAAGTCATCCACATGAATACTAAAAGGAACTCGTTAAACTTCGGTTACACGATAAATCAGTCTAATCTAAAAGCCGCAAATTCAACTAAATACCTAGGTACTACAATTACAAACAACTTATATTGGAAGGAACACACAGAAAATGTTGTGGGGAAGGCTAACTAAAGACTGCGTAATATTGGCAGGACACTTAGAAAATGTAACAGACCTACTAAAGAGACTGCATACACCACACTTGTCCGTCCTCTTTTAGAATAGTGCTGTGCGGTGTGGGAAGCTTACCAGATAGGAGTGACGGAGTACATCGAAAAAGTTCAAAGAAAGGCAGCACGTTTTGTATTCTAGCGAAATATGGGAGAGAGTGTCACAGAAATGATACAGGATTTGGGCTGGACATCATTAAAAGAAAGGCGTTTTTCGTTGCGAAGGAATCTTCTCACGAAATTCCGATCACTAACTTTCTCCTCTGAATACGAAAGTATTTTGTTGACACCGACCTACATAGAGAGGAACGACCACCACGATAAAATAAGAGAAATCAGAGATCCTACGGAAAGATATAGGTGTTCACTCCCTCCGCGCGCTATACGAGAGTGGGATAATAGAGAATAGTGAAGGTGGTTCGATGAACCCTCTGCTAGGCACTTAAATGTGATTTTCAGAGTATCCATGTAGATGTAGATGTGACAAATTTGGACAGTCAGTGGCTCTGTCAACTTCAATAGCAAGGAAGTTTGTCTTCGACAATTCATTCCCGATCAGATTTAGGCATACCTTGTAAATTGATTCCAACAGTTTGATTTGAATTGTTTTGGGGAGGTTTTCAGATTTTTCGAAGCTCTGCTTCAAGACGCCTTCAAGTTCAGCCATCAGATCAGGTAGTCCTCCAAACATTCCTACATTCTCAGACTTTTCTGTTTTGTCATGGCCCCTTAAGGCCAGGTCGAATTTGCCGCAAAATTTAATGCAATTTTTCCGTTTACTCAAGATATACCGATTTTTGAGGCATTTTCATTGTATGTCTTTCGGTTAAGCCAGTAAGCAGTGTCTGGTTGGCCAATAATGTCCATTTTCTCTTTCTTTCTTTCTTTTGCTTACGCCGTAGTCCCGCAACGAACGAAGGGTCGGCGTGGTTACAACGGATTTGGCAAGGTTAGAGTTAGGGATGGCCAAATGCCCTTCCTGCCGCCACCCCGTACCCCCAGGACGGAATCAGTGTACCCCAACTGTCTGCATCTAGTGTAAATAGTGCGGACGTGATTCAAATATCTGGGCCACGTGTAACTGAGGCAGAACGTGGGGTCGAGCCCGGTATTCACCTAGTGGGATGTGGAAAACCGCCTAAAACCACATCCAGGCTGGCCGGCACACCAGCCCTTGTCGTTAATCCGCCGGGCGGATTCGATCCGGGGCCAGCGCGCCTACCCGAGTCCAGGAAGCAGCGTGTTAGAGCTCTCAGCTACCTTGGCGGGTAGTAATGTCCACTTTCTCTATCACTGAAAATTCAGTAAAACCATTTAAACGTTTTTCACTCGAATTGCGTTTCTTCTTTGCGTGAAAATGTGATACCATCCTCAGTCCAGGCGCTATCACTACTGTTTGTCTCAAGACTAGTGAAACAGAAAAATGCGTTTTTCACTTCACAACCACGCAATCAATCAGCTGCATCGTACACTGTTCTGTTAAAATTTCATGTACACCTTTAGCTGGATCTATAGTGTTTTTATCCTTGATTGATTTTGCATGGGGGCTTAATTATTATTAATGAAAATACTTTTTAAATTTTTAGTAGCTGTCTGTCCGATTACGCAAGTCTCGTAAACGGTTGGCCCTGACTAGTATTATTACGCAATCTGACTGCATAGAACAACAACAAAGAATGAAATGAAAATTTTCGTTAACACAATTAATTAATTAAGTCCCCAGCAACTATAAACCTATGAAACCAAAGCACAAATGTAATTGTTCTGTGTGTGGGAGTGTGACTCAATGTACACATCTGGCACGGTTCTTCTTCAACAAGACAAGAAATTTCAAATACCATTTATACTGATGTGATAAAAAAAATTAGAAATACTATAATTGCGCAAGAAACCCAGAATTACACTCTAATACAAGAACGCACGCCAGATGCTTTGTTGACTGAACCTGTAATGACGCATTATTCAGGACACTGAAATAATGAGAGAGAAAAAAAAAAATTTTTTTACCTTCGTTTATATTGATGAAAAGCACTCTAAACATTACAATCTCTCCACACCGACTCGCTACTACCACATCTCAACAAGAACTTTTCAGTATCACATCTCAGCAAGCACTCTTCCCTACGACATCTCAGCAACCACTTTTCACTAGCACATCTCAACAAGCACTGACTACTACGAGTTCTCCCCAAGCACTGCCAGTGGAGGCGGCTGAATAATACTCTTTGGCGCAATCTCTGGCGCTGTGGCTCAGTGTAGCCACCTTTCATATGCCCTTCCTCCACGGGCCAGAATTTGATGGTATTTTTGCCAGCATTGGTGGTGAAAATACCACCAAATTCGTCCACAAAAATACAGACAAAAATAAAAGATAATATTAATACCTAAATATCACATAATTAGTTAAAATTTTGCCTTTGCACTGACCTTTCAATAACCTAATATATAAAATACAGTAAGCAATACAAATTCTTTCATACATGTGACTTTACATAATAGTTCACACAATACACAAAAAATCAGTTTATACAAATGTTCACATAAAATGCTTTGAATGATTAAAAAAAACAAGTAGTTGATAGTTCCAGCAGTAGCACCCAGCAATGGTCAACATTTGCAAACACCAACAAGTGCCATCAGTGGCACCCAGTAATGTTGAGCAGGTGCAGACACCAACAAGTGACATCTTCTCAGTTGAAGAAATTCCATCAGTGGCACCTAGCAATGTTGAACAGGTGCAGAAACCAACAAGTGACATTATTTCAGTACAAGCAGTCCATCAGTGGCACCCAGTAATGTTGAACAGGTGCAGACACCAACAAGTGACATTATTTCAGTAGAAGCAGTTCCATCTTTGGCACCCAACAAAGTTGAGTAGGTCCAGAGAGCAGTCCATAATATTCACTATCACTGATCACACTGTTCATCAGAGTTTATAAGCAGAAATTAAACATGTCCTAGTGGCACCAATCATGTAGAAAAAGTACAAGTAACAGTCCATAATATTCACTATCACTGATCAGACAGTTCATCAGCAGAAATTACACATTTCTAAGTGGCACCCGTTATGTTGAAAAAGTGCAGGTAACAGTCCATAATATTTACTACCACTGATCACACAGTTCATCAGCAGAAATTAAACATTTCTAAGTGGCACCCATTATGTTGAAAAAGTGCAGGTAACAGTTCATAATATTCACCATCACTAATCAGACAGTTCAGGCATGAACAATAGTTTGAATACACATACAAATGCTTTTACACACTAAACATATAAATTCTAATAAACACACAAATGATATCAGATAATTGTCATATTAACTATTACAAATACTCAAATATCAGTAAACCTATAATATTTATGGGTGTCAGTGCAAGCCACTACAAACAAATAAAATAATATTTAGGAGATAGGTGGGTAGGATTAGGAAAGGAAAACACACAAAACACACTCACTCATCTTTCATCCACATTAAGTACTACTGTGTAATTGAATAGTGTTAACTGTGTAAATGCAATTCTGTCAAAATTTGATGTTCATCTTGTGTATCAAGTAGGAGTGGCAGCAATGTATAACAGTCAATAATAGTTAGTCAACGTCATAGTCATCATGTCAAAACCAATGTTTGCCAAGCCAGATCAAAATGTACAGTTGCTGAACAACTGTCAGTGAGCCAAAATATGCAATTACTTCCTCTCTCCAAAAAAAAGTATTTACTGCTTAGTCATTTAACAAAGTGTGTGTGTAGACAATCTTCCTTCTACTTGAGTGTTCTAGTCTGCCATCTTCATCCTCCTTGTTCCATATAGACCAACAAAAAAAAAAAATATGCACCTCACTTACTTTACCTCTTATCCACCAAAACTCCAATAATTATCAGCATCACATAATCTCAATACTTCAATAATACCTCTTACGTGGATACCTATAAATCTTATCATCAATATCATTTACCTTACCTCTTGTCCACAAAAACTCCAATAATCATCAACTTCATATAATCTCAATACCTCAATAATACCTCTTCAATACGTCAACACATATAAACCTTATCGCCAATATCATTTCACTTCCATAACAACTCTTTCCTCTAATCAGCCTCCTCGAACAAGTACAGATAAAATCCTAATGCAAACCTCATCATCTCATACAATCCGAAGACACACTGTCAACACACAACCTCTGTGTAATCCATCTGACCCAAATCTTCTATTCATTATGAATTATAAACAAAAGAAATGCATACATGACCTCTAACAGACTTAGTTCGAATAACTCTCAGTAATTAAGTACGATTACGGAGTGTGAATGATCATAATATTCCACAGTGTGTACACCACTTCAAGAATTATGGCAAACAGAAGCAAACATGTGGAGTATTTCTTGTGTCAAGTGTCACTTCCTATTTCAATTGCTCACGAAAAATGCAGTGTAATAACTGTCAATGGTCTAAACCTAGTTTTGGTATGTCATGTCGTTAGCTTCCTTCCTATTAGCATACAGCATACAGCTTCCATAAAACCTCCAGCTCATGTGACTTCTATGAAGTTTCTTGTACTAATGTTGTTCGTCGAATTATAGCAGTTCATTTTCTTATCTTAAAAATATAAGGCACTGAGCGTAAGCAAAACAAGCAATAGCGAGTAAATATACCAATGGAGAACATAATGTCAACCAGTGGATGCAGCACAATTCTTACAACGAGGCTCTGCCAAGCGAACAATCTATAATTAATACAATAGTGCGACCTAAACTCTATGTTCGTACACTGTACATCAGCATTGCTATATACCAAATTAAAGAGTAGTTGTGACGACAAACAGAAATGTATAAATATGCAATCCATACGCATAGCAGTAAACATATATCTTACGTAATAAACAGGTCATTAGCATCATATCAGCATAAGCAAATAAATGTTCATATGTAATATTAATAAGTAAACATGAAGGCGCAAGCAGATAAATCACAAAGTATAACTTACATACATAACCACATCAGCACAATTAATCAGGTGACAATTATAATTTAAATAAATAAGCACAGCAGGCACATAATTAAAAAAATATGACATCAGTGAAAAAGCAGTGCAGCCAAGCGATGCATAATATATACAAATAACAACCCTGTTCATTAATAAAACATTGACAAAAATCAGCAAATGTACACAAGCACGTCGCTTCACAAGTAAATTCATAGAACATGAAATTAGCACAAAGTATGAATCACGTAATTGCGAGCAGCAAATTACGTCTAAAGTACGTACCTAAGTGGAAATATGTTACCTGAAAATTAAACTCAATTAATAGTTACCTTTTTAGTTTATTAGTTTCTTCTTCAAAATTACATTCTTCCTGAAAATTTCTCGATAGCAAGTCGTCTTAACGTCGGACACGCACAGAATTTACCTGAAGTTCTTAAATCTTTTATAGAACCGTATCCTGAAAAATACTGAACGTTAATAACATAATTCATCAAGTCACTATAGCTTTATACTGAATTTAATCGGAGAAATTAGACTGTGTATTTGTTTACGGCTGTCAGTGCATTCGCACTGTGCGCTCGATCAGCTGTAGGCGCGTGACGTAGGAAGCAATTGTTTGCGGTCAACGACTGCTTTGTGCGGCGCGCAGACTTGACTGTTGCTTTGAGTATATGCCGCCGCCAAAACACAGCGCGGTATCCTTGTATTCTCTGCATGTTTATGTAAACTGTTGGTTTCTCGAAAGTATGTCATTCCACAAAAATTTTAACGTTTGATATATGATGTATTCCCTTAGAGCGTTGTGATTTAAGAGTTTCTACTTCAACAGTGTTATCATGAATAATTTTGCGAATTCTATATGGACCGTTATAAAGCAGAAAAAATTTGCGACACAAGCCTTTTCCTTTGAGAGACAAACGATGAGACTTAATTAACACCTTCTGACCAACTGACAAGATTTTTAAACGACCAGGATGTTTAGCTGATTTCTCTCTTCTAGCAGCCGCAGATGCAATATTTTGCAGAGCCATGTTCACAACTTTAGAATGCCGCAGTTTCCGTGAAGGCGGAAAAGGAACGATTTCAGATATGCGATTTGTCGGTGCTTTGTTTTTTAATATCAGTATAGGCGGTAAAGAAGTTCAATCATTAGGAAGTTCATTCAGAATGTTTTGAAAAATATGAAGATACTGATCCCACGTTCTGTGATTCTGATGACAATAAAGACGACACAATTTATTGATTTCCTTCATCCATCTCTCTGAAGCGTTAGATTGAGGGTGAAAAAGTGAAATGAAGATTGGTTTAATCTTACGACGCCGTAGAGTACGAAGCCAAATTTTAGAACGAAACTGTGATCCATTATCTGATATAACCTTATCAACATGACGAACTTCTTTAAGAAAATGGTTAATGAAAGCATTAGATACTGAACGAGCTGTTGCTTTGCGTAAAGGTGTAAAACACACATATTTTTATGTTAACTCCACTGCTACGCAAAATGTACACAAAACCATTAGTAGAACGAACCACTGGACCGAACAAATCAACTGCAGCCATCTCCTTTAATTTCGCTGGAATGATAGGAAACAACGGTGCTCTGTGAGAAATTGTTGGCGGCTTAGCCTTTTGACATAATTTGCATTTGGCCAGAACAGATCGAATACGTTTTTCCATATTACTGAAGTAGCAATTTTCCCGTAATTTATGAAAGCATTTTCTGGGCCCAAAGTGTGCATAACTGAAATGCGTATACCAAATCTGCTTATTAACCCACTCATCAGGAATACAAACTAACCAAACAGAGTTGTCGACTGATTTTCGTTTGAAAAGAATGTCATTGCGAACTAAATAATGCTGTCTAATCGCTACGCTTTCCTTTCTCCTCCACTTCTCCTTAATGTCCTTCCAGATTGGATCCTTATTTTGCTCCTTAGCGATGTCCTGGAGCGAAGACGAAATTAAGTTCTCAAACGCAACACCTTGAATATACATCAAACAATAATTGTTTTCTATGCACTCCTCTTCAGCACTTCGTTTCAAACCCATAGGTGCACGTGATAAAGCATCAGCAACAATATTTGAAGAACCCTGTATGTAGACGATTATAAAATCAAATTCCTGTAGGTACAACGCCCATCGTGACAATCTGCCATGAGTTAATTTTGTCGACATAAGAAATTCCAGAGCTCGATGATCGGTGTAAACCTTAGTATGTCTGCCAAACAAAAATGTGCGAAATTTTGTGAAAGCCCAAACAACCGCCAAAGCTTCAAGTTCCGTTATCGAATAATTCTTTTCTGATTTAGAGAGAACACGACTTCCAAATGCAATAGTTTTCTGGACTACAACGCCGTCTTCTTCTATCTCTTGAAATAAGTGTGCCCCTAGGCCCTTGTATGATGAGTCTGTCGCCAAACAAAAATCTTTAGATAAATCCGGATGTGAAAGAAGTGGAGCAGCAACTAAAGCATCACGAAGCTGTTCAAATTCTGACTGAGCTTCCTCATCCCAACACCAATTAGATTTCTTTCCAGATAGTTCACATAAACGAGGTGTGGCCAAATTGTCCAATCTAACAAAGTGTCTAAGAAAATTACAGACACCAAGGAAACTACGAACATCACGTTTTGTGGTAGGAACAGCATAATTACGAATAGCGTCTAATTTCTCTGGATCAGGAAGAATACCTTCTGTAGAAATAATGTGACCGAGAAATTTCACCTGAGAACAACCAAATTCAGATTTTTCCAAGTTCACTGTAATGCCAACGCTTGCAAAAATACGTAATAATGAATCCAAAATTTTGTTGTGCTCACTCCAAGAACGTTTAGCAATAAGAATATCGTCAACATATGAAGTAATATTGTCACGAAGATAAACAGGTAAAATTTTGTTTAGGCTACGAATGAATGCTGCTGAAGATACAGTAAGTCCAAACGGTAATTTCCGAAATCACATTTAGGTAAATAGTCATATCAGGTTATTGTTTACTTACTCTCTAGATAGATTGATAGTCGAAGAGTTGGTTTGACAGATGCAAAGAATAGTAAAAGAGTAGGCAGCGGTGCAGAAAACTAAAAGGGAAATAGCACCACTACAGCTCGGGGCCCTATGCACGCTACGGCACATATTCACTTAGAGTAGTGAATCCCCTGAGGACATTAATAGCCGCACATAATTTCAAGTTTGTGACTTAGTGGCAAATTTGGCGGAAGTGCGTACGTAAATTGATCTAACCATGCACATGGATGTATGTCATTCTTAGAATTGCGGAAGATCTTAAATTTCCGAACAGTTAAGAAGTGTTTATAGTCAAAGTTTTCGCCTCGTGGCGACAAAGACCTACCGCGTCTGTCCCAGTCCGAATGTCGATTATTGTCAAGTTCGCGCGCCTGGCGCTCTCTTGTTGCATCCCGTAAATGAAACAAATTATTTTCTTCTAACCCCTCTGCTATCTGTGATTCCAAATTTCTTTTGCTGTCTTTTCCTACAATTTCTCCTTCGATTTGTTTGACTTGCTTTCGTAATGCCTCAACTTCCCTTTTAACGCGTTCATTAAATTTTCCCTGATTTTCAACATGTTTATTTATGTTCTGATACTCTTCGGTTTCTGCAAATGGCAATGGTGCTGTATCATCTGAATCTCTGTCCCCACTTAAACTAAGACTTGTCAGTTTATCTGAAATCTCCTCAACTCTTTCCGATAAATCACCTATTTGTTCTTTCTGTTTATTTATGTCTTCCGTAAGTGTCGCGAATCGGGTTTCAGTATTAACACATTTGGTAGTTAACTGTTCATATTGTTGTGTTAGGTTATTTAATCTGTCATTTGGTATGGATTCCTCGATTCTCTCAAATATTTCTTCCTTATCTTTTGCACGTTGTAAATTTAACTCTGAAAATTTCTGTACTATCACGCGATCTCTTTCTTCCTGTTCTCTATCCTGTTCCCTTTGTCTAATCTCTACTGCAATTAATCTATTATTGTGAGAATTCAAAATCGGTTGTACTTCTTCTCTGATTTCTTTCCTTAATTCATCTTTCATATTTTTGAAACATGTCCCTATTCGTGAGTCTAACCGTGTTTCCAAAGTTCCCATCTCTGTTTTAATTGATCCAATCTCTGTTTTAAATTCAGATCCTAACCGTATTTCCATTGTTCCCATATCAGTTTTAATTGTTCCCATCTCACTTTTAATTGTTCCTATCTCCGTTTTAATTGTTCCTATTTGTGAGTCTAACCATGTTCCCAAATTTAATATTGCACTCATCAACTGCTCCGTATGAACTAGTTCAAAATTCCTTTCGCCCCTAACATTTCCCACAAAACCAGCTTCCTTCGTCATAGCTGTAAGGCCATCTGTGTTCGATACTATTACAGGATCTTCTGTCGTTAATCTCGTATTCTGTGAATTTTCTGATTGAGAAAAATTTTGAAATGGTTCTGGACTATTTTCCCGACTTATTAAATTGTTTTCCACTTCATTATTCATCACCCTGTTCTCCTGTGTTGGCGAGTTCGCCATGTTAACAATTTCGTCATTCTCACTATTCATCATTTTTGCCCTTTTCATTGATCGCGTAATCATTTACAAAATATACAAAACTCGTCACTATATGAAAATTGCACACAATGACACTTTATCTCCTACAATACCATTCACACGAAATGTTTCCTTCAAACACGATTAACGAACAATTGAAATAATTGCACTAAATTGTCAAACGCGTAGACAAGACAACAAATTTAAATTTTGAAAAATACCATTAGAAGAATGCCAATTACCAAATCTACACATGCAAAATAGACTACAATTACTAAACTACAAATTACTACAACAATACTACTGTCTACTATTTTTACAATCAGAAGAATTCCAAGGGACGATCCAAAGCAGCGGTCGCCACGTGCATGGGGGCTTAATTATTTAATTTGAAAATAATTTTTAATTTTGGTGGCTGTCTGTCCGATTACGCAAGTCTCGTAAACGGTTGGCCCTGACTAGTATTATTACGCAATCTGACTGCATAGAACAACAACAAAGAATGAAATGAAAATTTTCGTTAACACAATTAATTAATTAAGTCCCCAGCAACTATAAACCTACGAAACCAAAGCACGAATGTAATTGTTCTGTGTGTGAGAGTGTGACTCAACGTACACATCTGGCACGGTTCTTCTTCAACAAGACAAGAAATTTCAAATACCATTTATACTGACGTGATAAAAAAAATTAGAAATACTATAATTGCGCAAGAAACCCAGAATTACACTCTAATACAAGAACACACGCCAGATGCTTTGTTGACTGAACCTGTAATGACGCATTATTCAGGAAAAGTACACCAAGTATTCAGTTATATCTTGGTACGGTTTCAGACATTAGCAGTTTGCCTAAAAGTAAATGTAAAATTGTGCACTTTACAAAATGCATAAGCTAGTATACTATGGCTAGATAATCAATGATTCATAAACGGAATTAATTAACTCATAGAAATACTCAGAAGTAACAACCTGTGAGGACAAGAAATGAAATGATCATACTCATACTAGTTCAGCTGTAGGAGAAGCATGTGGCGGACTTCAGTTCATTTGAAGGATACTGGGAAAATCCACAGTCTACAAAGAAACTGCTCCCAAAACAATTGTAAAGACACATCCTAGAATATTGTTCAAGTATATCGGACGCACACAATGCAGGGCTAACTGAGGATATTGGGCATATGCAAAGAAGGGCAGCACGGATGTAGCAGGTTTTTCAATCCATGGGGGAGCTAATGGCACTAATAAGAAACCTAAAATGGCAAACGCAACCATCCCACCAAAACCTAATTTCCATGTTACAAGAAATAGTATTAACCAATATTATGAAAAGAATAGTTGCTACTTGCCATTCAGTAGAGATTCTGAGTAGCCGACAGGCACAACAAAAATACTGTCAGAAAGTGAGCTCTCAGCCAACAAGGCCTTCACCAAAAATAAACAACACACACACCACTAACGCAAATGCAACTCACACACTCATGACTACCGTCTTTAGTTGCTGAGGCCAGAATGCGAGCAGCAGCGCATAACGGGAGAGCTTCTGTAAAGTTTGGAAGGTAGAAGACGAGATACTGGCAGAAGCGAAGCTGTGAGGACGGGGCGTGAGTCGTGCTTGGGTAGCTCAGTTGGTAGAGCACTTGCCCGCGGCAAAGGCCCCGAGTTCGAGTCTGGGTCCGGCACACAGTTTTAATCTGCCAGGAAGTTTCATATCAGCGCACATTCCGCTGCAGAGTGAAGATCTCATTCTGAGTCAGCTTGTTGGTTGTCATGTCCATGTAGGTAGTGGGAGGGGGAGGGGAGGGGTAGGGGGGGAGGGGCAAGAAGGGCTGCTGCTGGCCCCCTCGTGGAATCTGTGGTAGGCTTATCATTCACTTCAAAATTCTCATGTTTTGTAGAAACGATTGCCTCTGATTCTACTGACCCACACGCAAGGGGTAAGTACACTGTCCAGTCACATCAATGTCACCACCTGTCAAAAGACTGAATAGCCTGGGAACATGCAGGAAGAGAGTCAATGAAGTTCTGGAAGCTGCCGACAGGGATGCGCAGCCAAGCTGACTCCAGGACACTGGTCAGTTGCGCTAGGGTTCTTGGTTGAGGATTCATGGCACGAACAGTCCGATCGAGGACGTCTCACAGATTCTCTAATGAGTTTTAATACGTGGAGTTCAGTTGCCGGGGAGTATAGTAAACTCATCCTGATGCTGTTCGACCACGCATGTACAAGTAAGGCCTGTGTGACACGTAGCATTGTCCCGCTGGTAGATTCCATCGTGCCAAGGAAAAAGAAACTGAGGCGTCGGTGTAGTTCCCCGGGGTAAATACATACTTGGGTTGATCTGCTGTGCCTTTCTCAGTAACGAGATCATCCAGAGAATACCACGAAAACATTCCCCAGACCATAAACATTCCCCAGACCATAAACATTCCCCAGACCATAAACAGTCCCCAGACCATAAACAGTCCCCAGACCATAAACAGTCCCCAGACCATAAACAGTCCGCAGACCATAAACAGTCCCCAGACCATAAACAGTCCCCAGACCATAAACATTCCCCAGACCATAAACATTCCCCAGACCATAACGCTCCCTCTTCCAGTCAAGGCCCCTTGTTTTGAGACGGTTCACGCCGTACGCTGGAGCGGCCATTGTCGAATGGAGCATAAAACGTGACTC
Organism: Schistocerca serialis cubense; assembly: GCF_023864345.2. Lineage (NCBI taxonomy): Eukaryota > Metazoa > Arthropoda > Insecta > Orthoptera > Acrididae > Schistocerca > Schistocerca serialis. The sequence continues at coordinate 287,449,153 of NC_064638.1, read as the reverse complement.
ATCCGAAAAGTCGATCTCGCCGCTCAGTGGACGTCCAGTTCCCGTATTGGCGTAAAAATTCCAGTCTTCGTCACTGATGAACAACAGTCAGCATGTGTACATGAACCATGCACCTACTGCGGAGACCCACGCGCAGCCGTTGGTTCAGCTAGGCGGTCAGTTGTCCAACAGTTGCACGTCCATTCGCACATACACACCTCCGTAACCATCGTTCACCCTTGTCATCTATGGCCCGTGTGTACCGTAGTTGCCTTGGTGCCAGTTTTGGATATCGTCATTTGCCATGCACAGTACACTTTAACCACGGCTGCAAGCAAAAAGTTTTCAGATTTAATTGTTTCGGAAATGCTTCCATCCTTAGCCCCGAAAGGCAATGACCGTGCTCTTGCGGATACATCGCTCCATTACGGCAGAATTATGACGTTCTTGGAAAATGAACAGCTCCTCTATAAAGATCAACATGGATTCCGCAAACAGAGATCCTGCGAAACTCAGCTCGCTCTGTTCCTCCATGAGATCCACAGCGCAGTGGACAACGGCGCTCAGGCTGATGCCGTGTTCCTTGATCTCAGTAAGGCATTTGACACCGTCCCGCATTGCCGTTTAATGAAAAAAATACGAGCTTACGGAGTATCTGAGCAGGTCCGCGATTGGATTCAAGACTTGCTTGCAGATAGAACTCAACACGTCGCTCTTAACGGAACTAAATCGACAGATGTAAAGGTAATATTCGGAGTACCACAGGGAAGTGTGATAGCACCGTTGCTGTTCACAATATATTATGATCTAGTAGAAAGCGTCGGATGCTCTTTAAGGCTATTCGCTGAAGATACAGACGTTTATACCAAAGTAGCAACGCCAGAAGATAGTAAGAATTTGCAGAACGACCTGCAGAGAACTGATGAATGGTGCAGACTCTGGCAGTTGACCCTGAACGTAAATAAATGTAACATATTGCGCATACATAGGAAAAGAAATGCACTATACGGTACAGCTACACTATTGATGACAAAAAGCTGGAGACAGCGTCTGCCATAAAAATATAGGCGTAACTGTCTAGAGTGACCTTAAGTGAAAGACCATATGAAACAGATAGTGGGAAAAGTAGACATAAGACTCAAATACACCGGAAGAATCATAAGGAAATCTAACTCATCCACAAAGGAAGTGGCTTATAACGCCCTTGTTCGCCCGATTCTTGAGTATTGTTCATCTATCTGGGATCAGATATTGGTACCGAAAGTACCCTCCTCCACACACCATTAGGTGGCTTACGGAGTATGATGTGGATGTAGAACGACTGAAATGTGTCTCGCTTCTTTCGCCTCGACACGCTTTATGTATACTACACTGCTAGTGTTTCCAACTTTTGTCTGTGATTGTTTGTTACACGTTGACGTCGAACATAGGCTGCGGTCACATTAATATGGCTAGACGTTTGGTTGTCAAGTTGTCCACAGGAAATTATACCGTTCTTTAGTCGAGGCGGCGGGTTCGGTGTTGTATTGCAATTTTTGGGGATGTGAATCATTATAGAACACAGCCGAAATAGAGTACCCGATCTTTCCTGTGCTACTACTTTGTACAGCCCTTAATGAGCTACAGAATGGGACAGCTGCAACACCCAGCACAGTATTAACATGGGTGCATTATACCTGCTCTATACTCGTGCCCCTTCGCTTGCACAAATCTTAATCTCAGCAGTGAGCTTGCTGAAATTTCATTCACTTTTAGACGGTAGAGCGATTGTAGTAAAGTACGAAGAATCCAGAGATACTGCAATGTAGGGCTATTCTCCTATAATTCATCTCTGGGCAAACACAGAAGAAATACAAAGAGGGAAAACCGGTCAAATAACAACTCGCAAAGATGTGTAGACGTTCTTAAACTAACTACGAGGCATCCAACCATACAGTTATGAGTTCTGTAGTCCACTGGCAGTGTTTACACAACAACGTGACAAACGAGGGCCATATTGGCTGAGACCTAGGCTGTTAAGAGTTAGTCCTATTCACCATTTTGATGGTTGTTTTCTAAGGTTATCTATATCCAGAACATTATCAATAACAGAAAAAATATGTGGTCACCTTTAAGATTAGCAGCAATCTGCTTAAAAAATGATTGGATAACTGTCAAACTTTTAAGATACAATAATCTTTGTCTACTTCCTATCCAATTTACTTCCTGGGGCACGATTCATCCTCGAACGCATCCATTCAGGTGTAGAAAAAATGGAACTTCTGGATTCGTGGCCACTCTTCGATATATATCTGCGGACGACCATTGTCATTTTAGCTACATTTGAAAAGCGTTTCTTCCCGTGCGCAGTAATAGAAGAAGAACTTTCTTTATGGATGAGGACAGCATCTGTTCTTTCGTCTGCCATATAAGCAAGAAATCCCGGGTTCGAGTCCCGGTCGGGGCACACATTTTCAACTGTCTCCGCTGACTTGTATCAACGCCTGTACACACCTAGGGGTATTCATTTCATTATAATTTCGTTCTAACAAGCTGCATGGTCACCAATGGTATCTGTTCTTTCAGACAGCTATTGGTATTCATTTCATTGAAATATCAGAAGAACGTTTATCAGGTGGTTGTCACTATAGCGCACCACGCAGCACAGTTTGACAATGTCCGAAAGAAAAGATACCATCTTCATATATAGTTAGGGTTCAACGGCCATTTGACCATCTTCTTCTGTGCGGATGCACAAACAGTGCCCGAACTCTTATGGGAATCGGCAAAAAGCCGCGAGTAATGAGTATAATGGGCAGGGGAATGTGGGTCTCACGGTAGGCGTGCTAGAGATAAGTCACTGCAGTCGCATTATCCTCTGTACCTTCGGTGGCTCAGTTAACCAGCACAGTAGCTCAGCGTGTTCGGTCAGAGGGCTGATTGCTCTCTGTAATAAAAAAGCTGAGTAAAGCAATCAACGATCAACTTGAACGGATGTCTTCTGACGTTCGCCCAGACCAAACGCAACAAACTATATCGAAAAAATTGAAAAAAAAGATGGATAGAGCGTCTGCCATGTAAGTAGGAGATCCGGGCTCGAGTCCCGGTCAGGCTCAGATTTTCAACTGTCCCCATTGACTTATATCAACGCCTGTATGCAGCTAGGGGTATTCATTTCATTGTAATTTAGCAGGTGGTTGTCTCTATAGCGCACCACGCAGCACAATTTGACAATTTCTTGAGTGAAATGTTTTTGGGGAGGGGAGAAGGGGGGGGGGGGGGATCTGAACGTCAGTTGTTCATGACCAATTGACCACTCGACAAGGCAATTTGCTCTGTCGGTCAGCCAACGTGCCTACAGACGGACGTTCTGTTTGTCGGACGGCTGATAAATTGGTAAGTGTTTCGCGCACTTAAGTAAAGCGTGTGCACTCGTACACGCACACAGACACACACACACACACACACACACACACACACACACACACACACACACAGGCTGCTAGCTGACAAACGACAGGAATCGACCTATCACTGTTTCCATTTCAAACAGGTAGTAGCAATCATCTGCTGATCTTCCCACTCTAGACTATGACAATGTCTATCTTCTTCTCTTGACATGTGTTTCAGTGCCTAATTGATAGATTAACTGAATGAAAAAAGGGACAGTTAGAAAGCTTCAAAACAATGATAGCCAGTAGATGCTATTAAATTGGAATACGTATTGTAGGAAAACAGACGAATGCTACTTATCCTGTCCCAGCGTGCTATAGAAAGCATCCACAACTCTGGATGACTTGGCGTGAAGCCGCTGTAGGACAAGGAATGAAACTTAAAAACAATAAGAAATATCGAACACAATGAAAAATCTAAATGAGAATATGTCCAGTCTTTAAAGAGGGCGAGGGATATTTGACTGAAATAAATCAAGAATTGAGAGTTGCTAATCCTGAGTTCTGTAATACGTGCACAAAGGTCGGAACCGTACGCCAGATCATAGGAGAAGCGTTTGAAAAGTCCATGCAAAGTCCGCGAGATGGCACCAGCGGCGCGTATCGAGGTCATGTTTAGTTAGTATCATCTTTGGAAAGAACGCACGCCAAGTTTCAGCCATATAGGTGTATTTCTTTGTGTTTGGCATTCGTGTGAATCAAGGAAGTCGAGTGATTGTCAAAAACTGGACGAAAAAAAATTTGGTGTGGTGATTAAACATTACTTTATAAAAAGCACAACGCCCCAGAAGACTAAAGAGAAGCCTGATAAACATTACGGTGACTCTGCACCTTCGATTAGAACAGTTTATAAGTGGTTTCAAAATTTTCAGAGTGGCCATAGGGGCACAAGAAATCATTGATAAAATCCATGATATGGTGATAGATGAAAGAAGAGTTAAGGTGCATGATATTGCTAGTGCTGTGGGCATCTCGAATGAATGGGTACATAATAATTTGCATAAACATTTGGACAAGAGAAAGCTATCCGCAAGATGGGTTCCGCGATTGCTCACGCTTGACTAAAAACGGAATCGTGTGAAGTGTTGCAAGGATAGTTTGCAGCTGTTCAGGAAGAATCCGCAGGACTTTAAGCGTAGTTTCGCCACTGTGGATGAAACATTGATACATTACTATACTTCTGAGACCAAACAACAATCTAAACAATGGGTTAACAAGGCAGATTCTGCACCAATAACGGCGAAGACCATTCCTTCGGCCGGAGAGGTTATGGCGTCTGTCTTTTGGGATTCGCAAGGGATAATCCTCCTCCACTATCTGGAAAAGGGTAAAACTATTACAGGTGCATATTATTCATCGTTACTGGACCGTTTGAGAACCGAGCTGCAAGAAAAACGTTGGCGATCGGACCGCAATTAAGTCCTTTTCCATCACGACAGTGCACGAGCACACACCTCAGCAGTTGTAGTCGCAAAATTATTGGAAATATGATTCCAATTCGTTTCACATCCCCCCTATTCTCCAGACTTGGCTCCCTCGGACTACTATTTGTTCCCCAATTTGAAGAAATGGCTGGAGGGACAAAGATTTTATACAAACGAGGAGGTGATTGCAGCAACTAATAGCTATTTTGCAGACTTGGACAATTCCTATTATTCGGAAGGGATCAACAAATAAAAACAGTGTTGGACGAAGTGTATAAGTCTAAAAGGAGACATCAGACGGAAGCAACCACCGTATTTGCTGTCGTGAACTTGCTGACGAAACCGGACGTTCTAAACACAAGGCTGATCCAAAAGCTATGGAAGGCAACGCTTGCATACCAAAACGACAGTAGTTGCCTCAATCCTGCTATATGCGATGTGCACTCCACCAAGATTAGCACCCGAACGGGGCTGAAGAGTGCCTCGGCGTGCTATTTGTAAACTCGGACGCCGCACCATAGCAGGGGTGAGCAGTTCCCAGTAGGTTCCCGCAGCCAACGTGACAGGGAAACGAGCCGCTTGCGCGTCTTCGCTCCGGCGGGCGGCACGGTCTCTTCAGCTCAGAAGTTGGGACACCTGCTTGTGTACCATTTCATCAAGTGATGGACAAATTAGTATGTATCCGACACCAAATGGCTTCAACTTAAATTCAATTGTAAGGGCGACGATATCATTAAAGAGTTTCATCATCTTCATCACTTTCTACATTAAACAAGTGGTGGATGTGGAAACTACTTCGCTCCCTCTGTTCTGTTGTCCTTCATGTCTTTATTATTCGTTGGCGAAGGAAAATTAATCTAATTGTATAAGAGATCTACACTACTGGCCATTAAAATTGCTACACCACGAAGATGACGTGCTACAGACGCGAAATTTAACCGACAGGAAGAAGATGCTGTGATATGCCAATGATTTGTTTTTCAGAGCATTCACACAAGGTTGGCGCCGGTGGTGACACCTATAACGTGCTGAGATGAGGAAAGTTTCCGACCGATTTCTCATACACATACAGCAGTTGACAAGCGTTGCTTGGTGAAACGTTGTTGTGATGCCTCGTGTAAGGAGGAGACATGTATACCATCACGCTTCCGCCTTTGATAAAGGTCGGATTGTAGCTTATCGTGATTGCGGTTTATCGTATCGCGACATTGCTGCTCGCGTTGTTCGAGATCCAATGACTGTTAGCAGAATATGGAATCGGTGGGTTCAGGAGGGTAAAACGGAACCCCGTGCTCCATCCCAACGGCCTCGTATCACTAGCAGTCGAGATGACAGGCATCTTATCCGCATGGCTGTAACGGATCGTGCAGCCACGACTCGATCCCTGAGCCAACAGATGGGGACATGTGCAAGACAACAACCATCTGCACGAACAGTTCGACGGCGTTTGCAGCAGCATTGACTATCAGCTCGGAGACCATGGCTACGGTTACCCTTGACACTGCATCACAGACAGGAGCGCCTGCGATGGTGTACTCAACGACGAACCTGGGTGCACGAATGCCAAAACGTCATTTTTACGGATGAATCCAGGTTCTGTTTAAGCATCATAATGGTCGCATCCGTATTTGGCGACATCGCGGTGAACGCACATTGGAAGCGTGTATTCGTCATCGCCATACTGGCGTATCACCTGGCGTGATGGTATGGGGTGCCATTGGTTACACGTCTCGGTCACCTCTTGTTCGCACTGACGGCACTTTGAACAGTGGACGTTACATTTCAGAAGTGTTACGACCCGTGACTCCACCCTTCATTCGATCCCTGCGAAAAGCTACATTTCAGCAGGATAATGCACGACCGCATGTTGCAGGTCCTGTACGGGCCTTTCTGGATACAGAATATGTTCGACTGCTGCCCTGGCCATCACATTCTCCAGATCTCTCACCAACTGAAAATGTCTGGTCAATGGTGGCTGAGCAACTGGCTCGTCACAATACGCCAGTCACTACTCTTGATGAACTGTGGTATCGTGTTGAAGCTGCATGGGCAGCTGTACCTGTACACGCCATCCAAGCTCTGTTTGACTCAATGCCCAGGCGTATGAAGGCCGTTATTACGGTCAGAGGTGATTTTTTTGGGTACTGATTTCTCAGGATCTGTGGAGCCAAATTGCGTGAAAATATAATCACATGTCAGTTCTAGTATAATATATTTGTCCAATGAATACCCGTTTATCATCTGCATTTCTCCTTGGTGTAGCAATTTTAATGGCCAGTATTGTAGTACAGAATGAGCGTTGGCGGGATGTGGGGTCATTCGCGTGAGGAGGTGATCTATACTCGTTGCCTTAGTTCAGTTACTTTGTAGATCTTTCTTTATAGCACGATACAGACATCACACTCTAAAGGTCAACGCCCCTGTGGCCTCCAGATGCGAACGCGATGCGGGTGAGCTGCGACCGGTGACGCCACGAGAAACATCTGGCAGAAGGCTCCCACTTTCATTCTGTGTGGCCTCTGGCCACAGCGTGCGGATTCAGAGGACGCGGAAACGCAAGTGCAGCGGCGTTCTCTTCCGCGCTCGCACAGTTATAGAAATCGATCAGTTAAGTTTATGGCTTTTTAATTAATTATCCTTCAGGTCTGAGATTATTTTCAATTTACCCGAATTGTGTAGGTAGCGCGAATCTGTGGTTGGAATTCTGAAATTAATTTCATTCGACTCTCTTTCTTTGTGACAGGGACTGTCGTGGACAACTGTTGTGGTCTCCTCGTTATAACACAAACTTTTGATGTTCCCAGAAATTAGTTAAAAATACATAGTTTTGGGAAGTTTCTTTTGATTGTCAGATGAATGTTGGAGCTGGAAAAGGAGAACTTCTTCCAGAAATATCCAGTTGGTAACTTCCGCCTTTCACCCTTAACTGTCTGGTTCAGTCAATTTATTCGCCAACTGTGTTTCCGCTCTGAATTAATGTAAATGCAGCATTGCTTGTATCACAGCGAAATACATGGTGAGCACAGAGTCTTGCCCTGATTATAACAATTTATTATAGAATAACCGTTTGACGTAATAATTTACATTTGATGCCGTTACATAGGTTACTGTTACTAGTTTGGTCTTTTTTTTTAAAAAAAACTTACGTTAGTAGACATCAACGTTTGCTCCCTTGATAGCTCGGAGAATGTCGAGGCGGTATTCCAGTTCCCGCCAGGTGTTTCGTAACATGTGTTCTGTCACAGTACCCACAGCAGCTTGTATCCTAGCCTTCAGTTCGTCGACGTCAGCAATTGGTGTGACGAAGACTCTGTCCTTGATAAAGCCCCAGAAAAAAAAGTCAAGGGGCGTAATGTCTGGAAAGGGGAGTAATGTCAGGATCTGTGCATTGAAAGGAATGGTCCAACACCCTGGCCACCCCGCTTTCCAGACATTACGCCCCTTGACTTTTTTTTTTCTGGGGCTATATCAAGGGCAGAGTCTTTAGTCACACCAGTTGCTGACGTCGGCGAACTGAAGGTTAGGATACGAGCTGCTGTGGGTACTGTGACAGAACACATGTTACGAAACACCTGGCGGGAACTGGAACACCGCCTCGACATTCTCCGAGCTACCAAGGAAGCACACGTTGAGGTTTACTAACGTAAGTGGTCTTTAAAAAACTAGTAACACTAACCTATGTAACGGCATAAAATGTAACTTATTATGTCAAACGGTTATTCTGTTATAAATTTTTATAATCAGGGCAAGACTTTGGGCTCACCGCGTACTTCGCGTTACATTTGTCATACAGGGAGATAACACTCAGTAGTACCCTATGGCTACATCACACCTACTTTGAAAGTGGCAAAACAAGACAGTTAATTTCACATTCATTACGTTTATTATAAAAACGTTCAAGACTGCTGCAGCTCACTTTCTACATATACACGTGTATGCGATACGCAATATGCAACTGGTAGCAACTTCGATATCCTTCTTACCATAGGCATACTTATTCACAGTGCATTTGTGTCACTATATACACGGTCCGAAGCTTCACGGGTTGAGAATGTATTTGAAGTTAATTTTAGTGATTACAAAATGGAGTCAAAATTATCATGAACTTGGTGATATGGACCTACTTATCAGTAAACGTTGCACAATCTCCGGCCTGTATGCATGTACTTACAGGGTGACAATTATTAAACTGCATGAAAAAAAAAACAAATTACTTACAAACTACGGAGTGAACACACTTTATTCAACATGTAAACGTTACTACGGAATTTGGATTTAGATTGAGACATGTTCGATATGTCTGCCATCATTGGCGGTGATGTGGCGTAGACGAATAGAGAAATTCTATGTGACCCACTGACGTGTCGGAATATCGATGCTGTCGATATTCCGAGTTACAATCATAAAACAGAATGAGCGCTATAATTTACAAAAAAAAATTACAATCTAAACAACAAAAATTAAGACAGAACGTTAAGCCTAGAAGAAGTACTAGAGAAGTGTTGAAACATGTCTTGATCGAAAAACATTGTGTTTCAAAGAAGGCATATTTGTAAAAGGAATTATTTGTTCTGCTAAAGTTGTTAATATACTTGAAACAAATTATTTTATTCAGTACTACTGACCAAATTTGCCTGTTTAGTAATCTTCGAGTGAACAATTGCGTATGTTAGTACGTATGTGGCATTGAGAGATCTTATAGTACATCATAAAAGAAACGGGACATCAGAGGCTACTACAAGAATTTCGTTAACCATAAAGGTACGTAATTCGGCTTAAAGTACATATTCATATGGCCATTTCGACACTGAAGTACTTAGCCTTAAGTTTTTCAGTGTGATTTTCGGGATGCCAATATTTTTGGAGTACCAGTACTGTTATGTCTCATGCTAAGTCTTTGTTGTGGAATAATGTGTACTTACAATTAAGCGAACAGTTGAAACTAGCCAATAGAGTGGAATGAAACTCTTCATTTCAAATAAATTGACTGCCTTAGCGGAAAAAATTAATAAAAGCCAAATTTCTGCAGCAAACCGACATAAATAACTTCATTGTTTTGCAAGGCGATTAATGGTTTATTGCTAATAATGCGAAAATAAAATAAAATCAGAGAAATTAAACTAATAACGTATATTAGTCTTCCGTGATTCCGTGAGTCTGTGATTTTACTCGATACTTCTCAGCCACAGGAATCCGTTTTGTTTCCATTTGACGTGAAAGTTGCAAGCGGAGAGAAAACTGCAAAATCACGGAACGTGAACACAGGTCATGTGCAGACCAACGCCCTCCCCGCTCCCCCTCCCCCCCCCCCCTCACCAACACTACATCTCAGACAGCTCTGCGCATGCGCGGAACTGGCAGCTTGGGCGCGCCAGAAAAATTTTTCCTGGTAGCATCGGGGTGCTTAGTTTTGCTGCTCATACAGCTATCAGCCACACTTAACAGACAGAAGCGGGCGAAGGCGCTTCTCACGCGACTTGGAGTCCGTGCCGGATTTGTTGTCAGCAGGAACGGTCAGGCTGTGAGCGCTCGCCCATTCCTAGCTGGAATGTACTCGGCAGATAGATAGGCCGCAAGCCCAGCATCATGTAAGCAGCTGAACAGTGTTCCCTATCTTAAAATTTTTGGGGCTCTTCAAGCTGGTTTGCTCTCCAAAGGTTAATTGTGGAACTTCGAAATCGATATGAAGGGTGTTTCACAATTTCCGTTACAGGCTTCAGTGGGCTTGTAGAGGGGGCTTAGTACATACAGCTTTGACAAGGAACCCTTACCCAGATCGGGTCACTATCACATCTCTCGCTTCACGGTGCGCACACAGAGGAGACAATGGGCTTTGACTTGTGTGCTCTGCAGGAGCCCATAGTATGGGCAATGTTCGCAGCGTTCAGTGTCGAATTCTGTCCTACGTTCCGAAGGAAGTCGTCTTTCCTGCCGAAAGTGTTGCGCGTCCGTTGGACATCACAATCAACTCTCCTAGCTGCGAACGTAACAGTTCCTAGCAGCCATCGTTGCAGTATGACGGAAATTGTTTGTGATGCCATAATTACAACAGAGATTTAAGACGGCAACATCTCGATTTGTGTGCCTATCGCAAAACGGGAGATCTGTAAGTGATCCGATCTTTCTTTTTTCGTGTCTTTCACGGGGTCGACATGCTGATCTGGATTTGGCATGTTCAGTTCAGGTGGGACGGGTGTATCAATCCGGTATTTACTTGTTCGTATGATGCAAACAGCATAGAAACCACATCTAGGCTGCCCGGCACACCAGACTTCGTCTTTAGTCCGCCACACAGTGGGCCAACTCGCCTTAAAACCTGGACAAAATAGGGAAAAAAAAGGGTGTGCATTCCCACTTTAATCCCTCAAAATCTTGTGTAGATTGCACTGATGCGTATGTGCCCAGTACTGCGTTGTCATTCCGGTCTCAAGTCGATATGATGCGTGCAGAAACAATTGATGGTAAATAGTGCGTCACACGACACGTTCTCCAGATATTATTCGTGTGGCCTGTTTAATATAGACAGCGATCGGGATAGTTTTCAGGATCAGATAATATTGTTTGCACTGCAGACGGTACGTTTGTGACATTTTTAATCGGTATAATGGCTAAGCTACTACCGATGTCGATTAAAAATTTCCTCTGCGTTTCTTCACTTTTGTAAATTGCTCTCCTACTACCTTAATAATATAGTTAACGAGTTAAAATCTATTTACGTCCACATACTTGCGTGTTTATAGTGGATGGTTATTTCTCTGTCGTGCAGTAGTGCCATATGATAGAAATGCGCCCCTCATTGTTGTAATTATCTCATAAACTATTATCTGCACAAAAAAATGTCATTGGGGTTTCCTGTAGTATTCTTGGGGAGCTATTCCGAACTGTGATCTTAATTTTTTTTGCGAAGTGGCAAATAATTTTTTTATAACATTAAAATTTCCCGGAGCAGTATATTTTCTTCGCGAAATACCGCAAAAGTATTCAAATTTTATACAGAGAACTCTAGAACTAAAACATATCTACCAAGAACTCGCAAAAAATGTGTATTACTCGAAAGTGCCAACTGCGCCGATTCACAACATTCTGCAATAACGCAGATGCCAAGATCAGCACACATAGGTTTGATGCACAGATATGCCATAATCGAAGCTGCTCCGTTACCGTTTGGTCGCCTATCTGAAGATGACCGAGAAGTTCGGTATAACAGTCGTTATTACCATTTTAATGTACATTAAATATTCAGCAATTTAAGTGCAACTGCAGCTTGGGAGTGGTAGGGGGAAATTGCAGTTCTAGTCAATTTTATTGGCTGTCATTAAAGCACAAAATGTAGTCTCTGGGACCAGTAGTTCTCTTGAAATCGTAGAAAAACAAAATATCAAAAACTGTTTTTTGAATAAATGAGCGTAAACGCTTCTAATAATAAATTGTGGGCATTTAATGAAAGAAAAAGGCGTAACATAGTGTTTATAAGTATAAACGTATATTTAAATGTACTTATTAAAAATTCATGAACTTCAATAATTGAAAACTCTCAGTGCTTTGGTTTCTCCGAGGGTCCTGGTTGTCTTGAGTTGTGCTCCAAGACAGAGGGAGAAGGCTGTCCATTTTGGGCTGCTCATCGAAAGCCGGAAGATCGTCTTCATCCACATAGATCAGACTCGTAGCGACGTCGTGGCAACCAGTGCCAGACCAGTGAGTGCACAAAGCTGAGCCTCGGTCACATTCGTGCGTTGTTTGTTCACTCTACAGTAATTTGGAGCCGAATTTGAAACCAAGGTATTTTATTATGTCACAGCTGGGGAGGTCCTGAGCGTCAGTGGTGATTTGACGATAGGGAGGTGCGTGCGTAGGTGCCTACAAGAAACTGCCTCCTTCCACTATTGCATATTAGAAGTTTTTCATCTTTGTGGAGATATAGGGATAACAAACTGAATAAATCCTAATGACATTATTACCCTGTAACGAACCACCAGAGACCTATTTCACTTATACTAAGATACTCAGAAAATATCATTGAACAAATGTGCTGTTTGAGACTTTCCCAACACTGCTTCAGTGGTTCAGGAGGATCGTGTCGAATCTCTCTCTCTTTCTAAGCATTAATCCTGACGTGCGGAGTCTGCTGTTATGGTTAAACGGACGAGGTATGTTAATTTGTAAGGAGTGGTCGGATGCCCTTCCTGTCGCCACCCTGTACCCCCCGGGACAGAATCAGTGTACCCCAGCTGTCTGCGTCTAGTGTAAGCCATGGAATAGTGCAAACGAGTTGAAAATGTCTGTGAGTTGTGTAACTGAGGTGGAACGTGGGGACCAGCCTGGTATTCACTTAGTGGGATGTGGAAAACCGGCTAAAAACCAATTCCAGGCCAGTTGGCACATTGGCCCTCGTCGTTAGTCCTCCGGGCGGATTCGATCTGGGGCTGGTGCGCCCACTGGAGTCCAGGAAACAGCGTGATAGCGCTCTTGGCTACCCTGGCGGGTACGAGGGTCGCGTCGAATAACGTTATAAAAACTGCACAATATTTCAACAAGACAGTGGTTCGTTATGTTCAGTAACCACCTGAAGACGACGAGCAGCTGTCTCATTGAAATATTGTACTGCTTTCATAATATTGTGACACACATGAACCACTGAAACAATCACTGAACAACCTCTGAAATTCTGCATGTGGCGTCCTTGTTTGCACTGTGAATGAGACAAAAATATCTAATTCACGATAATGACGCTTTAAGCTGTGTTCCCGTACTTGCAGAAAATGATAATGTATTACAGAGGGTCCACTTGCTTGCAAGAACACAATTTTTGTTTTGTTTAAGCCCCAAACATGTTTCACCATAGTAGTGGTGTCTTCAGTGTTTTGTTTTTTCCTTTTATTGTTTCTGAAATGTAGCCGTATGAGTTTTATATAAAAATATTTTGCTGCTGTTTAGATTACATATGGTATGTACCGTTTCTTACATTATGTTTCGCTTGTGGCTGCTAACGGAGATCCGGCAGAAGTCTATATTTATACAGCATGTCTTCTGCGACACACTCATCTTAGAGCAATGCCTGAAAATGAATTTTGTTTAGAATATAGCCTGTAAAACTACGTATTCTGTTAAAACAGTGACAATGCCCCTTTTTTGACGCTTATGAGTGTTGTAGTTGAACTGTCCTGAGCTGTACTTGATTTCCCAGCAAAAAAAAAAAAAAAAAACAAATAATAAAAAATGGTGAAGTGCCTATGAGATCTATGCAACAAAAAATCTGATGTCAACGTATTACTAACCCACAAAAAATTGATATCTATGCATTTCAGAAAAGACAAAAGAGTAAAACAAGGAAGTTGCCATAGCTGTGGTGAAACATGTTTGGGGATTAAACAAAACCAAAAAGTTGTGTTTTTGGAACAAGATGGACCCTCCTTAATTCATTATTAAGCTTAATTTCAAGATATATGAAGAACACGAGTGCTACATGTTCATGTTGTGCTCAGATTGGAAAGAAACAGTCGCTGAAAATGGTGCAACAATAAATACAACCCTCTGGGTACTAAGCAAAAATGAAAGCAATGCCGTCTGGTGAAAAGGATCTTCAATTTATAATGCATTTATAATTGTACTAGTCAACTGGTGTAGCAAAACAGAAATACAGTTTCCCCGCAAATGAAGAGCTTTCAAACGAACTTTCAGTGAGGACGATTATAGTGAAAAATTTTGGTATCTGGAACTACAGTTTCGTAGCGGAGTATTCGTGCAGCGTCCTGAAGAGGATCCAGAAGGCCGCTCGTGAGCCCAGCGTGGTGGTACACCCTGTCGTTCCTGGCCAGAGCTCGATGAACTGACAGCGATAAGTGCTAACGAAAGTCCCTGTGGCGCTCGACCTTTTACCTGTAGCCCCCGACGCACAAGCTGTTACGGGAATTCCAGCAGAAGGCACCTGCCTACCTGGAATCTGAGTATTCCAGATAAGCGCATCCCCACTCCACCTAGGACAACACTGAAGAACGACCAAATGGGCGTTTCACTTCAGATGAAAAAACAGCTTCTTTTTAGTGTCGCTCGGGTTTGTGAGAGAAGGGTCAGTTATTTAGTGCTCTAGTGAAACGTTGTCTCGAACACTGTCTCTCCTCGGTCGAAACATTTCAGTAAAACTGTTTTCGTACACAACAAAAACAGGAAAAGAAATATAGGCAGCTAAGGTGGAATGTTGCATAGAAAGAACTGGCAGATATTCGTCAAAGATTGCTACGAAAACTTAAGTAGTAGGAGTAAAATATTATGACAATTACTCCTGAATGGACTAACATTTATCGTAGATTGTACTTCAAAAAGAGGTATTTCTAGTTTTCTAGTACATCTCTCTTCCAGAAAGTACATAAATAAGAATATAAACTGATAAACAATTTTCATTAGAAATCAGTGAAAACATCAGCTCTACTGAAGAACAAAAATACAGTTCATTTAACGTTATTTGGAAATTAGAAAGAAAACAAATTCCAGTGGAGATGGTAAACAAGCTCTATGTGTTAGCTCACAGAAATTTTATACCACCGTACCTTCTCCAAACTGTCTAGACTAGAGTAAGGTTACCTGAGCTACAGTGGATGAAGACAAGTATTTTTGGGCCGCACGTAATATACGGTACTTAACACTGACGACAATAGCTGGAGGAAGAAAACGGGGTAGACCAGTGAGAGAATAGAGTCGTGTGGCAGGAGTTTTAGATTGAAAATATTTAATTAGGCTTAGCTTTACGTAAAAGGAATATTAGGGAATAATTTTTATCAATTGTGTGATGATGATGCTTACTCCTTCTGCTGCAATGGTAATTGCTTTGGGCTGAATGCGGCCCGCAGGACACCCCTGGTCAAGAGTAAACAAAGGGGTTTTCTTAATCTATTGTAATACCAACAATAGCCAGAAAACTGCGAAGTATGAACGCTACGTTGCAAACTTCTTTTTTTTCCGATTAAGAACAAATATGTGTTTTCAAACCCATAACCACTCCTCTTCCCCCTTCCCCCCCGCTCCCCCTTGCCCACGGATATGCAATCGTATAGAGCAGGGCTTCCCAACCTTTTCAGCTGGTGGACCCCTTCTTCAGTCGAAAATCCATGGCGGACCCCTAGTCTGTTCCCAATGCCCCTCCCCCCCCCCACCCCACCCCCCACCACCGAAGTATCAATAGTGTTTGGTTTAGAGATGAATGAAAACAACTTGAAGGTCAAAAATCGACTTATGAAATAGGTGGTGCACTGACAAAGCAAGTTTAACATTTAATGATGCCTGGGGCCGCGTACGTGCCAGCGAGTGCTTTGATTGGTCGACAAAGCTCGCTCCGCGCATGCGTAAAAGGTTTCAGCGCATCTACCGCCGTGAGCCGCCGCACAAACGACCCTCGTATTGTTGCGAAACAGTCGATCAGAGAATCCGCATTCTCCGGCACTAAACTGTGTATGCGTTCTCACTTAGGAACCGCAAAGGCTGCTTGGGAATACGACCTGAAGTAAAAGTACACATTTTTTTCACACGAAAAAAAAAGTGATGAATTTGATTTTCTCATTTTTATTCAATAATTTTATTCATTATTTTACACGATTTGGTGAAGGGTGGCCACGGACCCCCTAGAAAGAGACGGCGGACCCCTAAGGGGTCCGCGGACCACATGTTGGGAAGCCCTGGTATAGAGAAAGGAAAGCACTACAGCTGACGCCGATGTTGACAGTTTTCAACTGCGAAGCGCAAATCGCTGCTGGAGATACTGAAGCTATGTGACTGAAAACAAATGTCTATGAGCTGTGTCAACACTGAAGTGTTACCGTAGAGATGTATACAACACCGCGTAATGTGACTGAGTGGTCGTGGTAGGTCTGCGAAGCAGATATGTCAAGCACCCTTCAACTGTCAAGACGGACTACAGAGTGAACAAACCTCCATTTGACGGTGATGTCGTCTTCCGTTTTATTTCGTTCCATTGATGTCCAGTGCTGATGGAACTTTTAAGTCTACCAGCAAGAGTGGCAATATGGTGGAGTTACGGCAAATCACCCTGGGGCTCCAGAACCATGTTGACGGGCACTTCTTGTAGAAGTCACCCGCCAGGCTCCTGAATCTTTTTCAGAGGTAAACTATTTGGTTATCAAATGAAGCTCCGCAGTGGGACATCCCGATGTAAGTGCAAAACGAGTTTGAGATCCTATATTTGCATCTGACATGGACGATCGACGTCAGTATCTACATATAGGCCTACATTTGTACTCTGTAAACCACTGTGAAGGGCATGGCAGGGTGGACTTCCCAGTGTACCGTGTACTAAAGTTTCTTCTCGTTACATTCGTGTACCATATGCGTTGAACCTTGTAATATATTCTTAAATTACTCACTTAATCAGCTGAATTACATTAATGCTTGTCTTTCCACAGCATTTATTGGCTGTCTAGAATTGTTCAATAGTTCATACGGAAAACAGTACTAAGCAAAGAAGAGAAAGCTGAAAGATGGAAAGAGTATATAGAGCATCTATGCAGAGGAGATGAAGGCAATATTATAGAAAGGGAAGAGGACTTAGATGAAGATGAGATGGGAGATATGATACTTCGAGAAGAATTTGACCAAACACTGAAAGACTGACGCCTAAACAACAAGGCCCCTGGAGTAGACGACATTCTATCAGAACTACTGATAGCCTTGGGAGAGCCAGCCACGAAAGTTCTGCATCTAGTCAGCAAGGTGTATGAGACAGGAGAAATACCCTCAGACTTCAAGAAGAATATAATAATTAATTCCAAAGAAAGAAGGTGCTGACAGCTACCACTGTAATAAGTCACAGAGGCAATACTTATCATACCGCTTCTCTTAAAAGGTAGGTTAAGGAAAGGCAAACCAGCATTTATAGTATTTGTAGACTTAAGGAAAGCTTTTAACAATTTTTACTAGAATACTCTCTTTAAATTCTAGAGGTAGCAGTGGAAAATATAGGGAGCGAAAGGCTATTTACAAGTTTTACAGAAACCAGAATGCAGTTACAAGCGTCGAGGCCCATGAAAGGGAAGCAGTGGTTGAGAAGGGAATGAGACAAGGTTTAAGCCTATCCTCGATGTTAATCAATCCATACATTGCGAAAGCGGGAAAGGAAACCAAACAAAAAATTGCAACTGGGAATTAAAGTTTAGGGAGAAGAAACAAAAACTTTGAGATTTGCCGATAACATTGTATATCCGTCAGAGACAGGAAAGAACTTGGAAGAGCAATTGAACAGAATGGACAGCATCTTGAGAGCAGAATATAGGATGAAAATCAACAAATCAAAATAAGTATAATGGAATGTAATTTAATTAAATCAGGTGATGCTAAGGGGAATAGATTAGGAAACGAGGCAGTGAAAGAAGTAGACGAGATTTGCCATCTGGACAGCAAAATACCTGAAGATGGCCGAAGTAAAGAAGATAAAAAAAATGTGGACCGGCGATGGGAAAAAAAACATTTCGGAAGAAAAGAAATTTGATAACATTGAATATAGATTTAAATGTTAGGAAGCTTTTGTGGAAATATGTAGTGTAGCATACATGGAAGTGAAACGTGGGCGAGAAACAGTTTAGAGAAGAAGAGAATAAAAGCTTTTGAAATGTGGTGCTACAGAATAATGCTGAAGATTAGATGGGCAGATCGCTAACTGATGAGGAGGTACTGAAAAGAACTGGGGAGAAGAGAAATTTGTGGCACAACTCGACCAAAAGAAGGGATCAGTTGTAGGACATATTCTGAGACACCAAGGGGTAACCTGTGCACTGTTGTAGGTTAGTGTGGGACGCACTAATCGTTGAGGGAGACCAAGAAATGAATACATTAAGCAGATGCAGAAGGACGTAGGTTGCAGCAGTAATTCGGAGACGAAGAGGCTTGCACAGGACAGAGTAGCATGGAGAGCTCCGTCTATCTTCGAAATGAAGATTACAACAATAACAACAACAGTATTGTTTAGAATTTGTTTGCATGTGCATGTATCATCAGATTCCTGAGTATGAGATCAGATAAAAATGTTAATTCCAGATAGACTGTAAAGACTATATCGTTAAAAACACTCCTCAGCACTTGGGCAGCATCACGTCAACTATCTGTTTCCGCTGCATATGGTAACACTGATAGGGATGTGGCAGTAACGGAAACGATATCATATCGTACAGAGAGAGAAGGAGGGTTTTGTTTCTTCCGTCAATGAGCCACGTGCGTTTCCATGGTCGTTGTGGGGTTCAGGTCCAACGCTGGTAGGTGCAGGTCTTCACATTAGTTTATTCGGCGTTTCTCACACTTTTTGACTCACGGGGCAATTTTGAAATGCGGAATTCAAGAGGGAGCACTAAATTTTATGTCGCAGATACATACTGTATTTGGTAAATAAAAAGCACTCTTATCGTCGAAGCAAGGTAGTTTCACAACTTAAGCACACAACACGAAATTTAAGCACTGCATATGTTTATTTTATCCACCAATTTCACATTACACAGAACTCCACGCACAAAAACAATCGTGACAAAACTGCAGTAAAACAAAACCAATTCAGCAGAAGAAATGTTGCAGATTTACACACACACACACACACACACACACACACACACACACACACACACATAAACAGGTATTTAAAGAGGTCATACAAACTTTTTCTTGGTTTCGGAAAAAAACAAGAATTTCAATGAGAAGGATGCGACTGTTTTAATGTGGACAATGAGACTGTATCTGGTTGAATATTGGACAGTTGCAACAGAACATCTTGATCTTCATTGAAAAGAGATCTGTATATTGTTTTTGTAGGAACGTATGTGGACACCCACATTCGCATATATAAGTGGTTGACAAAGGTAGAGGGTCAGTTTAGACTCATCTGATAAGATTTTAAACTCATCTTTCAGCGTACATAAAAAATCCAGGAGCGATGGTTTAGTTTAAAACTTCGCTGTTATCTCGGAATCTGAAGTCAAATCAAGCAAGCGTTCATATTGTTGTGACGTCAATATAGAATATGAATTTAAAACTCAGACATTTTCTTTGATGTTCTTTGCACTCTGTTTGGAAAATAAAAGTTCCAACAATCAAGCAAACACAACAGGTGAACTTCAAATGCAATTAGGATATCCAAAGAGGTTCTCCTTTCTCCAGAGGTCTCTTTAATTTTCCTGTAGGAAGTATCTATCTTACCCCTAGTGAGATAAGCCTCTACATCCTTACATTTGTCTTCTAGCCATCGCTGCTTAGCCATTTTGCACTTCCTGTCGATCTCTTTTTTGAGACGTTTGTATTCCTTTTTGCCTGCTTCATTTACTGCATTTTTATATTTTCTCCTTTCATCAATTAAATTCAATATTTCTTCTGTTAACCAAGGATTTCTACTAGCCCTCGTCTTTTTACCTATTTGATCCTCTGCTGCCTTCACTACTTCATCCCTCAAAGCTACCCATTCTTCTTCTACTGTATTTCTTTCCCCCAGTCCTGTCAATTGTTCCCTTATGCTCTCCCTGAAACTCTGTACAACCTCTGGTTTAGTCAGTTTATCCAGGTCCCATCTCCTTAAATTCCCACCTTTTTGCAGTTTCTTCAGTTTTAATCTACAGTTCATAACCAATAGATTGTAGTGCCAGGAAGTCGTTTCTGAAAGTATTTGTATGGAGTGTAGCCATGTATGGAAGTGAAACGTGGACAATAAATAGTTTAGACAGTAAGAGAATAGAAGCTTTCGAAATGTGGTACTACAGAAGAATGCTGAAGATGCGTAGATCACATACCTAATGAGGAGGTATTGAATAGAATTGGGGAGAAGAGGAGCTTGTGGCATAACTTAACTAGAAGTATATCGGTTGGTAGGACATGTTCTGAGACATCGAGGGATCACCAATTTAGTATTGGAGGGCAGCGTGGAGGGTAAAAATCGTAGAGGGAGACCAAGAGATGAATACACTAAGCAGATTCAGAAGGATGTAGGCTGCAGTAGGTACTGGGAGATGAAGAAGCTTGCACAGGATAGAGTAGCATGGAGAGCTGCATCAAACCAGTCTCAGGACTGAAGGCCACAACAACAACAACAACAACATCCAAAGAAATGTCTGATTCGAGTTTCTGTAAATACTTTGTCATTGGAGAACTATTCAGGCTTCCAGTTTTTAGTGACTCTGCCCAAAACTTCAGCTTCATTTTAAATCCTTCCAGAGTATCATTAGTATCACACACAGTAACTACTTTTTCTTGGACTGACAGACATAAATTGCTAACTTTTGTAAAAATATACTCTCAATTCGCCTACTTCGTAAGCCAACGATCGTCACTCAGCTTCTCTCACTAAATGAAGTCATTTTCCGTCAAGAAGATTCTCACTTCATTCCTCAATGGAAAGAGGTGCGTTAAACTTATTCCACGGGAGAGACAACTTACTTCTATGCGAAGAGGTGAAGACGTATGCTGACCACCTATGTCATCACATAAGGTTCTGACACAGCCTACTGTTTCTAGGTTGTGATTTTATAAAACTTACAGTAGCTGTTCCATCCGACACAGTTGTGCTAGATGGTGGCTTTTTTTTTAATTTCAAGAGCGTGACAGTGAACTATTCAGAGACTACTGCTGCATCCATTGGCTTTTTCTTTTATTTTTGTTGAAACGTCCCCTTAGAACAATTATACAAGACTGTGCTTGTACTGACACACAATATTTTTTAGCCCAACGCAATCTGACTTTCAATAATCCTTACAAAAGAATGGCCCTGACTAACATTAACCTATACCTTTCACAAATCACTTACCTAACAAAAATCTTCGTTACTCGAACTACTGCAATACAGCGAGCGCCACTACTGCCAGCTAAATAAAAGATTCAAACTACGGAAGGCACTAACTACTGATAGGCATAGTTAGCAAATGAAAGATTTTAATAGAGAACAAACAATGTATTTACCTTAATAGTCATAATATATATAGCAGTTCATGACATCCAGTCTTACAAATTTCAAAGCTCCGCCATCTCTCTCCCCACATCCACCATTGCTGATGGCTCACCTCCAACTGTGAAACGCTACGCACTGTTCGCATCTAGTTGCCGCTGCCCAACACTACAATGGCAGACAACAATGCAAACCAGCCACAGACTGCACACAGCACAGCCAGTGATTTTCATACAGAGCGCTACGTAACGTTGCCAATAAGAAAACATAAACAACCAACTTACATAGCCCCCATGCTCCCCACAAAAATTTTACAAATTGATTTGGACAGTGGCCAATACAGATTTGAAAAAATTTTTCATAATTATAATAACAAAGAAATCAAATGCACACACTTATTGATACCATGTTGGTCAAAAGCTAAAATTTTCTCACAGGCCATAAAGACAGTCCTGATCATTCATCACAGTAAAATTGCAGTTTTTTTTTTCAAAGTCTGAGCAGTAAAAGAAAATGCACACAGAAGTAGTGGATTTCCATGCCGTCTTGAGGAAGTAGTGTTGTTCTTCCAACGGAAAGACAGTGCTGACTCTTGACATGCAGACAGGTAATGGGCCACAACAGAGCAAACCCACAGCAGAGTCAGTCGAAGTTTTGATGAATATTGGTAGGTAGGTCATCACAGAACAGACCCACTGTAGTCCTGGTAGAGATTACGGTACTGGTGGGCCACCAGAGGTGCAGACCAACTGCAGTCCTTGTAGAGATAATGGTATTGGTGGGTCATCAAAGAAGCAGACCCACTGTAGTTCTTGTAGAGATGGCCAGCAGCCATCTGTTGTGACTGTGCGGGTGCACAATCACCATAGAAGAGTCTTGTGGACAACATAGCAAGTCCATGAACCACCACTTGTGCACTCACAAAAAATTTTTTTTGAAATGTCCTTAGAACCAGCAATGCTGTTATCCAGTCCCTTGCTGAATTATTAACACACGTGCAAACACTATCAGTCCCTACTTCTCACATATTGCCCATATACTATGACCAACAGAAACGTGTGCAGTGAAATGTAACTTACAAGTTACTTAATTTGATGAACTGTTGTCAATTACAATTTTATAACATAATAATACAATAAAAAAGGTACAAAATACATCATTAAAGAACATAACAATACAGATAACATTTGTAGTAATACATGCTTTACAAAAGAATAGAAATAAACATATACATCAGTGTTACAGGAATTATGACATAAGTACATACATAAAAGATCAGAATAACTTTCGAAACATCAACATGAGCATTAAAACAAAACAGAATAAATAATGTCTAAACATCTTTACGAAGAAAATAACGTAGTATTTGAAAAATTCTACAACATAAATCTTATTAGCTAAACACATAAAGACAGGAAAAAGACAAATACACAAGAGTACACAAACACATAGTGGGTTTACACAAGGAAAGCACAGGGTTTGTTTTACTGCAGTATTTTGCAGACAAACCTCTCTTTACTTCTTGGAGATCTCCCTTCATTCTTCATTACTTCCAAAAAGTCCTATCCAAACATGCTTTCTGTATTTTGTTCACATCCTCTTTCAAAAATAGTTTTTCTCCACTGTACACTACTCTTTTTGCCAAACCATTTTCTTATAGCTTCTCAATGCATTTCTTCCAATTCATCATAGTTAGTTTATATAGTCTACCCTCTCTTAAGCTAACTTAAATCTACTGAGCTCAGATATATATACCTAGGGACGAGGCAATGCAGCAGGACATAACGAATTAACACAAACAGCAATGACAAAAAAATTCAAATTGGTGAAGCAAGCAGCACTAAAATAAATTAGCAGAGCAATTGCAATATTACAACTAATATAAGGCAATATGCAGCAAACAATAAAAATAAATCATTAGTAAAACTGGCTTAACAGAATAATACAAAGTCAAATTCAGTAACACTATGCCTGGCAAACAGCAGCAGCAAATGCAATAACTTATATCTAAACATGACATAGATGAAGCAGAAAAATATTACAGTAAAGACAACAATGCAGATAAGGGAAATGTCAGTTCACATCTTAATATCTATGTCATTAAAGTGGTGCACCACAAAAACTTATTCTATGAAATGAATTACCAAATACTTGAAAAGAAAATTATATATGCAGTTACTGTTATTAGTCTCTTCTTATTGTTATTTCCATTCCAAGAGCTCCTTTTTCGAAGAATGTGGATCATAAAATAATTATTTAATAGATCTGTTGACAGAAAGTGTTCACATTAGCAAATGCATTTAAGTTTATTTTATAAAACCAATGCTGCAACACAGCTGGAAACTAGATATCAAATGAAATAAGCAACTATGAAAAGCAAAGCATAAAAATATCATTCAATAGTCATGTGACATTTCATAAGTTAGTAGAAATTCTCTCAACTCTCGTAGAAAGACGCTTGTCATAATCAGGTGTGCAGATGTATCTTTCCAAGTAATGAGCGTGTCGTATTTGCAATGCTTTCTACAAAGGAATGTCAATAGCGAGGATAATGGCCTCCTTTTTTTCTCCACCTGTGCCTCTGAAAGGCACACACTAATGGCTTTTTCTCCAGCTGACTGGCACACCTGGGCGCCACGTGGGTCACTTAGCTTCCTTACCGAAATATTTACGACAGCAGTTTGCGCTACAGTGACAGTCTCATATAAAAAAAAATTTCAGAGGTCGAGAATTTGCGTTACGAATGTCTAGAAACAAAATCCTATAAATATAACAGCGTCCAAAAACTTTTTGCCGGCATTGTGATACATTAAGCATATACACACATGTCATAACTCTTAAAGTACGATTCTTGGTTTCCAACATCCTTTTTCACAAGTCAGAGTCCCTAACCACTTCTCATTATTCATTACCTTATTACACATATACATACTTCTTCAATATTTCATCATAATAAATACATATCATAATAAACATTCCTCAACAACATAATACACATTGTCGTTGTAATAATAACATCATAACACCTCAGTCAAATCTCAAAAAAGTCGTAGCTTTCTGCAATAATTTCAAACCCTAAAAAATATTCTCTGCTCATTTCAATAGTGTCATCTACCTCAAACGTACCTTAAAAATCATAGTGTCATACCAAATACATCATTCAAAGCTCTCATAGAATCACAATGGTTCTGAAAAAATATGAAGAGTTCACAAAGTACATACAAAATATAATTTCATACCTGTGAAGTTATCCAATAGTGTAATTACATAAACATCTGTCACTGATGTAGTAAAAAAAATGTTTGTCTCTCTCAGTTAAATGATCAGATAGCTGTGTAATTATGTGTTAGAGATATATGGTACTGATGTGTAAAGTTGTATAAGCAAATACCATATTAGCTAGGGTTCCTTGTGCTTGCCAGACACATGGTACACAAAGTAACCGTGTACCCCCCTGAGGATTAATGTAATTATACCCTCAGGTGTTACAGATTACAGCAATAGAATGAAATGTATCACGGAAAACTTTCTCCGTAATTCAAAAATCTTTAAAAATAAATGTTTTAAGTATAAAATTAATCACTCAAATACGTGTACTGTAGCGCTAAACTGTGCGTCTTGTTGCAACATAATCTCTGTGGAAGTGTCGTAGTTATCATCCTCCGAAAGCTAAGTTCTGCAGAAGTCAATGTACTTACCTCATGATACACAAAAGTGAAATGCTTTGCGTATATATATCGTAGTTATTATGCTTATTGGCGTGATGAAGAAAGTACTGTACAGTAACGTATTGTTGTGCCACGAAAAAGGCTGTCTCATTGTTGCTATACCACAGAAAATACTACTAAAGCATGTTTTACTTTCCAGAACAATACTGAAAAACTGTGCAGATATAAAACAGAAACACCGCAAAAGCAAAATTGTAAATTGTCACTCATTATTAGCATCGTGATAAAATCGAAAATCGTGTAGCTGTCACATAAACTAACCACTGTGCCATCTGGTATCTCACAGAAAGTACTTTAAATCCAGAATGTATTTTCAAGTAAACCAAAATGTTGCATTAAACTCTCATTAGCAGTACTTATAAATGTTCTAAGTATGTGAGCCTTATAGTCGTTACGTAATCGTGCAACTAACAAGCAAGAATGCACACACACAATAACACTGTGTCGTCTGTTCACAATAACAATGCATTCGTAATTTCTGTTTAAATAAGTTGTCTTGGTTCTTGACTGGATATTTAACTTCAAACATTGTTGCATGTTAACAGATTCTAAGTCTGACAAAGCATACCAGCGATGTAAAGTGAAAAGTTATATGGCAAAGACAAAGTTAAAAAGCAGATTATCTTTCAATAAACGGTTTTACATGTGAAATGTGGTGCACTCCTTTACTCTTCCTGGTACGCAGAGTTTCAACTTCAATGCAATTATCATGTGGTATACGTCGGATTCTGTAAGGTCCATTGTAAACTAGAAAGAATTTGTGACTCAAGTGTTTCTTCTTATGTGATAATGAATGAGCTTTAATGAGAACTTCCTGACCAATGTATAATTTCTTTGCATTTGCTTTACCGTGTGGTTTTCTCCTTTTGTCTGATGCAGAATTTATATTTTTAATAGCCAAATCAATTATGTCCTTGTGTCGAAATTTACGTGTATTCTTGAAAGGTACAAGCTCTCTGATTCTGTTCGGTGGTTCTTCATTCTTCAGTACAAAAGTAGCTGGTAAAGCAGTGGAATCATGAGACATTTCATTCAGCACAGTTGGAAATAAGTGTAAATATCTGCAAAGCTTATTGATTTCTTTCATAATCCGTTCAGACGGGTTGCAATGTGGTGAGTACAATGAAATAAAAACAGGTTTGATTTTATGATTCCGAAGCATGCGTGACCAAACAGCAGATCTGAATTGCGATCCGTTATCTGTAATGACTTTAGCAACGTGGCCAACTTCACGTAAGAAATTTTTAATAAAGGCGTTGGATACAGACCGTCCAGTGGCTTTACGTAACGGAGTGAAAGAAACAAATTTTGAAGCAAGTTCAACAGCGACTAGAACGTACGGAAATCCATTCGATGTTCTGATAAGGGGTCCCAAGAGATCAACAGCAGCAAATTCTTTTAATTTAGAAGGAATAATAGGAAACAACGGAGCACGATGTGAGATAGTAGATGGTTTCGCCTTTTGACAAAGTTTACAAATAGACAAGACTCCTCAAATTCTCTTTTCCATATTGTTAAAATAACAAGTCGTCCGAAGAATATGATAACATTTTCGTGGACCAAAATGTGCATAGCTGAAATGAATGTACCAAATGAGCTTATTAACAAAATCGTCAGGAATGCAAAGTACCCATAACTTGTCATCAACAGTGCAGCGTTTGAACAGTATGTTGTTTCTAACCAGATAATAATGCCGAATCTGAGTGTGCGGCTTTTCATGCCATTTACTTTTGATGTCTTTCCAAATCGGATCTTTATCTTGTTCATGCGCAATGTCCTTTAAAGATGTGGTGATGAAGTTTTCAAAGGCGACTTTCTGAATGTAAAGAATAATGAAATTTTTCTCGAGGTTGCCTTCTGTGTTACTTTTCTGAAGCCCAGCCGGTGCGCGTGACAGTGCGTCCGCAACAATGTTCTCCTTGCCGGGAATGTAGACTATTGTGAAGTGGAATTCTTGCAGAAACAATGCCCAACGTTTTAACCTGTCATGAGTTAATTTTGAAGACATAAGAAATTGTAATACACGATGATCACTGTATACTTTTACGTGCTTACCAGAAAGGAAGAAACGGAATTTGTTAAATGCCCAAACGATAACTAAAGCTTCTAATTCAGTAATGGAATAATTTTTTTCAGATTTTGTTAGCCCTCGGCTAGCAAAAGCAATGGTTTTCTGAACAGTAGTGTCATTTTCTGTGGCTTCTTGAAATAAATGGGCACCAAGACCGACTTTAGAAGAATCTGTGCTAAGGTAGAAATCTTGTGACAGATCTGGATGAGCTAGTATTGGCGCGTTAAGTAGCGATTCTTTCAAAGAATTGAATTCCAACTGTGCTTGTGCGTCCCAGTTCCAAATAGTATTTTTTCCAGTGAGAGAACAAAGTTTTGGTGTAACTAGAATTTGCATATTCAGAAAACGACGGTAAAAATTTACGAGACCTAGAAAATTGCGGACTTCTCTTTTTGTGGATGGAACTGGAGCGGCTCTGATTGCTTCTAACTTTTCAGGATCCGGCTGAATGCCTTCAGAAGAAATAATATGTCCCAAAAACCTCACTTTTGACCTACCGAATTCAGACTTTTCCAAGTTAACTGTAATTCCAAATTCTGCAAAAATACGTAACAAACTGTTGAGGATGCGATTATGTTGTTCCCATGAAGCTTCTGCTATTAGAATATCGTCCACATATAAGGTGATGTGACGTTTTAAGAACTCAGGTAATATGGAATTTAGCCCGCGAATGAATGCTGCTGAAGAAATGTTCAAACCAAAAAGAAGTTTCCGAAACTGATAACAAACGCCGAAACAAAGGAAAGCTGTGTATTTTCTACATTCCTGGATGAAGTTCGCTCTGATAAAATTTTGAAGAAGTTCTTCCAACGTTTGCGGCCTGTCTGTTTCAGGAATGATGATAGTATTGATTTATCTCGAATCTAAGACAAGCCTGATCGATCCATTTTTCTTCTCAACAACATGTAATGGATTGTTGTATGAGCTTACTGCAGGCTCAATAATGCCCTCGTCAAACATAGATTGTACTTCTGTTCTAACACGGTCCCTATAATGCGCTGGAATTATGTATGGTCTAACACAAAATTTAGTATGCTCACGAACACGAAATTGGTATTGAAATCCCTTGATTGTTCCTGTTTTGTGAGTAAAAACTGTGGGATGTGCTTGTAAAATCTCAAAAAGGTCCTCCCTATCAGTGTCATTACAATTCTCAATTGTTTGAATTTTATTCTGAATTAACTCATTAGTATCAAATGCGCCGTCGATATCATCCCTGTCAGTACTTGCAGAGTGATGGTTAGTGTCAAGTTCCGTCGAAAATTCCGAACTGTTGTCTAACAGGAGATAAAGCCGATTAATTCTTCGTCATGGTTTGACAGCCAATCTTCAAATTTCAAAGCTACTGACTTACCTTCTTTTTCTAATCTTATTTCAGCATCGTGAAAGCTTAAGATTGCTTTGTATTCATTCAAAAAGTCTACTCCCAGTATAATTTCCGTCGACAATAATGGAACAATAAGAAAGTTCATAGAGAAGCTGTGGCTTTGACAAAAGAATTCTAAGTTGGTTTGTTGGCGTACATCTATACTTTTTCCAAAGATTGCACTTTGTCATTTAATCTTAGATAACGGAAGTGTGGGGCAATCGTTCGATTTGTTGCATTTGCTAAAGGCTGTTTCACTAATTACTGAAAAGGGACTGCCAGAGTCAAGTACTGCCGTCAATTTTACGTCATTTACTGTAATGTGAATCACAGGATATGCAATGTTGTTATTTTTTACGTCGTGTTCTTGGAGTAAGATGTCCCTAATGTCTTCCATTTTTACGTAATTACTAGCTACGGCAGTTGCGTCGTTAGTTTCATACGTACGTTTTGTGGCTGCCAGCGGTATGAGTCATTGCCTATTGTCTCTTTGTTGGCGCGCGTCGTTGTTGGGGTTTGCAGACCTAACTTCTACAAATTCACCTTGTCGAGAGGGCCCTGCCCTGTTTAAATCCCGCCAGTTCTGATGCAATTCAGGTCTGTCGTTACGATCATATCGTCTGTCGTCATGTCGGTAGATTCCATAGTTTCTTTCTTGTCGGTCATGTGGTGGAGAATTTCTCCCGGAATCGTAACTGCGTGGTGGACCGTTGCGTCTGAAGTTATTCTGTCTCCCTTGACAATAATTATTTTGGTTCCCATATTGTCTGTTTCTATGGTTGTCTCTGTCACATTCATTACTACGAAAATGCGACCTTTCTCTGTAACTATTACTCTGCCAGTGGTTGTCATATGGGTGGTGTCTGTTTTGGGCACGATTTACGTTGTAAGAATAGCCTTGTCGTGTCCAGTTATTATTTCTGTCATCGCGGAATTGTGACGGATGTGACCTGTAATTGTTGTGCTCCTGTTTTCGCGTTCCGCGATTGTCAGTGTCAATTTACAGTTCTTGTAAGAGCCCCTGAAAAGCTTCAATGTCGTCTTTGTAACGTCCTGCCAAAATAACATGTCGCAAATGTTCAGGTAATTTGATTAAGCAAATGCGGATGAGTTCTGAGGGGCTGTATGGGTTTGACTGGTACTGATTCTTGTGCAACATGTCTTCAAAATATTTGACAAAACTGGAAAATTCAGATTGTTCAAAGTGTTTCATCATCATGATGCTATGTTTTACTCGGTCTTGTGTAGCTTGAGACCAGTATGCTGAGAGGAACGCATGGTAAAATTCTCCTTCACTATGACAATCTTGAATGACCGATCGCATTCTTTCAGCTGGTTCATTCTCTAAGTAGCCACACATAAATTCTAATCTGTGCTCTAACTACCAGTTGGGAGGAAAACAATGAGAGAATTGATGGAGCCATGCTTGTGGATGAATCTCGTTGCCAGAATTCTTAAATGTTTTGAATTTACGTGTAGTAATGAACAGCTTATAGTCAAAATCATCATATCGGCGAGTCACATGTCGGTCATTGTTACGTCGTTTCGGCGGTTCCATCTCAAAATTCGGTGTGCCTTGCCAATTTCTTTCATAATTTCCGAAGTGTCCTGTGTTATTATTTTGTGGTTGTTCCGTATTTCTAAGTCCCTCTTCCCGTGTTGGAGCGCGAGTGTCCTCTGAAGTATGTAATTCTTGTATTACTTGTGCCAACTGATCTTGTACTTCCCGGATTTCTCTTTTGTGTTGCGTGTTAATTTGATTCTGATTTTGTTTGAATTTCTTAATTTGTTCATACTCTTCTGTGCCATTAAAGACTACCGGTTTTGTGTCATTCAGATTATCACCTACCAAGTTTCAGAGTGTCCATTTGTGTTGAAATCGTATCTACTGTGTCCTTTAAGTTTTCCTGA
The DNA here is from genome assembly GCF_023864345.2 of Schistocerca serialis cubense. Lineage (NCBI taxonomy): Eukaryota > Metazoa > Arthropoda > Insecta > Orthoptera > Acrididae > Schistocerca > Schistocerca serialis. The sequence continues at coordinate 287,418,328 of NC_064638.1, read as the reverse complement.
GTTTTTGCAAGTTGCCTAACCGAATCGGTAGATGCAACTGAGTCAATTTTAGCTTGCAAGGTGTCGTGATTTTCATGAACAATAGTTTGCAGTTCTTTTATGGCTGCTTCGTGATTCTGTAATGCATTTTCATGACGCGAAAAAATAGGTTGGAAATGCTCACAAATTTGTGGTTTTCCGTCATTACAGGCTTTTTGACATTTCGATTCGATTTTATGTAAATCAGTAGATAAATCTTCACGTGTTTGTTCAAGTGTGGTGTCTAACTTTTGAAGATTTTGTTCCATTGCGTCGAACTGTTGCTGTGTTTGTCTTTAGTGTTGTTCCATTGTGTATAACCTATGAAGATTTTGTTCCATTGTGTCTAACTTTTGAAGCTTTTGCTGTGTTTGTCTCTGGTGTTGTTCCATTGTGTCTAACTTTTGAAGCTTTTGCTGTGTTTGTCTCTGATTTTGTTCCATTTGTTGCTTTAGCTGTAATAACAATGCATTAGTGTCTGGAATCTGTTCCTCTACGCTTTTCGGCAGTGCATTTGCACCGGCAACATTCACATTTTGACAAGCAGAAAATGTGTCTTGACTTATTTGAGAAATCGGTGAGGACGCAAAACCTGAATCTACAGTATTTGCAAAATTGTGTCCTGTCATTTCGGATTCCTGAGGCGAGCTGTTGCCGAGCGATCGATCGATAATGCTTCCCTGTTCTCTAATTGTTTCACTGCCTACACCATTGTTTGCCGCCCGCTCCATTTCCCTATGCACAGTTACCAAATTACTATGTTGAACATTAGTTAATTCATTACACAGTGGCGCTAACACACTGCTTTCGTCTTCACTGTCATTTCTCAGTTTACTTTGGAGCCTAGTATTAGGTTTTTCACACGCCATTATTGTCACAATATTTCACACGACACCACAGAAAAACACAATTTGAAGAGCAAAAATAAGAGAACACATTAACATAGCACTGAAAATAATATCTAGTTAATTGCAAGCGCAGCTGCGAAATACTTGCTGCAAATCTACATGCATGCCACAACTGTTTTACTGTACAACAATGAAAAACTACAACTACAAAGGAAATTCTCTCTGTAATTACATGCTAGCAATAAACAAAAGCTACACTAATTACATAAACTACAAGAAAAAATCAGTAGATTCCAGTGAGGTATCCTCGGCTAAGGGTCGACATATGAAACGTCCCCTTTGACAAATTATATACGTGACTGGGCTTAAACTGACACACAATGTTTTTAGCGCAACGCAATCTGACTTTCAATAATCCTTACAAAAGAATGGCCCTGACTAACTTTAACCTATACCTTTCACAAATCACTTACCTAACAAAAATCTTCGTTACTCGAACTACTGCAATACAGCGAGCACCACTACTGCCAGCTAAATAAAAGATTCAAACTACGGAAGGCACTAACTACTGATAGGCATAGTTAGCAAATGAAAGATTTTAATAGAGAACAAACAATGTATTTACCTTAATAGTCATAATATATATAGCAGTTCATGACATCCAGTCTTACAAATTTCAAAGCTCCGCCATCTCTCTCCCCACATCTACCACTGCTGGCGGCTCACCTCCAACTGCGAAAATCTACGCGCTGTTCGCATCTACACTCCTGGAAATGGAAAAAAGAACACATTGACACCGGTGTGTCAGACCCACCATACTTGCTCCGGACACTGCGAGAGGGCTGTACAAGCAATGATCACACGCACGGCACAGCGGACACACCAGGAACCGCGGTGTTGGCCGTCGAATGGCGCTAGCTGCGCAGCATTTGTGCACCGCCGCCGTCAGTGTCAGCCAGTTTGCCGTGGCATACGGAGCTCCATCGCAGTCTTTAACACTGGTAGCATGCCGCGACAGCGTGGACGTGAACCGTATGTGCAGTTGACGGACTTTGAGCGAGGGCGTATAGTGGGCATGCGGGAGGCCGGGTGGACGTACCGCCGAATTGCTCAACACGTGGGGCGTGAGGTCTCCACAGTACATCGATGTTGTCGCCAGTGGTCGGCGGAAGGTGCACGTGCCCATCGACCTGGGACCGGACCGCAGCGACGCACGGATGCACGCCAAGACCGTAGGATCCTACGCAGTGCCGTAGGGGACCGCACCGCCACTTCCCAGCAAATTAGGGACACTGTTGCTCCTGGGGTATCGGCGAGGACCATTCGCAACCGTCTCCATGAAGCTGGGCTACGGTCCCGCACACCGTTAGGCCGTCTTCCGCTCACGCCCCAACATCGTGCAGCCCGCCTCCAGTGGTGTCGCGACAGGCGTGAATGGAGGGACGAATGGAGACGTGTCGTCTTCAGCGATGAGAGTCGCTTCTGCCTTGGTGCCAATGATGGTCGTATGCGTGTTTGGCGCCGTGCAGGTGAGCGCCACAATCAGGACTGCATACGACCGAGGCACACAGGGCCAACACCCGGCATCATGGTGTGGGGAGCGATCTCCTACACTGGCCGTACACCACTGGTGATCGTCGAGGGGACACTGAATAGTGCACGGTACATCCAAACCGTCATCGAACCCATCGTTCTACCATTCCTAGACCGGCAAGGGAACTTGCTGTTCCAACAGGACAATGCACGTCTGCATGTATCCCGTGCCATCCAACGTGCTCTAGAAGGTGTAAGTCAACTACCCTGGCCAGCAAGATCTCCGGATCTGTCCCTCATTGAGCATGTTTGGGACTGGATGAAGCGTCGTCTCACGCGGTCTGCACGTCCAGCACGAACGCTGGTCCAACTGAGGCGCCAGGTGGAAATGGCATGGCAAGCCGTTCCACAGGACTACATCCAGCACCTCTACGATCGTCTCCATGGGAGAATAGCAGCCTGCATTGCTGCGAAAGGTGTATATACACTGTACTAGTGCCGACATTGTGCATGCTCTGTTGCCTGTGTCTATGTGCCTGTGGTTCTGTCAGTGTGATCATGTGATGTATCTGACCCCAGGAATGTGTCAATAAAGTTTCCCCTTCCTGGGACAATGAATTCACGGTGTTCTTATTTCAATTTCCAGGAGTGTAGTTGCCGCTGCCCAACACTACAATGGCAGACAACAATGCAAAACAGCCACAGACTGCACACAGCACAGCCAGTGATTTTCATACAGAGCGCTACGTAACGTTGCCAATAAGAAAACATAAACAACCAACTTACATTGTGACTGCAATAGCCGTCTTAAACCTTTGTGGCTTTTGCTCTCCATCTGAGCACACATTTTCTGTGAAAAATTTGTAAATAATTTAGAACTTTCCGTGCCGGTTGTGGTAGTTGTGCCGTCGCAGGACGATTGTGTCGTAAAGACATTTAAAACAAACAAAAAAAAAAAAAAAATGGAACGAGAAATATTATACGACGAAATAAATGTACACGAACCTTATGTGTTTCACTAACCGCTTAGGCGGCGCAAAATATCCTTCTTTTATTGTAAATGTTAAATTTTAATCTTAGTATCAAGGAGTAAACCCTTAAAATGTAATAGTCTCTATGATGCTAATAAGGGAGAAGAACGCTCCTAGATTGTTCTTCTCCTCCTCTTCCTTCGCTTGTTTCTGGTGTTAAAAAGCAGACATCTTGCTGCACGAAAGTAATGTAAGCTTTTATGCTGTTAACCTTGTTAATATAGTACGTTAAAGTTTCTATTTGAGTTATTTCAATGTACAGTGAGCCCTCTGTCATGTTCCTTGAACTGGTTTAATTCTTCTTAAGACGTTTACAGCTCCACAATAACAGCGGCCGCTGCTTCAACGGACGCCATTACGCGTCGATCTAAAAAGCGAAATCACAGCGGAAGCGCAGAGATCGCCCGCTTTAACATTTAACAAACATTTTTTCACAGTAATGAGCCGCAGCGGAGAGTAACATTAGTTTTAAGATTTTACTTTCAACTTAAGCCGAGAGCCAGGATTCGACTACCACAGCCTGAATATGATGGTAAGAGGAGTATTCTTCGAGTATTGTGTGGGTCCACAGTAAATTTTTGAGTCCATGCTGTAAACAAATACGCCGAGGCTAATTATCATACTTATATGTTTTCATTCTCACGTGATATTCTAGGAAGTAAAAATCATTTAACAATTTTTTCATTTGGACCACGCAATTAAATTTACTCGCGTTTTTAAAGTCACCAAATAAATAAATAAGTAAATAAATATGCTACTCCTCTTGAATAGCCACTTCATAATCTTTAATGGTTTGTACACAAGTAGAGTTTCTCGAAAATAGTCCATGTGTAAGTAGCGCACAAATGCCATTAATATTGACAAACCAGATACATGGGTTCATTCATCCATTTGAAGCGAAAATGCGGTGGATTTGCTTTCACATCTTCTGATAAGTCCTCGTTCCGTCGTGAAACTGTATCATTTGACAAAGGAAATACTTCTACCTCTTTAGCGGTCTTTTCGTCCAACACGCTTCTAATACTGTCTTTTACACAAGGCTTGATAAGTTTTTCTGCGATAGTATATGCTTCGCCAGTGTGAGCAACTCTGTAGCTTAAAAAGTAAGACACCATCAGTGCGTTTTCTTTGACAGTTTTTGAACGGCGTGATATGCTTTTCTGGACTCCCAGTTTAGTAAACTCCCTTTTAAAAAAAATAAAACATAAAAAAACTTTCGGGTTATTCTTGCATTCTGGAAACACCCCCTCAAAATGACGACACCGTCTTGCTGGGAAGATTGAAATATTTGGCAAGTCTTTGCCACGCACTGAGGTCACAATGAATGCAATATCCATATAAGAATCGCAATACCTTCTTTCGAAAGTTTTGCTAACCGTGGAACTGGTCTCCACGGAAGTAGAGCTATGCAACTCTTTGGGGATTTCAGGAAGCTGTGCTGCATCTGCTGTCGCTAATCGTTCGAAGAATATTTCTGTTTGGCCGCAGTAACACCTCCACCTTCTCCTCCACTGCAGATGCAAATAATACTCTACGTGATCAAAAGTATCCAGACACCCCCAAAAACATACGTTTTTCATATTAGGTGCATTGTGCTGCCAGGTGCTTCATATCAGCGACCTCAGTAGTCATTAGACATCGTGAGAGAGCAGGATAGGGCACTCCGCGGAACTCACAGACTTCGAACGTGGTCAGGTGATTGGGTGTCACTTGTGTCATACGCCTGTATGCGAGATTTCCACACCCCTAAACATCCCTTGGTCCGTTGTTTCCGATGTGATAGTGAAGTGGAAACGTGAAGGGACACGTACAGCAGAAAAACGTACAGACCGATTTCGTCTATTGACTGACAGAGACCGCCGACAGTTGAAGAAAGTTGTAACGTGTAACAGGCAGACATCTGTCCAGACCATCACACAGGAATTCCAAATTGCTTCAGGATCAACTGCAAGTGGGTGCCTTGCGAGATGCCTTTAATAGGTTCCACAGCGAAACATTGTCTCGAAATTTGATAGAAAATCCGAAGAAATTCTGGTCGTATGTAAAGTACACAAGTGGCAAGACGCAGTCAACACCTTCGCTGAGCAATGCCGATGGTACTGTTACTGACGACTGTGCCGCTAAAGCGGAGTTATTGAACGCAGTTTTCCGAAATTCCTTCACCAGGGAAGATGAATGGAATATTCCAGAATTTGAAACACGAACAGCTGGTAGCGTGAGTTTCTTGGAAGTAGATACCTTAGGGGTTACGAAGCAACTCAAATTGCTTGATACGGGAACTCTTCAGGTCCAGATTGTATACCGATTAGGTTCCTTTCAGATTACGTTGATACAATAGCTCCCTACTTAGCACTCATATACAACCGCTCGCTCACCGATAGATCTGTACCTACAGATTGGAAAATTGCGCAGGTCGCACAAGTGTTTAAGAAGGGTAGTAGGAGTAATCCATATAACTACAGACCTGTATCATTTACGTCGGTTTGCAGTAGGGTTTTGGAGCATATACTGTATTGAAACATTATGAATCACCTCGAAGGGAACGATCTATTGATACGTAATCAGCATGGTTTCAGAAAACATCGTTCTTGTGCAACGCAGCTAGCTCTTTATTCGCACGAAGTAATGGCCGCTATCGACAGGGGATCTCAAGTTGATTCCGTATTTCTAGATTTCTGGAAAGCTTTTGACACCGTTCCTCACAAGCGACTTCTAATCAAGCTGCGGGCCTGTGGGGTATCGTCTCAGTTGTGCGACTGGATTCGTGATTTCCTGTCAGGAAGGTCGCAGTTCGTAGTAATAGACGGCAAATCATCGAGTAAAACTGAAGTGATATCAGGTGTTCCCCAGGGAAGCGTCCTGGGACCTCTGCTGTTCCTGATCTATATAAATGACCTGGGTGACAATCTGAGCAGTTCTCTTAGGTTGTTCGCAGATGATGTTGTAATTTACCGAATAGTTAGGTCATCCGAAGACCAGTATCAGTTGCAAAGCGATTTAGAAAAGATTGCTGTATGGTGTGGCAGGTGGCAGTTGACGCTAAATAACAAAAAGTGTGAGGTGATCCACATGAGTTGCAAAAGAAATCCGTTGGAATTCGATTACTCGATAAATAGTACAATTCTCAAGGCTGTCAATTCAACTAAGTACCTGGGTGTTAAAATTACGAACAACTTCAGTTGGAAAGACGACATAGATAATACTGTGGGGAAGGCGAGCGAAAGGTTGCGTTTCATTGGCAGGGCACTTAGAAGATGCAACAAGTCCACTAAAGAGACAGCTTACACTACACTCGTTCGTCCTCTGTTAGAATATTGCTGCGCGGTGTGGGATTATAACCAGGTGGGATTGACGGAGGACATCGAAAGGGTGCAAAAAAGGGCAGCTCGTTTTGTATTATCACGTAGTAGGGGAGAGAGTGTGGCAGATATGATACCCGAATTGGGATGGAAGTCATTACAGCAAAGACGTTTTTCGTCGCGGCGAGATCTATTTACGAAATTTCAGTCACCAACTTTCTCTTCCGAATGCGAAAATATTTTGTTGAGCCCAACCTACATACGTAGGAATGATCATCAAAATAAAATAAGAGAAATCAGAGCTCGAACAGAAAGGTTTAGGTGTTCGTTTTTCCCGCGCGCTGTTCGGGAGTGGAATGGTAGAGAGATAGTATGATTGTGGTTCGACGAACCCTCTGCCAGGCACTTAAATGTGAATTGCAGAGTAGTCATGTAGATGTAGATGTAGATGAAGTACTACGACAGTTAGGCGGGAGGTGAGAAGACTTGGATTTCATGGTCGAGCGGCTGTTTATAAGCCACAATTCACGCAGGTAAATGCCAAACGTCGCCTCGCTTGGTGTAATTAACGTAAACATTGGACGATTGAACAGTGGAAAAACGTTGTGTGAAGTGACGAAACACGATACACAATGTGGCGATCCGCTGGCAGATTGTGGGTATGGCGAATGCCCGGTGGACGTCATCTGCCAGCGTGTGCCGTGCCAACAGTACCCCTAGGAGGCAGTGGTGTTATGGTGTGGTCATGTTTTTCATGGAGGGGGCTTGCATCCCTTGTTGTTATGCGTGGCACTATCAGAACACAGGCCTACATTGATGTTTTAAGCGCCTTCTTGCTTCCCACTATTGAACAGCAATTCGAGGATGGCGATTGCATCTTTCAACTCGATTGACCACCTGTTCATAATGCACGGCCTGTGGCGGAGTGGTTATACGACAATAACATCCCTGTAATGGACTGGCCTGCAGAGTCCTGACCTGAATTCTACAGAACACCTTTGGGATGTTTTGGAACGCCGACTTCGTGCCAGACCTCTACGACCGACATCGATACCTCTCCTCAGTGCAGCACTCCGTGAAGAATGGGCTGCCATTCCCCAAGAAACATTCCATCACCTGACTGAACGAATGCCTGAGAGAGTGGAAGCTGTCATCAAGGCTAAGGGTGGTTCAACGCCATATTGAATTCCAGCATTACCGCAGTAAAGTCATTTCCAGCCGGGTGTCCGGATACTTTTAATCTCATAATATGTGTACACAATCTGGGTGCAATAACGAGAGAAATAAAGATAACAGAGTAATAATAGATGAAACAGAAAACAAAATATTACATTAAAGTACACAGTTACAAAAATATGTATTGAACAACCATACAAACAAACTGTTTTTTTTTAAATATGTAAATTATAAAAGTACAATGACGAAAATTCAGGTTAGAGTTGTAACGATTATGGCCTTCCGTCGTTACATCTTAATTTTTTTTCTACCAGACGAGTCCAAACTGTCAATTTTTTTCTGGCCTAGTTCAGTATATCAATAAAAATCTTTTTTTCTTTTTGATATTTGAAATACTGCATATCTTCCTTTTTTCAATTTGAAAAGCTGGTAACCCCATTGGAAACACCGGAAAAAAACCAATAACTGAATAATACATACCTCTTGGCTGTTGATGCTTTCATGTCCATTCCAACTGAGTTGTCAGAGGTTTTGCTGATTTTTAAGGACCCCGCTTTCAGCTAGCGATCCATCGAAACGTTTCAACGTTATCCTATTAAACAAAACAAATAGATCAAGACCTAAGACTTTATAAATTACAATAAGGATAGCCCTTTTTTGATTAATCTGTCGATTCCCCAATGGCCAAACTGCAAGAAAAAATGAGAAGGAGTTACTGACTTGAGAAGCAACTGAACAGCAGTTTTGTATGCAATGAAACACACTGGAAGCGACTTTTGTCTCGCTTCCCGAGTGTTTCTCAATGTCTAGGTCTGTGTTTGCTGCCAGGCGAGGTGTTCAGTCTGGCCTCTCTGTCAGTCTAGCAGCGGGGCGTGTATCCTTCAGATATTTTGGTTCCCAGGAGTCGACAAGCGAAAATATTAAACTGAACGCCAATTAGCCTGTGTATAGTTTCTGTTTCACATGGAAGGTGCTAAATATTATCTTCTACTCTATTCGATGCTTTTATACACACCGCTCAAGGGCGAAAAAAATTGCTACACTGATATCTTTGCCCCATTTATTTCTTAAAAATCAAAAAATAGTAATTTTAATTTAAAAAAATCCTCACCTTTTCGCGGAGCATTCGGAATTGCTTCGCGAGGCATCAAGCGCTCTGTGGAGCTCAGTTTAAGAAACTGTGGTCTATCCTGAGGAACCCTCTTTGTCTGTCCATACCAACTGCAAATTTCATACACTTCAAACAGCTTATTGTAGTCAAATGTTGATCGCCCTCTAAATTTTTATCCCCATACTACCAAACTAACTATTCTTAGATGCCTCTGCACGTGTCCTATCACACTTCCAGTCGAGTTGTGCTATTAGGTATTTTTCCTCCTCAATTAGTTACCTGATAATCTTTATTATTTCTGTAGCTCCAGATTTCAGAAATATCTAGTCTCTCTTATAAACTGTTTTCTTGGTATTACCAATCCTCATTTTATTCACTCTCTACTTCGGCATTTACCTTGATGCCAAAATAGTGAAACTCCCTTGTTTCATTTTTGTCGATATTCATCTTACAGTGTCTTTTCATGACATTTTCTATACTGTTTAACTGCTCTTCCAAGTCTTTGCCGTCTCTGACAGGATTACGCCATCGGCAAACCTAAAAAATTTCACTACCCCTGCCTGAAATTTTATTCCGTTTCCAAATTTCTCTTTGGGTTCCTTTTGTGCTCTCTCCACGTAGAGGCAGAATAATATGGAGGATAGGTTACAACACAACAACGACGTTGCCGCAGCGGTAACATTGATTCGCATCAGATCACCCAAGATGAGCGCTGTCGGGCTTGGATCATCCTCTGGGTTTGGCGAGCGCCATTGGCAAGAGGGGTGCACTCAGCCCTCGTGAAGTCAAGTGAAGAGCTACTTGACTGAGAAGCAGCGGCTCCGGTCACGAAACCTGATCAGCGCCGAGAGAGTGATATGCTGATCGGATGCGCCTCCGTATTCGCATCCAGTGACGCCTATCGGCTGGGGATGACGCGGCGGTTGGTCGGTGCCGTCGACCCTTTTGAGGCCTGTTCAGACGGAGTTTAAAAAATGGTTGAAATGGCTCTGAGCACTATGCGACTTAACTTCTGAGGTCATCAGTCGCCTAGAACTTAGAACTAATTAAACCTAACTAACCTAAGGACATCACACACATTCATGCCCGAGGCAGGATTCGAACCTGCGACCGTAGTCGCCTAGAACTGAGAACTAATTAAACGTAAGTAACCTAAGGGCATCACACACGTCCATGCCCGAGGCGGGATTCGAACCTACCACCGTAGCGGCCGCTCGGCTCCAGACTGTAGCGCCTAGAACCGCACGGCCACTCCAGCCGGCACGGAGTTTAAGTTTAGTTTTTACAGGCTAGAAAAAATGGTTCAAATGGCTCTGAGCAAAATGCGACTTAACTTCTGAGGTCATCAGTCGCCTAGAACTTAGAACTAATTAAACCTAACTAACCTAAGGACATCACACACATTCATGCCCGAGGCAGGATTCGAACCTACCACCGTAGCGGCCGCTCGGCTCCAGACTGTAGCGCCTAGAACCGCACGGCCACTGCGCCCGGCACAGGCTAGAACTCTGTCTCTGTCCGCTCTTCATTGCTGACACAGTTTCATGTGTTTTGATTCTTATTACTGAAATCTGGTGTCTGTACCAATTTTATATAACTGTTCGCTCCCTATATTTTATTCCTGCTGTCTCCATACTTTCAAACACCGTATTCCAGCCAACATTGTCGACAGTTTTCTCCACTCTACAAATGCTACAGATGTGGGTTTGCCTTTCTACATTCTGTTTTTTAAGATTATTTGTAGGACGAGTGTTGTCTTGCTTGTTCCTACATGTTTCTGGAACCCAAACTGATCATCCCCGAGTTCATATTTGTGTGTGTGTGTGTGTGTGTGTGTGTGTGTGTGAGTGCTCAACGAGAAGGTTTTAAGGCACATAGAAAGTTTAGTAGGAACGAAAGTGGTCAGAATTGAGAAAATCCGATAAAGCAAATAAAAAAGCAATCTGAGATAAAATCGCACTCACTCTCTCCTAATCTTACCCTTGATCACCCCGCACAATCACGCTAGCTCACACAATGTAAATGTAAGGTGGCGTTATTTTACAACTTAGAAACCGCGCTTACATCCAATACGACATTAAGTACTCGTAAGCCCCTTCAATGATAGAGAAAACACGTTTGTGCTGGTTCATTAAAGACATGTCCGTGACTGACATCGTCTAGTACATTTAATTTATTGTACAATGCCTGCATGTTGGGTGACTGGGGAACAAGCAGGGCTGTGAAACCCATGATAGAATGGAAGGACACAGGAAGCTCACATATTCCTTCGGACAACAGAACAGCACAGCCGCTTCCGGCGCTAATCCCGGGATTCGCCCTTGAGCTGGACCACCTGCAAAACGGGAACGCGTGTCCGGTGGGCAGGGATGACGACGTGGCCTGGTCGGCCAAAAATACATGGCAGCAGGTATTCGCGTACTTTCCTACGGACATAGAAAGAACTTCCAGAAACTTCGATCTGGATTCTAAACTGCGATTGGTCGGCGTTCAAAAACGAGCGCCTTCCTGTAAGATGATTCGCCACCCAAATTTAAGGGGTAGAAAAGACTTTGAGCAGGAAAAGAGAAGAGCGGAGTAGTTGCGGGGTCGTGAAGCAGGAGAGTCGTCTTGGAGGTCCAACGCAGTCGACCATCGTCTTCGGCTGCAATTTTGCTGAAGTACAACTTTGCTATTATCTCGCTGAGGCGAGAAGTCCTGCGGTTATAGCTTCTGATCATGACGGTGATGTTGCTTATGCACCAGCGTGTGGGAAAGTGAATCTACGTTGGTAAATCACGTGTTCCATTCCGTTTTACACTGAGGTTTCACACTGCTCATCGAGACAGTGGCTCCTTCTTGCTATTTAATACATGGGGGTGTCAGTTACTCTGCGCGTAATCACAGATCGCGAGTACATTACAGGGCAGAGCCAGATAGCTTAAGGGCCAGTATTAATACAGGGAGAACCTGAGATTTGTAATCCTTACTTAGTTTCTTTAAAATGTTTTTAGGATGAATAAATGTATTAAAGTCATGCCATTTATCCTTTAGTACATAGTACTTTCCTTTATCACTTAATCTTGTCTCTTGTGTACATTTTATAACTTATTCGTTAAAAGGCGGACTGGATTTTGACGGCTTATCCTGACATTCTATCGTATCCACAGGATAAGATTAGGAAACGGATGGGTTACCACAGGACAATTTACACTGAAACCTCCCCTTAGAAAAATTTATGAATGACTGTGCTGGTAAACCCCTTACGTTATTTGATTTTCAAACAGCTGAGCAAAACTCAACGTACTCAGACATTTATCTCTTTACGTAATCTGATCATCACTAAACTGACACACAATATTTTTTTTAGCGCAATGCAATCTGACTTTCAATAATCCCTTCAAAAGAATGGCCCTGACTAACAATAACCTATGCCTTTCATGAATCACTTACCTCACAAAAATCTTCGTTACTCGAACTACTGCAATACAGCGAGCGCCAATACTACCAGCTAAATGAAAGATTCTAACTACTGAAGGCACTAACTACTGATAGGCATAGTTAGCAGATGAAAGATTTTGATAGAGAACAAACAATGTATTTACCTTAATAATGTAGTGATGGGTGTGGGGAGAGAGATGGCAGAATTTTGAGAGCGGATGATCTGGACGTGTGTCCATCAGAAAGAGTAAATTTGTAATACTGGATATCATGAACTGATATATATATATATATATATATATATATATATATATATATATAAGTTTATGATATATATATATATATATATATATATATATATATATATATATATATATATATATATATATCAGTTCATGATATCCAGTATTACAAATACTGGATATCATGAACTGATATATATATATATATATATATATATATATATATATATATATATATATAAGTTTATGATATATATATATATATATATATATATATATATATATATATATCAGTTCATGATATCCAGTATTACAAATTTACTCTCTCTCTCACACACACACACACACACACACACACACACACATATATATATATATATATATATATATATATATCAGTTCATGATATCCAGTATTACAAATTTACTCTTTCTGATGGACACACGTCCAGATCATCCGCTCTCAAAATTCTGCCATCTCTCTCCCCACACCCATCACTGCTGGCGGCTCACCTCCAACTGCACAACGCTACGCGCTGTTCACATCCAACTGCCCAACACTACAATAGCGAACATTACAACAATGCCAACCAGCCACAGACTGCACACAGCACAGCCAGTGATTTTCATACAGAGCGCAACGTGACGTTACCAACATAAAAACCTAAATAGCCTACTTACAACATAATTAATGAGAATAACGTCCTCCTGCTGGGGGACGTATAAGTGTCAGGGCGACTTCAGTAGCGTTAAAATATCCATTGCGCAAATTATCACTTGTGCGTACTCATGGGAAGTCTCCGCCATCAATAGCCAGTAGAAGGTGGTACGTTAGATAAGATAGCGTTAAGAATAGTGTCATGTTCGAAAACTGCCAGTTAAATCGCAAGTAAGACAAGAAGAAAACTAAAATAGACTCACAGGAGTATGTCACTGGCTGAGCACTTAACAAAAATCAGGGATGAGCCAGCCGCCCTGAAAACTCATTATAAGGGTCCCTCTGAAATATTACGGAAAAAGCCGCACATTGCACCAAACTTAAAAAGACGTTCTACATTCCTGTCATTGTCAGTTTAAACAGACGGTAAATCGCGGCAAATGAGCTGCTGCCCTCTCTTCAGAGTAGAAAGTACACTCTACTAAAATGTGACGCACATTCACAAGCACCACACATTGGAGTGTCTTTTCGTCGGAGCAAGAAGCCCTGCGTCAGAGGTCTGTGTCCTACGCGAAGTCGAGTGAGAAGGATCTCATTCTGTCTCTGTGGCTGGAAGGACGTACACCATGGACAATGTGTGGATATTATCAGATGCAGTTTATTGTCTCACTTCCAGCCACTCGTTTTTCCATCGACATATGACTCTGTGCCTCAGCAACGAGACGATAGCACGTGGGGGGATCGCACACTGAACTGGTTGAGGATCGTGACCTACCTTCGCTGCTGTATCCCTCTTTCGTTTCCCGCAAATGCCCAGCAGAAAGAACTTCGTTCCCCAGCATTTGTAAGTGGAGGAAGGCATCCTGGATATCATGGACTACTTTATCTGCTGGGACTGAAGTCACTCAGGGAGTCGGAACAGAAGGAATTTAGCACATGCAAACATCGCATCTGCTTCAGCGCCCTCAAGATCGCGCGATCGCGTATAATTCAGCATCGAAGACAATGGAGTCTGGGAAAAACAGAAACTTGAGGACGCGTTCAGGATAAACAACAGAGCAGCCAACGAAATCTACCTCGTTAGACCCATCCGTGAACGCATAGTTTTGATCCTCGTTTAAAATATCAGCAAATATAGTACGAAAAACATAAATAAGAGTGCAATCTCTCCTGTATTGCACTAGCTATAAAATTCAGCTTCCATCAGGTTTTCTATTCTTTTGCAAATGCTTTGTATGAGTATTTTTCAGCCATGACTTATTAGATTAATATTTCTGGAATTTTCACAGATGTCATCGCCTTTGGTTTTTTAAATTGGATTATTACATTGTTCGTGAAATATGACGGTATCTCGCTTGTCTCATGCATTTGGAAGTGGAATAGTTTTGTCATGGTATATCCTCTCAGGTGTCTCAATAAGTCTGAGGGAATGTCGTCTACTTCAGATGCCTTCTTTCGCCTCACGTCCTCTTGCGGTATCGAATCTCTTATCTCGTCTTCATCTACTTCCTCTTCGATTTTTATAATATTGTCTTCAAGGGTACTTCCCTTCTGTATATACCTTCCACCTTTCAGCCTTCTCCTTTTCGCTTAATACTGGCTGGTCACAGAATTGCAAATATTTACTAACTGATGCTCTAAACTTCACGAGTGTAGTTTGTCTACGAGAAATGTTTTTCCGTGTTAGGAGCAAGGACGACATAGATATTTTTAATAGCCGCTGGTATTTCTACATGAAAGGAAACAGAAAACTTAGAGTTCTAATTGTAGATGACTGAGCTAAATTCTTCCGAGTATTTAGTAACACAGTGGAATTTCCGTGGAACCAGTTACCACAGGCCGATGTCTTGCGACAGAATGAGCTCCGATATGTCTCTAACAGAAAATGACTTCACCTTCTGCAGGCAGCGTTTGGACTCAAATCATTACATCGACAAAATCAGCTGAGTTGTTAATATTACAAGACAGTCATTTACAAACGAATGTGCTGACTTTCTAAGAATGAATTTTTAAATGGCTTCTCAGTAGAGTCACTGATACACAAATTCTATCATTGCCATTCCACGTAAATATGAGAGGGTAAATGTAATGTTTCCGTTTTCCTTTTGTTTTCTTCAGCTTTATTTTTGTTAGTTTTACTACTGCATCTTTACTTACGTTGTATAGTGCTAGTTTTAGTGATTGAGTCTTCTGATGGGATGATCAAGGATGGGAATTTCCCAGTTGTCGGTAATATTACGCAAGTCTCCTGGATCAACAGAATACGATAATGCTTTTAAAGTGACCTGTGTTGCAAAACATAACAAATAAGTCGTACCATATCAGGACCATTCTGAAGGAAACACTAGCAGCAGTGGTAGTAGTATTTCTTTGTAATAGTGTAAGTCACTAACGCTATGGCCATCTTGGTTTCCGTACGCTCCGTACTTCACTCGATGCTACACGGCTTTCCTTGTATTACTAAATTAGTTTTGTATTTTTATGTTTATTTTTCTATCACAAAATGTTCCTTTTATTTCAACAGTGCTCAATATCTGTAATGCTAGACTTATTTTGCGAAGAAGAGTGAAAATATTACTCCTATCGACTCTTTTCCAAGTCAAAGCAAAGAGCTTCCAAAAGAGTGAACATATCTGATCGCGGCTCACCGCGTACAAGAAACTACTGTCGTACATGTAAATTGGGATGCACACAGTTTGAAACACGCAAATGCGTCCAATCATATTTATCCAAACGATTGTCTTTTGTGATCACTAAAGTGCCATGATACTAAAATAAGTTTGTGGTATGTTTTGCATATTATAGATAGTGGATAACAAAATGGCCAATGAATGTCATGTACTAGTGTTTAATTCATTCCAACGACTATTCTGCCTTCGGCGCCTGGGAAACTGCAGCTATGGCTAATTCTCGTGCCTTTTCTGTGGTGCCGGCCGAAGTGGCCGAGCGGTTCTAGGCGCTACAGTCCGTAACCGCGCGACCGCGACGGTCGCAGGTTCGAATCCTGCCTCGGGCATGGATGTGTGTAATGTCCTTAGGTTAGTTAGGTTTAAGTAGTTCTAAGTTCTAGGGGACTGATGACCTCAGAAGTTAGGTCCCATAGTGCTCAGAGCCATTTGAACCATTTTTCTGTGGTCAAGAGAAACATGCACATTTCAGCATACTGATGAAGATTATTGCTGAATAGGTGGTCATTTTGTACGTTAAACTTCCATAGGATCATGTAATATAATTGAAATATGCACAACAGATGAAATTTATTTGTAAAAGATAAACGTAATGATACATGTGTCATGAATTCACCATCTAATAATATACGTAATTAATTCCAAGAAGATCATCTGGTTACTGAATGAGACAGGATCCCAGATCAATTGAGTTTACTACAATTTTCAGTTAGAAAAACTCACATGAAGTCATGAGATCTGACTGAGGATTGGAAATGGCAAGTATACAGGACGAACGATTTTTTGACATGACTGATGGTAAAGTCTTGGTAAAGACCGGAATATAAGGGAATATGTGAGGTCGTCATCTCATGAATCATTTGTGAAAATATGAACCTGCGTTGTCTGGTCAGTGATTGTGAGAAAACACAAAAAGAATGACTAACTAACGCATGCAAATGCATCAAAAAATGAATTAAGTGTGCCTTCAAACTCTCCATGAAATAACAAGATTCGAAACATTTACTTAGTCCTATCATCGCGTCTACACATACCTACTGTGCAAGTAGATGAGCAGAAGCCATGATCTACTATTACAAGGGCTGCTGGCGGAAGTGAAGTCCGCATGCGCCGGCTCTCGCTGAAGAAGTCTGCTCTCGTCGGCTCTTGGGGAAGAATCTCTCCTCTACATCTCCGAAGGAATAAGTCTCTACTCGATGCCCCGCAGAACAGAGGAGAAGTGAATCCTGCTCGCTCTCTGCACTCGCTTCTACATCTGCCGCGCGATCGAGGGCGCCTTGCCACGGTGCGCTCGGAGGTTCGAGTCCTCCCTCGGACATGGGTGTGTGTGTTGTCCTTAGCGTAAGTTGGTTTCAGATTAAGTAGTGTGTAAGCCTAGGTACCGATGACCTCAGCAATTTGATCGCGTAGGAGCTTAGCACAAATTTCCAAAAAGCATCTGCACGATTTCCTTTACGCCAATGAGGCTATGTTACAAAATTTTGCCCAATGGCACAGTTGTAAATAAATCAACAATTTGTATGAAAGGACTCAGTTCTTAACATGGGTCAGGGATTTTCACCTGCCTCAAGATGACTGGTTGTTTGTGTTGTCCTCATCATTTCATCATCATTCATGAAAGTGGCGAGATTGGACTGAGCAAAGGTTGGGAATTTATACGGGCGCTGATAACCACGCACTTGAACGCCCCACAAACCAAACATCATCATTATCAGTTCTTAACATGTCAGTCTAGCAGCCCCACTCTCTTCTCGAGTTGTCTCCCGGCCAGTTTGTTGGTTTTACGTTGTGAGGTGGCACACGTCTCTCTCACTTTAACAACATTGTCAGTCAGGTTAACGTTCATATTTTATGTCATGATCTCGGTGTTCTCCAGTACTACATTTGGTATGTGCGGTTTACGATGCTTTTACCTGGGGATATTGTGGGCAGAATGTTCTTAAAACTGCTTGTGTACCCTGTAGAGAACTTGTACCCGAGGGGCTGTAGTGGAGGCGTCAGAGAACAAGGAAAGAGATGAATTGAGGGCCATAAATGGTGAGTGCAGCGACCTGGTTCTGTGAGTGATTCTAGGAAGCTGCATAAAGTGGATTGTACTTTCAGAGGAACTTCTGACCGCTCTTTCTGCCTTCCGCTTAGGGTCAGACAGAAGGGCAGCAGTTTGCAAAACATTTTATCTGGGGCAGGTGGCAGTCTGTCATGCAGCTACTTGATGGAGAGTGGGTAGAGGAAACCATTGAAGAGAGATGTTGTAAACTGTGCTTTTGTGCAAACAGTGAGAAGATCATAAAACTGCATTCTCTCATGTCAGAAGCTGGGAGAACATTGACAGAGCGGCTGGTGCATGTGTTTAGTGGAGGCAAGACTGTAACCACCCCCTCCCCCTCCTCCCTGTCCCCCATGACGTCAAAACATCGCCAGGTTCTTTTAGCGAGCAGCAAAAATGTATATTTCATGGGCATGTCTGTCTGGGGACCTTAACAGCCTTCTTTCAGAAATTGGAAAAGGTCAAAAAATGGTTAAAATAGCTCTGAGCACTATGGGACTTAACATCTGAGGTCATCAGTCTCCTAGAACTTAGAACTACTTAAACCTAACTAAGGACACCACACACATCCATGCCCGAGGCAGGATTCGAGTCTGCGAACGTAGCGGTCGCGCGGTTCCAGACTGTAGCGCCTAGAACCGCTCGGTCACAACGGCCGGCCAGGAAATGGTCAGCCCAGAAAGATTAGATCTCTCTGTAAATGAGGGACTGGTCCTGTCTAGGTAGATGTTTTTTGCCAAAACACGGCCACACTTACCGTGAGAACGACGCCTCCCTAGTCTAAAATCTTGAGACAAGATGACTTCTCTCAGGATAGGCAAAGTTGAGGCTTGCTGCCCCAGCGTGGGGACCCTGATGGTGTGTCTGGATTGCCTACCAAGCCAACAGAATAGTTAGGAGGAGAGATTCAATGACTAGAGGATAGTTCAGTTGGTTTGTGGAATGTGGGGACGGTCTCGTTTCTGCTAATTCGACTCCTGTACCGAGGCTTGGTGGAAAGAGGTTATGATTATTTGTCTTCTGGCCTTCTTCAAACAAAAAACAACAGCTACGCTGACTGCCCGACTGCCCTGTCTTGCTTAGCTCTCTGAGCCGGCCAAACTTAGGTGTTGTTCTGCTCTGTTGTCTGATTTCTTAAGGCGCCTGCACACATTCAGTATTTATTGTCAAGGTCAGTTTTCAAACCATCAATGTATTGAAGCGACCTCACACCATTTATAATACTGACGAATATTGTCAATTAACAACGAGGTTGTACATAGTTGTTGAACACCCAAAAGAAAGCGTTTGCTGCGATTTATTTATTTATGTATCCATAAGCCATTTAGTACAATAATATCGCACATGCCAGAAACATTACAGAAATTACACAAATAAACTGTACCTATTACAGAAATAAAACATACATACAAATCATTAACAAAATAGGATAGGGCAAGGTGACGTTAGGGCAGGAAATGGAACATGGGCTAATCAAAGGAATCACCCCAGCATTGACCTTAGCAACAACGAGACACCATGGAAGACCCAAGTCAGGATGGCCAGACGAGGAATAAACCCCGGTCCTCCTAAACGCGAGTCCAGTACATTGAGGCTGGAGTAGCAACCTTGTTCGGTACAAGTTTGGAAAGAAATCACAAAATATATCATCTACATTGTGAGCAAATTAATTAAAAATTAATTTCGAAAATAAAAACACTGCTGAAAAAATGAACCCATGAACACAATGCATATCACTGTATATAGGTGCAAAATAATAAGCCAATCGGTGATGTACGCCAATGACGAAACTTTGGTTTAAAAAGTCCTCAAAAAACAAAAGACACAAGCCCGAGACTATAACGGTCACAGTTACGTTAGCACCAGATCTATTCTCAGCAGAGGTATATTACACTGCGTCTGAAACAGAGGAAACCGAAAACCAACAGCAGAAACATTTTTTTCAAAGACGAACACAGCACCGATGGTACGTCAGTTAACACGTTCAAAGAATTCAACCTAGTAGTCGTACAGTTAACATTTTGATTTTCATTGTAGAAACACTTCTCAACAAGAAATGGTTTTAACTCAGATCTAAAAGCCGTTTCTGACTCCAACCTCTTTATGTATGATGGCAGAGCATTGTAAAGAATGTCACCAAAGTGACTCACACGTCTTTGTGGGGGTTGTTCTAACTTGCTTTGTATGGCGGGACACAGTTTTGACTATTATAATTGTGGTAATCGGAGTTGTTTAGAAGGTCACCAAGTGTAGCTCTTGTCATCGACACATTTCTGCACGTACAGGGAGGGAACCGTAAGCAAACACAACTTTTTAGGTAGGGGCTTGCAGTGAGCCCTACCCAAGTTATGTGACAAAATACAAATAGCACTTTTATGTAGTGTAAAAATTTCATTTAATCGGCTATTAATTTTACCCCAGAAAACTATTCCATAAGCTATAACTTGTTAGCAACAGAAAACAGCGAAAAAGAAGGAATTGATCCGAGAATAGTTGAAAAATGAGAAACTGGTCACTTTTTAATTTACTGACAAATCAGAACCCCGGACGCAAAAGATTCTAAAAAAAAAAAAATATTGTCCGACTAGTCCTGCATCGTACGAAAAGCTATAAATGTTGATGAGAGCTGAAACAAATAAAATCCGTTAATGAGAGAGACAATCGCAGTCGACGAGAGATTAAGAATAGCCTTGAGATTTCTGGCGAATACTCGGATGCTCGATGTTTAGTTCTGTAATATCAACAAAAACAATTAGTCAGATTCTATGTAAACCTGTTTAGTAATTATATCTGCCTGTCCAGGATACACTGAGACAATTAACGTAAAACATTTTTTAAGTTTTGTTATAATTTTGTGAAACTGGCTTGTATTTCGCAGACCTATTACTAGTCATTACGAATGCACTTACGGAAAAAATCACAACACCAAAAAAAAAAAAAAAAAAAATTAACAGAGAAGAATGAAATTTAGGGAATAAGTTTGTCTAGGTCAGGGGTGCTTAACCTTTTCAACCTTTTAGGCTTGAGATCGACTGCATGCAATTTAATTCATGCAAAGACGTACTGGCTTAAAAGTACATAACGTTTTAAGCACAAAACTGCAATCAAAATTAACCATTTAATTACACAAAATACGTAAATGGTAATTTTCTTTCTATCAAAATTTGTAGGCCTGCTACTCAGTTTTCAAGATATTTAACATGTGCAAAGAAATTAAAATGTACACCATCATAACTGATGGAAAAACTTTAATGATATACATGGCTTTTCATATCAAATGCAAGTTTATTATAATTACGTGAAAGATTTCAGTATATTCATCGTTACCTCATATGGATAAGATGATCCAGAAAAATTAATATAATATACGATACCACTTTTACAATGGTAATTCCCAAAAGTTGTCTTCATTGTGTTCGGAGTTTAAGGAAACGTCATTCTGAAATCGAATTATTTGCTCTTCAAGTTCAGTCTCACCACAAGAGAAAAGAGTACTCATTTTACTTGAAATCCTTCCACTTCCGCTTTATGAAAAGGTTGAGCTACGAAAGCTAGAACAGGTTCTATTGCCTTGAAATCTGAAAATCAGTTTTCAGAACCTGTGTTCAGTGCTGTCAGGTTGGTTGTATACTTCTTTGCAGCTTCTTGATCCTATGATGTTTGTTAATCGATAGTTCTGACTCCTCGCGAGTCGTAACCTTACCGTGTAGGAGGAGCGTTAAAGGCGGTCAGATGGAGATGCAGACAAAAAAGGCGAAGTCATTGTTGTCAGATTTACCGCCTACAAATATCGTGCGAAACACTCAAAACAGTATTTTAAAAAACAGGTCATTTAAACAGATTTCGGACAAATGAATCGAAATATCGACACATAAAGCCATGGCGATCGACTGGTCGATTGCGATCGACGGGTTGAGCACCCCGTGGCCTAGGTACCATATTTAAGTTGTAAATAACAGGTTTCAGCTATCAGCCGTTCTTTTTTTAAATGTTATTGGCAGATCTAGATTTCAGCTAGAAACTAGCCATTCTCAATGCACTATCATTTTTTAATCAATGCGTGTAATGCCTGCTGGTCGGGCTCCATCCACAGTTCATTGAATACTATTGAATACTATTAAATGAACTGTGGATGAAGCCCGACCAAAAGGCGTTACATGCATTGATCAAAAATGATAGTGCGTTGAGAATGGCTAGTTTCTAGCTGAAATCTAGATCTGCCAATAAAATTTAAAAATGACGACTGATAGCTAAAAACTATTATTTACAAGTCAATATAACAGTCGCTGAGTGCAACAGCCTTCTAAATGGAAGGTAGCCTGACATATTTAAGTGATTAGCATCGCCCAAGATCACAGGTTAATGTAAGCGCTAGATAAGCCATTTAAAATGTGAAATTCTGGTACATTAATAACCGGTGTAACCGCCATAATGTTGAATGCAAGCGTGCAAAATTGCATGTATTGTGTTTTACAGTTATTGGATGTCAGTTTGTGGGGCGGAGTTGCATGCCTGTTGCACTTTGTGGGTCCATAAATGGACGGTTAATGCTGTCTGTGGATGACAAGGAAGCTGTCCGATGATGTCCCATACGTGCTCGATTGTAGACAGATATGGTGATCGAGCAGGCCAAGACAACATGTCGACACTCTGCAGGACATGTTGGGTTACAACAGCCGTATGTGGGCGAGAATTATCCTGCTGGAAAACACCTCCTGGAATGCTGTTTACGAGTGGCAGTACAAGATGTGGAATTACCAGACTGATATAAGAATTTGCAGTCAGGATGCTTGGAATAACTAGGAGAGTACTTCTCCTGTGATACTAAATCGTACCCAAGACCACAACTCCAAGTGTAGCTCCATTGTGTCTAACAAGGAGACAGGTTTTTTGCACGCCCTCAACGGGCCTTCTTCTAACCAACACACTTCCGTCACTGGCATCGAGACACAACCAGCTTTCATCAGAAAACACAACAGACCTCCACCTTGCGCTCTAATGAGCTCCCGCTTGACACCACTGAAATTGCAAATGATGGTGTAGTTTGTGGTCGTGAAATGCACACTGCAGAGCGTTTAGCTCGGAGCGGTCCTTGAAGTAATCGATTTGTAACACTTCGTGGTGTCACTGTGGTGCAAACTGCTGCTCATTTTGTTGCTGCATATGCAGTATGAAACGCCAGAGCCATACGCCGAACACGTGGCTTTTCCTCCTGTTAGTGCCACATGGCCGTCCGGAGCCCAGTCTTGTCGCAACCGTACATTCCCGCGACCACCGCTTCCAGCAATCATGTACAGTGGCTACAAGCCTGCCAAGTCTTTCTACACTACTGGCCATTAAAATAGCTACACCACGAAGATGACGTGCTACAGACACCAAATTTAACCGACAGGAAGAAGATGCTGTGAAAGGCAAATGATTAGCTTTTCAGAGCATTCACACTAGGTTGGCGCCCGTGGCGACACCTACAACGTGCTGACATGAGGAAAGTTTTCAACCGATTTCTCATACACAAGCAGTAGTTGACCGGCGTTGCCTGGTGAAACGTTGTTGTCTGCCTCGTGTAAGGTGGAGAAATGCGTACCATCACGTTTCCGACTTTGATAAAGGTCGGATTGTAGCCTATCGCAATTGCGGTTTATCGTATCGCGACATTGCTGCTCGCGTTGGTCGAGATCCAATGATTGTTAACAGAATATGGAATCTGTGGGTTCAGGAGGGTAATACGGAACGCCGCGCTGGACCCCAACGGCTTCGTATCACTAGCAGTCGACATGACAGGCATCTTATCCGCATGGCTGTAACGGATCGTGCAGCCACGTTTCGATCCCTGAGTCAACAGATGGGGACGTTTGCAAGACAACAACCATCTGCACGAACAGTTCGACGACGTTTGCGGCAGCATGGACTATCAACTCGGAGACCAAGGCTGCGGCTACCCTTGACGCTGCATCAGAGACAGGAGCGCCTGCGATGGTGTACTCAACGACGACCCTGGGTGCACGAATGTGAACGCACATTGGAAGCGTGTATACGTCATCGCCATACTGGCGTATCACCCGGCGTGATGGTATGGGGTGCCATTGATTACACGTCTCGGTCACCTCTTGTTCGCATTGACGGCACTTTGAACAGTGGACGTTACATTTGAGATGTGTTACGACCCGTGGCTCTACCCTTCTTTCGATCCCTGCGAAACCCTACATTTCAGCAGGATAATGCCCGACCGCATGTTGCAGGTCCTGTACGGCCTTTCTGAATACAGAAAATGTTCGACTGCTGCCCTGGCCACCACATTCTTCACATCTCTCACCAACTGAAAACGTCTGGTCAATGGTGGCCGAGCAACTGGCTCGTCACAATACGCCAGTCACTACTCTTGATGAACTGTGGTATCGTGTTGAAGCTGCGTGGGCAGCTGTACCTGTACACGCTATCCAAGCTCTGTTTGACTCAATGCCCAGGCGTATCATGGCCGTTATTAAGCCCAGAGGTGGTTGTTCTGGGTACTGATTTCTCAGGATCTATGCACCCAAATTGCGTGAAAATGTAATCACATGTCAGTTCTAGTATAATATATTTGTCCAATGAATATCCGTTTATCATTTCTTCTTGGTGTAGCAATTTTAATGGCCAGTAGTGCATACTATCGAGAATGGAATACACAGCTTTTCGTAGTCCATTACACGACCTCGTTCAAACTCAGAGTTGTTGATAATGGCGTCTTTGTCGCATTAAAGCCATTCTTGACGTAGATCAATTCACCACGTCGAATCTCAAAGAGAACTAAGGCTGACGACCATTTCAGCATGTATTTGAAGCAAACCTGATTTACATTCGCATAGCGTCGGTGGACTGATAAGGTAAGGTGGACTGATAAGGCAAGGAATGAGGAGGGTCTGCGGGGAATCGGAGAGGAAAGTAATATGTGGAAAACACTGATAAGGAGAAGGGACAGGATGATAGAACATCTGTTACGACATGAGGGGATGACTTCCATGGTACTAGAGGGAACTGTAGAGGGCAAAAACTGTAGAGGAAGACAGAGATTGGAATACATATAGCAAATAATTGAGGACGTAGGTTGCAAGTGCTACTCCGAAATTTGGAAATTTGTGGTAAGTTCTTATGGGACCAAATTGCTGAAGTCATCGGTCCCTAAGCTTACACACCATTTAATTTAACTAAAAGTAACTTACTCTAAGGACCAAACACACACCCATGCCCGAAGGAGGACTTGAACCTCCGACGGGGGGAGCCGCTCGGACCGTGACAAGACGCCTTGACCGCGCGGCTGCTACTCTGAGATGAAGAGGTTGCCACACGAGAAGAATTCGTGACGGGGCGCATCAAACCAGTCAGAAGACTGAAGACTGATGCCCCCCCTCCCCCCCCCCCCAAAACCGGCGGTACTAGCGCCACTCTTATGCGACTGACGCGAACATTGAATAACCATCATCTTTCAGATGTAGAAACACGCCTACCAAATTTCGTTTATGTTGCACAACTCCTTATGGGTGTAGCGATTTTTTTCCGTCAGCGTATACGAAGTATTGTTTAAAGTTTAAGCGTTTTTCCAAATTGCTGTGTAATTCACTACCCTATACTACATTTTCGTAGTAATAAAGCAAGCAGCGTCATAAAGGAACTTCCGCTTGCCCATCTTAAAGTGGTACATGTAATGATTACCCTCGCACAGGCCAATAAAAATCTTTTTTGTTGAAAGACTTATTGAAAAATTGAATGTAAGGCATGATATGCACAAAGGCAAACGAAAACATAAAAATGCGCGCTAATGTCGTATAGCTGGTGTACAAGGCTCTGTCAACATCAGAAAGGATAATAATGTCAGGTCATCAATACCTCTGACGTTCAGTATGTATTCACAATATTGAGTATATTTTGAGGACTATCACTAATGCTCGAGAATAATTCTAGTCCTGACAATACGTTAATGCACTTCTTGAGATGGTCAACATACTGACGGTTTGATAATATTGTTGAACGTGTGAGGGCCCCTCCAGGAAAGATGCCGGACCACAAAGTTTATTTTTCAATTCGTAGAATAAGTTTATTTTTCAATTCGTAGAATATTTCGCACTTTGCTTATTTTTGATTAAACATAATACAAGAAATCGAAGTGTCGCTGACAGTAATTACTATCAAATTAGTGATTGGATAAGGCAAGATTTGCCGCGAGAATGATCAAGAAGGAACGTTCTGAATGGTAATTTAGATCAATAGCCAATCAGAACTAAGATGTTCGTGTGTGAATAGAGGAGTGGGCAGAGAGAGTATCTCGAGAGAGTCGCTTGCTAGCTGGCCTACGGATAACATGATGTTAGATCGCTCCTTAAAAATACTCTGTAAGATGAGGAAATAGTGGGCTGATTTCTGTTCGAACATATCATGACTGAAGCGACTGGAGTTACGAACATTTTAATGAAAGTTTAGTGTTTCTAAGTTAAATAGTTTGAGAGATATGAGCACGTGAACTTCCTGGTCTAGTAACAACTCTGCGTGGAGTGTTCCGTGCTCTGTACAGAACGTTTTGGGGAGCACTTCTTACGAAGAAGACCACTGGAGCGAACGAATGTTTAACTCGCGAGTAGTTGTGGGTCTGTGACTGGTAGAACGCGAAAACTAGTCGGGTCGAACTTGCTAAAATTCTGACTACATTTTCGAGTGAATATTCTATACAGACAGTGAACTTTCAATGATGAAACTTCCTGGCAGATTAAAACTGTGTGCCGGACCGAGACTCGAACTCGGGACCTTTGCCTTTCTCAGGCAAGTGCTCTACCAACTGAGCTGTGAGGAGGGGGCGTGAGTCGTGCTTCGGTAGCTCAGTTGGTAGAGCACTTGCCCGCGAAAGGCAAAGGTGCGGAGTTCGAGTCTCGGTCCGGCACACAGGTTTAATCTGCCAGGTTCGAATCCTGCCTCGGGCATGGATGTGTGTGATATCCTTAGGTTAGTTAGGTTTAAGTAGTTATAAGTTCTAGGGGACTGATGACCACAGAAGTTAAGTGCCGTAGTGCTCGAGCCATTTGAACTATTTTTTTAATCTACCAGGAAGTTTCATATCAGCGCACACTCCGCTGCAGAGTGAAAATCTCATTCTGGAAACTTTCAATGATAACTTTTCACCGTATTAAACACGGATTTGATAGCCATTTCATGTGTTTCAATATAAATAAAAAACAGATTTAATCTAATTTTAAACGCTCTTGTGCAAGTGGGCTGGATATCCCGAACGCCCAATTTTATAATCATGAACTCTCAGGAACTGACTTTCAACTAGAGTTACACGGCCTCTGTGTGGTAGGTATTAGGTAGTGGGCCGGCCGGGGTGGCCGAGCGGTTCTAGGCGCTACAGTCTGGAACCACGCGACCGCTACGGTCGCAGGTTCGAATACTGCCTTGGGCATGGATGTGTGTGATATCCTTAGGTTACTTAGGTTTAAGTAGTTCTAAGTTCTAGGGGACTGATGACCTTAGAAGTTAAGCCCCATAGTGCTCAGAGCCATTTTTTTATTAGGTAGTGGTTACATCAACGCTGCTTTACACTGCCTAGCACATATCTGCTACCACAGAGTGAAGGGACATCGGCATGAATCCTATCGAGATAGGTAGACTGAACGATAGCGTTAACAACAGACGACCGACCCCGCCCAGCCGCATACTGGCCGCCGTGTTATCGTGTGCCTTGCGGCGACATGCGGACACCGTACGGGGCAGAATGTGATCACCACATCACTCTCCCGGCCTTTTTGCAGACCGTGGAGCCCCTACGACTCAGTCAGAAAGCTCCTCAACGGCATCACAGGACTGAGTGCACCCCGTACTAGTCCTCGCACCGGGATCGAACCCAGGTCCTCTGCGTGGCACCTCTCTACGCTGACCACTCAGAGTAAATGTAGGATACGGTGGCTGATGTGCAGTGATCAGTTTTCGTCTAAACCGCTGGTCGAGTTTATTCGTTTGTTCAGAAGGGGAGGCCGACACTGCCACCTTACAGCCGGTCGGCGATCACAGAATCGAGGCGAACGCCTTGCAAACTCTCTCAAAAGGTTTTACAGAAACTATTCGGGAAAAGAAAAAATCATTTTTACTTAACTTGCGCCCCCATCTCGTGGTCGTGCGGTAGCGTTCTCGCTTCCCACGCCCGGGTTCCAGGGTTCGATTCCCGGCGGGGTCAGGGATTTTCTCTGCCTCGTGATGGCTGGGTGTTGTTTGCTGTCCTTAGGTTAGTTAGGTTTAAGTAGTTCTAAGTTCTAGGGGACTGATGACCATAGATGTTAAGTCCCATAGTGCTCAGAGCCATTTGAACCATTTGAACTTAACTTGCAACTTTATATGTCAGTTTCATGAGGGTGTTCCCATCATTTAGTTCATGGTCATAGTTATTGTGATATTTACAAGGAAGTAAGACACTACGTGAAATTCGAAAAAATTTTCAATGAAAAATAGGGGTCGTTATGATTTTGCGTTTGGTGCATATTACATGAGATGTTGCTGCGTATGAAATTAAGCTAACACATTGAATTTTTCTTTAGATCTTGAGAAAATTTGTCCGATGTATCACACATATTTGCGATCACGCTGCGCAAAGTTCTTCATTCACTGAAACGCCAAAGAAACTGGTACAGGCACACGTGTTCAAATACAGAGATATGTAAACAGGCAGAATACGGCGCTGCGGTCAGCAAAGCCTGTTGTTGTTGTTATTGTGGTCTTCAGTCCTGAGACTGGTTTGATGCAGCTCTCCATGCTACTCTATCCTGTGCAAGCTTTTTCATCTCCCAGTACCTACTGCAACCTACATCCTTCTGAATCTGCTTAGTGTATTCATCTCTTGGTCTCCCTCTACGATTTTTACCCTCCACGCTGCCCTCCAATACTAAATTGGTGATCCCTTGATGCCTCAGAACATGTCCTACCAACCGATCCCTTCTTCTGGTCAAGTTGTGCCACAAACTTCTCTTCTCCCCAATCCTATTCAATACTTCCTCATTAGTTACGTGATCTACCCATCTAATCTTCAGCATTCTTCTGTAGCACCACATTTCGAAAGCTTCTATTCTCTTCTTGTCCAAACTATTTATCGTCCATGTTTCACTTCCATACATGGCTACACTCCATACGAATACTTTCAGAAATGACTTCCTGACACTTAAATCAATACTGGATGTTAACAAATTTCTCTTCTTCAGAAACGCTTTCCTTGCCATTGCCAGCCTACATTTTATATCCTCTCTACTTCGACCATCATCAGTTATTTTGCTCCCCAAATAGCAAAACTCCTTTACTACTTTAAGTGCCTCATTTCCTAATCTAATTCCCTCAGCATCACCCGACTTAATTAGACTACATTCCATTATCCTTGTTTTGCTTTTGTTGATGTTCATCTTATATCCTCCTTTCAAGACATTGTCCATTCCATTCAACTGCTCTTCCAAGTCCTTTGCTGTCTCTGATAGAATTACAATGTCATCGGCGAACCTCAAAGTTTTTATTTCTTCTCCATGAATTTTAATACCTACTCCGAATTTTTCTTTTGTTTCCTTTACTGCTTGCTCAATATACAGATTGAACAACATCGGGGAGAGGCTACAACCCTGTCTTACTCCCTTCCCAACCACTGCTTCCCTTTCATGTCCCTCGACTCTTATAACTGCCATCTGGTTTCTGTACAAATTGTAAATAGCCTTTCGCTCCCTGTATTTTACCCCTGCCACCTTTAGAATTTGAAAGAGAGTATTCCAGTCAACATTGTCAAAAGCTTTCTCTAGGTCTACAAATGCTAGAAACGTAGGTTTGCCTTTCCTTAATCTTTCTTCTAAGATAAGTCGTAAGGTCAGTATTGCCTCACGTGTTCCAGTGTTTCTACGGAATCCAAACTGATCTTCCCCGAGGTTGGCTTCTACTAGTTTTTCCATTTGTCTGCAAAGAATTCGTGTTAGTATTTTGCAGCTGTGACTTATTAAGCTGATAGTTCGGTAATTTTCACATCTGTCAACACCTGCTTTCTTTGGGATTGGAATTATTATATTCTTCTTGAAGTCTGAGGGTATTTCGCCTGTTTCATACATCTTGCTCACCAGATGGTAGAGTTTTGTCAGGACTGGCTCTCCCACGGCCGTCAGTAGTTCCAATGGAATATTGTCTACTCCGGGGGCCTTGTTTCGACTCAGGTCTTTCAGTGCTCTGTCAAACTCTTCACGCAGTATCATATCTCCCATTTCATCTTCATCTACATCCTCTTCCATTTCCATAATATTGTCCTCAAGTACATCGCCCTTGTATAGACCCTCTATATACTCCTTCCACCTTTCTGCTTTCCCTTCTTTGCTTAGAACTGGGTTTCCATCTGAGCTCTTGATATTCATACAAGTCGTTCTCTTATCTCCAAAGGTCTCTTTAATTTTCCTGTAGGCGGCATCTATCTTACCCCTAGTGAGATAGGCCTCTACATCCTTACATTTGTCCTCTAGCCATCCCTGCTTAGCCATTTTGCACTTCCTGTCGATCTCATTTTTGAGACGTTTGTATTCCTTTTTGCCTGTTTCACTTACTGCATTTTTATATTTTCTCCTTTCATCAATTAAATTCAATATTTCTTCTGTTACCCAAGGATTTCTACTAGCTCTCGTCTTTTTACCTACTTGATCCTCTGCTGCCTTCACTACTTCATCCCTCAAAGCTACCCATTCTTCTTCTACTGTATTTATTTCCCCCATTCCTGTCAATTGCTCCCTTATGCTCTCCCTGAATCTCTGTACAACCTCTGGTTCTTTTAGTTTATCCAGGTCCCATCTCCTTAAATTCCCACCTTTTTGCAGTTTCTTCAGTTTTAATCTACAGGTCATAACCAATAGATTGTGGTCAGAGTCCACATCTGCACCTGGAAATGTCTTACAATTTAAAACCTGGTTCCTAAATCTCTGTCTTACCATTATATAATCTATCTGATACCTTTTAGTATCTCCAGGGTTTTTCCATGTATACAACCTTCTTTCATGATTCTTAAACCAAGTGTTAGTTATGATTATGTTGTGCTCTGTGCAAAATTCGACCAGGCGGCTTCCTCTTTCATTTCTGTCCCCCAATCCATATTCACCTACTATGTTTCCTTCTCTCCCTTTTCCTGCACTCGAATTCCAGTCACCCATGACTATTAAATTTTCGTCTCCCTTCACTATCTGAATAATTTCTTTTATTTCATCATACATTTCTTCAATTTCTTCGTCATCTGCAGAGCTAGTTGGCATATAAACTTGTACTACTGTAGTAGGCGTGGGCTTCGTATCTATCTTGGCCACAATAATGCGTTCACTATGCTGTTTGTAGTAGCTTACGCGAATTCCTATTTTCCTATTCATTATTAAACCTACTCCTGCATTACCCCTATTTGATTTTGTGTTTATAACCCTGTAGTCACCTGACCAGAAGTCTTGTTCCTCCTGCCACCGAACTTCACTAATTCCCACTATATCTAACTTCAACCTATCCATTTCCCTTTTTAAATTTTCTAACCTACCTGCCCGATTAAGAGATCTGACATTCCACGCTCCGATCCGTAGAATGGCAGTTTTCTTTCTCCTGATAACGACATCCTCTTGAGTAGTCCCCGCCCGGAGATCCGAATGGGGGACTATTTTACCTCCGGAATATTTTACCCAAGAGGACGCCATCATCATGTAATCATACAGTAAAGCTGCATGCCCTCGGGAAAAATTACGGCTGTAGTTTCCCCTTGCTTTCAGCCTATATAAGACAATAAGTCGTTAGACAAGCAGTCGTTAGATCAGTTACAACTGCTACAATGGCAGGTTATCAAGATTCCAGTGAGTTTGAACGTGGTATTATAGTCGGCGCACGAAAGATGGGAGACAGCTCTGAGGTACCAATGAAGTGGGGATTTTCCCGTACAACCATTTCACGAGTGTACCGTGTGTATCAAGAATCCAGTAAAACATCAGACCTCCGACACTGCTGTGGTCAGAAAAAGATCCTGCACGAACGGCACCAACGAAGACTGAAGAGAATCGTTTAACATGTCATTCTCAATGGAGAAAAGTTTTCCGAAGTAACAGTGATTACAGGTGTGCCGCAGGGGATTGTCGTAGGACCGTTGCTATTGACAATGTATATAAATGACCTTGTGGATAACATCGGAAGTTCACTGAGGCTTTTTGCGGATGATGCTGTAGTATATCGAGAGGTTGTAACAATCGAAAATTGTGCTGAAATGCAGGAGGATCTGCAACGAACTGACGCATGGTGCAGGGAATGGCAATTTAATCTCAATGTAGACAAATGTATTGTGCTGCGAATACATAGAAAGAAAGATCCTTTATCATTTAGCTACAATATAGCAGGTCAGCAACTGGAAGCAGTTAATTCCATTAATTATCTGGGAGTAGGAGTGATTTAAAATGGAACGACGATATAAAATTAATCGTCGGTAAAACAGATGCCACACTGAGATTCATTGGAAGAATCCTAAGGAAATGCAGTCCGAAAACAAAGAAAGTAGGTTACAGTACACTTGCTGGCCCACTGCTTGAATACTGATCACCGGTGTGACATCCGTACCAGATAGGGTTGATAGATATAGAAGATCCAACGCAGAGCAGCGCGCTTCGTTACGGGATCATTTAGTAATCGCGAAAGCGTTACGGAGATGATAGATAAACTCCAGTGGAAGACTGTGCAGGAGAGACGCTCAGTAGCTCGGTACGGGCTTTTGTTTAAGTTTCGAGAACATACCTTCACCGAGGAGTCAAGCAGTATATTGCTCCCTCCTACGTATATCTCGCGAAGAGACCATGAGGATAAAATCAGAGAGATTAGAGCCCACATAGATGCATACCGACAATCTTTTCCTTCCACGAACAATACGAGACTGGAACAGAAGGGAGAACCGATAGAGGTACTCAAGCTATCCTCCGCCACATACAGTCAGGTGGCTTACGGTGTATAGATGGAGAACATGACAGAAATGATACCCTTCGGAAAATTGCTGCAGATTTCAATGCTGGAGCATCAACAAGGATTAACATGAGAGCCATTCAACGAAATACCATCGATATGGACTTTCGGAGCCGAAGGCCCACCTGTGTAACCTTCATGACTGCATGACACAAAGCTTTACACCACGCTTGGGTTCGTCAACACCGACATTGGACTGTTGATGACAGAAAACATGTTGCCTGGTCGGACGAGTCTCGTTTGAAATTGTATCAAGTCGATGGATGTGTATGTGTATGGAGACAACCTCATGAGTCCATGGACGCTGCATGTCAGCAGGGGACTGTTGAAGCTGGTGGAGTCTCTGTTAAGGTGTGGGGAATGTGCAGCTGGAGTGATATGGGACCCCTGATACGTCTAGATATGGCTCTGATAGGAGACACATTCGTAAGCATCCTGTCTGATCTCCTGCATCCATTCATGTCCGTCGCGCATTCTGACGGACTTGGGCAATTCCATCAGGGCAATGCGACAACCGCCGGCCGGTGTGGTCATGCGGTTCTAGGAGCTACAGTCTGGAACCGCGCGGCCGCTACGGTCGCAGGTTCGAATCCTGCTTCGGGCATGGATGTGTGTGATGTCCTTAGATTAGTTAGGTTTAAGTAGTTCTAAGTTCTAGGGGACTGATGACCTAAGATGTTGAGTCCAATAGTGCTCAGAGCCATTTGAACCAATGCGACAACCCACCCATTCAGAATTGCTGCAGAGTGGCTCCAGGAACACTCTTCTGAGTTTAAACACTTCCGCTGGCCACAGAACTCCCCAGACATGAACATTATTGTGCATACCTGGGATGCCTTGCAACGTGCTGTTCCTCTGCCAGCAGAGGAACGAATCTGTGCATCTTTGTAGAAACTTAAGCGCTACGAAGTGCGTCTTTATGGCCGCATACTTGAGTCAAATCTCTCCTCCTGGCTAATGAGCAAGCAGAACCTTCGATTCGTGTCCGGCATTGTACTGAGGCAGTTTCGACCCAAGGAGTTACCAGAGGCCATTTGACGTCATCTGTGTAGTCAGAATTTACAGCTACAGAATGCACTTCGTCTAGATGACGTCCGGCAGCACCACACAGATCGGCACTGTGGAACTGCTCTTCCCAGCACTGAATTCGGTGATACACGCACCACAGCTCGGCGGACAGAGAATCTTTAGCAGTAAATGTGTTAAATTCCATTGGCTTGAATGCAGAGCTCTTTACTGTCTGTCCGAGTAAGAGTGGAGGCTAACTGAACTTCGATGCTGATCAGTACCAACCATTTAGTGTTACCGTCCAATGAAAGGGGCGTAATTTCGGTGCAAGTCATAGTTGCTTTGCCGATCTTAAATTTAGATTAATGAATAGAAGTTAGCGTTTTAAGTCACTACTTGTTCAGTTTGTATACTTTCTTTGAGTGTTGTTTTTACAGTAAATATCTTCCAGCTGTTCTACTTTCCTTAGGATTAGATTCCAGATACTGATCGTGACTAAGTTACGAGGTGCATTCAAGTTCTAACGCCTCCGATTTTTTTTTCTGATTAACTACTCACCCGAAATCGATTAAACTGGCGTTACTTCTCGACGTAATCGCCCTGCAGACGTACACATTTTTCACAACGCTGACGCCATGATTCCATGGCAGCGGCGAAGGCTTCTTTAAGAGTCTGTTTTGACCACTGCAAAAACGCTGAGGCAATAGTAGCACGACTGGTGAATGTGCGGCCACGGAGAGTGTCTTTCATTGTTGGAAAAAGCCAAAAGTCATTAGGAGCCAGGTCAGGTGAGTAGGGAGCATGAGGAATCACTTCAGAGTTGTTATCACGAATAAACTGTTGCGTAACGTTAGCTCGATGTGCGGGTGCGTTGTCTTGGTGAAACAGCACACGCACAGCCCTTCCCGGACGTTTTTGTTGTAGTGCAGGAAGGAATTTGTTCTTCAAAACATTTTCGTGGGATGCACCTGTTACCATAGTGCCCTTTGGAACGCAATGGGTAAGGATTACGCCCTCGCTTTCCCAGAATATGGACAGCATCATTTCTTCAGCACTGGCAGTTACCCGAAATTTTTTTGGTGGCGGTGAATCTGTGTGCTTCCATTGAGCTGACTGGTGCCTTGTTTTTGGATTGAAAAATGGCATCCACGTCTCATCCATTGTCACAACCGACGAAAAGAAAGTCCCATTCATGCTGTCGTTGAGCGTCAACATTGCTTGGCAACATGCCACACGGGCAGCCATGTGGTCGTCCGTCAGCATTCGTGGCACCCACCTGGATGACACTTTTCGCATTTTCAGGTCGTCATGCAGGACTGTGTGCACAGAACCCACAGAAATGCCAACTCTGGAGGCGATCTGTTCAACAGTCATTCGGCGATCCCCCAAAACAATTCTCTCCACTTTCTCGATCATGTCATCAGACTGGCTTGTGTGAGCCTGAGGTTGTTTCGGTTTGTTGTAACACGATGTTCTGCCTTCATTAAACTGTCGCACCCACGAACGCACTTTCGACACATCCATAACTCCATCACCACATGTCTCCTTCAACTGTCGATGAATTTCAATTGGTTTCACACCACGCAAATTCAGAAAACGAATGATTGCACGCTGTTCAAGTAAGGGAAACGTCGCCATTTTTTTTTAAAACAGTTCTCATTCTCGCCGCTGGCGGTAAAATTCCATCTGCCGTACGGTGCTGCCATCTCTGGGACGTATTGACAATGAACGCGGCCTCATTTTAAAACAATGCGCATGTTTCTATCTCTTTCCAGTCCGGAGAAAAAAAATCGGAGGCCTTAGAACTTGAATGCACCTCGTACTGTCAGTCCGAGAAAGAGTGGAGGCTAACTGAACTTCGATGCTGATCAGTACCAACCATTTAGTGTTACCGTCCAATGAAAGGGGCGTAATTTCGGTGCAAGTCATAGTTGCTTTGCCGATCTTAAATTTAGATTAATGAATAGAAGTTAACGTTTTAAGTCACTACTTGTTCAGTTTGTATACTTTCTTTGAGTGTTGTTTTTACAGTAAATATCTTCCAGCTGTTCTACTTTCCTTAGGATTAGATTCCAGATACTGATCATGACTAAGTTAGAGTAGTATCACAACTTGAGTAACTAATTCACATATTATTCCCAGTTGCAGGTTTTCAATGCTAGAGGTAGTTTAATTGGCTTTTTAGACGTTACCTCACCATTGCAAACACAACATTGGCAGACGTTACACTTACACAAGCCAAATGGTACAACACACATTGCGCACCAGGGTATCATTGGACTATATCAGCTTTTTCCCCACGTCGTTTACACTAATATCTGCGTTTCTCAGCTTTGTAGTGGCTCGAGTACAATACTCTAGGAATTTCCTTTGTAAAGGAGCATTTGACAATAGAGTTCAGCGTTTCTGCTTTTGCTTTGCTACTATCGGTTGCAATTCCAGTGTCATTCGTGACTGTCTAGACACTAGTTTTGGCGTCATTTGCGGTCTTACGTATGGCAAGTATTTCTTTGGGTTAGTTTTTTCTGCTGTTGTAGTCACCACAGCCGCCACGTATTGCCTTTCCGATAGTCAAACGCGTTTCATTTGGCACCTCACTAATAATGTATACTTCCATGTTTCGTTTTGCAACTATTGTGCAGAGCTCGCTGTATCTCCAGAAGTTTCTTCACAGAGACTGTGCATTACGCAGTGTTTCTGTCATCATTACCTGTTCTACAAAGGACATATCTGTCCACTACTTCATCAATAATTCTTCTAACTTTTGCCACAGTTCCTCTACGTGCCCGTGTTGAGAGCTAAATGTTTCAGGTTCCAACTTGTTATACTGAATTACTGATTCTTTATCTAGTTTACTGAAAATAGAAATCAGACTAATTATTTCAGTTGAACGTTGTAGTTTGATAATCACTTTTGCTGAATGGATAGACGGGTATTTGAGCTCAACCCCCGGCGAATGCAATCCCGCTGTGTCAAGCACTGCGCCACCTACAACCATGACGATCCATCCTTGGTTTGACCCTATAGTATCAGTGTTTCATCGAAGATAATACGGTATCATTACCACTACGTCCTTATCAACCTCACGCTTTACGTTGGTTCACACGGTGATAATGCTTGCGTCGTTTGTTTTTACTGTGTAGTGCGTGATATTTAAATGAGTAGGCTGTTTTTGTGTGGTCGAGTATTTTTTTTCCTTCCAAACCTGTTTCAACTACTTCGCAAACAGGGGAACGCATAAATAATTGGCTTACGCTATCCAAAGGGGTATTACTCTTCTGTGTCTGAAAACTGAGCAGTAATGAGCTTCAAAAACAATTTCGAACTTATCCGTTCTTTTAAGGAGAAATGTGATTAAATCTCTTTTCACCATCCTCGCTATTTACTTTTCGACGATATGCAAAATCTATAACGAATCGTCTGGACGGTGAATTCCGCAGTTGCTTTTTTTTATACGCCAAGACAACTGTGGAATCGATACGAGCACATACGCCACATACGTCTCATAAATAGCATCCAGAGCGTTGCTTAGCCTAATGTTCCTACGTGACACAAGCATAAAAATCAACAGTACCTTTCGGCATCAGACCGAAAGCCAGTGCGAAGAGGTTTGGATTTTAACATAGTACATCACAATAAATTCTGTTGATTACCAAGTGGACTGAGGCGTGAATGGAAATTTTAATTGAGGAAAGAGGTATGCTAGGATAGTCCGTCCAGTTGTGTGAAGCAAGGGTGGCGTAGTGCTTGGCGGATCTCCCTAGTGAGCAGGACACACGGGTTTGATTCGACGCCTTGGTACAAATTTTCATTCGTCACTTCAGCCTGCATATATACAAAATATATATTAGTCGGTAATTCAATTATTAAAATGTTTCTCGTTTTAAGAATATATTCGTCTTCTAAATACTCGTATATTCGACAGATAGCGTAAAGTATGTATGTAGAACTGTAAACGGATCCTAGCCAAGGTTCGCCATACGTTATGTACCAAGAATAATGGGGATGTAATACTTGTGCGCAATTTCTGGTTAAGCCACTTCACAAGTACAATCATAAATTTAAAAACTACAGGGTCGCCACCAGCCCAAGCCCTTCCTAACAATTAAGAAAATACCGAACTGGAAATTATCAGTTTAATTAAATTTAGAATTTAATTATAAGAATGCAATTTTTTAAAAGAAACTAACAAGATGAACAGCATTGCATGTCATACAAAAAAATCTGGGAATAGAAAATTAATTTGAAAACTGGCATCAATGAGAAAGACAAAGGACGCAGAGTTTATCTTTTACGTAGCACATTTATTTCATTACAGAATTTGATGCACATCCTATGAATACACATGACTGGTGCCTGAATAAAAAAGTTTAGCTAAATAATTCGCAAAAAAATTGTAGAATCGCGCAATTAAGAAGGAAAAACGCACAAAAAGGAAGTGGAACACAATAATTCAATCATTCCCTCTACATATCCACGACTGTCCGAAAGGAAGAAAGCAACTTCCACACTTTTAATTTCAACTACCATCATCGCCGACTTTTTTTAACAAAATAATTAATGCACATTCCGAAAATACATAACTACACACGCTTCAGTTAAGCTGAAGTACTTAAATATGCGATGAATTTAACATAGGGAAGTTCTAATTCGACCTACCTCCTATCATCAGAAACCTTCTCTAGGAGCTACGAACTGTACCCACCAACCGCTAGCTGCAGAGTGACCTTCATCCACCGAGCTTCGCCTAACTACCAGTGCAACGGAAGCTGCCAGAGGGGTAGGCTTCTGCCACCAACCTGACAGACAAACCAACCTCAGACTAAAAGGGGTAAACCTCTCTGTCCAGGTACTGGGATCCTACGTTGGTTATCCTGTGCTACCCTCCAAACGAGAAGCAAACATCACCTGCCCCTAGCAGACGGCAACCAACTCAGCGACCCCCACAACACAAACCCGAAATCATTCGTAAAAACACTCATTCAGTCACATTCACGCACACATAGGGTAGGGTGAAGGGAAAAACGTACACATTTTTCACAACGCTGATGCCATGATTCCATGGCAGCGGCGAAGGCTTCTTTAGGAGTCTGTTTTGACCACTGGAAAATCGCTGAGGGAATAGCAGCACAGCTGGTGAATGTGCGGCCATGGAGAGTGTCTTTCATTGTTGGAAAAAGCCAAAAGTCACTAGGCGCCAGGTCAGGTTAGTAGGGAGCATGAGGAATCACTTCAAAGTTGTTATCACGAAGAAACTGTTGCATAACGTTAGCTCGATGTGCGGGTGCGTTGTCTCGGTGAAATGGCACATGCGCAGCCCTTCCCGGACGTTTTTGTTGCAGTGCAGGAAGGAATTTGTTCTTCAAAACATTTTCGTAGGAGGCACCTGTTACCGTAGTGTCCTTTGCAACGCAATGGGTAAGGATTACGCCCTCGCTGTCTCAGAACATGGACACCATCATTTTTTCAGCACTGGCGGTTACCCGAAATTTTTTTGGCGGTGGTGAATCTGTGTGCTTCCATTGAGCTGACTGGCGCTTTGTTTCTGGATTGAAAAATGGCATCCACGTCTCATCCATTGTCATCTTGGCAACATGCCACATGGACAGCCGTGTGGTCGTCCGTCAGCATTCGCGGCACCCACCTGGATGACACTTTTCGCATTTTCAGGTCGTCATGCAGGATTGTGTGCACAGAACCCACAGAAATGCCAACTCTGGAGGCGATCTGTTCAACAGTCATTCGGCGATCCCCCAAAACAATTCTCTCCACTTTCTCGATCATGTCGTCAGACTGGCTTGTGTGAGCCTGAGGTTGTTTCGGTTTGTTGTAACACGATGTTTTGCCTTCATTAAACTGTCGCACCCACGAACGCACTTTCGACACATCCATAACTCCATCACCACATGTCTCCTTCAACTGTCGATGAATTTTAATTGGTTTCACACCACGCAAATTCAGAAAACGAATGATTGCACGCTGTTCAAGCAAGGAAAACGTCGCCATTTTAAGTATTTAAAACAGTTCTCATTCTCGCCGCTGGCGGTAAAATTCCATCTGCCGTACGGTGCTGCCATCTCTGGGACGTATTGACAATGAAGGCAGCCTCATTTTAAAACAATGCGCATGTTTCTATCTCTTTCCAGTCTGGAGAAAAAAAATCGGCCTTAGAACTTGAATGCACCTCGTAAACACAGGACATGATTTCCTATGAAACACAAAAAAAAAATCAAACATAATATCATTTAATAAGCCTTAGTTTGATTGCTCAGTCTTTCTGGGAGAGTTAATAAATTAAACCGCAATCGGGCGGTGGAAAGAATAGGATGCACAGGATCCAGTGAGACAAGCGTCTTATCAAACGACTCCACAGAGACGTTTCAATAGCAAAAACAGAGTTGCTAGCACACGAACTATTAACAAAACAGGTAATTTCCTTGTGCCAAGAATATGGCCGGCAGGGGTGGCCGATCGGTTCTAGGCGCTACAGTCTGGAACTGCGCGACCGCTACAGTCGCAGGTTCGAATCCTGCCTCGAGCATGGATGTGTGTGATGTCCTTAGGTTAGTTAGGTTTAAGTAGTTCTAAGTTCTAGGGGACTGGTGACCTCAGAAGTTAAGTCCCATAGTGCTCAGAGCCATTTGAACGATTTTTGAACCAAGAATATGGTCTGCAGAAATGGTAAAATATGGTCAGGTTGCTCCATTTTTTATGGGAAAGATAGAATGTTCCTCCCAAAAGCTACAACTGAGCATAGAATTCCTGTATATCTCGAGAGACATCTAAAAAATATTTGAAAAAAGCAACGTTTTCCTCCACCGAAGAACATGGCGAACAACCAACGAGTTTCACTTGCTGAACTCGGCCGTCATTGTGAAATAAGGACGATCAGTTGCTAGAAATGTTGGTCGAATTATATAGGGAAAAAATCCCACTAAAAAACGGTAAACAGAGTTATTGTGGACGAAATTCACTCTCGACGTTAAATAACATTATAGGGAGTCGAACCCTAAATATTTAAGCGATTTAAAGCACTTGTGAGGCTACCATCGAATAATTAGTTGTAATCTGATTAAACAGACCCCAGTTACTATGAAATAAGGAAGGGCAACATGAAAACTCGTGTTTCCTTCTCTTAAGTCTAAACGTTCTCTTTGCATCTACATCATTCTCCGCAAGCCAGCTCACTGTGTTTGTCGGAGGGCACTTCTGGTACCGCTAACTAATCCATCCTCCCCTGTTTCACTAGCGAATAGCGCGTGGGAAGACTGATTGTCGGTAAGCCTCTGTACTGGCTGCAATTTCTCGACTTTTCTCGTCGTGGTCATTTCGTGAGATGTATGTGGGAGGAAGTAATATACTGTCCGACTCTTTCAGGAATATAGTCTCTCGAAATTTTAATAGCAAAGCTCTTCGTGATGCACAACGCCTCTCCTGTAACGTCTGCCATTAGAGGTTGTTGAGCATCTCTGTAAGGCTCTCGCGCCGTCTAAACGATCCCGTGACGAAAGGAGCCACTCTTCATTGGATCTTCTCTGTCTCTGCCTCTCTCTCTCTCTCTCTCTTTTCTATCACTCCTACCTATTCAGAATCCCACATTGACGAACAGTTCTAGAGAACCGGTCGAACAAGCGCCTTGTAAGCCACTGCCTTAAGATTCTTCCTATGAGTCTCAGTGTGGCATGTACTTTCCCTACTGTTTGTTCTGCTCGTATGTGGTATGGAAATGCGCGCTTGGCGTCATTGGCCGGGAGGCCCCTTACGGGGCAGGTCCGGCCGACTTGGTGCAGGTCTTACTACATTCGACGCCAAATTGGGCGACCTGCGCGCCGGATGGGGATGAAATGATGATGAAGACAACACAACACCCAGTCCCTGAGCGGAGAAAATCCCCGGGAATCGAACCCGGGCCCGTAGGACGGCAATCCGTCACGCCGACCACTCAGCTATCGGGGCGGACACTCGTATGTGGTCACTCCACGTAAGGTCGCTCTGGATAGTTACTCCTATATTTTACGGTAGATACTGTTTCCTGCAATTTGTCATCAATAGCGTACCTGTGCAGTAGTGGATTTCTGTTCCTATGCAGTCACAATATGTTACCTTTATTTACGTTTAGGGTCAACTGCCAGAGTCTGTAACGTACATGAACCCTGTACGAGTCTTTCTGTATATCGATATTGTATCCTGGCGTTGCTACTTTCTTATAGACAATCAGAACATCTCCGAACAGTCTTAAACGGCTTCTGACGTTTTCTACTAGACATTGATATACATACGAGGTGCGACAATAAAGTAATGAGACTGATGTGAAAAAAAAAATGTTGCTTACCGTTTTAGTCAAGTTTAGTGTTGTCTCCTTCAAAGTAGTTCCCTTGTAGTTGCACACACTTTTTCCATTTCTGGAACTCATCTTCTGTAATATCCTCCAAGACCCTCGTCACAGCCTTTTGGACATCTTGTGTTGTTTGAAAATGGTGTCCCTTGACCGCCGTTTCGACGCCTGGAAATAGAAAAAGTCACACAGAGTGATATCTGGTGAATAATGTGGCTGTGGTAGTACTGAAATTTGTTTTGAGGTTAAAAATTGCTCTACTGACAGGGCAGTATGGGATGGCGCATTTCTCATACCAAGATCTTTAGTTATTATTAGACGAACCGTTTGTCGATTGATGTTCAGTTCTTCTGCAATTATTTTCACGGATAATCTTCGATCAGATCATACGAGTTCATGCACCCTGGCCAAATTGACATTGTCCGTGAGGTTGATGGTCGTCCACTGCGGTCTTCATCTTCAACATTCGTTCTGCCTTCACCAAACATTTTATGCCAACAAAAAACTTGAGCTCTTGTCATAACCTCCTCTCCAAAAGCCTTGTGAAGCTTACCGTGAGTTGTCGTCGCGTTTTCACCCAATTTAATGCAAAAAGAAATGGCATACCGTTGCGCAATATTATGCAGTTCCATTCCCGTGACGAGAGGCACAAACATGTGTTGACTTATTACAGCACAACTCACGACTGAACAGTTGCGTCGATGTGCCGCTTGGACTAAAAGCAGCTTATAGACCAAGGTCAAAGATATTGTGCCTACACAAGCCTGCAGGGTTGCCACATCTTGCAAAGAAAATCAGTCTCATTACTTTATTGTCGCACTTCGTACTGTAAACAGTAATGGTCCTATCACAGTTCCTTGGAGTAGTCAGGAAACTACCTTTACATCTGTCGATTTTGTTTCGTTAATAGCGACGTGTTGGGTTCTGTTTGCAAGGAAGTCTTGAATCCAGTTGCAAATATAGTCCGATACTCGGTAAACTGATATTTTCTTTCTGTTTTTGTTGTTTTTTCTCCGACGACCAGTCTTGAAAACAGGAATGACTTGAGCTTTTTTCCAGTCTCTAGTTACCCTTCGTTGCTCCAGTAATCGACGATAAAGTGCTGCTATAAGGGGAGAAAGCTCTTTCGCATAATCTTTATAGAATGTTATAGCGATCTCATATGGTCCTGATGCCTCTCTGCTAGTAAGCGACTGTAATTGATTTTCTACTTCGCAATCAGCTATCTCAGTTTTACCATTTCGACGTTCGTACGGTGACTGAAAGGAGGTACCGGTTTACGATCATCTGTGGTGAAAGAATATTGGAAGACCGAATTCAATGTCCCGACCTTGGCCCGCCCGGTTCGCCGTGCGGTCTAACGCACGGCTTTCCGGGCAGGAAGGAGCGCCTGGTCTCCGGCACGAATCCGCCCGGCGGATTTGTGTCGAGGTCCGGTGAACGGGTCAGTCTGTGGATGGTTTTTAGGCGGTTTTCCATCTGCCTCGGCGAATGCGGGCTGGTTCCCCGTATTCTGCCTCAGTTACACTATGTCGGCGACTGCTGCACAAACAAGATATCCACGTACACGTACACCACCATTACTCTACCACGCAAACATAGGGGTTACACTCGTCTGGTGTGAGACGTTCCCTGAGAGGGTCCACCGGGGGCCGAACCGCACAATATCCCTGGTTTTGGTGTGGGGGGGCGGAGGGGTGAAGTGGACTGCGGTAGTTATCATGGGGTTGTGGACCACTGCGGCTGCGGCGGGGACGGAGCCTCTCCATCGTTTCTAGGTCCCCGGTTAACATACAATACAATCCCGGCCTTTTATCTGTTATTTTCCGTTTCATTGACAGTGTAGTCACAAGAGCCAGCACATGCGACAAATATCGAACAATCAGCTTAATAGCCACGCATCCAAGTTGCTGACAAGAATAATATACAAAAAAAAGGGAAAGAAACTTAAGACTCTGTTGGATGGTGGTCAGTTTGCCTTTAGGAAAGGTAAAGATACCAAGAGGCAGTTCTGACGTTGCGGTTGATAACGGAAAAAAGACTAAAGGAAAAAGAAGACAAGTTCATAAGATTTGTTGACCCAAAAAAGCCGTC
The DNA here is from genome assembly GCF_023864345.2 of Schistocerca serialis cubense. Classification (NCBI taxonomy): domain Eukaryota; kingdom Metazoa; phylum Arthropoda; class Insecta; order Orthoptera; family Acrididae; genus Schistocerca; species Schistocerca serialis. Next base: position 287,373,828 of record NC_064638.1, on the reverse strand, counting down.
GACAATGTCAAATGGTGCAAGATCTTCGAAATTCTGAGAGAAATAGGGATAAGCTGTAGGGAAAGACGTGTAATATACAATATGTGCAAGAGCCAAGTGGAAACAATGAGCGTAAGGCCAAGAACGAAGTGTTCGGATGAAAAAGGGTGTAAGAAAGCTATGAAGTGTTTCACCGCGCGACAGTTCAATCTATACACCGAAGAAGCAATGACGTAAATAAAACAAAGGTTCAACAGTTGAATTAAAATTGAAGGTGAAAGAATAAAAAATGGTTCAAATGGCTCTGAGCACTATGGGATTTAACTTCTGAGGTCATCAGTCCCCTAAAACTTAGAACTACTTAAACCTAACTAACCTAAGGACATCACACACATCCATGCCCGAGGCAGGATTCGAACCTGCGACCGTAGCGGTCGCGCGGGTCCAGACTGTAGCACCCAGAACCACTTGGCTACTGCGGCCTGCGGCGAAAGAATAGCAATTATAAAATTCGCTGCTGACGTTGCTATTCTCAGTGAAAGTGAAGGTGAATTACAGTATGTGCTGAATGGAATGGAGAGTCCAATGAGTACAGAAAGATGAAAGCAATGAGAAGTAGCAGGATTGAAAACAGCGAGAAACATACCATCAGGATGGATGACCACGAAGTGGGCGAAGTTAAGGAATTCTGCTGCCTGGGCAGTAAAATAACCCATGACGGGCGCAGCAAGGGGGATATAAAAAGCAGACTATCACTGGTAAAAATAGCTTTCCTTACCAAGAGAAGTCTACTGGTATGAAACGTAAGCCTTAATTTGAGGATGTAATTTCTGAGAATGTGCGTTTGGAGCGCAGCATTGTATGGTAGTGAAACATGGACGGTGGGAAAACCGGATCGGAAGAGAGTCGAAGCATTTGAGAGGGCTGGCCCTTGTGACCGAGCGGTTCTAGGCGCTTCAGTCTGGAACCGCGCGACCGCTACGGTCGCAGGTTCGAATCCTGCCTCGGGCATGGATACGTGTGATGTCCTTAGGTTAGTTAGGTTTAAGTAGTTCTAAGTTCTAGGGGACTGACAACCTCAGATGTTAAGTCCCATAGTGCTCAGAGCCATTTGAACCATTTGAGATGTACAGAAGAATGTTGAAATTTAGATGAACAGATAAGGTACGGGAAGTTTCTCCGAAGAATGACGAGGAAAGGAACACATCGAAAGTACTGACAAGAAGAAGGGAGAGGATGATAGGACATCAGTTAAGACATCAGGGAATAACTTCCATGTTACTAGAGGAAGTTGTAGACGGTAAAAACCGCAGAGATTGGAATACATCCAGCAAATAACTAACGATAGGATGGCATTGCTGTTCTCAGATGAAAGGGTTGGTACAGGAGAGGGATTCGTGATAGGCCGCATCAAACCAATGAGATGACTGATGACTCAAAAAATAAAAAAAAATAAAAACATAAAAGAGTCGCTGAGTGGATGAATAGAGGATTTCGAACCGACTACCGATTTTACGTAAGTCCAAAACCGGTTAAGAGCTTTACGCAGATCGGTCGACAAAGTTTCACTTACATACATCAAAAATCTCCCAGTAACAAATCTCATTAAGAGAATTCTTTCACATTATTCGTTGTTAACATTTGGTAGAAAAGGGACCTTCCGTTTAAAAAAAATAGAAAGCGGGTGTCTAACTGCACATCCAAATAGCAGCACCAGTCACCCTGGGTATTTTTTTTTATACTGACGCTGTAAGTGAATTGTGAGGAACGCGTTGTAAAGAATAATTCCGTCATTGTAATTTACGTACCCTGCCTGACGAAAGAAGTGAAGCACCCCGAAAGGGAGGAGGATACGAAATGGTGTTTCATGGATTGAGAATTTCCTTGCAGTGATTACAAATTCGAGTCAAATATGTGATGAACTTGACAGTATGAGGGCACTTACCGGTATGATGTTGCAGCCGGTCTGGCCTCGATGTATGCGCCGATTCGGTTGGGAAGGGTGACATAAAGACGTTGTATCCTCTTCAGAGGCAAGCTGACCCGCAGCCGTTGTGAGCGTTAGAGGTCTTCAATCACTACCAGCCATGAGCTGAGTTCATACCCGATGTCTCTCCACGCTATGTGGTCAGGAACAACACTGCCGTCCCTCTCCAAAACATTAGAAGAATGGGATCTCTTTTCAGGTCAAAGCCATACTCGCCGACGATGGTTCAAATGGCTCTGAGTACTATGGGACTTAACATCTGAGGTCATCAGTCCCCTAGAACTTAGAACTACTTTAACCTAACTAACCTAAGGACATCGCACACATCCATGCCCGAGGCAGGATTCGAACCCGCGACCGTAGCGGTCACGCGGTTTCAGACTGAAGGGCCTAGAACCGCTCGGCCACACCGACAAGCCCGACGATGGTCATCTGAGGTAAGCAGAACCGCGATTCATCGCTGAACAAATGCGACGCCATTCATCAACAGTACGTGCTTGACGGTGTGGCTCAACAGAAAGATAAGCAGCTGTCACACCGGTATTTTACCGTCCATCGCCTACAGGTGAGAAAGAGTTATAACATACTTATTGCTTGTTAAGGCGATTTTAACGTGTCTTTGTATCTTTGTTATTTCATTTGAATTGTGTTTTACAGAAGTATTTGTTTTCTTGTGTTACATGTCTTGATCGAAAGAGCTGCAATACACCGACGGCAGCATCTTCGTCACTCCAGCCATAGATGTCATGCTGATCAGTAATGCAACCGCAACGACAGCTACAGCGAGTAGACCGTCTCTAATGACCTCGATGTCGACGGGTCGTTAAACCCAATCTTCTTTTCTTCCTTAAGGCGAAAAGAATGTACTACCGACGACGGTTGTCTCCCTCTGGATCTAATTATAAATCTGACATGGTATTTTCATAAAAAATGAGTGATGTAATTTCGCATGTACATGTAATAATGTGACAGTCTTAACACATATACCCACGACTCTTTTTTTTTTTTTTTTTGGCTTGTGTGTCCAAAGAGTGATCGCCTTTGGTGATTTTTTTCTTCTGGAGTGGCAAGGTGTGAGAAATGGTTTCACTTTATTGTGGGTCCTTGAGTCGTTTGAGGGTGTTGGTTAGGTAGTCGTACAAGTGATGGACAGTAACTACACCGATTAACTGAAGACTGCATCATCTTTGATGGTCCTGTCGGGGTGCAATAGTGGCTCGAAGCACCTTGTATCTGTGCCAATGTTGTAGGGCCTGGCATACATTCGCAAGTTGGCGGACTTTTCCCCGATACTCGACTAATTTATGAAAAAGACGAGTTTCCTGGTCTTCTCAGCGACGTATTTTTCTCCAGTCAGATTGTGTATTTCTCTCGTCCTGGCCCACTGTGGGGCGCCTAGACTCCACTTCAAACACCTGTTTTGTAGTGGTTGCAAACTGCCTATATTAGAGTCACATGTTATTCCCCAAGACGTCGAGCCGTACAGCAGGGAGGGTTGTACAGTCGCTCTATGAAGTTTTAATTTCGTTGACGAGTTTAGATTCCTCCTCGTGAAAAACGGCGTGAGTGCCCGGATCATCTTCATAGTATTCAGTTTTCTATGTGGGAGGTAAAAGTGATCCCTTTATCCAGTATCACTCCCAGGTATTTCGTCGTCGTAATCCAGGGTATTGGCTGTCCATTGATGGCAAGTCACGTCCTCAGTTCCAGCCATTTCTTCGGAAACAGTATTGCTGCAGTTTGCGTACGGTTTAGAATGATTTTATTGCTCTTTGCCCATCGTTCGATGACGACAAGTTGTCGCTGCATCCTGCTGACAAGTTGTTCGATGTTCCTTCCACAGGTTAGGAAGGCCGTGTTATAGGCGAATAGAATGGCGGTGACGTGCTGAATGGTGGGAACGTCGTTAATATAAAAATTAAACAGGCATGGTGATATCAACGCTCCCTGTGATGCCAGCTGAGACAGTTTTCAGTGATGATTTCTTCCCATCTATTTGTACAAACAGGCGCCTGTCCTGCAGAAAGCTATGAATCAGCTTGATGTAACAGTCGGGGAGAAGGGTTTAATCGACTAGTTTGACTGTGGAGTTCCGTCTATTCAGGTTGAGTTGTATTGACTCTGTGATCCGAAGCAGCTGAAGCTCCGCCGATAACCATGGCTGGAAGCCAAACTGTTGGTGGCAGATGATGTTAGATTCTTCCAGATAGTCTTTGAGACGCTGTAGTAGCACCCGTTCCAGTATTTTGTCGAGTGTCGGTAATAGACTAAGTCCCACTCATTTTCGTTTTATACTGCGATAGTAGCGAGCGCTCCAAGCGGACGGAAAGCTACACTGCTGAATACGACATCGGATGAATGCGAATAGCATCGCTTGAATTGATGTGGATCACAGTACGTAGTGTCATAAAAATCGGGAATAATCGAAATATGACACCACATTTGCGTTTCTTTAATTTCCTGCGTGCTCTTGGAGGTATAAATGGCACATTACAGGACAGTTTATTTACGATTCTCAAATAACCTACAGCCATTACTGAAGAATGTCATTTTCTTTTAAGAACAAAAACATGATTAGTAAACAGCAGATCTGACTTTTTGCAGAAAGACATCGTATATCTACTCAATAACGTAAAGTTTTCTTCGCTGGACATCCATTCAAATCAGTGAATGTGGAACATTAGAAACTACGGAATGCAATATCTGCATTATTTAACGCACCAAATAAGCCACCACAACTGTAGCTGACGGGAAAATCACACATACGTGATAAAGAAGGTCAAAAGCAATAAAAATGTTTACCAGTACAGAATGAATCAGTTCTACAGTTATTGTTGTATCTTAGCCACAAAAGGCAAGAATTTCCAACACATTCGTTTTTGAAGCAAAAGTGATTACATTAAGAAAAATATATGTGTATTAGAAAGTCGTGTGAAGTGTAAGAATGGGCGAATCATGAGACTCGTTACAAAATTGTTACGTGTCGAGGACAGTGCCTCACTCTATAAGCACAGACTGCAACAGAAATACACTCCTGGAAATTGAAATAAGAACACCGTGAATTCATTGTCCCAGGAAGGGGAAACTTTATTGACACATTCCTGGGGTCAGATACATCACATGATCACACTGACAGAACCACAGGCACATAGACACAGGCAACAGAGCATGCACAATGTCGGCACTAGTACAGTGTATATCCACCTTTCGCAGCAATGCAGGCTGCTATTCTCCCATGGAGACGATCGTAGAGATGCTGGATGTAGTCCTGTGGAACGGCTTGCCATGCCATTTCCACCTGGCGCCTCAGTTGGACCAGCGTTCGTGCTGGACGTGCAGACCGCGTGAGACGACGCTTCATCCAGTCCCAAACATGCTCAATGGGGGACAGATCCGGAGATCTTGCTGGCCAGGGTAGTTGACTTACACCTTCTGGAGCACGTTGGGTGGCACGGGATACATGCGGACGTGCATTGTCCTGTTGGAACAGCAAGTTCCCTTGCCGGTCTAGGAATGGTAGAACGATGGGTTCGATGACGGTTTGGATGTACCGTGCACTATTCAGTGTCCCCTCGACGATCACCAGTGGTGTACGGCCAGTGTAGGAGATCGCTCCCCACACCATGATGCCGGGTGTTGGCTCTGTGTGCCTCGGTCGTATGCAGTCCTGATTGTGGCGCTCACCTGCACGACGCCAAACACGCATACGACCATCATTGGCACGAAGGCAGAAGCGACTCTCATCGCTGAAGACGACACGTCTCCATTCGTCCCTCCATTCACGCCTGTCGCGACACCACTGGAGACGGGCTGCACGATGTTGGGGCGTGAGCGGAAGACTGCCTAACGGTGTGCGGGACCGTAGCCCAGCTTCATGGAGACGGTTGCGAATAGTCCTCGCCGATACCCCAGGAGCAACAGTGTCCCTAATTTGCTGGGAAGTGGCGGTGCGGTCCCCTACGGCACTGCGTAGGATCCTACGGTCTTGGCGTGCATCCGTGCGTCGCTGTGGTCCGGTCCCAGGTCGACGGGCACGTGCACCTTCCGCCGACCACTGGCGACAACATCGATGTACTGTGGAGACCTCACGCCCCACGTGTTGAGCAATTCGGCGGTACGTCCACCCGGCCTCCCGCATGCCCACTATACGCCCTCGCTCAAAGTCGGTCAACTGCACATACGGTTCACGTCCACGCTGTCGCGGCATGCTACCAGTGTTAAAGACTGCGATGGAGCTCCGTATGCCACGGCAAACTGGCTGACACTGACGGCGGCGGTGCACAAATGCTGCGCAGCTAGCGCCATTCGACGGCCAACACCGCGGTTCCTGGTGTGTCCGCTGTGCCGTGCGTGTGATCATTGCTTGTACAGCCCTCTCGCAGTGTCCGGAGCAAGTATGGTGGGTCTGACACACCGGTGTCAATGTGTTCTTTTTTCCATTTCCAGGAGTGTATGTATATGCTCGTCATGCATGAAATGTGTGATTGTATCCTCTTCCTTTCAGCGGAGTAAGCTGCAGTTATGCACGCATTCGAAAGTACTTCTTCATGAATAAGTTTTAGCTTATGTCACTCAGTTATCGAGGTATGACGGCTTTTACATTTATTTCACGATTATTCATGATTCTTGAAATTTACTAATTCTTGGAACGCAAAAATTGTACAAATATTTCATTAATTAACTACAAAAATTGTTAAAAACAAACGTTCATCTAACGGCTGGCCATATCGACACTACGGTCGGCGCTAGTGTCGTTCCAAATGTCAGACCGTAACTATTTTCACATCAGTGAGTGTCACGACTGTGTGTGTTACTGTGATGATATTGTAAAACAGTCTGAATTCTGAACGTCCTTCAGTCAATATCTGTCGTATAACTTATGTGTATGATAACGAAGCTAATAAAAGTATTATGAAGTGGAATTTATCTGTCTAATCAAACAAGAAATATGAAGTGATTATTTAATGAGTGAGCGACGATTTTAACGCAGTTTATCTGCTGAGTTATTTAAATTCGTTACGTCTGAATGAAATTAGGTTTCATGTAGTGAGTTTATTAAGGACTGAAAACTTAGGCTGCGATCATTAATTTCGAAGCAAGCTGCAGGAAGTAACAATATCTTTGAGGTTTATGGGCAAAGCAAAGACCTTGTAAAAAATAACTAGACCCACTGATGGCGCTGCAGTCGCGGGATAATTTGAACCTTCGGCTGGACGCCATTATAATGGTTGTAATCTGATGTGTTGTGTAGTACTGTTGTTTATGAAGACCCTGATTCAATGTTGTATATTTGTTGGGACGTACATACAGTATTTGTTACTCGTAATTCTACTGTCTGTACGTTCCAATCAAAAGAAGTACAATGGTGAAGAGTCGTGCAGCGATTAATTGCACAAATAAATTCGAGAAAGGAACGAATATTACACTTCACAGGTAAGTGAATATTGTAAGTTTTGTATGTCAGTGCACTTGCTTAATAAATGTTTTTGTAACACGGTATTAGTATAATGTCTGTGCATCTATTTGCAGGTTTCCTTTCTCAAAACCATAGCTGTTACAAAAATGGTTACACGCTGTCAGCAGGCAACATTTCCGACCGACAGAATACCTACATCTACATCTACATTGATACTCCGCAAGCCACCCAACGGAACATTTTACATGTTCTGATCATTTTGAAGAAAGTTCGCTGATCTGTAGTGTTTTCATGGTCTAGGTTAGGTTGAAACTTGATAATTTGGTTGTGAGTTGCCAAAGTAGTATGCCATATATAACGCACTTTTCGTCATAAAATCTAAAGCAGAAAATATCTATTAATATAGTGGGCAAATCTTCGAGTATTTTGATGCATTTTGCGTACATCTATCGTAAATGAACTACGAAAAATGCTAGGGGTCCAGTACGTAACTTTTAGCTACGGCAGATTCCATGTAGTACGTAAGATAAATTCATTAACAGTGACTAGGTGCTGTTTGGTCATAAATTAAAAAGTGTATTGTAGTAACGTATTTAAATGAGACATTATGTTTGTAACCTAACTCAAGGGAAGGCATTTTATAACCAAAAGCGATGTATAAATATTCGAACTCCGCGCGTCAGTTTACCACTCTAATGGCCGCCGCCCAGCTATTCAATTTGTCCGCTCTTCACAGTCGACCACTCGTGCGGTTGTGGGGGCCTGCGGCAAAGTCAGCAATTTTATGAAGACAAAAGAAAGCAGTGCTTAAGCCCGGTCCACACGCAACGATCTGTCTGCGCAGACATCGGCGCAGATGTCTGTACATGCAAAAGATCGCTGCAAATGTGGTGTGTTCACACGACACAAGCCCCAATCTACTACTCGCCCGCCATCTGTCGGTGTAGAAAAGAAATATCAGTGGCAAGCGACTACACTCCCCGTAAACGTCAAAAATTTAATTCAGTTATTTTGAAATATAGAAATGGAGGAAGTTCTGTTGTGGTCTGTGTTCGCAACGTGTGCTGCAAAAAACATTCAGACCAACCGCAGGAAACAGAGAAAGCGATCAAAATGGTGTAGACAGTGGCTGCTAAAGCGAAAGCAGTTTTCTCACGTAAATTTACTGCGAGATTTGCTGGGCGAAACTTAAGAAAGCCAAGCAGATCAAAATACCATAACGTTGGCTGATATACTTGATCTGCTCCTACACCAGATCTTCTAGATTTCTGAACTTTGGATAACTCTTTTCGGTAAACAGTTCGCAACGAATTTTTTTATTAATGTTTCTCTGTTTGCCGTGGCGTCACCTGCCCGCAATTTTTCAATTAGAGCATTGTGTGGTGCTGTCTTTTTGTCTCGGTCAATATATTCTTTACTTTTAATCTTCCACTAACATGGGTGGTTTCTATATATTTCAATGAATTCACTAACAAACTCTCGAGAACACTGACGAGTATCAGCCATTTTAATGCCCTGTGCGCACAAATACAAACACTAGACTGAGCAAACAGCCGTTTCGCGCCAGATTTGCGGCGATCTCCTGTCCACACGCTCCAACTTGTCTGCGCAGATGTGGTTTGAACCCACAGATTTGAGAGGTTTCGCTCAAACCTCCAACTCCAACTTCCAGGTTTGCACACACCTCAGGTTGGTGCAAATCTTCTGTCCACACGCAACGATCTGTCTGCGCAGATGCGATGTGCGCAGACATTTGCACAGATAGATCGTAGCGTGTGGACGGACCTTTAGCCAATTTAGTCTCTCTCGCGGAACGAATGTGCTAATTAATTAGAAACTGAAAGTAATGCATTTTAATTCAAGACTGAGCTATGGGTTACACCCTGGTAGGAAGAATAATTGAACAAAATTTAGTGTATTGGAACCAGGGCTGTAACGCCCAACGGTTACAGCACCACTCCAGACACAACCGCTAATCCGGTTGCCGGTCAATGTTGTGGAATGACTCAGAAAGTAACAAGGGGTCCATTACTTGTTCTCAGACGACAGGCACAGATGTGAAGGTATTATGATCTCCATTTTCCTCCATTTTGAGGTTAAGACGTGGTCAATCGGAACCTTGGCGAACGGTATGCCTTCCCTTACGTGTCCGAGCAATCCGACATTGGCCACCAACATCTGAATGCTTTACAAATCTGGGTATCGCATGATTCGACTAGCCAGCCAAATGGAGACCCACGATGGGGCCTCTTTTGAAACTCTGTCAGGCGCTGATAACGTTGTCTCACGCGACTATGTGTCATCTCCGATCCATTGACAGTAATCCATTAACATCCGACGCTGTTAACGCCACTTATATACCATACCAGTCCCGGTGACCACACTAAACACGAATAGCACTAATGCACTTTGATGGCCTTTCCAGCTGTCGCAGAGATTTGAGACTTTGTTTATAAAAAAAATGTGTTTGAGATCTTATGGGACTTAACTGCTAAGGTCATCAGTCCCTAAGCTTACACACTACTTAACTTTAATTATCCTAAGGACAAACTCGAACCTCCGCCGGGACCAGCCGCACAGTCCATGACTGCAGCTCCAATCATTTATACGTAGGTTGGAACCTAAATAGTGGCAACACTGCTGTGGAGACACTATGCAATGGAATCTACTATTGTCGCTGATAGCACACATTGTTGACATACCTACCTTACCTCCGAGTAAATGGACTCGCTCGTCCCACGTCACCGGCGTGCACACAATCGAGGGAAACACAGTCACTTGTGAGCGAGCGGTCTAAAGTAACGGTGTCACTTTGATTTAGAAGCAGGAACAGCGGAGTTCGATCAAAACTGAATGTACCAGAAGTCGTACAGCACGGCAGTGTCATCAAGGTCTTCCAGAAGCGTGCGGGGAATCGGCATTGCCGTACAGAACAATGGGACGTTGGATCGGCAACTGTGGCAGAGATGCATCGGGCAGGTCGCCCTACCGTCTCTGAAGAAGAAGTGGATGCTGTTGCCGCGTTCTGTGATCGACGCCATACGATTCGTGAGCTCGTCCACGAAACCAGATTAGCGCATACGACTGTGCTTCGCATCCTGAAGCAACGCCTGGGCATGCGAAAAATTGCATCACGAAGGGTTCCGCATAATTTGACGGAAGTACAGAAATGGATGCGTTACGACGCTGCTCAGACACACTTGGAGCGCTATGAGCGCGAAAGAGAGGCTTTCTTACGCCGTATCGTAACACTGGATGAGACATGGGCCACATCGTAAGACCCAAAACTGATACGCCAAGCCAACGAATTGCGTCATTGTGGGTCGCCGCGAAAGTCGGAAGTGCGTCAGAGACCCAGTATGGTGAAAGTTATGGTGATTCCTGTGTACGACTGTGATGGTGTTATCCTAACACATTACGTTCCTCCACGGCAGACCGTCAATGTATAGTATTACTGTTCGTTTTTGGAGGATCACCTGCGACCTACTTCGCGAAAGAAGCGGCGTCACTTTCTGCGCAGCCCACCCACCATTTTGCACGACAATCCACAGACGCATAAAGTGCAAGCTATGGCTGCTCTGTTCGGTCGATGGTACTGGGAAGTACTGTACCATCCACCATACTCCCCAGAATTAAGTCCTTGTGACTTTGATTTGATTCCGAAGATGAAGGAACCACTTCGTGGCATTCGCTTCAGAACTATTCCAGAGATTCGACAGGCAGTAGACCGCTCCATTCGCACCATCAAAAGATCATGCTCTGCTAACGGTATACTACGCCTTCCACATCGCTGGCAGCGGGTTCTACACAACTCTGGTGACTACTTTGAAGGACAGTAACAGGTGCAAACATGTAACACTTTTGTATCGGTTGTGAATAAATAGTTGCCACTATTTAAGTTCCAACCCTCGTATATGCGTCGATTTTGTGTAGGTGTACGGTGTGAAACGTCCCCTTGGAAAAATTAGTGAATTACTGTGCTGGTAAACCCCTTACGTTATTTGATTTTACAAACAGCTGAGTAAAACTGAACGTACTCAGACATTTCTCTCTTTACTTATTCTGATCATCACTAAACTGACACACAATATTTTTAGCGCAACGCAATCTGACTTTCAATAATCCCTACAAAAGAATGGCCCTGACTAACAATAACCTATACCTTTCATGAATCACTCACCTCACAAAAATCTTCGTGACTCGAACTACTGCAATACAGCGAGCGCCAATATTACCAGCTAAATAAAGGGTTCTAACTACTGAAGGCACTAACAACGGATAGACATAGTTAGCAAATGAGAGATTTTGATAAAGAACAAACAATGTATTTACCTTAATAGTGTTCAAAAGTCATTATATATATATATATATATATATATATATATATATATATATATATATATATATATCAGTTCATAACATCCAGTCTTACAAATTTACTCTCTCTGATGGACACACGTCCAGATCATCCGCTATCAAAACTCCGTCATCTCTCTCCCCACATCCACCACTGCTGGCGGCTCACCTCCAACTGCGCAACGCTACACACTGTTAACAGCCAACTGCCCAACACTACAATAGCAAATTCCAACAATGCAAACCAGCCACAAACTGCACACAGCACAGTCAGTGATTTTCATACAGAGCGCTACGTGAAGTTACCAACATAAAAACCTAAACAGCCTACTTACATAGCCCCCATGCTCCCCACAAAAAAAAATTTACAAATTGTTTTGGGCAGTGGCCAACACAGATTTGAAGAAATTGTTCATAATTACAATAACGAAGTAATCATATGCACACACTTATTGATACAATGTTGGTCAAAAGCTAAAATTTTCTCACAGTCCATAAAGACAGTCCTGATCATTCATCACAGTAATATTGCAGTGTTTTTTTTTTCTCAAAGTCTGAGCAGTAAAAGAAAATGCACACGGAACTAGTGGATTTCCATGCAGTCCTGAAGAAGTAGTGTTATCCTTCCACCGTAAAGACATTGCTGGCTCTTGACATACAGACAGGTAATGGGTCACAACAGAGCAAACCCACAGCAGAGTCAGTCGAAGTTTTGAAGAATATTGGTAGGTAGGTCATCACAGACCAGACCACTGTAGTCCTGGTAGAGATTACGGTACTGGTGGCCCACCAGAGGTGCAGACCCACCGCAGTCCTTGTAGAAATAAAGGTATTGGTGGGCCATCAAAGATGCAGACCCACTGTAGTCCTTGTAAAGACGGCTAGCAGCCATCCGTTGTGACTGTGCGGGTGCACAATCACCATTGAAGAGCCTTGAAGATAATATAGCAAGTCCATGAACCTCCACTTGTGCACTCACAAAAATTTTTTTGAATTGTGCAATGCTGTTAACCAGTCCCTTGCTGAATTATTAACACACGTGCAAACACTAATAGTCCCAACTTCTCACATATTGTGCATATACTGCGACCAACAGAAACGTGTGCAGTGAAATGAATGCTTACAAGTTACTTAATTTGATGAACTGGTGTCCATTACAATTTTATAACATGAGAATACAATTACAAAGATACAGAAAACATCATTAAAGGACATAATAGTACAGGTAACATTTGTAGTAATACAAGCTTTACAAATGAATAAAAATAAACATATACATCAGTGTTACAGGAATTATGACATAAGTAAATAAATAAAATAATGAGAATAGTTTTCGAAACATTAATTTCACATATGAGCATTGAAACAGAACAGAATTAATAATGTCTAAACATCTTTACAAAGTAAATAACATAGTATTAGAAAAATTGTACAACATAAATCTTACTAGCTATACACATAAAGACAGGAAAAACACAAATACGCAAGGGTACACAAACACATAGCGGAATAACACAAAAGGAAACGACAGGGCTCGTTTTCAGTGTAACATTTGGTACTGCAGTCCAACTCAAAACTTCATTCCACAGATCTTTCCTGAAAAAAAAAAAAAAAAAAAAAAGAGCCAAATGTGGAGCAACAAGAAATATAAATCAGTAGTAAAACTGGCTTAACAGAGTAATACAAAGTAAAATTCAGTAGCACCATGCCTGGCAAACAGCAGCAGCAAATGCTATAACTTATACCTAAACATGACAAAACTCAAGCAGAAAAAATATTACAGTAAAGATAGGAAATGTCTAATACCTATGACAGATCTTAACACTAGAGTGATGCATCACAAAAACTTACTCTGTAAAAAGTATTCAAACCGTTGAAAAAATTATGTATGCAATTCCTGTTTAGGGAAATTTCTGTTTGTGCTCTCGTTTCTAAGAAAGTAGATCATAAAATTATTCTGGCAGGGTCGCCATATGAAACGTCCCCATAGAAAAATTAGTGAATTTCTGTGCTGGTAAACCCCTTACGTAATTTGATTTTCAAACAGCTGAGCAAAACTGAACGTACTCAGACATTTCTCTCTTTACTTATTCTGATCATCACTAAACTGACACACAATATTTTTAGCGCAACACAATCTGACTTTCAATAATCCCTACAAAAGAATGGCCCTGACTAACAATAACCTATACCTTTCATGAATCACTTACCTCACAAAAATCTTCGTGACTCGAACTACTGCAATACAGCGAGTGCCAATACTGCCAGCTAAATAAAGGATTCTAACTACTGAAGGCACTAACAACTGATAGGCATAGTTAGCAAATGAGAGATTTTGATAAAGAACAAACAATGTATTTACCTTAATAGTGTTCAAAAGTCATTATATATATATATATATATATATCAGTTCATGACATCCAGTCTTACAAATTTACTGTCTCTGATGGACACACGTCCAGATCATCCGCTCTAAAACTCCGCCATCTCTCTCCCCACATCCACCACTGCTGGCAGCTCACCTCCAACTGCGCAACGCTGCGCGCTGTTAACAGCCAACTGCCCAACACTGCAATAGCAAATTCCAACAATGCAAACCAGCCACAGACTGTCCACAGCACAGTCAGTGATTTTCATACAGAGCGCTACGTGACGTTAGCAACATAAAAACTTAAACAGCCAACATACAGGTGTTACATTGACATCCTTCGATTTTTCCTGGCTGCTTCACTTTTCTTTTTTTTTGATAGGCAGTGGAAATAAACGATTCTGCATCTCCTCAGTCACCTGGTATGTCAGAATGTAGGGAGGGTAATGTTCAGTCGCAGTAATACCACGCTATCTTCCATCTTACTCGTTACTGTTGTTTAACAGACAGTTAGAAGGCTTGGTTTCAACGACCACATCTCTTTCGTGGCGCTTATTATGTTCGCATCATACATATAACCACGCAGATTTTGCAACTGAAAGCGGAAATTTTCGCGACCACTCTCTTCAGACGAGTTCTGCCCAACTGGGTTACGTGAAGAGAAAGTGGCTGACAGCCAAACCTTGTCGACCTATGGTATTGGTGTCGCACCCGTATTGCAGCGCAAGCTCTTATCTCTGCGGCCGGAGTGCTGTCTGACGAGATGCCGGTACAGTAGATCAACGTGTTCGGCCAAAGGACTAGCTGCTCTCTGTAATAAAGGTCTGAGTGAAGGGATCAACAATGGACTTGAACAGGTGTCAGGTGACGTTCGCCACGACCAAGTGCAACGAGCATTAACGAACAAAATGGAGGGGAAAAGAGAGAGAGAGACGAGGAGAGCACGGCAAGTGCCAGAACCCAATTTACCAGAAATTTCGCTCAGTGGAAGAGGAGACAAAATAAGCGAAAACGTGTATCACTTACCTGTAGATACTCGACTGGTTGCCAATAAATTGATAATGAAATACAGATGACGGTAGTGTTGAAAACTGCAATATTCCAATCGATTGTGGTCCTCTTGCCATATTTAACAAGGATGAATATGCCGAAACTTCTCTACATAGTCGCCGCTCCAACATACACATTTGTCGTAGCGCTGGATCATCTTTCGAATACCGTCGTCATTGAAGTTAGCCGCCTGCGTTTTCCACCGATTCTTTATGCTGGTCTGCAGTCGCTGTCTGTGCCAAAATAATGTCTTCGTGGCCAGGGATTCATGTGAACAAAGATGAATCTCAGAGAAAGCCAAGTTCAGACAGAATATTGGGTGAGCAAACATTTCCCATAGAAAACGCTGCTGGAGCCCCTGTAATTTGCGACCGACAATTGTCCTAAAGAAGGACATGCATGACGGTTACGTTATGTGGGCTGCATGAAATCAGGCAGGCACTCACATTCGAGAAGAGATACTACACTACTGGCCATTAAAATTGCTACACCAAGAAGAAATGCAGATGATAAACGGGTACTCATTGGACAAACATATTATACTAGAAATGACATGTGATTACATTTTCACGCAATTTGGGCGCAGCATAGATCCTGAGAAATCAGTACCCAGAACAACCACCTCTGGGCTTAATAACGGCCATGATACGCCTGGGCATTGAGTCAAACAGAGCTTGGATGGCGTGTACAGGTACAGCTGCCCATGCAGCTTCAACACGATACCACAGTTCATCAAGAGTAGTGACTGGCGTATTGTGACGAGCCAGTTGCTCGGCCACCATTGACCAGACGTTTTCAGTTGGTGAGAGATCTGCAGAATGTGCTGGCCAGGGCAGCAATATAGCATTTTCTGTATCCAGAAAGGCCCGTACAGGACCTGCAACATGCGGTCGTGCATTATTCTGCTGAAATGTAGGGTTTCGCAGGGATCGAATGATGGATAGAGCCAGGGGTCGTAACACATCTGAAATGTAACGTCCACTGTTCAAAGTGCCGTCAATGCGAACAAGAGGTGACCGAGACGTGTATCCAATGGCACTCCATCCCGTCACGCCGGGTGATACGCCAGTATGGCGATGACGAATACACGCTTCCATTGTGCGTTCACCGCTATGTCGCCAAACACGGATGCGACCATCATGATGCTGTAAACAGAACCTGAATTCATGCGAAAAAATGACGTTTTGCCATTCGTGCACCCGGGTTTGTCGTTGAATACACCATCGCAGGCGCTCATGTCTGTGATGCAGCGTCAAGGGTAAGCGCAGCCGTGGTCTCCGAGCTGATAGTCCATGCTGCTGCAAACGT
This sequence comes from Schistocerca serialis cubense, assembly GCF_023864345.2. NCBI lineage: Eukaryota > Metazoa > Arthropoda > Insecta > Orthoptera > Acrididae > Schistocerca > Schistocerca serialis. Next base: position 287,357,364 of record NC_064638.1, on the reverse strand, counting down.
CGTCGAACTGTTCGTGCAGATGGTTGTTGTCTTGCAAACGTCCCCATCTGTTGACTCAGGGATCGAGACGTGGCTGCACGATCCGTTACAGTCATGCGGACAGGATGCCTGTCATCTCGACTGCTAGTGATACGAGGCCGTTGGGATCCAGCACGGCGTTCCGTATTACCTTCCTGAACCCACCGATTCCATATTCCGCTAACAGTCATTGGATCCCGACCAACGGGAGCAGCAATGTCGCGATACGATAAACCGGTATCGCGATAGGCTACAATCCGACCTTTATCAAAGACGGTAACGTGATGGCACGCATTTCTCCTCCTTACACGAGGCATCACAACGTTTCACCAGGCAACTGCTGTTTGTGTATGAGAAATCGGTTGGAAACTTTCCTCATGTCAGCAAGTTGTAGGTGTCACCACCGGCGCCAACCTTGTGTGAATGCTATGAAAAGCTGATCATTTGCATATCACAGCATTTTCTTCCCGTCGGTTAAATTTCACGTTTGTAGCACGTCATCTTCGTGGTGTAGTAATTTTAATGGCCAGTAGTGTATTTTCTAGGCATTCTTACGTGCTCAACGCGCTCCCAGAACGGAAAAGACAGGCATACTAGAGGCACTGCCCAACACATTTGAGTGGTTTCCATGTCGCAACCGATCCGACGTTAATAAACTGATTTTCACAGCCAGCTGGTAGCACAGTTCATCCACTGTGGCGAAACCATTTGTATTTGTTAATGGCTTTCTGGGACCTTTTCTTTAAATCACTAACGTTTTTTGCAACCAATCGGCCCATTCACGACGTTTTTTATTTCGTTCTTTGACGCATCCACCCAGCTGTGCCACGGCTATGGTTCATAATTACAGTCCCTTGTCCACTTATTAAATTTTTGTATACTTGATTCAGTGGATAACTCATTTTGTTTAATGTATTCTGGCAATAAACCAAATTGTAACGGTGACCACTAGTTTCCTTTTGTAATTTCTTGGCTCCCTTCATTAATATGTCCATGCGAGGTGTGGTACCCATACTTTCATGTTTAATTGGGCCCCTCCTAATTAAGTTCCACTTACAAGAAACCCCTTCAGTGCGAGGTTGCAAGTTCAATCTTTAGCAAGGCTCATTTGAAAGTGTTGTGTTAACAAGTACAACAGTAAAAAGTACCATGCGATTCAGGAGAGCGACAGAAAATGTCTGGTAGGTGCAGAGATCAACCTTCTATATGATGTATATATTACACTTCACAAAATAGACATTGCCGACATTCAAGAAATGTTCAGAACAAACCATTAACTTGCCCATGAACACAGACTGATAATTGGAGCGCCACGGTCTCACAAAGGTTCGCACCATCAAGATCGAAGGCGAAATCCTTGGGAATTCTAAACCGTGCAGGAAGTTCAATTAGCTTTCCACTCTTAAAGAATGCACATAGAATCATATTGGTGTAACGGGCTATTGAGAATTGATACAATGTGACGGCATGCAACCGAATGCGAAACAATATGTCGTGAAGGTTATCGTGAAATGGCTGTCCTTTAAGCCGTAGTTGCTGATAGTGCGATAATGTGTTTTATAGGCACGGAAAAAACAAACATCCAGAGCGAACTGCAATGTCACACACTTTTCAGGAGGGATAGTTTGCTCTGAAGGAGCATAATTTTTATACGCAGACTAGGAATAAAGCAAAAGCAAGCTACTGGCCAAAAGCAGTGCTCATGCCATAGCTGTAGTTCTCGTACGCGAATTTTCCCGCTCTTGCTTGCTGTGACATAAATATTTCGTACTCCCCTTGCAAGATCACACTCTTGGGAGAGAACCGTAGGAGGCAGAGCACCTTCAAATTCTCGCAGAACAATAAATAACTTTTCAGCCAACTTACCATAAAGAGTAACAGTCGGCATAATTGTATACGAACGCGTTTAGGCACTGGTGTTAGTTCATTTTGATACAACTCTAATTTCTAGGGTTCCTTTAATATGCATTTCCTCTTCAAATCCCGATTGATCGGAGTAGAAAACAAATTCTTTGCAAGTGGCTTCCAGTTATGCTACGGATAGTGAGCACGGGCATTATTTTCTGAAATCCACCAGGTTTATTAATCATGGCACATGTTTTTCGTGGGATATATTATACTCAGGAACCCACTGTCTAGTATCTGGGGCTAACAATTTGCATCTTTTGGGAATTATACGTGACGTACTCTCACGCATATTTTACACTTGGTATCCCTGTGCGTGGATGTGTGACTGAAATGACAGACTACATTTTGAACAAGTACTTTTGTAGCCCTCATTGTACTTTACACTTGGCATCCCTTGTGTGAGAAAAAATACCTTAAAACGGCAGTTAGTTTTAATAAGATGCATTAAATCCACATTATACTTTACGGTGTGGCGAAAAGTTGATAGAAATGGACAAAAAGGTCGGGGAGGAATTCAAGAAGTCCAAAGATAAGACGAAACACATATCTGAAGAACATGTCAGTACTTGCGATAGTTAAGAGCATTATCTCAAGAAGTGAAGGGTAGACAGATGAGTCGCACAAAGACGTTGATGTTATTGAAGAGTGGAAGAACGAGATAACAGACGACGTTACAAGGTCAGGAAACAAATAGAGGAGTTGCTACAGAGTGATGCGGGTGCAGATAGCACCATTCCAGTCAACTTCAAGGATCAGGAGAAATGTTGCAATTTAAGAAAATACAGGCAGATAGCAACTACCTTAACCTAGATGTGGTGGTGGAATGATTTAAAGAGAGAGAGAATGTAACAGTAGTCTATTCAGTGGTACAAGAATCGGGAGTACATTAATGAGTGAGGAAGATAGGTAGAAGGAAGAAGAAGAGTTAGGTCAGTTATCTCTCTCTTTGCCATATATGCTGTGATCCTATGCAATCGTCGGCGAATGTACACTATGTGATCAAAAGTATCCGGACACCCCCAAAAATATGCGTTTTTCATATTAGGTGCACTGTGCTGCCACCTACTGCCAGGTGCTCCATATCAGCGACCTCAGCGCTCCGAACATCCCCAGGTCCGCTGTTTCCGATAGTGAAGTGGAAACATGAAGGGACACGTACAGCACAAAAGCGTACAGGCCGATCTTTGTTGACTGACAGAACCGTCGTCAGTTGAAGAGGGTCGTAATGTGTAATAGGCAGACATCTATCCAGACCATCACACAGGAATTCCAAACTGCATCAGGATCCACTGCAAGTACTATAACAGGTAGGCGGGAGGTGAGAACACTTGGATTTCATATTCGAGCGGTTGCACATAAGCCACACATCACGCCGGTAAATGCCAAACTGAGCCTCGCTTGATGTAAGGAGCGTAAACATCGGACGATTGAACAGTGGAAAAGCGTTGTGTGGAGTGACGAATCATGGTATACAATGTGGCGCTCCGATAGCAGGATGTGGGTATGGCGAGTGCCCAGTGAACGTCATCTGTGTAGTGCCAACAGTAATATTCGGAGGCGGTGGTGTTATGATACGGTCGTGCTTTTCATGGAGGGGGTTGCACCCCTTGTTTCTCACGGCACTATCTCAGCACAGGCCTACACTGATGTTTTAAGCACCTTCTTGCTTCCCACTGTTGAATAGCAATCCGAGGATGGCGATTGCATCTTTCAATACGATCGAGCACATGTTCATAATGCACGAACCTGTGGCGGAGTGGTTACACGACAATAACATCCCTGTAATGGACTGGCCTGCACAGAGTTCTGATCTGAATCCTATAGAACACCTTTGGGATGTTTTGGAACGCCGACTTCGTGCCAGGCCCCACTGACCGACATGAATACCTCTCCTCAGTGCAGCACTCCGCGAAGAATGGGCTGCCATTCCGCAAGAAACGTTCCATCACCTGACTGAACGTATACCTGCAGGAGTGGAAGCTGTCATCAACGCTAAGGGTGGGCCAACACCATATTGAATTCTAGCATATCCGATCGCGGGCACGAACTTGTAAGTCATTTTCAGCCACGTGTCCGGATTCTTTTGATTATATAGTGTACAACCAGCAGTGCCAGCCGAAATAGGATGAAAAGAGGTCAAAGAGGACATAATTCGAAAACATTTTGTAGATCGAACTGTTTGCATCCATAGATGTGGATCGAACAATTCCAAGGTGAACTTCTGAATTCATGGTCTACCAGATACAAACTAATTTAATACTCGCACAGCTTCAGGAATGGTCAGTGTCAACGATATAAGTGATCATGATAAAATGCAGGACTTACGAGGAATATAAACAGGCATTTTTGCACGGGTTTTGGGCACACTAAAAACAGGAGCGTGCCAAACAAAGAATTTTGATGATGGAGCCTTATGGAGAGTCACAATTTCGTAGTCCAATTTAATACTTCAGGGAAATCGTGAACAGGAGCCAGTTCCTGGATGCACAGTTTGAGCAGTAAGATTTAATGAAGATACGCCAAACATAGCTGTCGAACAAGATTCAGAAAGATATTATGTTTGTCGGTCGTGGAATGAATTATGTATGTATGTTCTATATGTTTATTAGATGAGCTTGAGTATGATAGTGAACTTGACATTAGAAAATCCGTTCAGTTCATGCAAACCCATCATGGACCAATATAGCATGGACTACCCCTTGTGAACTGTCGAGTGAGGCATCCACCCTGAAAAAATAGAAACTAATGGCATAGAATTAATCCTTGTGGATCATAGGCATAGTCATATCGCACAGATGATAGAAGGAATTATGGAGGTCGAGATGATCAACGCAGAGAAGGCGCAGAAATTATATAGTTTAGCGGTCAGATCCATGAAATAATCAGCGAGAAAATGCTGGAGAGAGAAATATTAGGCGGAATTGTGTGACGGCTGAGGTTCCTTCATCGCCGTTAGACGGTATTCAACTTCCAGGAAGCCTGCTTGCAAATAGTTAATTAAAAATGCATGAGAAGGTGTCACTGATTTTGACAACTGAACAGAAGACACTACTTAACTGGTAATAGAAGTGACACTGGAATAACTGCACCATGTATTCTGGACTCAGCCAACCAAGTGTTGTTACATGGTAAGGACGAGTACGAGATGTGCAACAAGGAAAAGAAGTGGCCAATGTTCAGGACGCAGGGAGTGAGAGTATGCAGTGCAGTACAGGGAAAGTGCATGGGAGTAAAGGGGCAGGTCAGAGCTAATACCGTGAGTCAGTCACAAACGCATAGTGCCAATTTTATGATTATACGGAACCTGACAGGAAAGGTATTTCTCAAGCTCGACTCAAATTCTGCAAAGTGTTACCATACTTGAAACTAAAGTATGCGCTAGTGCACTTAGACGAGAAAGAAATTAAGTTAACTTTCAAGAACAATCCGAATCGATAGGGCAATGAGAAATTCACGATGTTAGGTATCGTAATAGATAGTGAGGAGAGCAAACTGCCAAGAGACGAGAATTTAGGAATATTGAAGTAGGGTAGGAAGAATTAGTCATACAAGAAGGAGAGACTGAGCTACCTGTTTCATCAGAAGTTATGAGGGCAGAGGTACCGACTGAAGTAGTCATGGAAGAAGATGTGCGAGAGTTCGGAGACGTTTGCGAGGATGGGAAGATTTTTGGAATAGCGGCTCTAAAGACGACGATATAAATTACAAAAGCGTGTGGTTTAATACAGTAGCAGAGACTGGCAAAACTTTTGTTTTGTTCTTTCACATAAATGAATAAAGGTGGCACTAAAGTTACCAGAGAACGACGGTGAGTGTTGTGGGGATGAATTTGAATGTGTAAACGTTTAACTGAGGATAAGACCACGAGAGGGAAGGTCTATTATGGATACAGAAAGTCTGGAAGTTCTATTTGTAGAAACAAAAACTAAAGTAGAAGGGATATTGCACAGCGATAACAAGACGAGCTATGGGGCACGCTATTCGACCACAGACATGTTCATAGCCAATAGTCTGGAAGTAGGATAGCGTAGGTCCCAGGCAATTGGTGACAGGAATTTGGACTTGTGTGTGCTCAAGTTAAAGGTTTGTATTGTGATGAATAATGAGACGTCATGAAAACTAAAGAGTGAAATGAGACAAAGTAAGTTGGAGAAGATGATAAAGTTCTTCTGAAGACAAGGAAGAGATCGTGAATGGCCAAGTTTGCAACTCACAAATTCTTTTACATCTACTGTGGACCATACCAAGCTAGGAAGATATTACATGACAACGAAGTTCAGATCAAGACTCTCAGGAGTCTTGAATCAAAGGGACGGCAACCTATCTTGCACCTCAAAAAGCTTTAATGCATAAGCAAAGTTAGAGACCAAACTACCAGTATCGATGAAGAATCAGGGAAAATGATATGGAGGAATTTTTGTTGTAGTTTGCACTGGGACAACTTCCCAGTATGGTTAAAACTATTGAAGGAGTATTGCAATATGTACAATGATGATAGCATTAGACACAGCACTGGATAGTTTTTCCCTATAAGGATTATTTCCGTGTAATAGTTCTGTTATTTGATGCCAGTAGTGGGCAGCACAGATCGATAATTTCCTGTAGCATTGTAGCACAGAGCCTTCTATGTTTTACTACATGCGTTGGAATGCCGAGCCTTGAATGATTTTTTAAAAATTATGTTTAAGTAAGCCGGTAACATGTGGTGATGAGCGAAGAAGTTGGGAAGGACAGAATCTGAAAAGCCACGTTATATAGAGGTCTGGTTAAATGATGATGCAGTATTTGTTTGTGTATTTTGTTTATACTGTTAGCAGGGCATATAATGGTCTGATCAATTGATGGTGCAGGATTTGTTTGTACATTTTGTTTATACTGTTCACAGCAGATGGGACTGCCACGTGGAGGAAATCAGTTGTCATACTGAAGAGCTCAAAGAAAGAGAAGTACCACCCATGGACGTAATGAGCTGCTAAAGGGTAATTTAACTTAAAAATTGAGGGAAGTTAAAGTCACAAATTTAGGTAAGCAAATAATCTATGAAATTTTGTAACTGTTGTAATGAGTAACATGACAGTGTGTTCCATATTTTTGTGTACTGCCAACCATGTGTTATGCTTATGTGTCTTATATGTGATCTGAGAAACGAAAAGACCAGCTTTATTTTCAGAACTGTGGGAAACCAGGTGCTAAAAATATATTTGTGGAAAAGAGAAAAACCTGTCACCAAATAAAGGAGTACATCCGCTGTAATGAATTGATAAGGGAGTACATCCTGTGAGCTTAGTAGCTAGTTTGTCATGTGGCACGCCAATAGTTATCATAATATGCATGCTGAATAAGATAGAGAGGACTCTTATAAGTATGTGTGGTTACCTCAGGAACTAATAGCATTTGCATGCACTTTGTATTAACTGTATATACACTAACTAATAATATGAAATATGATTTGTCATTGTCTTCCACTGTCAGATCATAGAAATAAGTTTTAATGATAATTTGTATCACTATGTACATCTGTGAGAATCATATTTGAGCATCTATTATTAATTTACTCATTCATATTGAAAAGGCAAAGGAGCGTCGTTCATTTGTACACTTTAAAGGGACAGGGAACGAAGATAAAGTCGTAATACGGCGATTTGACGTCATTAATAATTATTGCTTTTTAAAGTCCACTGTGACACAATATCCAATGATTCAGTTTTGAGGGATCAAGGCCTATAATGCATTGATAATATATAATTGTTTACTGCCAATTCGTAGCTTTGTTGGGGAAGGATATTGATGACTACGTAATTTTTATTTTTGTGTTTCAAATCATGTGAGACCCAACTCGCTTTATTTGTTCATGAGACCCAGAAAATATTAGATACAGGCTCCCAGGTAGATGCCATTTTCCTTGACTTCTGGAAGGCGTTCGATATAGTTCCGCACCGTCGCATGATAAACAAAGTAAGAGCCTACGGAAATGAGACCAGCTGTGTGGCTGGATTGAAGAGTTTTTAGCAAACAGAACACAGCATGTTGTTCTCAATGGAGAGACGTCTACAGACGTGAAAGTAACTTCTGGCGTGCCACAGGGGAGTGTTATGGGACCATTGCTTTTCACTATATATATATATATATATATATATATATATATATATATATATATATATATATATATATATATATGACCTAGTAGATAGTGTCGGTAGTTCCATGCGGCTTTTCGCGGATGATGCTGTAGTATACAGAGAAGTTGCAGCATTAGAAAATTGCAGCGAAATTCAGGAAAATCTGCAGCGGATAGGCACTTGGTGCAGGGAGTGGCAACTGACTCTTAACATAGACAAATGTGATGTATTGCGAATACGTACAAAGAAGGATTCTTTATTGTATGATTATATGATAGCAAAAGAAACACTGGTAGCAGTTACTTCTGTAAAATATCGGGGAGTATGCGTGCGGAACGATTTGAAGTGGAATGATCATATAAAATTAATTGTTGGTAAGGCGGGTACCAAGTTGAGATTCATTGGGAGAGTCCTTAGAAAATATAGTCCATCAACAAAGGAGGTGGCTTACAAAACACTCGTTCGACCTATACTTGAGTATTGCTCATCAGTGTGGGATCCATACCAGGCTGTGTTGACAGAGGAGATAGAGAAGATCCAAAGAAGAGAGGCGCCTTTCGTCACAGGGTTATTTGGTAAGCGTGATAGCGTTACGGAGATGTTTAGCAAACTCAAGTGGCAGGCTCTGCAAGAGAGGCGCTCTGCATCGCGGTGTAGCTTGCTGTCCAGGTTTCGAGAGGGTGCGTTTCTGGATGAGGTATCGAATATATTGCTTCCCCCTACTTATACCTCCCGAGGAGATTCACGAATGTAAAATTAGAGAGATTCGAGCGCGCACGGAGGCTTTCCGGCAGTCGTTCTTCCCGCGAACCATACGCGACTGGAACAGGAAAGGGAGGTAATGACAGTGGCTCGTAAAGTGCCCTCCGCCACACACCGTTTGGTGGCTTGCGGAGTATAAATGTGGATGTAGATGTAGATGAACCCATGTAACACTGGGAGCATAACGATCGACTCCACCAATGCTGTACAAATGAAAAGTTAGGGGCGATACCTGACTGTGGAGGCAGCTGTCCAGAGAGAGTGGGGCGACCTTGACGGGTTGGTGCTGGATGCCGACATGTGCCTCTCTGAGTAGTACCTGCAGAGGTGGCGCCACCATCCTCACGCTGGGTGGCCCAATGGTCAAGGGCGTTTACCTGTTAGGCACATGGCTCGTGACAATTGAATGGAGCTGGTCACACCTGTACCACAACGGGACTGATTTTTACCACAGGGCTACTCACACATACTGAGAGTGTCACTACAAGAGATTTTAATTTGCTTATCCAATTTGGGGCAACCTTACAGAAAACAGGCAGTCAAGAAACAAGGGTGCAGAGGTCATCAAATTAGCACCCGCTGCATTAATTTTCAGTGAGGCTGCAAGTCTACCTGAGGGATTAGCAAGCCTCCATGGGGAGGCTGCATGAGGAACTGCTTATGAGCTTATTAATGTGTTTCCCACATCAGGTCTTGCTACATATATCAACAACATTTATCTGACATTTGATTTGAACTCTTGTATGGTCACACACATAAACCATCAGTCAAGTGATACGGATGTATGTGCATTGAATTTGCTGACCACGTCGTATTTCTTCGATACTAGTGTGTGAGTATGAACATTTATATGCCATTCACCTCAGTATCGATTTGCTTGTGAGTCAAGTACATAAACTTTTACTGTTGCTCACTAAAGTCAATAGAAATTTGATAGACATTTGAGCAGGAATTTGTTAACTTCATCATGAGCGACATTGTTTGCAGTATGAGAGAGATCCACATATTAATTATGAGCGGACTTTGGACACGAACATTGATGCTCGTCAGCAAGCTGATTATGATCGAAATGTGTCACCATTTATGCGACAAGTTCCTAACTTGAACTAATTAATTGTGTCGTGCTTTCATGAGGGGAACTATAAAAACTTTACACTTGAAGTCTTCCGCTTGTGTGTTATCTCGTGTGTCGGACTATTAATCAGAGCCATTCCTGTGGTGAACAGTGTATTTGTCCAAGAACAGTGAAGCGTATTAATTTGTGGTCTTGTGTTTTTATTTGTACATTTTCACCGACATTTGATTGGTTTTGTTGTTGTTAGAGACTCGCCTGTAGGCCCACTCACTGAGCAATCAGCTAATGAAATATTTGTAAGTATCAACGGGTGTTTCACAGCAAATGGATTGTCACTGAATTTTGACAAGGCCCAGTACATACAGTTTAGTAACTCACGAAGAATACCTGACCCTATAAGTATAATATATTCAAACAATGAAATTAAAGCTGTAGACAGCGTCTAATTTTTAGGGCTACAAGTTGACCACAACGTAAATTGGAAAACTCACACTCTAGACTAAATGAAACGCCTTAGTTCAGCTAAATTTGCAGTATGCTTGATCGCAGGTGATTTAAAAATGAAGAAGTTAGTTTATTCGGCCTACTTCCATTCACTAATGAGTTATGGAATCATTTTTTGGGGAAACTCCTCTCACAAAGAGGACAGTTTCAAAATTCAGAAACGAGTCATTAGAATTATATCTAATGTCGGTCATAGATCATCATGGAGAGACCTCTTTAAGAAACTTGGTATTCTAACTACTACTTCTCAGTACATATACTCACTGATGTCCTTTCTCATTTCCAACATGTCTCTTTTTACGCAAAATGGTGCAAAACATGATTATAACACCAGAAGCAAAAACAATCTGTATAAGGACTACAAAAGCTTAAAATTAGTACAAAAAGGAGTCAAATACATGGGTACTCATATATTCAACAACTTACGAGAGCATATCAAAGGTCTTGTAAGTGATAAAGATCGGTTTCAGAGTGAATTAAAGAACTTCCTGTGGGCCAACTCCTTCTGCTTCATCGATGAATATCTTCACAAAGATTATAGCAGTAGTAGAGCAAGGGAGGTGTCGCCCCATTCTCCATTGTTGACAAATTTAATCAAGATGGCGGCGAAGGCGTCATCCCAGATGGTGGCATGTAGACTTGGCAACAGCACATGACTACATCGAAGATGGCGGATTTTGGAGGGAAAATAGGCCAGTTGTGCTATTTTCACTAACCTAACCTCCAGAAAAAATGGCGGGAATTTTGAATTTTGGTGGCAAAATATACCAATTGGGCTACGTCCACTAACCTAAGCCTCCAGAAGAAAAAATCGTGGGAAGTTTGAATTCCACCATGGTCATGCATTATTGGCCTACCTCCACTAGAAAATTCCCTCCAAATTCAAATTCCAAAATGATAATGGCTGCAAAACCATACTTTACTCTATTATTATTAATTATCATTCATCATTTATTATTATTTATTATTACTGGCCTACCTCCACTAACATAGAAAATCCCACCATGTTCAAATTCACACACCATAATCTCTGGAAAACCGTACTTCTATTTATTATTATTATCATTTACTATTATTTATTAGCATGTCCGCCCCAGTAGCTGAGTGGTCAGCGTGACGGATTGCGTCCTCTGGGCCCGGGTTCGATTCCCGGCTGGGTCGGAGATTTTCTCCGCTCAGGGACTGGGTGTTGTGTTGTGTTCATCATCATTTCATCCCCATCCGGCGTGCAGGTCGCCCAATGTGGCGCCGAATGTAATAAGACCTGCGATATGGCGGACGGACCTGCCCCGCGAGGGGCCTCCCGGCCAATGACGCCAAACGCTCATTTCCATTTATTAGCATTTATTATTATTTGTTATTATTCAAGATGGTCGATTTTTGTGGCAAGAAAGCCAATTCCCTTACATCCATAACAAAAAATCAGTCACAAATTCAAATGCGATAATCTGACACACCTAAAAAAAAAAAAGAAACCAATTGGGCCATATGCACTAACCTAAGTCCACCTCATCCTCCGAAGTTTGAATTTTTCGCTGTCATTTATTGTTTCACTCCCAAGCTATGTAAATCGCGTCAAATAATAATAAAGTGCACTTTTACTAACATAAGTCACCTCCTGTGAATTCGTGGGAAAAGGACTGAAGTCTTTATTTCAAACAGTACCGTCATCACTTGTTCTCCAACATCACATATTCGAGATCGCAGCAGCATCCACCATGCTCGCTACAAGGTCTGGAGTCCAACTGTGTGTTAGTTCGTATCTCAGTCACCTGAGGACGTCACCGTGACTCATTTAAGATGGCGGGAAGAAATCCAATTGGGCCACGTCCACCAAGTTTGAATTTTGGCGGTCACTTATGTTTCCGCTGCTAAATTATCAAAATCTCGTCACTTGTACTACGCTAAGTCACAAGGTGGGAAAATGACTCTTTATTTCAGGCATTACGGTCATGCAGGTGTGTCCCAACTGACTCACACAGCGAACTCCAGAGCGCAGCTGACGTACGCGGGGCTGGCTGAACCCGCTGCAACGGCCGCTCCCTGGCCGGCTGACGTCAAGCGACCAGCGGCGCTCGCACAGCCCCCGGCCAGCGCGGCAGGTAGGCGGCGAGCGGCGCCTCAGAGTCCAGCCACAAACGGTCAGCCGCGCTCGCCTCAGAGTCCGGCTACTTAAACATCTTTTCGTGCTCGCGAGCACTTAATGCTGGACAGGATGGATCCTGTCGACCACGAGCTGGACAAAGGACATATTCCGCCCCAAATTTATTTTTCTGAACAGGTTCGAACCTGCCGATACCTAACTCACACAACCACCCGGGATGTTCGGAAAGTTCTATCACGTGACACGCTAAAAGCTATATCGGTCCTAAAGTTCGCAAATTCACAGCACCAGGAACCGACACGCTTGCTTTGTCCAAACCACCCTCACGCCACATATCGCGCCACCAGCACGTGTAGTGGAGCACAAAGGACGCTCTCATCCCCATAAACCTTGGAATTCCAGACCGATAGACAGGAACCGACACGCTCGAACTGGAATGTTTTTTCTACTGAGTTGGAAACTTCCTTGACCTCACAACGCGCGATCGACCACGTGGCTCTGTCGGACAAAGAACGCTCTCACTAAATTAACTGACCACCTGATTCTTATTATTCAGCCCAAATGCTTCGATTATCTAATCCAAGATCTTCGTGAAAACACACGTCCATACACATGAGCCATTGCGTGCACCTAGCTTGGTACCTCTGCAAGTGAATGTAACAAAGTTAGCATGACTATTTAATTAATCTGATCAATTAATTAACCTCTCTGATGTGGAAAACTGCCACGTCCACCTAGACTTGGAATCAATTTTAGCAGCTGCCACACCCACCTGGACTTGAAATGAAATAGCTAAAGTCCCTACTGACCACCACGACCTTTTACCGACCCATGTTCGTTAGCTAACATGTACTAATGCTTAATTCCGTTTACTAACGTGTACTACATTAACTTATATCACATTTCGTCTATACAAACAAGCCAAGCTTCAATTCTTATGATCAGCTCATGTTTCGCTACGAACACAAGAAAATTGTGGCAAACGAAGCCACTAGTCTAAGGCACCTGTAATGACTCAAAATTGTCTGCTTTGCCTCTCTCACACACCACGAGCGCGAGACCACCCACATCACAGCCTGGACTTTTATACACACGTTGGACATACTCCTCTGTAAATATTCTAGCTAAACTATGACCCTAATACTGTTGTTCAATCCACACGGTCTAGCACATGGCCAGAGCACACCCCCAGTACCTAAGCTGAGAATATTGCTCGCCCCATCTTTAGTTAACCGCTGAGAGATGGAGATATGCAGCAATCACATCCCTCGCGCTCTCGTAGCTACTCGATCTAACAAAACCTCCAAGTAGAAAAAATAACAACCAACTCGAACTCTCTCATGTTCTATATCGTCCCACAAATACTTAACGTACATTTTATTTACGCATCGAGTATACCTATCACTCTCATACAAAAAACACTCGTCTTGATGTACCTGGTGTCATGTTGCACAGTCGGCAGACACGCAAACAGCTCCTAATTTCAGTGTACAATATAAAACTGCTCCTAAATAATGCAGTATACATAACTGTAAACACCATCACTACTCTTAATCTGTCCAATCATATGTATGACTTCTGCGTGGAGATATGTTTGACTATTTGTTCTAACTGCATACTCATGTATGCTTAGAAAGGGAGAATGCTTTTTTATTATTGAGTTTTGACAGGAGTGAATAGGCTTTTATATATGAGAGTATTTAAGATTTTTGAGTGGAAATTGTCAGCGCAGCGTGAATGACGACGGGTTCGCTGGCTGGGGGAGACACGTGGTCGATCGCGCGTTGTGAGGTCAAGGAAGTTTCCAACTCAGTAGAAAAAACATTCCAGTTCGAGCGTGTCGGTTCCTGTCTATCGGTCTGGAATTCCAAGGTTTATGGGGATGAGAGCGTCCTTTGTGCTCCACTACACGTGCTGGTGGCGCGATATGTGGCGTGAGGGTGGTTTGGACAAAGCAAGCGTGTCGGTTCCTGGTGCTGTGAATTTGCGAACTTTAGGACCGATATAGCTTTTAGCGTGTCACGTGATAGAACTTTCCGAACATCCCGGGTGGTTGTGTGAGTTAGGTATAGCCGGTTCGAACCTGTTCAGAAAAATAAATTTGGGGCGGAATGTGTCCTTTGTCCAGCTCGTGGTCGACAGGTTCCATCCTGTCCAGCATTAAGTGCTCGCGAGCACGAAAAGATGTTTAAGTAGCCGGACTCTGAGGCGAGCGCGGCTGACCGTTTGTGGCTGGACTCTGAGGCGCCGCTCGCCGCCTACCTGCCGCGCTGGCCGGGGGCTGTGCGAGCGCCGCTGGTCGCTTGACGTCAGCCGGCCAGGGAGCGGCCGTTGCAGCGGGTTCAGCCAGCCCCACGTACGTCAGCTGCGCTCTGGAGTTCGCTGTGTGAGCAGCGAGAAGTCAGTTGGGACACACCTGCATGACCGTAATGCCTGAAATAAAGAGTCATTTTTCCACCTTGTGACTTAGCGTACTACAAGTGACGAGATTTTGATAATTTAGCAGCGGAAACATAAGTGACCGCCAAAATTCAAACTTGGTGGACGTGGCCCAATTGGATTTCTTCCCGCCATCTTAAATGAGTCACGGTGGCGTCCTCAGGTGACTGAGATACGAGCTAACACACAGTTGGACTCCAGACCTCGTAGCGAGCATGGTGGATGCTGCTGCGATCTCGAATATGTGATGTTGGAGAACAAGTGATGACGGTATTGTTTGAAATAAAGACTTCAGTCCTTTTTCCATGAATTCACAGGAGGTGACTTACGTTAGTAAAAATGTACTTTATTATTATTTGACGCGATTTACATAGCTTGGGAGTGACAGCGAAAAATTCAAACTTTGTAGGATGAGGTGGACTTATGTTAGTGCATATGGCCCAATTAGTTTCTTTTTTTTCGTAGGTGTGACAGATTATCGTATTTGAATTTCAATTTGTGACTGATTTTTTGTTATGGATGTAAGGGAATTGGCTTTCTTGCCACAAAAATCGACCATCTTGAATAATAATAAATAATAATAAAAGATAATAAATGCTAATAAATAATAGTAAATGATGATAATAATAAATAGAAGTACGGTTTTCCAGAGATTATGGTGTGTGAATTTGAACATGGTGGGATTTTCTATGTTAGTGGAGGTAGGCCAATAATAATAAATAATAATAATAAATTATAATAAATGATAATCAATGATAATGAATGATAATAATAAATGATAATCAATAATAATGAATAATAATAAGGACAAGTATGGATTGGCAAGCATGATCATGTTGGAATTCAAACTTCCCGAGATTTTTTCTTCTGGAGGCTTAGGTTAGTGGACGTAGCCCAGTTAGTCAATTTTGTCACCAAAATTCAAAATTCCCACCACTTTTCTGGAGGATAGGTTAGTGGACATAGCACAATTGGCCTATTTTCCCGCCAAAATCCTCCATCTTGGATGACGTCATGCACTTTGGCCAAGTCTACATGCCGTCATCTAGGATGACGTCATCACTGCCATCTTGTATAAATTTGGCAACAATGGAGTGTGGGGTGACACCCTCCTTGCTCTACTACTTATAGCTCTTAACTCTGTAGGCATTGGAAGTGTATTAGAATTGTACAATATCCATGTATCTGATAAAAAAAAAGAAAACTTTGACTCTTTCACATCCCAGAGACTCGTCTCCAAGGGATCCATGGAAAACGATAAATGTAATGTAATACACATAGAGTAAATATCTCTGGAGTGAGCACTCACATGCGTAGAACAGATTTTGTGTTGTCAACATACATTGCCGGCCTGGTCACGTGATCTCGGGACGTCGTGTGTTTGTTCGTATAGCGCCCTGTATATTTAGAATGTCACTACATCCCTAGTACAGACGGATTCTTTTCGTACGTGTCGTGGATTATTTATATATGTTGCGCAGACATTTTAACAGTATCCATTTGATACCGGGAATAAACCAGCTACGTAACTTTTAAGGGCAAGTGATATTACATTCAGCTTCTTTGCGATAGGTGTCATAGTTCAGATGCACTCGATTTTTGGTAGTTTTTGGTATGATACCGCACTTTATAGTATTACAGAGCCTGAAGTACATTTTTGCAGTGATAGTCCTGCAAAACGACTTGACAGTACGTTAGTACTTTCGCACGAAGTTGCCACACATTAGCGATTATATCCCTGCTAATTCGTCCTTTTTTCTTGTATTTCTGCGTATTTATTTTCTTGTTTTTGCGACGTAAAGCACAATTTTTCTTACTGGTGGCACTTTGAGGTATTTATTTGACGCATTTTAAGTACTTGCTCCCAGTTCATTAAATAAATAGTAGACTGAGTAATCTATATACATAATTGACAAGTCACTGATAAATGCATGGAGGAAAGTATTTACTGAAACAACTAACCTTTCCGTTTCCTGTTCCACTAGCAAATTTACGAGAGGAAGCGATTGTTTGTAAGCTTTTGTAAGAGCCGTAATATCTATTGTATAGTCATAAAATCGTAGAAAAATAGGTCTACAGAATCAAGTCTTAATTATAATGCGTCTCGAAATTTTTAAACGTATACAGTGTCTCTTACTAAAATGAAAACTATAATTAGAGCTATATGGAATGTACCCATGAAAAGGTACTATCCCTCCTTTCACATATTTTTCTTTGCATCCGTAGGAACAACAGTAATTCACCATCGCTATTACACTATCAACAAACGGTGAAACACAACAAAAACTCTTGGTATTATAAACTTCAAACGCTGCAGAAAGCACACACGCACAGCGAAGTCCCTAGATCACGTGACAATCCTGGTTTAATGTTGACAACATGCGCAGAACGCAATGTTCACTCCAGAGATATTTACTCTATGGTAATACACTGAGGTGACAAAAGTCATGGAATAGCTGCTAATATCATGTCGGACCTCCTTTTGCCTGGTGCAGTGCAGAAACTAGACGTAGAATGGTCTCAGCAAGTCGTTGGTAGTCCCATGCAGAAATATTGAGCCATGCTGCGTCTACAGCTGTCCATAATTGGGTAAGTGTTGCCGGTGCAGAATTTTGTGCATGAACTGACCTCTAAATTATGTCCCACAAAAGGTCGATGGTATTCACGTCGGGCGATCAGAATGTGCAAACCATTCACTCGAACAGTCCAGAATGTTCTTCAAACCAGTGGCAAACAATTATGGCCTGGTGACATGGCGCAGTATCATCCAGAAAGACATGAGTCCATGAATGGTTGCAAATGGTCTCCACGTAGCCAAACGCAACCCTTTCCAGTCAATGATCGGTTCACTTGGTCCAGAAGATCCAGTCCACTCCATGTAAACACAGCCCACACCATAAAACACCAACTTGCACACTGCCTTGTTAACAACATGGGTCCATGGTTTCATGGTGTCTGTACCACTCTCTAACGCTACGATCACCTCTTATCAACTGAAATCGGAACTCTTCTGACCAGGCCACAGTTTTTCAGTCGTCTAGTGCCCAAACGATACGGTCTCGAGACTAGGTGAGCCGCTGCAGGCGATATCGTGCTGTTAGCATAGGGGCTCGCGCACTGTCCTAATGGATACGTTCGTCGTAAGTCTCACATTGATTTCTGCGGTTATTTCAGGCAGTGTTGCTTGTCTGTTAGCTCTGACAACGCTACGCACATGCTACTGCTGTCGGTCATTAACTGAAGGCAGTCGGTCACTATGTTGTCCGTAGTGAGAGGTAAAGCTTAATACTTGGTATTCTCAGCATACTCTTGACGCTGTGGTTCGCAGAATATTGAATCTCCTAACGACTTCCGAAACAGAATGTTCCATGCGTCTAGCTTCAACTTTCATTCCGCGTTCAGAGTCTGTTAATTCCAGTCGTGGGGCCGTAATCACGTCGGGAACGTTCTCACATGGCTCACTTGAGAACAAATCACAGCTCCGCCAATGCACTGCCTTCTTATACCTTGTGTACGCGATACTACCGCCATCTGTATATGTGCTGATCGCTATCCCATGACTTTGTCACTTGATTGTAAAAACGAAATTATCTGTTTTTGTGTAGGACTATTAACGTTTGATGTCGCAGTTACGACACCTGTTCGCAGATATGTGCGTCAGTTGCTTACACAGTGATACAATAGTTTTTATCCGAGTATTTTTATAAAATTTTAATGATCGGGACTTCATCTTTCTACGAGTGGCGTTCATCATATAATACAACACTTTTTTTTCTCTGTCAGTTTCGGTTAATAAAATGCAGAATTTTTGTGGGACGTCGTGGAATATTCTCGCTTCAGCCCCATAGTTTCATGGTGTTCCCATATGTGCCGCAGCTATCTTTAGCCTTCAAAATGGCGTCCGTAGTGGATGTGCGCTCCAAGCAGAAAGCTGTCATTGTTTCTTTTGGCGGAAAACCACAGAACAGCAGGTATTCATAGGCGCTTGCAGACTGTTTACAGAGGCCGGGAGAATTTAACAAACACTGCGTCGCCAGTGATTCACGAGGCAGGATGCGGGAGGGTCGGTATGGCTTGGTGGGAAACCCTGTATTTCTAATGACGACGTGGAGTAGAGAGAGTAGGGACACACCGACCTGTTCTTCAGTTTGCATACCTACGAAGGAGCGACGTGCGTGATCTGCCTTCCCTCAGGTGACTAGCCTCCACATTCACGCACCCCATTCCAACTCGTCACACCTCAAGGACACAATTTATCCCTTAATACGGTTTTACTGCACTTAGATGTGTTACATACATTTAATATTTGTTATTACCCCACTTGATACAACAATAAACATTAATTCTTCACACTTAAAACACTGTTTTTTAATCTATGGTTTTTCCAACGACTGCAGCGCGGAAGCTGTTAGTTAATTACGCCTTTTTTGTAAGAAACTTAATGTATTTCGATTTTGTGCTGGAAAACATTTTCTCAAGAAGCCGTAGTTTTCGAGATATTTGAGTGAAATTTCAAAAAATTAGCTTTAATCACCCTGCCCTCGGCCCTCCCCACCCGCCCGCTCACACCCCACTGGTAAGGACTTATTAGTATACTGTTTCTGGTGCTCCTGCTTACTATTGTACAAAAATATGCGATTGCATTAATTTTGCCCCTAATCGACTTAGTCTGGTCTTTTCTGACTGTGGCTGTGTGCGCCAGTGATGTGTACCAGTAGGAAGTAACACTGAAGACATCCCATCATGTCTTATATGTGCTTCACTTTTTTGTGAGCCAGTTTATTTCCCTATTGTGTACTTAATAGAGCATGCTTTGAAAAGTCCTAGTAATGAATCTATGATTACAGAGCAAGAATAACGTCACACCAAGGGATTTAACCTGCTTCATATGCAAATGCCAGAAGAGGACTATATAAACCAGTTAGGACAAACTGTCCTCAGTACTCCTGTCTTTCTTTGGCTTTTCCATGTTCTATGTTCAGCAGACTGTTCATCCTTTTCAAGTAGTCCTATAATTCTTCAATACCTATGTGTAAACAAACTCTACGTCCACTTTCGCATATCAAAATGGTCTTAGCTTTTAATTTTCTCTCATCCTATACACGGGCATATCTGAAATGGACATTCGTAGTTAAACCATTTATATTGCAATACCGCTGGGGAAGGAAACAAATAATGAGAAAACGCGGATTGTCGGAAACTATTTTTATCGCTAGATGTTTAGTAGTTAGAGAAAGAACCGATTGTAGGAAACGTTAAACAGGGAAAGTCAGCAAGATGGCTAGAATACAATATGTACAAGAACAGGGAGACAGCTACAAATACCAAGAGGAAAGGGCTTGGATAAAATAGGGGCATAAGATAAGGAATCAGCCTTTCTCCTCTATATATGGCAGAGGCTATGAAAGAATTAAATGAAAGGTTCAAAAGTGGTGTTGAACTCAGTGATGTAGTATCTCATTGATAACATTCACTGCTGACATTTCTCTCACCTGTAAAGGTATGGAAAAATTACAGGATTGCTTGAATAGGATTAACAGTCTGCTGAGCATAGAACATGGAGTAAGCCAAAGAAAGACAGGACTACTGAGGAGTGTTTGTCCTAAGTAGTTTATATAGTCCCCTTCTGGTATTTGCATATGAAGCAGGTTAAGTCTCTTGTTGTGATTACTGTTATTCTTGCTCCGTAACCAGATTCAGTCAACGCCTGTATCAGTCACTTTTTATGCTTCCCGTCGTTCCTTAGTTGCTTCTGTATTCTTGGGATGTGGTTCGTCAAATGCAACTAGATTTAGTTAGTTGTATTAGACGAAGTGCGTCTCAAGAATTTTTATGGGTGTTTTCATCTCCATTTCAAAGAGTGATAACCGTACTTCATGTCAAACCCATTGTACAGGCAACGCAAAACATCTAAATCTGGCAACGGTCTCTCAATGCCGCAGCCAGTCGACGGTATGTTGTTGTTGTTGTCTTCAGTCCAGACACTGGTTTGATGCAGCTCTCCATGCTACTCTATCCTGTGCAAGCTTCTTCATCTCCCAGTACCTACTACAACCTACATTCTTCTGAATCTGTTTAGTGTATTCATCTCTTGGTCTCCCTCTACGATTTTTACCCTGCACGCTGCCCTCCAATACTAAATTGGTGATCCCTTGATGCCTCAGAATATGCGCTACCAACCGATCCCTTCTTCTAGTCAAGTTGTGCCACAAATTTCTCTTCTTTCCAATTCTGTTCAATACCTCCTCATTAGTTATGTGATCTACCCATCTAATCTTCAGCATTCTTCTGTAGCACCACATTTCTAAAGCTTCTATCCTCTTCTTGTCTAAACTATTTATCGTCCACGTTTCACTTCCATACATGGCTACACTTCATACAAATACTTTCAGAAACGACTTCCTTACGCTTAAATCTATACTCGATGTTAACAAATTTCTCTTCTTCAGAAACGCTTTCCTTGCCATTGCCAGTCTACATTTTATATCTTCTCTACTTTGACCATCATCAGTTACTTTGCTCCCCAAATAGCAAAACTCGTTTACTACTTTAAGTGTGTCATTTCCTAATCTAATTCCCTCAGCATCACCCGACTTAATTCGACTACATTCCATTATCCTCGTTTTGCTTTTGTTGATGTTCATCTTATATCCTCCTTTCAAGACACTGTCCATTCCGTTCAGCTGCTCTTCCAGGTCCTTTGCTGTCTCTGACAGAATTACAATGTTATCGGCGAACCGCAAAGTTTTTATTTCTTCTCCATGGATTTTATTCCTACTCCGAATTTTTCTTTTATTTCCTTTACTGCTTGCTCAATATACAGATTGATTAACATCGGGGATAGGCTACAACCCTGTCTCACTCCCTTCCCAACCACTGCTTCCCTTGCATGTCCCTCGACTCTTATAACTGTCATCTGGTTCCTGCACAAATTGTAAATAGCCTTCCACTCCCTGCATTTTACCCCTGACACCTTCAGAATTTGATAGCGTATTCCAGTCAACATTGTCAAAAGCTTTCTCTAAGTCTACAAATGATAGAAACGTAGGTTTGCCATTCCTTAATCTATTTTCTAAGATAAGTCGTAGGGTCAGTATTGCCTCACGTGTTCCAGTATTTCTACGGAATCCAAACTGATCTTCCCCGAGGTCGGCATCTACCAGTTTTTCCATGCGTCTGTAAAGAATTCGCGTTAGTATTTTGCAGCCGTGGCTTATTAAACTGATAGTTCGGTAATTTTCATATCTGTCAACACCTGCTTTCTTTGGGATTGGAATTATTATATTCTTCTTGAAGTCTGAGGGTAATTCACCTGTCTCATTCATCTTGCTCACCAGATGGTAGATTTTTGTCAGGGCTGGCTCTCCCAAGGCTATCAGTAGTTCTAATGGAATGTTCTCCACTCCCGGGCCCTTGTTTCGACTCAGGTCTTTCAGTGCTCTGTCAAACTCCTCACGTAGTATCATATCTCCCATTTCATCTTCAACTACATCCTCTTGCATTTCCATAATATTGTCCTCGAGTACATCATCCTCTTACAGACTCTCTATATACTCCTTCCACCTTTCTGCTTTCCCTTCTTTGCTTAGAACTGGGTTTCCATCTGAGCTCTTGATATTCATACAAGTGGTTCTCTTTTCTCCAAGAAGTCTCTTTAATTTTCCTGTAGGCAATATCTATCTTACCCCTAGTGAAATACGCCTCTACATCCTTACATTTCTCCTCTATTCATCCCTGTTTAGCCATTTTGCACTTCTTGTCGATCTCATTTTTGAGACGTTTGTATTCCTTTTTGCCTGCTTCATTTACTGCATTTTTATATTTTCTCCTTTCATCAGTTAAATTCAATATTTCTTCTGTTACCGAAGGATTTCTACTAGCCCTCGTCGTTTTACCTACTTGATCCTCTGCTGCCTTCACTATTTCATCCCTCAAAGCTACCCATTCTTCTTCTACTGTATTTCTTTCCCCTATTCCTGTCAATCCTTCCCTAATGCTCTCCCCGAAACTATCTACAACCTCTGGTTCTGTCAGTTTATCCAGATCCCATCTCCTTAAATTCCCACATTTTTTCAGTTTCATAAGTTTTAATCTACAGCTCATAACCAATGAATTGTGGTCAGAGTCCACATCTGCTCCTGGAAATGTCTTACAATTTAAAACCTGGTTCTTAAATCTCTGTCTTATCATTATATAATCTATCTGAAACCTTCGAGTATCTCCAGGCCTCTTCCATGTATACAACCTTCTTTCATGATTCTTGAACCAAGTGTTAGCTATGATTAAGTTATGCTCTGTGCAAAATTCTACCAGACGGCTTCATTTCTTATCCCCACTGCACACATTTTTTGACAATCTGTGTTTCCAACATCCTGAGGAAGACAGAACGCTCTCGAGAGAAGAGACAGGCCCAGTTATTCTTTACACATGGCAGTTTTTGTCTGTATTGTACTTCATATTTCAAAATAATTTAGGACCTCGACAGCAGGCAAGGCAGAAAGCGGCTCTACTAATTTTTAGAATCTGACATTTCGTCCTTTCCAAGTCAAATAAAATTAACTACAGTGATCACAGACGGCGGTTTCAGAAACGAAGCTTCAGATTCCTAGAGAAAGCTATGTGTAGCCTAATTAGTAAAATATCTCTGCGCCGACGGTTTACTCGAACTAACCATTGAAATTATTTTTTGCTTAAAGTGTTCCTCTGAGAAAATTAACAAAAAAAAATACATTTATGCATCAATAAAAGCCTTTAATCACCCCTTAAAATTGAATCACTTACGTTTCGCATTTGTAGTGTTAAGCCAACGTGTAGCTCTTCTCTTTCTTATTCTCCTTAGCGGTAATTCCGTTTAATATGGAGTCCGCTGTTCTCAAAATTTGGCAAAATTTTACTCAGGTTTTCGGCCGGATGCTCTTCCAATTGCTAAGACAGGGAAGACGTTAGAGTCAGATGTCTGTGAATGTGTGGACTTCGTTCTGTTTTCGATCGTATTTCTAGTGTCTGTGTATCTTTTCTAAGGCGGAAATCAAGGACCAGCACAGCATTTGCCTAAACGAACATGGAAAACAATCGTATGAGTAACTGACCCACAGATTTTATTGCTAGTCGAGCTCAAGCTAGGTACTTAATATTTCAGTAAACTAAACAGCTTTCTTTTCTTCTCTGTACTTCCGTGGCAACTATAACCACACAACATACTACACTTGCCGGGAAATGCTGTAAGGTGGCAGCCTGAATGAATGTTAATTTCGCACCTTACATGAGATTTTATACACCATAACAAGTAGATGAGTATGTCAAATGGTCCAAATGGCTCTGAGCACTATGGGACTTAACTTCTGAGGTCATCAGTCCCCTAGAACTTAGAACTACTTAAACCTAACTAACCTAAGGACATCAAACACATCCATGCCCGAGGCAGGATTCGAACCTGCGCCCGTAGCGGTCGCGCGGTTCCAGACTGTAGCGCCTAGAACCGCTCGGCAGATGAGTATGTCACCTGACATACTTCAGTGGTAGTGTTCAGATTTGCCTATCGAAACGTACGGGAGGTAATGCCAAAAGGGATGACACTCAATTCGACAGTATTAACAAAACGAACCCAAATCCTGCATGTCAATGAGTTAAAGGTTGAAATAAGCTGCTGGAAGAAACGTGTTAGTTTGTGGTATATACGAGTTGCGTCATCACGGCCCGCATACAACGAAAAGCTTCTAACAGAAGTTGGTGACATGTGACGAGAGAGATAACGAACGCGCCAGGGGATACAGTGAGGGGAGCAGGTAGCGGCCCAGTACTACCTGCGATGGAGAAATTCTTTAGAAAACTGCGTTGGGGAATTTCCAGATGGATACAAACGGGCCAGAGACGCAGTTGATCACGTGGAAGGACCGTGGTGCTCTGGTGATGTATGCATCTAACTTTTAGGCGTCATGAGCGGGCACAAAATGTCCAATTGGCTCAATAAACTCAGAAGGAGTAAAATTGGCGATATTTCGACGCAGTTTAATGGTAGACCCTTTGCGGTTGACGGGGTAGTTTCCACATCATCAAAGGAACGCCGCCATTGGTCTGAAAAAGCCGTTTCGTGAAGCACGAAACGACACAGGTGGGGGTTAGTTTGCTACGAAAGAAACAATACCGAAAACTTCGAGGATTCTCCTCTGAGCCAGTGTCATGTGTAGTGAAGGGCGCATCACGCTCTGTATGACGCCAAAAGAGGAATTTTTGTGTGAACACTGCGTTCACTTTGCCTGACATTCAGCTAGAAATTGAAGAGTCGTTGAGCTCCGATAGCAGAGAAACGAAACACCGACGTAGTTAATTGTTCTTGCGAGAACTGAGAGGGCGTTGAAGCATACATTCTGCTCCCTCTATGCTCGTGTATATCGCAATATTTTCCAGACTAGGGATGAGTGCATGTTTTCTCGCCTAACGAGAAACATAGGACAGTTTCAGCTCATAAAAGCAGTAAAGATTCTGTTTAGCTTTTTATAGGCTTTTCAGAGGGCGAGAGCAGCCATGCAGTCGACAGCACGTCGCAGCTAAAGATAAATGCCACTGGCAGAGGCGTAAAATTGTTGGATCACCGGCTTGCGTCCACTGTGAACATGAGCAAGCTTGAGTAATCTTTTGCTCATTCGATTGTCATCCTAAATAGTACCGGACTTAGAACCAGAATCGGATAATTTGTCATAATATTGATCAACTCAGACAGTGCTTCATTGTCTAGAAGTAAGAAAAATCTTGTAGAGAACCTTCTGTCTGTCTAAATATGATATTTCGTGTTCAGTGTTATTTCTGCTAATCATGACATAATACGTTATCTTGATAACTGTTGTGAAATTGTCATGTCACAATCTATGTAAACCAGTGTGCTTCTTTGACAACAATACAGAAATTAAACAAATTTTGTACACCTAAACACCGAGGTGCCCTGTCATCGAATAAGGATCCACTCCTAACCCCAGTAATTTATTCTAGTGACGCTAACGCAGTCACAGGGTGTTTTTGTTGATGTCTGACGAATGCGAAAAGGAGTGGAATGTCAGAATGCTTATGGCTGAAGTGAACAAACGCAAATTACTCTTTCCCTGCCTTTCCGTAAGACTGATTGGTGCCATGCGTCAGCGACATTACGAAATAACGAGGCCTATTCGGAAAGTAATTTCCGATAGGTCGTGAAATGGAAACCATTGTGAAAATCAAATATGTTTTATTTGTAATTGTAAGCTACGCCTTACACATACTTCTCTACATAGTCGCTGCTCCGACTTAGATATTTGTCGTAGCGATGTACCAACTTTCCAATACCATCGTCATAGAAGGCAGCTAGCTGCCTGTACTTTCCATCAATTCTCCACGCTCGTCTACAATTCGTTGTCTGTGCCAAAATGTTGTCTTCATGTGAACAGAGATGTGTGGTGTCACCGCCAGACACCACACTTGCTAGGTGGTAGCTTAAATCGGCCGCGGTCCATTTAGTACATGTCGGACCCGCGTGTCGCCACTGTGTGATCGCAGACCGAGCGCCACCACAAGGCAGGTCTCGAGATATGGATTAGCACTCGCCCCAGTTGTACGACGACTTTCCTAGCGACTACACTGACGAAGCCTTTCTCTCATTTGCCGAGAGACAGTTAGAATAGCCTTCAGCTAAGTCCATGGCTACGACCTAGCAAGGCGCCATTAACTGTATCTGAAGATAGTCTTATTTGTATTATCAAGAGCGATGTACCACAAGGATGGAATAAAGTTAAGTATTCGAGGAGCTGCATACTTTTCTTATTAGCATTCACTGCTATTCCTGTTCCAGAATTCACGCCCGTCTGCGTTAGATAGCGTGCATTTCGGCCTCCTCTATCTACAAGGTGTTGGCACATCTGCCAACACATCAAGATGAAACACAGGACGAGCCAATTACAGGCTGTGTCGTTTCCTATCGAAGACGCTGCAGGAGTATCTTAATTTCCCCTGCAGAGTGCGGCAGAGAATTGTCATGAAGGACGAAACGCACGACAGTTTTGTGGGCTGCACATCACACGTAATCTCTCACCAGGCCTTCATACTTGGCAGGAGCCACTATTTTCTAGGCATCTTTGCGTGTTCACTGTGCGCTCAGTATGAAAAGAGCAACCTTCTGCGATGGACGGGCGTACTAGAGACATTGCCCAACACATGTGTGCAAAACTTTCATCGGATTTTCGCAATGGTTTCCATTTAGCGAGCGGTCGGAACTTACTTTTCGAACGGCTCTCGTATTCCGCTTCAGGTGCTAATATCTTTATGACTTTTCGGCACGAAGGTTGATTAGCTGGACATATGGACAAGGTGCTTATGAATGCGATAGTGCGAGTGATGTCGCTGATAACGGCATCTGTGGAAGATACTCATCACACGAACACACATTGTTTGCCCAGGGCCTAACCGGGATACAGCTGTGGAGAAGTTTTCACTACAAGTTTTGATAAGATATGAATCGGAAGAGCTTTGTTAACCTTCACGGAGCTGCCTATTCGGAGCTGTCGTATTCGGAAAGTGGATCTTTCTTCTGACTCGTGGACCTTTCGTCTGACTCAGTGGAAGCCTACACAAGAGCCTTAGTCATTCTCTAGAACACTGTATAACTCAATGTACTGTCTAAATAAATACAGACATTCTGAAGAAGACCCGCGAGTGAACATGCACTGTCGTACAAATATGCTCTCTGTATGTACATACACACTGACGGAAAAAATACAGCATGATTTAGGAATGGAATTTCGGGAATACTTTTGTTTAGGTAACATATTTAAGCGATTAACATTGCAAGACCGCAGATTAATGTAAGCGCGACATACGTCATTGCAAATGTGAAGTGCTGTTACATTAATAACCGGTATAACCGCCACAATGTTGAATGCAAACATGCAAATATGCATGCATTGTGTTGTGCAGACTCCAGATGCCAGTTTGTGCTACGGAATTCCATGCACAAGACACTTGGTCGGCCAATACAGAGATGGTCAATGCTAGTTACGAATTAAGTTAGGGCTGTCATTCGATGATGTCCCATATGTGCTGGATTAGAGACAGATGTGGTGATCGAGCAGGCCAAGGCAACATGTCGACAACAGCGGTATGTGGCCTAACATTATCCAGCTGAGAACTGGTGCATGGAATGCTGTTCTTGACGGCAGCTCAACAGGTCAACTCACCAGACTGACGTACAACGTACAAACTTGCAGTCATGGTGCATGGGATAACCACGAGAGTTGTCCTACTGTTATATGAAACTGCATTCCAGAACAAAACTCCAGGTATAGCTGCAGTGTGTCTATCACACAGACAGGTTGGTTGTAGGCGCTCACCTGTTCTCCTTCTAACCAACACATGGCCATCACTGACACCGAGGCAGAACCAGCTCTCATCAGAAAACACAACAGACCTCCATCCAGCCTTCCAATGAGCTCTCGCTTGACACAACTGATTTCGTAAATGGCGGTGATTTAAGGTCAGTGGTATACACGCTACATGCTGTCTGGTTGGGAGCTGTCCTTTAAGTGCGAATTTCTAACAGTTCATTGTGTCACTGTGGTGCCAACTGCTGTTCAGATTCCTGTTACAGATGCAGTACGATGCGCCGTCGCACCCCATCCACGGTGATCCTCCCTCTCGGTGGTACCATGTGACCATCTGAAGCGCCAGAGCCATACGCCAACCACGGTGATCCTCCCTCTCGGTGGTACCATGTGACCTTCTGGAGCGCCAGAGTCATACACCAACCACGGTGATCCTCCCTCTCGGTGGTACCATGTGACCACCTGGAACACCCAAACCATACGCCAATCACGGTGATCCTCCCTCTCAGTGGTACCATGTGACCATTTGGAATGAGAGAGCCATACGCCAACCACGATGATCCTCCCTCTCAGTGGTACCATGTGACCATCTGGAGCGCCAGAGCCATACGCCTACCACAGTGATCCTCCCTCTCAGTGGTACCATGTGACCATCTGGAGCGCCAGAGCCATACGCCAACCACAGTGATCCTCCCTCTCGGTGGTACCATGTGACCTTCTGGAGCGCCAGAGCCATACGCCAACCACGATGATCCTCCCTCTCAGTGGTACCATGTGACCACCTGGAGCACCCAAACCATACGCCAATCATGGTGATCCTCCCTCTCAGTGGTACCATGTGACCATTTGGAATGAGAGAGCCATACGCCAACCACGATGATCCTCCCTCTCAGTGGTACCATGTGACCATCTGGAGCGCCAGAACCATACGCCAACCACAGTGATCCTCCCTCTCGGTGGTACCATGTGACCATCCGGAGCGCCAGATCCATAAACCAACCACAGTGATCTTCCCTCTCGGTGGTACCATGTGCCCATCCAGGGCGCCGGAGCCATACAGCAACCACGGTGATCCTCCATCTTGGTGGTACCATGTGCCCATCTGGGGCACCTGAGCCATATGCCAACCACGGTGATCCTCCCTCTCGGTGGTACCATGTGACCATCCGGAGCACCAGAGCCATATGCCAACCATGGTGATCCTCCCTCTCGGTGGTACCATGTGACCATCTGGAGCGCCAGAGCCATACGCCAACCATGGTGATCCTCCCTCTCTGTGATACCATGTGAACATCTGGAGTGCCAGAGCCATACGCCAACCACATTGATCCTCCCTCTCTGTGGTACCATGTGACCATCTGGAGCGCCAGAGCCATATGCCAACCACGGTGAACCTCCCTCTCAGTGGTACCATGTGCCCATCCAGGGCGCCGGAGCCATACACCAACTACAGTGATCCTCCCTCTCCGTGGTACCATGTGCCCATCCAGGGCGCTGGAGCCATACAGCAACCACGGTGATCCTCCCTCTTGGTGGTACCATGTGCCTACCTGGGGCACCTGAGCCATATGCCAACCACGGTGATCCTCCCTCTCGGTGGTACCATGTGACCATCTGGAGTGCCAGAGCCATACGCCAACCACGGTGATCCTCTCTCTCAGTGGTATCATGTGACCATCTGGTGCGCCAGAGCCATACGCCAACCACGGTGATCCTCCCTCTCAGTGGTACCATGTGACCATGTGCAGCGCAGTCTTCTTGTGATGGTACACTCTCGTGAGCACCGCTGTCAGCAATGGTTAACAGTAACTACATTAGAGCTTCATTCTTCTGCAATATCACAGAAGTACTAACCAGTGTCTCGTATCCCTATTACACAACCTCTTTCAAATTCAGTGAGGTGTTGATAACGGCGTCCTTGCCGCCTTAAAGTTATTCTTGAATAATACTAACTCACCATATCTAATCTCAAATTTAACTAACACTCACGACTGTTTCAACGTATACTTAAAGCAAATATGATTTGCATCTCATAGTGCCGCTACTACCGCCACTCTTATGCGACTGGCGCGAAATTTGAACAGATATTATCGTTCCGATGTAGAAAGACACCTACTAACTTTCGTTTATGTCACACAACTTCTTCTTGGCGTTGCGACCTTTTTTCCATCTTTCCAAATTTATGTCGCACAGCTCCTTCTTGG
This sequence comes from Schistocerca serialis cubense, assembly GCF_023864345.2. NCBI lineage: Eukaryota > Metazoa > Arthropoda > Insecta > Orthoptera > Acrididae > Schistocerca > Schistocerca serialis. The sequence continues at coordinate 287,326,888 of NC_064638.1, read as the reverse complement.
TGTTACGAGTTTTTGTTTTGTTTTTTTCGTCAGTGCGTGCTATGTAGCACTGTGAGGTGCGTAGCAGAGGTTACTTTTATGTTACAGTATACATTAAGTCTTACGCCCTTTCCACAAAGGGATAGAGTGTGAAAAACGTCTGCTTGTGTGCCTCTGTATGAGAATTTCATCAGATTTTTCTTACGTGATATCTATGGGATAGATACGTAGTGAGCTGGAGGATACTCGTAGTTTCTTCCCTAAAGACTGTTTCTGAAGTTGTCTACGAGTTTGAATGTCCACCAGACAACATTTTTCCACATTTCTTTGATGCACTCCTTCCTCAGCCACGGAAGCCTGTGACCACTTCCGCTACCCTTCTGTGTATAATGATTATAAGGAATCCACCTCGATTGCAAATAGAAACAGGATGTTGACTTAGGTTTTGGCGCAGATAACTACCCCTTCTTCGGAACACACTAAAACTACAAACTACCTAAGGAGGCATGGTCCAACATTAATACAGAACGCCCAAAAGTGCAAAAGACTCGCATAAAATTTAAAATAAACGGTACGTCTGTACCATGTCAATAGCTGTACTTAGCTCAAACGTCAGAAACGTGTGAGTGAACATGCACTGTTGTACAGATGTGCTCTCTGTATCTACATATACACTGACGGAAAAAGTAAGTACAGCTATCGACATGGTACACATGTACCGTTTACTTTACATTTTATGCGAGTCTTTTGCACTTTTGGGCGTTCTGTATTAATGTTGGACCATGTCTCTTTAGACAGTTTGTAGTTTTAGTGTGTTCCGAAGAAGGCGTGGTTATCCGCGCCGAAACCTAGATCAACATCCGGTTTCTATTTGCAATCGAGGCGGATTCTTTATAATCATTAAATTACCGAAGATTGCTGACGCGCTGCAATGTTAAAAGTTCTCCTTCTGTGTATGTTCGATGTCCCCCGTTAGCCTGACCTGATATGGATTCACACACATTAGCACCATCTTATTGTGGGTTGTGTGATTGTTTTGTATGTAATCTCTCCTGCTTCCTCACTATCGTCCACTAATTTACGTTCCAACTACCAAAACTGGAGTCAGATCAGAGAAGAGCCAGGCTGAAGCTCTATCTGACCGTCCTGGTTTAGTTTCAATAAAACTCTTCTGGTCATGTGACCACACCATGATGTGATAAAACTACCACTGTGTGGTGCCTGCTGTAGTAGTCGATACGTAGATTGTCCTATCACATTATGGCGAAGTCATTCACTCTGAAGAGTGTTATAGAGTGGACTGTTACGGTCATACAAATTCTACTTTGCATTTATGTGGTCCCCTGTAGTTCATCGGAGTAGTCGTATTCCGGGAGAGCCGCACGTGATGGCAAAATCTTCAGCGATGACATATCAAGGCACAGGTTGTAGTACGTCACTCTCAATGGGACCACCCCTACTCGTCGTCATTGATTTCGTCAAAATTTATGGCGTATACAGTGCTTGGGCAGGAGGTGAAACGGCGGAAGCGGGAGCTACAGGCGGCCAAGTGTTTACAAAAAATAGCATTTTTGGCGTGGGTCTGGCGAGGCATGAGCCGTTTGTGTTAGCGTATAGTCCAGGAGCAGCTGGCGCAGCGGGTTGAGTACAGAACGGTAATCCGAAGGTCCTTCTGTTGAGAACTTTTGTTTTATTTTGAGTTTTTACGTTACACCGAAAATAAAACCAAGTAATGCTTAATATATTGTATTTGTTAAATTCTCATAAAAATGTCCCCCCGATAGGTGAGTGGTCAGCGCGGCGGTCTGTCACGCCAAGGGTCCCGGGTTCGATTCCCGGCGGGAGCGGAGATTTTCTCCGTTCTGGGACTGGATGTTGTGTTGTTCTCATTATCATTTCATCAACATCAGTGGAAGGCCACGAGAAACCACCACTGGAATCACTTCCCAAGAGGCTCACAAGGTGGACCTCTCTGACGAGGCTTCCCTCATGACAAGACCTGCCGAAAAGCTGAACGCAAAGTTTTTCATAAAAATCGTGAAAAGGAAAGGCAAAGGAAATTTCCACATAGGGATTGTAGGGCATACAAGAGAACTTCGTATACAAAATTAGATACTTTTATTACTTTGCAGTTGATGACTTACGCGTGTTGGGGTGATATTCATCGTAAGACAAGCAGTGAATACGTCGGCATCTTGCACAGTTATAAACGTTGTATTCTCACACCTACATGATTGTGTTAGAGCTGCCATAGAAGAACAAATATGGTTTAAATTCATGAAAGGTTTTTTCTCATTGCACAGTTTGGTAGCAACGCACGCGTAACGCACCATTTCGCCAAATATTGGCGCGGGTATCTAGTGATGAAAAGAGGAATGCATTTTGGTGTAGTCTTCTGGGGATGTTGTTTCTTTTTCTGTCTCTGTCAAATAAGAGCAGTTTTAGAATTTTTTGATCAAATGCTTCACTTGATGATAAAAACCGACATCGCAGGGTTGCTTTTGCGAAGAATCACTTTTATATTGCACAATGGTAATTCTTCTTCATCTTGAAAAATCTCGTCTTATAATTGTGGATTTTTATTAAAAATGAAATTCCTCCGGCTGTACTTAAGATTTTATATTTACTACGCTACTAGTTTCGACGTTGCGTCAACGGCATCTTCAGGCCCGTACACTTTGATGAAATCAGTTGTGTGTGGCTCAGTCTACAAGTCCGCGGTGAGACGAACACGTGTTCCACATGGATGGCGAGCAGTAACTAGTGACTAGTGACTCTGTACTCTTCAAGCCGCGCCAACCGCTGCCTGGTAACTACGCTAGCACAAATGTCATTACGGTCGCAGGTTCGAATTCTGCCTCGGGTATGGATGTGTGTGATGTCCTTAGGTTAGTTAGGTTTAAGTAGTTCTAAGTTCTAGGGGACTGATGACCTCAGATGTTGAGTCCCATAGGGCTCAGAGCCATTTGAACCATTTTTTTGACATCTGTAATGACTAATAGGCGAGGTTTACTTGCCAGCTTAGGGAGGTGTATTTAATACTTAGAGGTACATAGAAAGTTGCAAAATTGGTTACTGAATCTATGGATCAAGATGACTAATAAACTTGGAAGAGTGCTGTAATATTTCTACTTCACAAGAATGTGGCCACAAAAAAGCCGTGGACGTAGCAGCTCCTCTACCTATTATATTTCACTAAAATTATTACCATACGCATAGGAATAGTCCATACTCAACTGCATTCGACTGTAATAATAGTCATGCCAAGACTATGACAAGCAGTATATCGGCCAGACAGGAAGTAATTTTGCCTTGCGGCTTAAAGAACACACAGTACGTACCTCTCGCAGCAAATCACTATGCGTCCAGCATTTGACGCAGAGTAACCATTCAGGAGGTTCCACAGACAATAGCTTCAGAACCCTCCATAACTCATCTGAGGGGCTACTACTAAATAGCGTTCAAGAGATGAAAATTTATGCAAATTTTAAAAATAACCCACTATCGCTGTTGAACGAATAGAGTTCTGTCGCCAGTTACTGTAGTGACAATTTTTATTTTATATTTTTAGGGAACTTTACTTTCACGTCGTTTTACACAAATTTATTTATAAGACCAACTGTACTGCACTCCTGGAAATGGAAAAAAGAACACATTGACACCGGTGTGTCAGACCCACCATACTTGCTCCGGACACTGCGAGAGGGCTGTACAAGCAATGATCACACGCACGGCACAGCGGACACACCAGGAACCGCGGTGTTGGCCGTCGAATGGCGCTAGCTGCGCAGCATTTGTGCACCGCCGCCGTCAGTGTCATCCAGTTTGCCGTGGCATACGGAGCTCCATCGCAGTCTTTAACACTGGTAGCATGCCGCGACAGCGTGGACGTGAACCGTATGTACAGTTGACGGACTTTGAGCGAGGGCGTATAGTGGGCATGCCGGAGGCCGGGTGGACGTACCGCCGAATTGCTCAACACGTGGGGCGTGAGGTCTCCACAGTACATCGATGTTGTCGCCAGTGGTCGGCGGAAGGTGCACGTGCACGTCGACCTGGGACCGGACCGCAGCGACGCACGGATGCACGCCAAGACCGTAGGATCCTACGCAGTGCCGTAGGGGACCGCACCGCCACTTCCCAGCAAATTAGGGACACTGTTGCTCCTGGGGTATCGGCGAGGACCATTCGCAACCGTCTCCATGAAGCTGGGCTACGGTCCCGCTCACCGTTAGGCCGTCTTCCGCTCACGCCCCAACATCGTGCAGCCCGCCTCCAGTGGTGTCGCGACAGGCGTGAATGGAGGGACGAATGGAGACGTGTCGTCTTCAGCGATGAGAGTCGCTTCTGCCTTGGTGCCAATGATGGTCGTATGCGTGTTTGGCGCCGTGCAGGTAAGCGCCACAATCAGGACTGCATACGACCGATGCACAGAGGGCCAACACCCGGCATCATGGTGTGGGGAGCGATCTCCTACACTGGCCGTACACCACTGGTGATCGTCGAGGGGACACTGAATAGTGCACGGTACACCCAAACCGTCATCGAAACCATCGTTCTACCATTCCTAGACCGGCAAGAGAACTTGCTGTTCCAACAGGACAATGCACGTCCGCACGTATCCCGTGCCACCCAACGTGCTCTAGAAGGTGTAAGTCAACTACCCTGGCCAGCAAGATCTCCGGATCTGTCCCCCATTGAGCATGTTTGGGACTGGATGAAGCGTCGTCTCACGCGGTCTGCACGTCCAGCACGAACGCTGGTCCAACTGAGGCGCCAGGTGGAAATGGCATGGCAAGCCGTTCCACAGGACTACATCCAGCATCTCTACGATCGTCTCCATGGGAGAATAGCAGCCTGCATTGCTGCGAAAGGTGGATATACACTGTACTAGTGCCGACATTGTGCATGCTCTGTTGCCTGTGTCTATGTGCCTGTGGTTCTGTCAGTGTGATCATGTGATGTATCTGACCCCAGGAATGTGTCAATAAAGTTTCCCCTTCCTGGGACAATGAATTCACGGTGTTCTTATTTCAATTTCCAGGAGTGTATTTTATTATAGGAATATTTCGTTAATACTAAGTAATACATAGAGATTTTGAAGACAGTGTAATCCTAGGTTATAACCAGGAAATTTGCCAGTAATGTACAATCCATGAAAGTGATCGCTTACTGTAGGTCGTATTGTGGCAGTCAGTCTTCGCTACTACCGTCAAGCAAAACTGAAGCGCGATGATCGACTTGCAAACCACCAGACATCCGCTCGTCCTGAGCATTCCCTCCTCTGCCATGGTATCTGTGGTGGTTCTCGATGCAGTGCAACTATCGATACTGGCAAACCATTGCTATAGCAACCAAATTCAGCTGTCTCTGCTGTAGCGAGTGCGTACAAATGCCCACAGGGTGCAGTCTGCACACAATGGCAATTTCAGCAAGCCTGTCATTTTCTGTCTTTTACTTAAATTAATTATGACAGGATTATACACGTAAAATTTTATGTATGTAATTTTTGTAGTTATTTCTGTATCTTAAAGCTTTAAACATGGCTGCGTTGTCAGCGACCGTTACAAGGTAAAATTAAAACATTTGCAGCCCTCGGTCGCGAATATGAAGTCTTTTTTACATAGTTTTCGGCCATCGTCATCGACGCGCAAGTCGCCGAAGTGGCGTCTAATCGAAAGACTTGCACCCGGCGAACGGTGTACCGAATGGGAGGCCCTAGTCACACGACATTTACATTTTACATCTGGTTCTGACTGAGCGAGATGGAGCAGATGTTAACAAACTGGGCTCGCATTCGCGAGGACGACGGTTGAATGCCGCGTTCGGCCATCCTGATTTAGGTTTTCCGTGATTTCCCTAAATCGCTTCAGGCAAATGCCGAGATGATTCCTTTGAAAGGGCACGAGGGCGTGAATTGTCGTCCATGAAGACGAATGCCTCACCAATATCCTGCCGATATGGTTGCACTATCGGTCGGAGGATGGCATTCACGTATCGTACAGCCGTTACGGCGCCTTCCACGACCACCAGCGGCGTACATCGGCCCCACATAATGTCACCCCAAAAAAGCAAGGAACCTTGCTGCACTCGCTGGACAGTGCGTCCAAAGCAAGGAACCTCCACCTTGCTGCACAGTGTGTCTAAGGCGTTCAGCTTCACCGGTTTGCGTCCAATCACGTCTTCGAACATTGTCTGGATGAAGGCAATGCGACATTCATCGGTGAAGAGAACGTGATGTCAATCTGAGCGGTCCATTCCGCATGTTGTTGGGCCCATCTGCGCCGCGCTGCATGGTGTCGTGGTTGCAGCAAAGATGGACGTTGGAAGTGAAGTGAAGTGAAGCCTATTGTGCACAGTTTGAGTCGTAACACGACGTCCTGAGGCTGCACGAAAAGCATTATTCAACATGGTGGCGTTGCTGTCAGGCTTCCTCCGAGCCATAATCTGTAGGCAGCAGTCATCCACTGCAGTAGTAGCCCTTGGGCGGCCTGAGCGAGGCATCTCATAGACAGTTCCTGTCTCTCTGTACCTCCTCCATGTCCGAACAACATCGCTTTGGTTCACTCCGAGAATCCTGGACACTTTCCTTGTTGAAAGCCCTTCCTGGCACAAAGTAACAATGCGGACGTGCTCGAACCGCGGTATTGACCGTCTAGGCATGGTTGAACGACAGACAACACGAGCTGTGCACCTCCTTCCTGGTGGAAAGACTGGAACTGATCGGCTGTCGGACCCCCTCCGTGTTAAAAGACGCTGCTCATGCATCGTTGTTCACATCTTTGGGCGGGCATAGTGACATCTCTGAACTGTCAAAGGGACTTCGTCTGTGATACAATATCCACATTCAACGTCTATCTTCAGGAGTTCTGGGAACTGGGGTGATGCAAAACTTTTTTTGATGTCCGTAGTTAACATATTTCCACCTACTATTAGGTCGTCGTTTTCATCTTTTCTTACCTCCTAGAATCGAGTAAAGAAGTTCCTTCACCCACCTACAAATAGACTGGCAACCTTTCCCATTCACCTACATTTTGTTTTCATTCTGGTCATAATTACGTCATCCCTGATAAATGTGGCTGATAGCATCGTGTTTGTGCTCAAATAACTGACTAATGGTTGGTGTTAATGTCATGTTTATTGTAGGGAATGGCAGCATTATTAATAACTCATTACAGTTTGCTGGATGTTGGTAAATGATGAGATAATATATAGTGTGAATATCACCAAAGTTCCACTTTCAAAACGCTGTAACAAAAAAAAAAAAAAAAACTGCTGCACAAAATTACGTCAAATTTCAACTGAATACTATCGATGAAGACCGAAACATTATGGAAAAAAACAAACAGAAAAAAGGAAAATTTTCCCACTAGATGGCACTGAAAGCATCATAACGTAAATGGGTTCGGCTACCAATGACAGATGAACAGCAATGCCACGGCAGCAGCGTGTTCCACATTTAAAGCACCCGTGCTGTGTAACATGCGTGGCCGCACAAATTCGGCAGTCAACAGTTGTAAGCTCATCCACGACGGCGAGTTCGTACCACATCGGACGGGAAAAATCGGTCTTTAATTGTCCTGAGGCCAAAAATTGCATAAAAAGCAACAATGAAATCTGTTTTCAGCTGTCATGAGATTGGCGCAAGACGTGTGCAACATGTTGTTAGCCGTTCTCTGCAACAAGTTGAATTTGAGTAACAGCAGTTCCACAACAGATCGGACTGTCTCGGAGGTCACGTTTAGAAACTGTTGTGCAATTCGTATCTTCAGTTCAGCTGCACTTGTAATCGGAGCAGTGAAAACAGTATCTCTCAGATAACCCCACAGCCAAAAGTCACATGGTTAACATCAGGTGACGACCAGGCTGTACAGAACTACGACTGATAATTCTAGTATTTCCAAAATGCCTCTGCAGCAGCTGCTTCACTGAAAAAGTGCCATCTCGCGTAAAAATAATCCTATCCACAAAGGCATGCTGTTGAACGCTAGGAATTGCGTTGGTGCGCAAAACAGTCTCATGGTGTTTACAGTGATGGTACAGATGTAGTGTAACAAATAAATAGGGAATAGAAAGGATAAGAATTTTATTGTTTACGCTCACCTGATTTTTTAAATTCTTTATATGTCTTTTGTCACAGTAAGTTTGTTTCAACTCTAATACAGTGGCACAGATAACGGTATAAGTGAATGTGCACCTCTAATTCCTATTGAGGCTCTCTTCGGAGAAAAATACTAAAAAACAGATTCAGAATTTTTATTTAGATCAGAGTTCTACTGTTTTTCTTCTTCTTCTTCTTCTTAACGACAGTGTAGCATGTTTGCTCGAGTGCTAAGTGCATTTGTTAAGGGAAACTATCGTTACGAATTAATACAAATAGTGTTCACTTTATTTATACACTGATTCACTACAACCCGCCAGAGAATAAGTCACGTTAATGGTCTGGAGTATAAATACGACAAATAATATAAAGTTCCCTGGAGGCTGCCACTGCGTCATCAATCGTGGTGTAAAAACATAAATCTCGTTTGTTACTTTAATGGGTAGTGTTAAAGAAATTGTACTTCCCTTTTTCCCTTTATGATGCGCACCATAGGCATAGCTACAGCCGTTTATTGTAGTGTGGTTTCACGAGTGGAACAGTAATAACACTGTTCTGGAAACATCCCCCAGGCTGTGGCTAAGCCATGTCTCCGCAATATCCTTTCTTCCAGGAGTGCTAGTTCTGCTAGGTTCGCAGAATAGCTTCTGTGAAGTTTGGAAAGTAGGAGACGAGATACTGGCGGAAGTAAACCTGTGAGGAGAGGGCCTGAGTCGTTCTTGGGGAGCTCAGATGGTAGAGCACTTGCTCGCAAAGGCAAAGGTCCCGAGTTCGAGTCTCGCTCCGGCACACAGTTTTAATCTGCCAGGAAAGTTTCATTCTAGTAATAACACAGTCCACATAATTGGCAACATTCAAATTTCTGTCAGTCAAAATGTTTCTCTAACAAAAATTATCATCTTGTTTTTTTAAAAATGTCTCTACAAAGGTAACAGGACCCGCAGGGCCCATCTTCTCTGAAAACTGTGGCTCTACGGTAAACGATGCCGTGCCGGCCGCTGCGGGCGAGCGGTTATAGGCGGTTCAGTGTGGAACCGCGCGACCGCTACGGTTGCAGGCTGGAATCCTGCCTCGGACATGGATGTGTGTGATGTCCTTAGGTTAGTTAGGTTTAAGTAGTTCTAAGTTCTAGGGGACTGATGACCTCAGATGTTAAGTCCCATAGTGCTCAGAGCCATTTGAACCAAACAATGCCGCCAACCTGCATCACGCAATTACCTTTGTAGAGTGAAGCCGTAATGGTTGATGTGCAAGCGGACTTGCCGATGTCCATATTCTGCAGTTATGCGTGTTGTCATGTTCGAGCTTCATATGCCCACGAACGTTCCATAACCATGCACCGTCCACTTCGTCCGCCCCCGGTAGCTGAATGGTCAGCGCGATAAATTGTCAATCCTCTGGGCCCGGGTTCGATTCCCGGCTGGGTTGGGGAATTTTCTCCGACCAGGGACTGGGTGTTGCGCTGTCCTCATCATCATCCTTTCATCCCCATCGACTGCAGGTCGCCGAAGTGGCGTCAAATTGAAAGAGCCGCACCCGGCGAACGGCCTGCCCGACGGGGGGCCCTAGCCATACCATTAAATAAAATAAATAAATCGTCCACTTCCATGAGAGCAAGATATTCTAGAGCAAACTTTGCCTTACTGGCAGGTTAGCATGAAGCAACTCTTGAACATGGATAATTTTGTATGGATAACAACGCAGAATGTTTCGTAGAATTTTATCCTCAGAATTCAAGCAATTCCCCGGGCACTGCATGTCTGCACACCGCCGCTCGACCCCTCCTCCAGTGTTGTGGTCGCATCTTCTGCTGACTGCGGTTTAATTGTCTTCCGCTCTCAGCCACAGTGCACTTCAAAAGAACCTGTCTTTTCGAATTTCGTAATCATTTTCTCCAGATTCTTGGCAGATGTCAGACCAACCCCATTTTTTATACGCTTGATTGTCCTGGACTTCTGTAGAGCTACTGTCGCCCAGTTACGTTCCTGTAAAGCTGCTTCACCGGCAGCGGGTGGTCCTGCATTGAGACAGTCATGCCGAGCGATTCAGAAGCAAACTGAGAAGCACATGTGTAGACCACATCTCTAATTTAGCATATTCTGCCGATACAGCCCTGCCTAGCGGCGAATTTGCGTTAATCTTTTTGTTTCCATAACGTTTCCCCCTTTTTCGATAATTTTCATTCAAATTTGACGTCATTCTGAGCAGTCGTGCTTTTTTTACAGCGCTTTTGAACATTAATTACAATCACACTGCATTTGGTAGATATCCAGCGCAGATCACCAGGAAAAAGTAGTTCTTATTACAGAAAGATGTAGAGGGTAGCTAGAAACTCCCTTTACACTTGCAATTATTTCATCGTAATTTTATTAACCTTTACAGTTATTAGTCCAATACGTCCTTATGCACCCCACTATTATCTATGCCTTCGGCGGTATAAGTCATCGTCCGTTACTTCATTGGTGGCCATTGGCCGGAATGCTTGCAAGAACATTATCATGTGAAGTTGCATTGCGCTCCTTTTAATTCCAAGTTCTGCAGCTAGCTTTCTGGTCGACTTGCATCCCTTCAGCACATGAACAGGGGCCCTCCAAAACACTTCTCAGGCGAAAAGCTTTCTTCTCTCACGTGATCAAAGTCTGCGCATTGGTGGCTCCTTCGGCTGGTCCCGGCGGAGGTTCGAGTCCTACCTCGGGCATGGGTGTGTGTGTTTGTCCTTAGGATAATTTAGGTTAAATAGTGTGTAAGCCTAGGGACTGATGACCTTAGCAGTTAAGTCCCATAACATTTCACACAAATTTCAACATTTTTTGGTGGCTCCTTATCGAAACGTTCACGAAACCTATCCACCATCCGTTTCATATTTTCGTTGTTGTTCAGAATGGTTCAAATGGCTCTGAGCACTATGGAACTTAACTGCTGAGGTCATCAGTCCCCTAGAACTTAGAACTACTTAAACCTAACTAACCTAAGGACATCACGCACATCCATGCCCGAGGCAAGATTCGAACCTGCGACCGTAGCGGTCGCGCTGTTCCAGACTGTAGCGCCTAGAATCGCTCGGCCACCCCTGCCGGCTTCGTTGTTGTTCCGCCGTTCATGGACCCACACACTTGTCATTATCGTTCCCCCAAAGTGAAGTCGCAGGTATCTACCACTGTTGTATCTACTACTGTTGTGCACCAAACACAGAAAGGCGGGCAAAGAACGTCGCAGTAATGAGACAGTTACGTGCCAATCACGTAGCAATTCACGTGAGGAGCACTGCTGCTATATCAATGGTTAGGATAGGAGGTCCAAATCTTAAGGGGAGGTTTACTATCTTTTGGTTCAAAAAATCGATTTTTTTTAAAATTGCGTTTTTGGATCCATAAAAGTGTTTAGAATCCACCTCTGAAACGGTTTTTCTGAATACGGAAAGGAAAAGTTTGCGGGAATTTCGCGAAAAATTATTCTATGTGCTAGCCCATCACTAAAACTGATAAAGTGATCAAGGAGCTTACGACGGACTACGGCTTGGCAATCCGAGGGCATTTCAATTCGATGGAACGGATGAAGAAGGAAATTTGGGCAACATATTCGACGGATGACCACCCACAACACCAAAAAACCCTGGGGAAACGGTGCAAATGGCGCGCACTGCAGAGGCTACCGGACATCTGGACGAATATCAACACGACCAGCCGCTCCCCAACGAAGTTCAAAAAAGAGATTCATCCGATCTACGAGGCTCTTTCGGAGGACGAGTTATTGTACCGGTTCTTGGGAGGAAACACACAAAATTCAAATGAAATTTTGAATGCATTCTGGTGCGAACACTGTGGAGTATACTTTCCTGGCAGTGAGCAGCTTCAACGAAGGGTGTTCAGCAATTCTGAAGACCATGACAAAGATGGACGTCACCCTGGGACTCTATACGACGCATTTCGCCAAGCATTCGGATGACCACCGGATTCAAACGGCCGAAAACGGCTTATCACCGGCCGTACAAGCGGCTCTGGAGCAGCGCAGGATGGTCCAGATCGAGCAGAGCGCCCTCTATGAAGAAGAGGACGGACTAGTTTATGGACCCGGAATAGCAGATTTAACGTAAGTTTCATAATATTGCATTTATATGTAGTCAAAACATCAAACGCGTTTTTCTCGAAATGACTTTTTTTTATCGCGCGGTATGGTAACTTCAAATCTACTGAACCGATTGGCATGATTCTTTGTGCCGACGAAGCTAGCTAAATTGTATAGGAGTTATACCACTTTTACTCCGATCCATCAACCATAAATATTTTTACTTGGCCGACGAAGTCGAAAAATCGATGAAAAAACCCTATTTTTTTAAATGGTTGCCATTTTGTTTCCTATGGTCCAAATAACTTAGGCGAGGCGCAACTCCTAAAGAATCTTATATACTTCGCTAACGTCAACTCAGTTTTGATTTCAGACGAGCCGGATGACCTGTGACATACCGCGCGTGGAGGTCTACATCGAAATTTTGTTTCGTTCCGACGTCACTTCCCCCTTTGCTCTTCGACATTTGCGGTCGAAAAAATTAGAGTTTGCAGAGGAAATATCAATAAACATTTTGACCAAATTTGAAATTGATATCTATAACACATCCTGAAAAAAAAATTCTCAAAGAACATGCTATTTGCGGACCAAAGATAGTAAACCTCCCCTTAAATATCTCACGATCTTAAATGCATTTACTTCAGATAAAAGGGACGTCCTGGCCACCCCGTACACGTAGGCTCCTTTTTTCTTAAATATCAATTTCATTCCCACCACTTGGAAGGGGCGACTGGTAATAGCCATACAGCTGTCTGATGATAGCTAAACACAGAATTTTACATGGTTCAAACTAATGATATAATGCTATTAAAATACAATAACAATACACTGCCAAAGAAAGGAAATGCGGCGCCACGAAGGACTTATGCAAACTGGGACACACATTTGTATTAATACAAGTATCGACTGATAAACCGTAACTGTAAACTTTGTGGGATGATGGACTAATGTTGTGAGCGACGTGTGGGTGCTATTCTGTCATTCTGCGCAACGGATTAATCTGAGATGTACCCTTTACCCTGTGGCTCCTGCAAGATGCAATTTCCACCCCCACACTACTACAGAAGTCAGACAGACGCTCCTGACGTTCTAAAGAGAAGTGCCTGAGAAACTTTCTGCAATAAACATCTTCTGGAGTCGTCTGCTGTACGGAAATGACACAAAAATTCACAAAACTTCTTACGTAACTAGTGGGATACTTGGGTACTGGAGTAGTGCTAGTTAGTGTGAGAAAAACATGAAACTAACGAAAATTATTTTTTTTTCTGTAAAAATTCTGAGAAATCACAATGGCACTTTTAGTTATGAACTGAACAAGTTATTTCTGGGTTCTTTTCGGAATGTGAAGTTACCTCTTAAGGATAGGATTCGCTAATGAAATTTCTATACAAAGTTTAAGATTGTTATTGACTTGGCAGAATGGCTTAGAGCCACGCCAAATCAACTTGAATAATTATCCATTAGAATGTTGCTAGGTACGGTCGAGGCTGTCGCGTGTGAAATGCAGTGAAGTGTACTGTTGTGGAGGAAATATGGGGCTTGCAAGAGCTGTAGTGCACAATACCGTAAGCTGTGATGACTGCTGTCTGCGGCGCTCACTGCTGACAAATAAGATAACTCTCGTTCTATCTGGATTGACCTTCGCCAGTCAAACTCTCCCTACGCCTTGATGAAGTCAAGGATTCCTATTCGCCCCTAGTCTAACTACTGGCGTGGCACACCGGTCAGATAACCAGTCCACCGCAATGCCACTCAAAAATTCGCTCGCAGGCGTTTAACTATAACTCTGGCCTTTCACACCGCACAATAAGTTTGGCAGCCAGCACAGTGAACAACGCTTAATCGCAAGGACTCAATACAGAGTCGCACTCCGATTCACTCTCGACAGAGGTGCTCTCCCAGTGAAGTACTGAGGAGAGACTTGTTCCTCGCTCTTTGAGTACATGTATGAGCGCACACGCTCTCGTTACGTGTTCTTGCTCCAAGAGCGACAATGGAATGGCACCTCTCCATACCAGACGTGAAGGGGTATATCTTTTGGTCTCTTCCATTACTCCTTCAGCTCAAGGAGTCAGGAATATCGTCTGCCAATCAGCATTGCTCTTCTTAAACGGGAGAACGACGTTTCGTTTAAGGCGACTAATCCGGAAATCTGTAGCATCAGCGTTTGGCGTTTGCTGTCTCCCTGTGAAAACCTCTGAAACTGCATGCTATGTTTGTAAAGAATGTGTAGGCTGGGCGCTCCCACACAATGTAGCGGAATTTGCTTTTAAGCCGAACACGGGGTCGTTCTCGCTTTCACTCAGGCAAACGCTGTCTGCTCTACGGGCGGTCGCCGGCCGATGTGGATAGGTTGACTCGTCCTCTGAAGGGACCGGCCTCCTGGCGTGCAGTTTGCCTCTCCTAAACTAAAAGCTTTTGTGACCGTCGTGTCTTGAATGTGTGTGTGTACGCCAGCCTCAAGTATTTCAATCTCGGTACGCACTTGCGATTTACTTGTTATCTGCATATCGTTTACATGAATTCATACAACGTTGACTTTATCCTATCGAGTTTGGGTTCGATTGAAGCGTCTTGATGTGCGGAATATGATTGTGAGGGCGAAATATGTACGCAATGAAGGTCAGGAGACCACGTCTTACAATGTGTGATGCTGCAGCGCAATTCCAGTGTTCAGCTGGCAAGGACAGTAAATAGGGGACATGTCGATACCAGAGCGTAAAGTTTGCGAATTTCATTCCATGTATTCATTTGGACAGTATATATGCCTCGCAGACAGGCGCATGAACAATATACGTAGAGGTCAGCATTTGAGAGAGGACGTGTAGTTGGGCTCAAAGAACAGAAGCGATGGCACCATTCGACGATTTTGGCAAGAATGGATGAACCACGGTCAATCATACAGTCAAGAAGCAAGCGGTCGATTTGGACAGACACAAACATGAGGTCGGAGCAATCGTCAGAGAGACACACAGAGCCTTGGATTCATCATTATCATTGATCCAATGTGCAACTGATACTTCAGTTACCAAGGACCATTAATAGGTGGCTCACAAAGCCGGTGCTGCCGGCCATTGTGCCCGAGCGGTTCTAGGCGCTTCAGTCTGGAACCGCGCTGCTGCTACGGTCGCATGTTCGAATCCTGCCTCGGGCATGGATGTGTGTGATGTCCTTAGGTTAGTTAGGTTTAAGTAGTTCTAAGTCTAGGGGACGGATGACCGAAGATGTTAAGTCCCATAGTGCTCAGAGCCATTTGAACCATTTTGAAATGGGGCTGAGCAAACGGCGCCCCTTCCGCCGGCTACCATTGGCCTCTGTACACCAACATGCCCGATTACAGTAGTGTTGAGGACATTCGGCTTGGAATCTCATTGACTGGAATACAGTTATCTCCAGTGATGAGTCTCGCCTAGAATTGAACTTCTATGAGCAGCGAAGACGTGCATGGAAACGGTGAGATACCAAACTGACTACCGCCCTCCATATGGCTCGACAATCAAGGGTGATGGTCTGGGGTGCCATTTGATTTCATAGTAGGACCCCCTGCTTCTCATCCGCATCACTCTTATAGCATAGCGGTACACTGACGGTATTCTACTCCCCGTTTTCTTACCCTTCACGACACACGTCCTGGGCTTACATTTCAACAAAATAATACCCGTGCACACATGACAAGAGTTTCAACTGATTTTCTTCATGCCTGCCAAACTCTGAGGTTTGGAGCATTATGGGGAGCGCCCTATAACAGCATGGGATTTTAACTACGTAAGGCGCCAATTGGACTAAATATGGCACGATATCCCTCAGAATGACATCCAAGAACTCTGTCAATCACTGTCAAGCCGAATAACTGCTTGTAGAAGGGTCAAAGGTGGATCAACGTTCTATTGACTTGTTTAATTTGTGAAGCTCTTTCTATTGAGTAAATCATCCAATTGTTCTGAAATTGTAAGCATTTATTTGCCTGTACATGTACATCACATCTACCGACTTCCATCCCATTCTGATAATTCCTTCGTGGTGCGTCGTTTGTTTTGTCTTAGAGTGTAATTTCATTTGATGACTTTTAGAGTTTATGCACCAAATCGCTGCTTATGATAAGTAATCTTTATTTACGACAGAATGTTTCGGCTTAATCGCCATTTTCAGGTACCTGCAATCACAATTTTGGCGAGAACAGGTATGGATGCCAATGTAATTCCTATTAATGTAGCTGTCTTCTACTTACGTCTAGATTTATGTGACATCCATATTACGTTGTTAGTGGATTGTTTTGTAACTGTCACTGCTTTAATAAGATCGTAAATGATGTCAAGATGTTGAAAATAAAATTTTAATTACGACGTGACAGCAGTTTGACAGTTCCACTCTTACGACGTTATATGTTTACAAAGACTGTGCGGATGAACAGCGACATTATTTTATTAACTAAAATTCGTTACGATTATCTTTGGTTATTGCATATGTTATCATAGAGTAAATATCTCTGGAGTGAGTATTCACATGCACAGAACAAATTTTGTGTTGTCAACATACATTGCCGACCTGGTCACGTGTTCTCTGAACGACGTGTGTTTGTCCGTATAACGCCCTGTATGTTTTGAATGTCACAACATCCCTAGTACAGACGGATTCTTTTCGTACGTGTCGTGGATTATTTATATATGTTGCGCAGACATTTTAACAGTATCCATTTGATACCGGGAATAAACCAGCTACGTAACTTTTAAGGGCAAGTGATATTGCATTCTGCTTCTTTGCAATAGGTGTCACAGTTCAGATGCACTTGATTTTTGGTAGTTTTCGGTATGATACGGCACTTTATAGTATTACAGAGCCTGATGTACATTTTTGCAGTGATAGTCTTGCAAAACGACTTGACAGTACGCTAGTACTTTTGCAAGTGTCCGAAAAACACTGAATTTGCCACACATTAGCGATTATATCCCTGCTAATTCGTCCTCTTTTTCTGCTATTTCTGCGTATTTATTTTCTCGTTTTTGCGACCTAAAGCACAATTTTTCTTACTGGTGACACTTTGAAGTGTTTATTTAACGCATTTTACGTACTTTTCCCAGTTTATTAAGTAAATAGTAGACTGAGTAAGAAGAGGGAAAAAAGGCGATCGGAGAATAAATGTACTGTAAAGCAAATACAGTTGGTCATGTAACAGTCAACCCATATCACCATTAAGGTAAGCGGAAAGTGACACAAATGAAAGAGTTTGGGGACATGTTTACTAATATTTTGCGCTTCTTAATCAAATGGTGAAGAAAATAAATTGAAGGCAAAATACACCAAAGAAGATGAATGTGTACTTTGATTAGCTATACTATTGTGGTTTTTTTTATTTGATTTGTGCAGAGAATGTATTTAAGCTGAATGCAGAAATTGGTAATAGGTGTTGTGGAAAATTAAAAATAGTTGGTATAGCATCTACCTTCAGCCACACACGTCCAAATTTTTCTGTCTAAACATTCCTCTTCAAAGTGTTTTGAACATACTTTGGAATATTTTTTGGGGACAAAATTACTCCTCCTTATTATCTGGAGGCACATCTTTTCTCGTTATTCATCCTTCGGGAAACTAAAATATAAATCACACATAATCATTCTCCATGTCCTAGACACACTTAACATGGTCTCCTACTGTAACTTAATAGTAAACAAAATGGTTTGGACACACATATTATACGAAGACAATTACAGACTCCCACTCTATTGAATTTATCTGTCTCCCGTCTTTCAAATCTATATACATAATCGACAAGTCACTGATAAATGCATGGAGGATAGTATTTGCTGAAACAACTAACTATTCCCTTTCCTGTTCCACTAGCAAATTTACCAGAGGAAGCGATTGTTTGTAAGCTTTTGTACGAGCCGTAATATCTATTATATAGTCATAAAATCGTAGAAATATAGGTCTACAGAATCAAGCCTTAATTATAATGTCTCGAAATTTTTAAACGTAGTACCCGTGAAAAGTTACTATCCCTCCTTTCACATATTTTTCTTTGCATCCGTAGCAACAACAGTAATTCACCATCGCTATTACACTGTCAACAAACGGTGAAAACACAACAAAAACTCTTGACATTATAAACTTCAAACTCTGAGGAAAGCACACACGCACAGCGAAGTCCCTAGATCACGTGACAATCCTGGTTTAATGTTGACAACATGCGCAGAACGCAATGCTCACTCCAGAGATATTTACTCTATGTATGTTACTTCCGATTTATCTATTTTCGTGTACTAAAAGCTCAATAAAGTTCTTAAGGTAGTACTTGTGTCTAAATTCTGTAAATTAGTTTAATATATTTTGTGGGTATTTTCTCGTGTGACATAAAGATATAAAGAACACTTTAGAGAGAGAGTGAATGTAATCGGACGAGCTTCTTTTTACACTTGAGAACTCAAAAATCACACTGCTGATACGATCCAAAATGTGCTACAGATTCTGCACAGAATACCAAAAGGTATTGCAATAAACATTCTTGAGAAATTAGAAATTTATATGTACTAGAGAAAATATCCACAAAATATGTTAAACGAACGTACAGAATTTAAACACAAGTACTACCTTAAAAACTGGACTGATCTTTTGGAAGACGGAAATGGATAAATCGGAAGTAACGTATGCAACAACCAAAGACAATCGTAACGAATTTTAATTAATAAAATAATATCGCTGTTCATCTGCACAATCTTTGTAAACATATAGCCTTGTAAGAGTGTGTGGGTGTTGGAGAAAGCAATTCCTTTATTCCCACATACATTTAGCAATAACTTAACACTACACACATGAATGAATTGTGTAGACATGAACAGCACGGAATAACTAACAAAAGCTAAGTCAAAGAATAACTATATCACTGCACATAAATTAACACTTCACGGAATGTTTATAAAGCACTGTACACTTGTAGGGATCGATTGTCAGAAATAGGTCACTACATGACTCCCCCCTTTAATGCTAACGATACCGCAGGTTGAATTTCACACGCCGTCCAGCTCTTGTAACTACTTCTTTCTTGAAACCGGGCGGTGCGTCACGTGTGTCAGTGGTTGTGTCAGGGAGTGGTGTAGTAGTCCTCGACGTCGGTCTTGGTGTTGCAGTGACTGGTGTTCGCTGAGTGTTGTGGTGTTCATGGGGTATAGGAACACATCTTGTAGCTTCTCCTGTCTTCTCTGGTTTGTGTTCAGTGGTAGTTGTGGTGTCTGTTGCGTCCAGAAATGCAGGCTTGATACGATTCACTGCAACTGTGGTGGGTGTACCGTTAATCATTATGCGGAAAGTATTGGTATCCCTACTGACTACCAGATATGGTCCGTCATATGGTGGCTGCAGTGGTTTACGCGCAGTATCATTGCGTAAGAATACATGCGTGCACTTGTCTAGCTCCGCAAAAACGAACGAGTGTCTTCCAAGCTGGTTTCTGGGCATTGTTGGTCTCAATTGGCGTATATCCTCTCTTAATTTTGTGGCGAATTCTGAGGCTGTGATTGTATCATCTGCCATGCTGTGCAGAAATTCTCCAGGTAGGCGTAACGTTTATCCATACACCAGTTCTGCTACTGTTGCTTTCAGATCACTTTTGAATGGCGTTCGTAGACCCAAAAGTACGATAGGTAGTGTCTCTGCCCAATTCGGTGTTGCGTGACATCTCAGTGCTGCCTTTAACTGTCGATGAAGACGCTCAACCATGCCATTCGATGCGGGGTAGTATGCCGTGGTGCGTATGCGTTTCATACCTAATAACGTAGCCAGTGCTTTGAAAACGTAGGCTTCAAATTGTCGTCCTTGATCAGTTGTAATTCTCAGTGGATCTCCAAAGCGGGCAATCCAACCACGAAAAAATGTTTGAGCTATAGTTTCTGCAGTGATGTCCTTCATTGGAAATGCCTCAGGCCACCTAGTAAATCTGTCAATCACCGTGAGGCAATAACTGTAGCCTTCCGATGTCGAGAGTGGGCCGATGATGTCAACATGCACATGGTCAAAACGCTGATTTGGTGGAAGAAATGTGCCTAATGGTGCCCTGACGTGCTGTGTGACTTTATTCCTCTGGCACGCCAAGCATTGCTTCACAAATGTTTTACAGTCTGTGTGCATACATGGCCACACAAATTTTTCTTTGACCAATCTGAGTGTGGCTCTTACTCCTGGGTGTGACAGATTGTGCATTGATGCAATTGCCTGTGTTCTGAATTGCTGTGGCACAAATGGGCGTATCTTTCCTCTTGCTACGTCACAATACAACTCAATGCTTGCTTCAGGAAATGTCACGAGCTGTAGCTTCAATCCTTTCTCTTGTTGCAATAGATCACGCAACTCACTATCACATTGTTGCGCATGCGCGAGGGCGTCGTAATCAATGGCATTTGTCACTGCTTCCACCTGTGCGATGTCATCTGCTACTGTAGACACTGCTTCTATGCGAGAAAGTGCATCAGCTGGAACATTTAGCTTCCTTTCCACATACACAATGCTGGTCGTGAACTGGCTGATATAATCTAAGTGTCGCAGCTGCCTGGGCGATGCTTTCTCTGGCTTTACCTTAAAGGCATAGGTAAGCGGTTTATGATCTGTGTAAATCGTGAACTGTCGCCCTTCTAATGCGTGTCTGAATTTTTTTACTGCCGCATAAGCTGCGTACAGCTCACGGTCATATGTTGCCCAACGTTGCTGAGATGGTGACAACTTATGACTATAAAATGCAATGGGCTGCCATAACTGATCAATTTGTTGCTGAAGTACGGCACCAATGGCAGTGGACGAAGCATCAACCATGAGAACGAGTGGAGCATGCGCGACCGGGTGTGCTAATTGTGCGGCCTCTGCTATAGCTTTTTTTATAGCATGAAACGCGGTGTCCGCCTCGATAGTCCAATACACAATGTGGTTAGGTTTAGGTGCGCCTTTAAGTAGTTCATTCAATGGTGCAGTTATCAGTGCCTGATTGCGAATGAAGCGTTGGTAGAAATTCACTACTCCAATGAATCGTCGTAATTCTCTGACTGTAACAGGGCGGGGGTATTTGTTTATGGCCTCTACTTTACTGTGTGGCGGTCGAATATCCTGTGCATTCACCAAATATCCTAGAAAGTGGACCTCTTTCTCACCAAAAACACACTTGGCAGGATTAATTACTAATCCGTGCGTGCGTAGGCGGTCAAACACTTGTGCCAAATGCTGTAAGTGCTCCTCTTCCGATGCAGACATCACCAATAAATCATCTATATACACGTAACAAAAATCTAAATCTCTTGTAACCTCATCCATAAAACGTTGGAAGGTCTGAGCGGCATTACATAGTCCGAATGGCATTCGGGTGAATTCAAATAGACCGAATGGTGTTGTCACCGCTGTTTTAGGAATGTCTTCTGCAGCTATAGGGATCTGACAGTAAGCTCGAACTAGATCAATGGTAGAAAATATAGTCTTTCCGTGAACATTTGCAGAAAAGTCTTCTACATGTGGAACTGGGTACCGGTCTGGAATGGTCCTTGCATTGAGTTGGCGATAGTCACCGCAGGTGCGCCATCCGTTCTTCTTTTTAGGCATGATGTGAACTGGGGATGCCCAACTGCTACTAGAAACTTTGCAGTTACCTTGTGACAGCATGCTGCGAAATTCCTGCTTTACCACATTTAGCTTTTCGGCTGTTAAACGTCTAGGCCGAGCGTGAGTTGGCGGCCCTGGCGTGGTCAAAATGTGGTGGACGGTTGCATGCTTTACTGGTGGGAGAGAAGGCGATTGCTGTGTGATCTCGGGGTATCCTTTCAGTAAACGTGTATACGGTGTGTCGCCTGTGACTGTGCGTACCTCTATTGGTGTGATACGACGGACTTTTCCTGTTGTATGCAGACTAGTAGTCAAATCTATCAGTCGCTGGCGTCGCAGATCTGGCAGTAAGTCGTAGAAGGACAAAAAATCTGCTCCGATAATAGGCTGTGATATATCTGCCACTAAATTGCCATTCAAACACACGGCGTAGCCCCAAGTTAAGGAATAATGTTACTCGACCGTATGTTCTAATTTTGGAGTCATTGGCGGCGTGTAGATAACAGTCGTCGCAGCTCCGGCGTGATACTTCAAATGGCTCTGAGCACTATGGGACTTAACATCTATGGTCATCAGTCCCCTAGAACTTAGAACTACTCAAACCTAACTAACCTAAGGACATCACACAACACCCACCGGCGTGATAGGCGGTTTGCTGGATATACGGACACTTCTGCGCCTGTATTGACGAGAAACTGTAGTTTTGTTTCGCGGTCTGTCACAAAAAGTCGGCGAGTGTTTGCACTGGAAGTTATCGCTGCTACGGTGTCCGCTTCGTGTTTCCACTTGCAAGGTAGCGTACACTTTCGTGCATCATTACCAAATGTCTTGTGGTACCAGCATAAGTTCTGCAGTGATGTTGATCGACTGCGACTTCGTGACCGTCGGCGGCGTGGCCGTTGGCGTTTGTGCGTTGTTTGTAATGCAGCTACCTGTGCGGTCAACTCTGCCAGTTGTGATTGTAGGGAGACTAGCGTCACCGTGGGCGAATTTTCTTGTTGTGGCGTTAATGTTGAGACACTTGATGTGGGATACATTTCAATTAACCTGTCGGCCGTTTGTGCCAGTGCGTTTAAATCGCCTGCACATACCGTGAGAATTTTTTGAGTATCTGGCGGCAACCGAGACAACCATATATTTCGTAGCACATCATCAGTTACAGTGTTACTTGCCAGTGTGCGCAAACGTCTTAAGCGTTGTGATGGAGTGCGATCTCCGAGTTCTTCAGTGCGCAGTAGCTTCTCTAGTCGTTTTGCCTCTGATTGTGACAAACGCGTTATTAATGCGTTTTTAATGGATGCATAACGATCGGTATCCGGTGGTGCGGCTAGGATATCTTGTACTTCTGCTGCTAGATCTTCTGTAAGTGCTGCAACCACATAGCTGTACTTACAAGGGAACCTCCCCATCGCACCCCCCTCAGATTTAGTTGTAAGTTGGTGCAGTAGATAGGACTTGACAAACTGAACGCAGATCAATCGAGAAAACAGGAAGAAGTTGTGTGGAACTATGAAAAAAATAAGCAAAATATACAAACTGAGTAGTCCATGCGCAAGATAGGCAACATCAAGGATTGTATGACCTCAGGAGCGCCGTGGTCCTGTTGGTTAGCGTGAGCAGCTGCGGCACGAGAGGTCCTTGGTTCAATTCTTCCCTCGAGTGAAAAGTTTACTTTTTATTTTTGCAAAGTTATGATCTGGCCGTTCGTTCATTGACGTCTCTGTTCACTGTAATATGTTTAGTGTCTGTGTTTTGCGATCGCACCGCAAAACCGTGCGATTGTTATTGAAGTCGCGAGCTATATTTTCTGGATTCATATTGTCCACGGAATACATCTCACGTACTTAATGCACTCTCGTCCAAAGTAGCGAACAGTCAATTGCCAGCCAGGGAGCCTCGTTACCAGGAATACTCTCTCTTCCGTGCGCTGTAGTCGACTGACGTCTTGTGTTTCGATGTTTGTTTAGGTGTAGCGTCCCCATACTACGGCGCAGTTACCTCGCATCGGACGGACGGACGGACAGATAATAATTGTCCGAAAATAAAAAAAATTAAACTTTTCACTTGAGGGAAGATTTGAACCAAGGACCTCTCGTTCCGCATCTGCTCACGCTAACCACGGGACCACAGCGCTTCTGGGCTTACGTTATCCTTGATGTTGCCTATCTTACGCATGGACTATTCAGTTTGTATATTTTGCTTGTTTTTTTCATAGTTCCGCAGAACTTCTTCCTGTTTTCTCAATTGATCTGTGTTGAGTCTTTCCAGGCCTATCCACTGTGCCAACTTATAACTAAATCTGAGGGGGGTGCGATGGGGAGGTTCCCTTGTTAGTTTCGTCCGCCGATATTTGTGCGAGGACGAACTGGCTCTCTAATTGGGCAAACCACAATAGAGGATTATGTAACCAGAATGGTGGAGGTTTTATCGTCATCCTGTTAATTGCACTGCTGGCTTCGGGTTGAATTGAGACTGGCGAATCGGTCATTATCGTGCTGAAACGAGCGCGACGCGGCTGGCGCGGAAGTTACAAACGTGAACGTCGCGGGACTTCGTTAAACGCTGAAGCCGACGCGGATGTTAACCTAGTTCGTCGGGTGTCACCAAATGTGGGTGTTGGAGAAAGCAATTCCTTTATTCCCACATACAAGTGGAACTGGCAAACTGCTGTCACGTCGTAATTAACATTTTATTTTCAACATCTTGATATCATTTATGATCTAATTAAAGCAGTGACAGCTACAAAACAGTCCACTAACGATGCAATATGGACGTCACATCAATCTAGAAGTGAGTAGGAGACAGCTACTTTAACATGAATGACATTGGCATCCGTACCTTTTCTCGCCAAAATTGTAATTGCAGATACTGGAAAATGGCGGATAAGCCAAAATAGTTTGCAGTAAATAAAGATTGCTTATTATAAGCAGCTATTTGGTGCATGTACTCTAATAATCATGTTGTTATCAGATACGTATTACGCTACTGGTCCTTAAGAAGAAAAATCATTTGATGACATTAGCATAAAAATGCTGTGCTTTGGCTGATGCTAGCTGTAGATGACGATACTGCTTCTGGCAAGTTATTTAAAGCCATTTCCCAGCAAGTGCAGTGAGTACAGGAAACGGACGTATAACAGACAACGTAAATGGATTTCTACATCTGTAAGGAGGGAGGGGCTGGGTCATGATGTTGGACTGAGACGAGTTTGATCGATAAGTGGCGGCTGCAAAAGGCAAGAGCGAGGATGCAAGTATGGTGGTCAGGTGCCTGGGAAAGATATTGGACCCTTGATATAAGGAGGAGCTTTGAGAAATGGTAAAATGGCTACTTCCAACAATAGTTATGGGTCAGGAAATGGGATGATGTTGAAGTTCCTTTGAGATCGAATGTGGAGGTGGCCACATTGGGGAGGGGAGGGTGACATGGTAATACAGGCATTGCAGCTACACGAGATTAAGGAGGATTGGGGAAAGAACGTGATTTAGGTGTCAGGTTTACTGGCTGTTAAAATTTGCAAAGATCTTCTAGGAATTTGAGGAGGGAGAATTTAATGAGATGATAAGCAAGAGGAAAGATAGATACGGAGGGCAAGGCAAAGTGTCTGGCGTCTTAAGACTTGTAAGGAGTGGTAAAATCTTGTAGTTGAACAGATCCAAACGACGTTGATGTAGGAGATGACACATCAGTCGAGGCTCCCGTATGTGGAGAAGATGATGATAACATGTAGTCTATTGTGGAACTTTTGTTGGATGGTTAATAGATGAGGATGTGAAGTAAATTTTGCAGTTGAGGTTTAATCCAGGATAATGTAGTACTTAGTAACTCAAATGGAACAGTTATGGGTAGTGATGGATTATTTCGCGGCCTGTGACATGACAGATTTTGATGTACAAGAGAGTACACCAGGAGTTGATGTTATTAAGATTGTTGTGGTGGGGCAACTGAGAAACATGGAAGGATAGCCAGTGAACAGTAACAGGCATCCTCTTCATACTATCACCACACTAACTGATTTTAATGCGCTCATTTAAGGAAGTGCGTCAAGCTGGAGGAAAAGAGATGCAGTTTAATCCTCTACATAGTCATTGCTATTTTTACACTCCGCAATGCACAGAAAAGCCTGTGGGCTTCTATTTATGCTGAAGTGTGTAACTTGTTTTACATTCAAATGACAATAACATAACCGTAAGTCTCTCTGTGCACTACATTCGTCTAATTTCAAGGAAACCCCGTATAGTATGATTGGCACCCTTTTTGTAATCTGCCAAAGGACTGTGGTAAGCATTGACACACACACACACATGGAAGAAAACATCACACCACATACCACCCTTCTCTCATCTTGATAAAATTTTGGAATCTTTCCACCTTGATACCGATCCCAGGTAGAAGGTCTCGTATCAGGGTGAGTCAGACGGTAAATCTAGTGATTTATGCCTCTGCTAATTCTGAAAGATCCAGTGGCTTCTCAGATACTTATCTGGATTACTTTCAATTTCCTTACAACTAATCTGCTGCCAGTCAATACAAGGAGCATAAATTTTCATAATTTCATTGCAGAAATTCGAGACATCATTTGCCTATAAATTATCTTAAAATATCCACTAACTATTAAGACGATCATATAACGCTAGCGCTTCTACTACAGCAGTGATGACTCCTTTTGTTTATATAGCTAATCTCCGTTTTCTTATACGAGGAGTGTTTGAATGAAAAGTACAAAACGTCGTCACCAACCAAACTGGTAGAGATTTGTGTACACCGTATTGGGATAACGCAGAGAGACATACAAGGAATAGAATAAATGCGTCGTCACCCCCCGCCCCTAAAAAATTCAAAGCTGTGCCTCCAACAGGCAAGATGACGCTC
Organism: Schistocerca serialis cubense; assembly: GCF_023864345.2. Taxonomy (NCBI): domain Eukaryota; kingdom Metazoa; phylum Arthropoda; class Insecta; order Orthoptera; family Acrididae; genus Schistocerca; species Schistocerca serialis. The sequence continues at coordinate 287,300,301 of NC_064638.1, read as the reverse complement.
CCGTTTTTTTCCGTTGTCTGAGGTTCATTACTAATCGAAGTCCTCGAACACGGAAAACCCATTAACAGTGACGAGTACTGTCAGATACATCGTAGTCTACGCAGCTCCGTCAAGAGGAAACAGCCTGGGCTGTCCAGCTCCACGATAACGCACATCCGCACGTCTCGAAGGTCACACAAAGTGTAGTGGCGAAGTTCAAGTGGAACCAGCTTGAGCATCCTCCCTACAGCCTGGACATGTCGCCCTGCGATTTCCATCTGTTTGGTCCACTAAAGAAACCTCTCAGTGGGAAGCGCTTCAACTCGGAGGACAGACACAGTAGAGTAATGGCTGCTGTCACAAGGAATGCTGGGAACAAGGAATTCTCCGCCTCCTGAAACAATGGGAGAGTTGTGCTCAGGCCTTTGGTGATTACTTTTGAATAAAGACTTCAACTATACTAAAAGTGTTGTTTCGCAACTTTTCTTTTGAACACACCTTGTATTATACATGCAATAACGTGATTCTAACGCGTATGCATAGAGGTGTGTATCTTCAATTCCTGTGACTTACAAATTATGTTCTCTTATGCAATATCTTTAGAAAGAGCTTAAGGTTTCTCCGTTTCTGAGTGTGGTTGAAACATGTACGTTATTGTAAATTTAGAAAGCATATATTCGATAAAGGCTGTGTTGTATTGTCGTCATCGTACATCTGGTGTGAGGATCCTGAGAATAAGAGAGATTACGGTAAGTGCACAAGTGTAACATACGGTACAGACAGCCATATTTCACTCGCTCAGAATACGACTGGAATTCGAAGGAAAATCTGGGTATGGTGTACTCCCCACTATGCGCTTTAAAACGCCTTATGGACTATAATCGTACTTATAGGTGTAGATGTACAGCGTGGTTATAATTTACCCACGAAAAACGAGTGCCGGCCGGTGTGGCCGAGCGGTTCTAGGCGCTTCAGTCTGGAACCGCGCGACCGCTACGGTCCCAGGTTCGAATCCTGCCTCGGGCATGGATGTGTGTGATGTCCTTAGGTTAGTTAGGTTTAAATAGTTCTAAGTTCTAGGGGACTGATGACCTCAGATGTTAAGTCCCATAGTGCTCAGAGCCATTTGAACCATTTTGAAAAACGAGTGATAGTAGTACAATAAAACTTGGCGGAAACATTTGTAAGGACATCCAGAACGAATAACGAGTAAACGACTGAAAGAAATACATTTTAATTTCCAAATGAGAGGGTAACATTTATGAATTGCGCACTTCACTGAAGAGCCAAAGAAACTGGTACATCTGCCGAATATTGTGTACGGTCCCCCCGAGCGCGTAGAAGTGCCGCGCAACACGACGTGGCGTGGACTCGACTAACGTCTGAAGTAGTGCTGGAGGGAACTGTCACCATGACTCCTGCAGGGCTGCCTATAAATCAGTAAGAGTACGAGGGGGTGGAGATCTCTTCTGAACAGCACGTTGCAAGGCATGCCAAATATGCTCAATAATCTGGGGAGTTTGGTGGCAAGCGGAAGTGTTTAAACTCAGAAGAGTATTCCTGGAGCCACTCTGTAGCAATTCTGGACGGGTGAGGTGTCGCATTGTCCTGCTGGAATTGCCCAAGTCCGTGGGAATGTACAGTTGGCATGAATGGATGCAGGTGATCAGACAGGGTGCTTACGTACATGTCACCTGTCAGAGTCGTATCTAGACGTATCAGGCGTCCCATATCACTACAACATCACACGCCTCACACCATTACAGAGCCTCCAGCAGCTTGAACAGTTCCCTGCTGACATACAGTGTCCGTGGATTCGTGAGGTTCTCTCCATACCCGTACACGTCCATCCGCTCTATAGAATTTGAAACGAGACTCGTCCGGCCATGCAACACGTCGGCATTGACGGGCCCAGACGAGGAATGTGTCGTGTACACGAGTGGGCCTTCGGCTCCGAAAGCCGACGTCGCTGGTGTTTCGCTGAATGGTTCGCATGCTGACACTTGTTGATGGCCCGGCAGTGAAATCTTCAGCAATTTGCGGAAGGGTTGCATTTCTGTCAGTTGAACGAATCTCTTCAGTCGTTGTTGTTTCCTATCCTGCAGGATCTTTTTCCGGTCACAGCGATGTCGGAGATTTGATGTTTTACCGGGTTCCTGATATTCACGGTACGCTCGTGAAATAGTCTTATGGGAAAATCCCCACTTCGTTGCTACTTCGGACACGCTGTGTCACATCTCTCGTGCGCCGACTATAGGACCACCTTCAAACTCCCTTAAATCTTGATAACCTGCCACTGCAGCAGCAGTAATCGATCTAACAACTGCGTCAGACACTTGTTTTCTTATATACACGTCGCCTACCACAGCGCCATAATCTACCTGTTTACATATCTCTGTATTTGAATAAGCATGCCTTTACCAGTTTCTTTGCCGCTTCAGTGTATATTTACTTTCCAGGTTACAAACGTTGTTCAGTTTGACGACCACCTGCATCCACGACAGCCTATACTGCAGCCAGAAACATCGGTGGACCGTGGAATGTACAGATGTCGTGACACAGCTCGTGCACTGCCTGAAGATCGCAGATTGCGTCCTGCATTCTCAGCCATGGCAATAGTACAATTTCTTGTGCCATTGGCAGTAAGCGTCTTCAAAGAGCTGTTCCCAAATCGCCAGTGAATTCCAAATTCACAGTCAAGTTCCTCAACCCCGGTGCGGAGAGACGTCTTCTCCATGTTCCTTTAGTGCGTCGATACTCGCTACAGCACTAGTGCTGCTGTTTTGATAAAACAGCTATAGGAATAAAGTCCTGTCAGCTTTTCTAGAGCCGGCCAGTGTGGCCGAGCGGTTGTAGGCGCTTCAGTCTGGAACCGGGCGACCGCTACGGTCGCAGATTCGAATTCTGCCTCGGGCATGGATGTGTGTGTTGTCCTTCGGTTAGTTAGGTTTAAATAGTTCTAAGTTCTATGGGACTGATGGCCTCAGATGTTAAGTCCCATAGTGCGCAGAGCCATTTGAACCATTTTTTTTATTTTTTCTTATCTTGTCCAGAGTCTTGTTTACTGTCTCCAACTGCAAAGTACACTGATGCTTGTGTTTCAACCCCGCGTCATCGTACTAAAACCGGTGCCTAACGGCAAGTCACATCATACTCCGCAAGCCACCTAACCGTGTATGGCGGAGGGAACTTCTGGCTGGTACCACTAACTGATCCCCTCTTCCCTGTTTCACTCGCGATTGCCGCGTGGGAAGAATGATTGTCTGTAAGCCTCCGAATTATCTCTGATATCTCGAATTTTCTCGTCATGGTGATTTCGCGAGGTATATGTAGGAGGACGTAATATGTTGTCCGATCTTCCCTGCACGTGCTCTCTCGAAATTTCAATAGTAAAGCTCTCCGTGACGTACAACGCCTCTCTTTTAACGTCTGCTAAACGACTTTGTCGAGTACCTCCGTAACGCTATCGCGTGAGGTAAACGATCCCGTGGCAGAAGGTGCCGCTCTTCATTGCATCTTCTCTCTCTCTCTTCTATCAGACCTAATTAATAATGATTCCAGATTGAAGGACAGTACTGAAGAATCTATCGAGCAACCACCTTGTAAGTCATTTCCTTCGTGAATGAGTACATTTCCTTAAGATTCTGCCTTTGAATCGTAGTCTGGCATCTGCTTTTCATACTATTTGTTTTATGTGGTCAATCCACTGAAAGTTGCTCTGGCTAGTTACTCCTAGATGTTTTACAGTAGATATTGTTTCCAGCAATTTGTCGTCAATAGTGCTGTTGCTAAGTAGTAAATTTCTTCCTCTACGTATGCGCAGTGTGCTAAATTTGCTTAGGTTCAGTCTTCTACAGGTCAATCTGCAGATCACTTCTATTTTCTGGCGTTGATATTTTCCTATATACAACCGCATCATCTTCGAACAGTCTTAAGGAGCTTCCGACGGTTTCTACTAGACCATTTAACTACAGGGTGAGTCACTAACTGTTGCCACCAAGAATAACTCCAAAAGTATGACGGAGGCTGAAAAGTTTGTGGGACAAAAGTTGCTTGGGACAACGGGGTCTACAATATGACGTTGGTTTTTTGTAGCTAGGTGGGGTCGCTTCTGAGATATGAAGGTCAACTTTGTTTTTTTTTTTTTTCTTAAGTGGGATTCTAATAGCGGCTATCGAAACGAATCCAATGACGTTTAACAGCAAGGTCTTTGAAGGTCAACGAAGGTCACAAAGGTGGCGTGAACGCCCTTTACAGAAGGTGTTCGAAGTGATGACCATTGGTATCAATTATGTGCTGCAATCCTATCATGGATTGAGTGGTATTCCTTATCACATTGGCACTTATCGAAGCATATGCTCTGACGATTCTCTTTCGCGTACCTTCAGGTGTAGCTGGAAGGTCTTTATAAACAATGTCTTTTATGAATCCCCACAATAAAAAAATCCAGAGGCATCAAGTCTGGCGAACGAGCCGGCCACGACACATCTCCTTCGCGTCCAACAATTTGGGAATTGTCTCTGCAACGCATTTCTAGTCATAGCGAAAAATGTCCCGGACAGCCATCGTGTTGATACCACATTCTGTTCCTTGTTCCTAATGGTATTTCTTCCAATAACAGACCTAATGTTTCTTGCAGGAATGTGGTGACTTCCTACCATTAAGATTCACATCGACGAAATAGGGGCCTATAATTCTGTCCTTCAGAATCCCACTCCATACAGTCACCAAACACGGTTTTTGGTGTGCAACTTGCAGCGGCCAACATGGATTTTCATGTGCTTCGACAAGTGCCGAAGTGATAAGGAATACCACTCAATCTATGATAAGAATACTGCAGCACTGCATTGATACCAATGGTCATCACTTCAAACACCTTCTATAAATGGACGCTCATGCCACCTTTTTGACCTTCGTTGACCATCAAAGACTTTCTGTTACACATCATTGGATTCGTCTCGATAGCCACTATCAAAAAATAAGTACCAAACTATAGCATCCCATTTAAAAAAACAAAGTTGGCCTTTATACCTCTGACGCGACCCCACCTAGCAACAAAAAACCAACTTCATATTATGGCCCCCGTTGTCCCATGCAAAATTTGTCCCACAAACTTTTCAGGTACTATCATACTTTCGGAGTTATTCTAGGTGGCAATAGTTAGTGACTCACCCCGTATATTATAAACAGTAACGGTCCTATCACACTTCCTCGATCTTGTCGTGACACTACTAACGTCGCAAATCCTGCTGCAGAGAGTCTGAACTTCATTCCTATTAAGTCCGGTACCCATACAGTGAATATTGTTGCTTCTACATCGGCCTCATTAGCGAAAGTTTAATTGTAGCCGCCCTCCAAATGGACAATAGCCATTGCGCCAGCACTTTCGGCCGATTCACACAGTCGTTTCCCAGCATTCCGTATTCATTCAAAAGAACAGAGACTTCCCTGTACAGTCAGACCAAGCGTACAGTGTGCGTGTGACAGCAGCGTACTTCTGAAGCCATCTGCCTTTGAGTCAGATCATACAAATACCGGTATACATCTTCTGGGGACGTGAAATGGGACGGTCGCGTAGGTTCAGTTCTAAACAAAGCAGGTGACAAATTGCGTTTCTACTCTTGCGACTCACCCTCGCGTATTGTCCCACTGTGTGGGTCCCGTGCGAAGTAGGGCTAGCAGGGATGACTTATGCAAAGGAGCTCAGCACGAGTGGTCTCTGGTTTCTTTGACTCACAGGAGAGCGTACCGGAAATACCGAAAAACAAGAATTTTCAGATGCTAGAAGAGATGCACATATTATCCTGCGGAAGCTTGCTTACGAAGTTTCAAGAACCAGCCTCGCTACACACAGCTCCGTTGTGACCCCGCCGACAAAAATAGACTAATTTCAGCATTCACAGCTACATTAATTCCCTCCTCTGCTAATACTTTCGGCGAATGGAACGATAAGGATCCGTGAGATGTGGTACAAAGAAAAGTACCCTCTGCTACGCACTTCGCAATGATTTACGGAATATGCATATATATCTACATGTAGCTACCCGCCTAGGCGTCTTCGTTTCTCATTCATTTATTTCTCTTCTCTGGAGCGAAACGTAGCTCACGTTCCTCTTACAAGTTGTAGTTGTTATTTTGCTTGATCCATGAATGAGCCCATCTGTATCGCTCTCAAGCACAATATGGCACACGTGTACTCTCACAGCCAAGCTCGCCCTTCACTTGGTCGGCTTATACGCTGTGACTCAGAGTCATGCATATACCTTAATACGTTAAGACGTATGCTTTGCCGGCGATGGGCGAGGCATGACAGAATCTCTGACCAGACAGTAGTTTGTCGTTAGTTGTTGCTTGTACTAGTCTGCGCTTGACTGCGCGAGTCGACAGTAGCGAGTGGACAGTAGTAGTAGCGAGTCGGTAGTCGTCGGTAGTAGTCTGAGTGAGTCGGCGGGAGTCGGCATGCGTCGACGGTGCGCTGCTCGCGACTCTGGTCAGGACTCTGGAGGATGAGTATTGTTGTAGGAGGTAAAGAAGCAGCCTTGCGCAAATTTAATAATGTATGTTAATTGTAATTTAATTTGTTCAAAAATGCCCCAATAATAATTTTATAATATAAAGCAACTCTTTTAAAGGAAAGCATTCATTTTAATTTAAAGAATTTCCAATGCATTATCACTGCATCCAAGAATGAAATATATATATATATATATATATATATATATATATATATATATATATATATATATATAGGCCAGCATTGCACGAAGCTGTGTCGAAAAATGACTAATTAAGAGCAGATATAATTGCAGTTTTATTGAGGTAAGAATTTTTGCTTTTTTTATTCAGAATACAGGGCCGAAGGTCAGCGGCGCTGTCCTTATAAATTCGTCAGGTTATAAAACTTTTTTTATTATTTTGGTGTTTAGGAATTTTTCTGTTTCGAACTTGACATTAAATGAGAAAAGAATTTTGTGGGAATATTAAGTGTGAATGCATTTCTGCACACAGACAATAAATGGGAGACAATTTTGTTCAGAGGTCACAATATTAGAAAAATTCATTTAATTATTATTTTTTGTGGCGAGGCTACGCTTGGCACATTATTATTTAACATTTTTCGTGTGGAGAGGTTACACTTGGTCCATTTTTCATTAACATTTTCGTGCGGGGAGATTACACTTGGCGACATCCGGCCAGGATCGTATTTCTTTGTGAATCTTCTGAGAAGTAGTCATATATCTGCTCTTATTTACTTAAACGTAGTTTGCATCTGGCGCAACGCATTTACTAATTTGTCGCTCGTTCTTTCACAGATCATCTGCAATTTGTTGCTCTTTGTTGTATTTGTGTTTGTTGCATTTTGCATTGTCTTTGTTTCATTTGTGAATAATTTTGATTAGTGAAAATGCCGCGAAAGACTGTTAACAGTACATCGCGATGTGTAATGAGTGAAATAGCCGATTCGAATAATTTGACCGATAATATTTGCGACACTCAGTGTAATGATGACAATCCTCCATTTACAGACAATCAGTGCATACCGACCACTAGTAATAATTTTGATCCTAATGATGAGCAAACAAATTCAATTGTGTCCTCTGTTAATTTAACGACAATGGATGACGCGGCACGTTCTGTTACAATGAACGCTGCCCAGTTTAACACACCCGGTTTGCAAAATTTGCATAGTGAACAGATGAATTTTTCTAACGAAAATGAACAGTGTACTCAAAATACGACAGATTTATTTGATTCCGAGGTAGTGACTAACAGTGCACTTCCGATTGGAAAACCTTTTCGAGAATCACAGAATGACCAAATGGTTACTCAAAACGTGATAATTGCAGGTACGCCATCAAACAGCACAGAGAATACAGTAGGTAATATTGGCTTGGATCAAGTTATGGCATGATTACTACAAATCAAGGAAGAACAAAACGACTATTTCAAACAACTTAATGAACTAATTAATGGAAGTTTCAAACAGTCGAACGAAAAACACGACAACCTTAATGAACAGAACAAACAACTTAAGTGAGCAGATTACAGCCGTTGCCGCGCAACGTCATGATACTAAAGAACAATTACGTGAGGAAATTGAGGCTTGTGCTAGTAACAGTAGTGAAGAAATTAGACCTGTTGCACAAGAATTAAATAATACAGATGCAGCGACAACGGACTCACTTAGAGATGAAAGTAATGCAGTCACTGAACAATGCTCAGAAAACGCAACACAGATACACGACGAGTTTAATTTAAAGTAACCAGAACTTTCACACACTCTGGATACGGAAGTCGATAAGAAATTTGAACAACAGATCAGCCAAATTGACGAACGTATTAAAGTGACAGAAATGAAAAATGTTTCAGTCACTAACACGTCACAACATACGGCACATTCCGAACATTTGTCACACTCACACAGCCAGTATAACTTAGGTAATTTACAGAGAGTACGCGACTTAAAATCCGAAAAGACACAGACAAATAGATTCTTATGCAATCGTGAACCTGTTCACACATTCAGAGACGATAACGATTACAAGAAATTTTTATCGGTAAGAAAATCTAAGGTATTTGATAATGACAGAGCAGAGGTACACGCTTTGAACCGTATACGACAATTTATTTTTGTACTTTCATCAGCATTGCCTGTAATGCAGAAATTAGAATTAGCATGGATATAGCAATTTGCTTCTGAATTTTTACCGCCATTGCCCGTAACGCAAAAGCTAAAATTTATTTGTAGCGCGTAATTGACCTCAGGGGATTCATTACGCTTTAATGAATATGTGCCGTAGTGTGCACAGGGCCCCGAGCCCTAGTAGTGCTGTTTCATCTTTAGTTTTCTGCACTGCTGCCTTCTCTTCTACTATCCTTTACATCTATCAAAACGGCTCTTCAACTATCGCTCTATCTAGGTTTAAGAATGTGTAAAGAAAACCCGATAAGACAAATTTTACTGAAAGTGACAGTTCCCTTTAGACACTCCCGAAATGACAACTATCGCCGTAATTTTAATAACAGATAAAATTGTAATCATCAGTATGTGTAAAATTATCAGCAACAGCAAACGCATTTTAGTAACAATACAGGTCTTTCTCCACAACAGCATCAAAACCAGCCGGTTAGCATACCTAACCAACAATGCAGTCTACAAGGTCAACCAAGCTTTAATGTTTCGCCACGTGCACGTATAGTCTCAGCTCCAACAAATAGTAACACACAGCAACAAGGAAATCAGTACGTAAAGAAAACACAGTATTTCAATTCCTATCGCAATGCACCGCATAGAAGTGATTGTCACGACAGACGTAAAAATAATGAGCACAATTTTCAGCGTACATTTAATAACAGTCTATCTTATCAGCAGCAAGAACATCGGCAACAACATATTATCATGAATGAGCCAGACAGTAGGTATCATCTAGAACGTAATACGTCAGGAAGAAATAACAGAACAGTTCAAATAGTCGAAATGCCACAGCATCCTCCTGAAAATAATAACACGTCAGATGGAATTTGACTAGATATAATACAGGGTGCATATTCCAGTAACGCAAGCAGTACTTTTGACACGCAGAATCTTGTTCACGAGAATGTTATTTGAAACATGCTTTGTTGAATGCACCACTTTTATCGCACCCAGATCTTACCAGAAATTTTTCCATTGCCACCGACAGTTCTAACACCGCTTTAGGCGTACATATTTTTCAGGAAATTGAAGAAGATGGTTGTACAGTAATTAAAAACATCGCTTTTGCAAGTCGCATTCTGTCACCTGTTGAACGAAATTATTCTGTTACAGAACTTGAAGCATTATGTGTTGTATGGGCTTTTACCAGATTTAGGCATTTTCTTTATGGAAGACACACTACCGTTTACACAGATCATAGAGATCATAGAGCGATACAATTTTTACTTTCGGCTAAATTTACACACGACGGATTAAGTAGATGGAAACTTTATTTACAGGAATTTAATTTTACAATTGTTCACATTCCCGGCACGCAAAATATTGTAGCAGACGCACTATCCCGTTCTCTTAACAACAATCAGCAAGACATCGCAACCAACTTCTGCAAAGCAAATTTCAGCGTCATGTACATTCAACAAGTTGCATTTGAAAATTTCATTTCGTCGTCATTACAAGACATAGCACAAGAGCAGAGTAAAGACAACGTATGGAAAGAAATCAAACACCTTTGGCAAGATAGGAATAATGTTACCATTAGAAACAATTACACTGTACGCAATGACATTCTGTTTCGCCGCTCTCATCCTGACAGCAACAATTGGTTATTATGCATTCCTGACGAACTTGTTAACAAATTAATCTGGTATACTCATTTAAGTTACGCACATTACGGAGCCAGAAAATGTTTTCTTATACTGAGACACAACTGTTATTTTACCAACATGGAGAAACGTATTCGACGAGTTTTAGCGTCATGTAAAATCTGCCAGAAAGCTAAATCAGACACGACTTCACATATTCCTCCATTACATCCCATTGTACCTGTTAAATTGAGACATATGGGCCGCTGTAGACATTTTTGGTCCGATTCCCAGAACTAATAGAGGTTTTTGCTACATCTTTGTCGCTGTCAAACTCACTTCAAAATTTGTTCCCTTCACTCCATTACGCGAAGCTACTGCTAAAACTGTTTCGAAAGCATTTGTAAAACATTTTCTATTTCATGTAGGGCATGTGTTGAAAGTAATTTCCGACAATGGACCACAGTTTCGATCTGCTATATGGACACGTATGTTACGAGCTAGAAACATTTCTCCGATCTATATATCCCGGTACCATGCTTCTTCGAACCCTTGTGAACGATTAATGAAAGAAATTGGTAAACTGTGTAGAATATACTGCCATAAAAAACATATTGATTGGGACACACCCACACTCTCATTCCAAGATGTAATTAATTCCATACCAAATGAATCTACTATTCTATCTCCGACTGTTATACTGAAAAATGTTGAACCACCTAACAAAATTAAAGAATTAGTAACCTTTCCTACATCTCGTCGATTACGACACCACGAAATAATTGACATTGCGCTGAACAACATCAAACGTGCCGCAGAGCGCCGGAGAAGACAACAAAAACAGGTTTGTACACGCCGTGACTTTCACATTGGACAGAAGATATTAGTACGTACACACTATTTATCCAATAGAGGAAAAGGTAGGTGCAGTAAATTTGAGCTTCTATACGCAGGTCCATATCGAATTCGCAGCATTCCTCACCCCAATGTAGTACACGTCGAAACTTTGAGAACCAGAAAAACCAAAGGGAACCACCACATATCCAACATTAAACATTTTATTGAATGAAGATACTTTATGATTTATCACACTGTAATCCCATTTCCTAATTTTTTTTGACCACTTATGCAATTATATTTATGTGAACACTTACTGATGATTATCGTATTTTTTCTTGGCAAGTGCCCGGCAAGGTAAGGTTAGCAGGTCGCTCTTCTTGTCGTTACACATCAGACCGTGCATATTTTTCCAGATGAACTTACACATTTTATGACCACTTATGCAATTATGTTTATGTGACTACTTACTGATGATTGTCGTATTTTTTCTTGGCAAGTGCCCGACAAGGTAAGGTTAGCAGGTCGCTCTTCTTGTCGTTACACATCAGACCGTGTATATTTTCCATTATTTTGTTTTGTTTGTATGCACTATGAAATATTTAAGATATAACAAACACCAGTTGACTTTAACATTTTTTCCATATGATATCTCAACATCGTGCTGCTACATTGTGTTACACTCTGTACATTTTTGCTTCTGAACACTGTCGATGTTTTTGACATATTACGTTTTCTGTCATGCTGTGCTGTATGCTCAATTATGTTACTATAAACCAATTTTATTTAATGGGTATATGAATTAAATGCAAGACATTAATCTTTGTTCATCATTTTCAGAAAGAAATAACGTGTAAATGAAATAAATTAAACAGAGATGGGAATTTCACCTTCGGAATGAACGAAAGAAGATGCAATACTTCGTGACGAAGAGTAAATGGATCAGAATTAACAAGCATTAACAAGAATATACTATACACATCGTAGAATAGCAGTCTTAACTAACTTTTTCTTTCAGAATACGAGGCGATTGATGCAGGCTGTCAGACAGAACTACACATCTTAGTTTTAGTGATGAAATATGCTAGAAATAAGGAATAGTTGTATAATGAATAATGAAGTGACTTTTTTGCAGATGATAATGAATGGTGACGAATAATGATGAAGATATGCTACTATGAATAATGAAGTTTTTCTTTACAGGTGATGATAATAATGGAGTTATGGTGATATGAATAACGAAGTTTTTCTTTACAGATGAGGATAATGATGAAGTTTATATATTTACTATTAGTTAAGAGATGCTATGTTGTTATTTAAGTATTTATTGCAGTTCGTTTTGACAGTATGTGTTATATCGCATGGTATGATGACTGAAGGTTTTGGAAAGGACAGCTAGATAACATATATATTTTTTATACACATTTCACTATCTGTTAATTCGAAGGTCACTACTTTTCAGCATAATATGTGTTTCTTCTTTCAGTTTAATAATCCATTTTGTATATTTTGCAGGAGAAATTATTCATGAAATTAATGTGCTATAAGCAGTTGTTCATTAAACCTATGTCATTTATGAATGTGATCACATATACTCTACTTGTTTCATAACCTTGCTACAGCTGACTCATGACGAATGACGTCACACATCTTCATTTGCAGCAATAACTCAAAAGCAAATATTGTTATCCCCCAGTAATTAATTATGAATCCCAACGCAATGCATTGCTAGCACAAAAAAAAAATGCTTTGTAGGTGGCCAATAAATGCCACTGATTACTGTAATAAGATGACCTATGATGCCAATGATTACTATAATTAGATTAATTATGTATAAATGCTATGCCAGTAATTAACTCATTTTGAATGATCACTTCTGAATAATACAAAAAAAATGCTTTGTAACTGGCCAATGAATGCCGCTGATTACTGTAGTAAGATGACCTATGATGCCAATGATTACTATAATTAGATTAATTATGTATAAATGCTATGCCAATAATTAACTCATTTTGAATGATGACTTCTGAATAATGTATAAAACAATGCTTTGTATCTGGCCAATGAGTGCCAATAATTACTATATTCAGATAATTTATGAACATTATTCTGTAATACTACATACATGGTACAGAAATGTTCAGTAACTGGCCGATGAGTGCCACCAATTACTCAAATCAGTTGTTAGACAAGTGTAATTCTCAATGATGACTAGTATGTGACTTAATGTCCTTCACCTTCTGACCTAATTACCAGAAATTACTGCAATATCCGTTTGTCCTGTCTATCCTCATGATCATGGAGCACTATATTTGGTTTTTGCACTAATTCTACGTTGGTGTACTTTACAAGAACATGGTGTTGACACGACATGCTGTCCACCACCTTGAGCGATGGAGATGTTATTATGGTCCCACTGTTTGGTGTACCTAGTGTACTACTAAAATGATAGCATGGAATATTATTACGACATTTCAGTGTCTTGCCTACACTGATTAATACTTCAAGGAAAAGAACTTCAGATTGTCTCACTTGGTGTTGTGCTTCTGTAGAAAGATATGGACTTTCAGTGCAGCTGCGTGCAAACTAAAGTGCTACAACCATGACGCAATCCTTCCCATTCCTTTCCTAGTTCTTGTAAAATGGTAAACACTAATACAATGCGTTTAAATTCTTGTAAAATTATAAAGACTACTACAGTGCGTGTGCACTTTTGTCATTTTGTTAACATGATTTGTATTCATTGCATATACATTTTTGTGATTTACTGATATGTTCTGAACTTCAGTGCGTGTGCACTTTTGTCATTTTTACCATTTGTTAATATGTTTTGTACTCATTGTATATATATTTTGTCATTGCCTGATATGTTCTGTACTCAGTGCATGTGCACTATATTTAATTTCATGTTCTGCATCTATATATATGTAAATATTCTGTGATCGTAAACTTAGTTAATTAAGAAAAATTTGTTGCTCATGGCAAGTCCAATTGACTCACCATCGCTGCCAAATTTTTGCCCCCCCAGTGGAGGGTTATGTAAGACGTATGCTTTGCCGGCGATGGGCGAGGCATGACAGAATCTCTGACCAGACAGTAGTTTGTCGTTAGTTGTTGCTTGTACTAGTCTGCGCTTGACTGCGCGAGTCGACAGTAGCGAGTGGACAGTAGTAGTAGCGAGTCGGTAGTCGTCGGTAGTAGTCTGAGTGAGTCGGCGGGAGTCGGCATGCGTCGGCGGTGCTCTGCTCGCGACTCTGGTCAGGACTCTGGAGGATGAGTATTGTTGTAGAAGGTAAAGAAGCAGCCTTGCGCATATTTAATAATGTATGTTAATTGTAATTTAATTTGTTCAAAAATGCCCCAATAATAATTTTATAATATAAAGCAACTCTTTTAAAGGAAAGCATTCATTTTAATTTAAAGAATTTCCAATGCATTATCACTGCATCCAAGAATGAAATATATATATATATATATATATATATATATATATATATATATATATATATATATATAGGCCAGCATTGCACGAAGCTGTGTCGAAAAATGACTAATTAAGAGCAGATATAATTGCAGTTTTATTGAGGTAAGAATTTTTGCTTTTTTTATTCAGAATACAGGGCGAAGGTCAGCGGCGCTGTCCTTATAAATTCGTCAGGTTATAAAACTTTTTTTATTATTTTGGTGTTTAGGAATTTTTCTGTTTCGAACTTGACATTAAATGAGAAAAGAATTTTGTGGGAATATTAAGTGTGAATGCATTTCTGCACACAGACAATAAATGGGAGACAATTTTGTTCAGAGGTCACAATATTAGAAAAATTCATTTAATTATTATTTTTTGTGGCGAGGCTACGCTTGGCACATTATTATTTAACATTTTTCGTGTGGAGAGGTTACACTTGGTCCATTTTTCATTAACATTTTCGTGCAGGGAGGTTACAACGTATGACAGATTATCGGCGCATCGCAGGATGGAAATGATGAGGCACTTTCAGACAGCGGGATGGAAATGATGAGACACTTTCAGACAGCATGAAATTTCCCGCGTTATCGGTGACTGTAAGTGGTATGGGACATTCCAATTTCTTTGCGCGTTTATAGATGGATTCTGAGTGTTGAATCAAATCAGATAACATGAGCAGACACTAGAACACAGTGAGAGATATTTTGAGTCACAGATTAAAGATCGTCTTCCAGGCGAGCGCAGGCATTTGCCAGTAAGGGCACAGGTGTTATATTTGTAACGTGTGGCCCTCGGCTAAGCAATTTCTGAAGATGCTCGCATTGGTCGAGGGTCGAGTGAAACATTTAAAAAAAAAAAGAAAAAAGTTATGTGCAGCTTGTGGCTGCTGCACAATTTTAATTGTACATAAAAATATCAATACGAATGAAACACTGCCCTTAACGAGTATGACCAGTTTATCTGTTCCTTCTTGTGCCGATATAGCCACGCCGGGGCGAGTAGGCACCGGATTCCCGTGCGTAATTTCAGCACATTCACGAGAGATGGAATCAGTGAGGTCGCACTGTGATAATGTGCTGGACTCGAAAGCAGGAGTACGACACTTCAAATCTCCGTCTGGACGGATACATTTAAGCATCCTAGACAAATTCAATACTTATTGACAATAATATTAGTTTGTAAAACTATCAATCAATATTTAGAAACAAACTTCAGAACATCAACAATACTGTCAACATTGCCAATTGGCAATGCGACTTTACAGGGTTGAGGTGTCGAATATACAATAGACACTGTGGACCGTAATGCTCCAAGCATCAGTTTTCGCAGTTACACAACCTCACGTCGGAGTGCGGCAGGAGGTCTACCCTGCAGGCAACATGATTTTTTGTGGGGTTGTTGTAGACACTGCTCGCCTTTGTCGAGGCGTATTTTGTGGTGCTGTGCTGCAGGCATACAGTACCTTTAGTTTGAGGCAACAGAATATTACTATGACATCACACAATGTAGCAGCTAGTTCATCCATCACGATGTGGCGTTTCTTTGACATACAGTATTGTCGGTTAGAAATAAGTAGTGCTTATAGAATTCTCTGTGAAGTCACTAACATGACGTCAATACAAGGGTGGTTTGATATATCTGGTAAATTTCCTTGAAGGAACGGAACATTTTTGTTGTGCTTCTTGATTGGTAAGCTTGATTATTCCAAGGATCATATAAAGATTTTTCAACAATGTACAGCATACAGTTCATTGTTGACAGCTGTCCGAATTGGTCAGTGTGTCGACCCTGACTGAAAATGAAGAAAACCGATTTTTGTGCTGTTGTTAAACATTTTCATTTAAACGATTGAACTGCTGCAAAAATTAAAAAAAAAATGTATGAAGTTCATGTGGACTTTTCATCAGCATTGAAGACCATTTACTTTTGGATTGATCCGTTTAATCGTTGTCAGACAAGCCCAAAAGATGAAGCACGCTCTGACCATCACCAAAAGCGCATCCGGCACAACGTTCCAACACAATGTCTGGCGATATTTAATCTGGAAGACCTTGTGCGTCGATTTGTGACTGTTGACGACAACTGGCTCTATCATTACACACCAGAGTCAAAACGGCAGTCAAAACAATGGACAGAGGCTGGTGGAAGTGCACTGAAGAAGGCAAAGACCATTTTGCCACCTGATAAGGTGATGGCCACTGCCTCTGTTTCTTAAATTCCCAAGCAATAATCCTCACAGATTACTTGGAAAAAGGTAGTACCATAAGTGGGCCGTATTATGGTTCATAGCTGGATCGTTTGAAACTTGCATTGGCTGGAAAAGGACCGAGGTTGGCACGCAGAGAGTGGTCTTTCACAAGGATAATTAACACATCAGCGTTAACAATGGCGGTAGTTCATAAACTGGAGTTAGAATTCGTTTCTCATCCTCTCTATTCAACAGATTTAGCCCTAAGTGTTTCCAGTTCTTTCATTTGCTTCTCTACGCCACGGATGACAATTTCTTTGACTTCCATGAAGAGAATCTGTACGTCAAACGACGGTATATTTCTTGCGAAATTTAAATGGGCACCACCTTGCTCGGTTGTTTTGACGAAGAGAAAAATGTGTACGAGGTTTGTCCCGCACACCTTGAATCCCGAGCAATAACAACGTCACGTTCTCACTGGCTGCGGCATAATCTAACTGCAAAACGCAGACACTCCTTTTCTGAAAACATCATCACGGGGGACGAGACTTGTGTTATCAATATGAACCTCAAAATGTGGAAATTCACATGAAGGGTCAACGCTTGGCGACATAACCGACATTCGAGCCAACGTGACGCACGAGTTGAACAACAATCCGAAGAACTTCTCTGACAATTTCACGTAGTTATATAAATGTTCCGTGCGATGTAGTCAAGTGCAGACAGTCATGTAGAGCGCCTGAATCTAAAAACTTTTTGGACTGACGGGGGAAGACATGTACACCAAGCTTTCATAATTTCTGTTTTGCTTTTCCACAGGTTCTGCTCAAGATTCGCGTGATGTTTCCCTTAGTTGGAAGGCGAATGCCGGAGCTGTAAATCCCCCCACTCTCCAAATATTTCCAACTGAAACTCCCTTTACCGTGCTACGATACGGCCAGATATTGTATTGAAACGACACTGACGAAAGAACGGGTAGGAACTCGAGCATCGAAATCTACATTTAGGGGTAGTGAATGAAAAGTTTTTTTTAAAAAAAGATCCTTGTATTGTACGGTAGGTACGCTGCTCACATCGTGCAAGTTAGTGACTTCATACTCTCACTCATACATACATGAGCTTTCATTTTTTTCTCCGACGTATCCTCCAGAACAAAATGTTAGACACAGCTTTGGATGTTTCTCTCGCTGGATCTGGTAATTCCCTACTAAATAGTCCCAGTCGGCAATGTCACCTCCCTAATTCCAGCTCCGTGACATATCACTGGAAAGCTACCATCTTTCCAACGATCTGAGAGATTTTTCACATTAATCAACAGTTGACAGAGGTGAGAGAAACGATAAACCGCACAGGAAAATTCCAGGAACGACGGAAGATCGAACGCCAGGCCTGTAAAGTTGTACACCGGCACTTTCACACCGAGCTGCTAAAACAAGCATTAAATACGAGTAGCTCCAATGGAAATGTCGTGTGACTAGGGCTTTCCTTCGGGTAGACCGTTCGCTGGCTGCAAGTCTTTCGATTTGACGGCACTTCGGTGACTTGCGCGTCGATGGGGATGAAATGATGATGATTAGGACAACATAACATCCACTCCCTGAGCGGAGAAAATCTCTGCCCCAACCGGGGCTCGAACCCGGGTCCTTAGAATTAACATTCTGTCTCGCTAACCACTCAGCTACAGTGAGTAGCTCCAATGCAGTAATATGAATGGATCTCGGTAGTATAGCTCATATATGGTGGAATATTTTTAATAGAGTAGACTCGTATTCCTTCCGCATCTCTTCCTAGCCAACTCTACATTAACTGGACGTTGATCAGTAGCCTTCCTTCCGTCTAAAAGCATGCTATATCTTTTTAATCACCAAGATATATCTATGTTATCACCCAAGCCGAGGGAATCCATTGAGATAAGGGCTATCAAGGGAATGCTACATTTCGTAGGTTTTGCACGCTATGTGCACACTGATAATTTCACTTTTATTCGTTTTATTTCAATGTTGTATATCTTGTAGCCATTCTCGACTATTATACCCAACAATGGGTTGCTGAAGTCAGTCCAGTGTTGGCCATCGCTACGAATGCATGTGCGTGTGAGTAACTGTTAAACTATATCAGGTGGTATCACGGTCAGAATCGAAATGTGCAAGAAAACACTGGTTACCTGTACGAACTTAAATTATAATATTAACCTTAGGAGAAATTATCTCCTGCAAAAAATTTTATTTTGTAAAAGTTATCGGCTGTATTGTTGCGTTCCTATGAAATTCTTTTCATCTCAGAGAAGCTCTTATTTTTTGTATTTACTCCAGTCTCTGTCTTCCCTACAAGTTTTGTTTTTTCTCTTCGTCCGTTCGTATCTCATCGGTCCCTTCAATTTTCAGCATACTTCCGTAATACCACATCTCAAACTCTTCTACTCTATTCTTTTCCTGTATTCCCACAGATACGTGGTTCACATACGTTCACCTGTACTCCAGTCATAAATTCTCAGAAATTTCTTTTTCAAATTAACGTTATGTTCGATACTAGCAAACTCCAAAGATGGCAGAATAGCTTCGAAGTTCCTTCATTTCATTTACTACGCAGTCATCAATTTTAAGTTCGTCTGTAATCTCAGTTCTGCTGCACCTCATTTCTTATATCTCTCTTTGTTTATCCTCAGTCCGTGTTCTGTGTTCAGTCTACTCAGTATTCATTCCTTCAACAGATCCTGCAATTCTTCCAGATTTTCTCAGAGGAAGTAATGTCGTCAGCGAATCTTATCATTAACATCCTTTCTTTCTGAATTCTGACCCTGCTTCTGAACCTTTCTACAAACGAAGACTGATAGAATGTGTACAGTCATACACTGGAGTGCAAAACTTATGGACGAAAACTACGTCGCATGATACGTCACTGGCAAGTAACATAGCTCGATGAAACTTGGACTTCACAGAGAGAAGTGCTGCAGTATGGTACAAAAGGCAACTGAAAGAAATGCGCTATGAGACGAACAGAAATGATGTTTTCAAAAATGGGTCAAATGGCTCTGAGCACTATGGGACTTAACATCTTTGGTCATCAGTCCCCTAGAACTTAGAACTACTTAAACCTAACTAACCTAAGGACATCACACACATCCATGCCCGAGGCAGGATTCGAACCTGCGACCGTAGCGGTCGCACGGCTCCGGACTGAGCGCCTAGAACCGCGAGACCACCGCGGCCGGCGAAATGAAGTTATATTCAAAGCCAATAATCACACTGAGGTCACAGCGATTCATGCTGGTCCCCTGAACATTACAAAAGGCGCGACGTGGTTCTTAATACGGTGTGCGATCACAACTGACGGCAGTGTATGCTCTGCAACGTGCTTCCATGTTGACCACAAGATCGGTAAGTGGTTCTTGTAGTAGGACGTTCGTCCTCCACCAGCAACTGCTGGATGGTAAAATGAAATGAGCGGGTAGCGTTGTTGGCCGGGAGACCCCAACTGAGAAAGTTCGGCCGCCGAGTGTTAAGTTTTATTTCAGTCAGGGTTGCCAAGTTAGCGGAATTTCCGCTAAATTTGACGGATTTTACACACTGTCAACAGCATGTAAGAGCTGCGGCACTTTTTTCTCCACAGGGGCAGTTGAAACTAGATGCACATGTAGTTAGGCAGTCCAAAGAAGTTTCTGTTGCAGAAGCTGCATTATGTTTATTTGTGGTTAACCATTCCGCAATAAGTAGGGTGACCAGATGCAGTTGTTTAAAAAGGACAAACAGCTTCAAAAAGGAGGACAAAGGAAGAAAAAAGAGGACACATGAAACGGGTCAACTGCACATGAGGATACCACCCGTCAGCTTTGGACAAGTCACGTGACTGCGGGCATTACCGGTAAAACTAGTAGTTAATTGTTACTGGTGGTCAGGTGGTGATTCCCAGAGCAATATTTTTTTTTTATTTTAAATTAAAAACGTTGATTGTGGTGACAGTGTGGCGACAATTGTTTTGTTATGTCAACAACACGGTATTGTTTACAAAGCGAAAAACATAAGACCATTCACCTCCCTTCATTCGACACACCGCTACCAACATCTACAATTCAAGCAACAGCTGACGACATGTAAACTGCACTTTAACCTTCCGAATACAAATAAATTGAATGACTATGAAACAATGAAATAAAACCGTGACAGTTAATCTGTCGAGATATTTCTTACCTATATTGGCCACTGAGACGTACGTTCCAGCTCCACGTATCTTACATTCCGCTTCAAATTAATGTTTTACGTAACTCACTCAGTTAAAAATTACACTCAAAAATCACACGTGCACTGCAGGAAGCCAAGCCAATACAGAGCGAAGATACGAAACGAAAATTTTAAATAATCGATATTTGCATTCGCTTATAGGTCGATCAACGATAAAATCGACGATCCTGGTGCCACCTACTAACACCGCCTTCGTGCTTGTTTATCACGAAGGCTGTGCCAATAGTTAAGGTATTTAAGAAAAGAGCAATACAACGGGACGAATTGTAAATTTAACTGTATTACGCTCAACTTTGTGAAAAGTTGGACACTGTAAAAATCCGCCCGGACCCCGAACAAAGAGCTAAAAAGGAGGACATATCCGGATTAATCCGGACGTCTGGTGACCCTAGCAATAAGATCTGTGGATCACCCCTGCAGCCTTTCAAAAAGGTGTTTTATAGGTGCAGACCATGTCTCTCAGACGCGTTTTCATAGAACAAGTGTTGTTGTTGTTGTGGTCTTCAGTCCTGAGACTGGTTTGATGCAGCTCTCCATGCTACTCTATCCTGTGCAAGCTTTTTCATCTCCCAGTACCTACTGCAACCTACATCCTTCTGAATCTGCTTGGTGTATTCACCTCTTGGTCTCCCTCTACGATTTCTACCCTCCACGCTGCCCTCCAATACTAAATTTGTGATCCCTTGATGCCTCAAAACATGTCCTACCAACCGATCCCTTCTTCTGGTCAAGTTGTGCCACAAACTTCTCTTCTCCCCAATCCTATTCAATACTTCCTCATTAGTTATGTGATCTACCCATCTAATCTTCAGCATTCTTCTGTAGCACCACATTTCGAAAGCTTCTATTCTCTTCTTGTCCAAACTATTTATCGTCCATGTTTCACTTCCATACATGGCTACACTCCATACGAATACTTTCAGAAATGACATCCTGACACTTAAATCTATACTGGATGTTAACAAATTTCTCTTCTTCAGAAACGCTTTCCTTGCCATTGCCAGCCTACATTTTATATCCTCTCTACTTCGACCATCATCAGTTATTTTGCTCCCCAAATAGCAAAACTCCTTTACTACTTCAAGCGTCTCATTCCCTAATCTAATTCCCTCAGCATCACCCGACTTAATTAGACTACATTCCATTATCCTTGTTTTGTTTTTGTTGATGTTCATCTTCTATCCTCCTTTCAAGACACTGTCCATTCCATTCAACTGCTCTTCCAAGTCCTTTGCTGTCTCTGACAAAATTACAATGTCATCGGCGAACCTCAAAGTTTTTATTTCTTCTCCATGAATTTTAATACCTACTCCGAATTTTTCTTTTGTTTCCTTTACTGCTTGCTCAATATACAGATTGAACAACATCGGGGAGAGGCTACAACCCTGTCTTACTCCCTTCCCAACCACTGCTTCCCTTTCATGTCCCTCGACTCTTATAACTGCCATCTGGTTTCTGTACAAATTGTAAATAGCCTTTCGCTCCCTGTATTTTACCCATGCTACCTTTAGAATTTGAAAGAGAGTATTCCAGTCAACATTGTCAAAAGCTTTCTCTAAGTCTACAAATGCTAGAAACGTAGGTTTGCCTTTCCTTAATCTTTCTTCTAAGATAAGTCGTAAGGTCAGTATTGCCTCACGTGTTCCAGTGTTTCTACGGAATCCAAACTGATCTTCCCCGAGGTTGGCTTCTACTAGTTTTTCCATTCGTCTGTAAAGAATTCGTGTTAGTATTTTGCAGCTGTGACTTATTAAGCTGATAGTTCGGTAATTTTCACATCTGTCAACACCTGCTTTCTTTGGGATTGGAATTATTATATTCTTCTTGAAGTCTGAGGGTATTTCGCCTGTTTCATACATCTTGCTCACCAGATGGTAGAGTTTTGTCAGGACTGGCTCTCCCACAGCCGCCAGTAGTTCCAATGGAATATTGTCTACTCCGGGGGCCTTGTTTCGACTCAGGTCTTTCAGTGCTCTGTCAAACTCTTCACGCAGTATCATATCTCCCATTTCATCTTCATCTACATCATCTTCCATTTCCATAATATTGTCCTCAAGTACATCGCCCTTGTATAGACCCTCTATATACTCCTTCCACCTTTCTGCTTTCCCTTCTTTGCTTAGAACTGGGTTTCCATCTGAGCTCTTGATATTCATACAAGCCGTTCTCTTATCTCCAAAGGTCTCTTTAATTTTCCTGTAGGCGGTATCTATCTTACCCCTAGTGAGATAGGCCTCTACATCCTTACATTTGTCCTCTAGCCATCCCTGCTTAGCCATTTTGCACTTCCTGTCGATCTCATACAAGTGTATTGGTGTGATTAAAAACATTCTTTACCCACATTTCTGAGAAAGGACATAGGAGGCGGATATTGCAGTGTACTTTTGGATGAATCTACAGACATTAGTGCCAGTAAATTGTTAGCTGCGTGTTTGATATACTTTTCTGAGACCCAAGGTCGCATTGTTTAAACATTCTTGGGAATGGTAGAGTTAGAGGAAGGCAACGCAGTGGTAGTAACCAACGGTTTGAAATCTTTGCTTAACGAGTATGGTTTGGACATTCATTTAATCCGCGGTTTGGGTACTGACAATGCAGCAGTTATGGTTGACATCAATAATGGTGTGTATCAGAATTTGAAAAGGGAAGTTCCTAACCTTGTCCTTGTCTTAATTCCTTGTGTCTGCAATTCCGTGCAGCTGGCGGTATCTTCTGCCGCGGCTGAAATTTTGCTCCGGAATTTGGGATTTTTGTTGTCAGAGACGCAAACTTGGTTTTCCAAGTCTTCATCTCGTCAAATTGCTTATATAAAGCTTCTCAGTGCAATAAATGACGGAGCTAACCCATTGAAAATATTTCAGAAGTGCAACACACGTTGGATGTCTATTTTACAGGCTGTTTCTCGTGCTTTGTCTCAGTGGCTTGAACTAAAAACCCACTTTGAGATAGCAGTGCTTCATGAGAAGTGCTATATTGCCCAAGTCCTCCATAATATGTACAGTGATGACGTAAACAAAACTTATCTTACTTTTCTTTAACCTTACTTAGAAGCATCAGCTGGTAAATAAGGAATTTCAGTCAAATTCTAAACACCAATCACGGCTCCTAAAAGATGTTGTTTTACTAATCAGTGGGCTCGTAAGGAGAATTGTTGTACCAAGGTATAGAGGCGATCTTTTAACAGCAAATGTTCGCAAATATAAGTCGCCAAGAATATACTTAGGTCATGAAGTCGAAGTCTTACTGCAGGATATCGATACTTCCAACAAAATTTCATCTGAGGTTGTGAGAATGCCATAAGGAAAAGATGTGAACATTTTTTTGTTTGTCTTGCTTTAGAGCTGCAACGCCGCTTGCCCTAAAATGTAAAAGTGTTGCAAAAAGTATCCTTAATTGTCCCAAGAGAATGTTTGAGAGTGATAAAAGAACCAATGGTATCGCTTGCTAAGGAAATGGGCTTGTCAGACAGTACAGTAACAAAAGTTGATTTTCAGTGGTCCAAGCTCACTACTGTCCAAATGGAAACAAATCAACAATACTGCGGCGTTTTGGAATGAAATTAGGTCATACAGAGGTGCCAGCGGCTTAAATCCTTTCCATGAACTCTCAGATCTGGCTATTATGCTTTTGGTTTTACCATGGTCCAATGCAGAGGTGGAAAGGGCCTTTAGCCAACTAAATTTGATGGAAACGTCTCTCCGGAACAGATTAACTACTACTATGGTGGACGCCATAATTACAATAAGAGCTGATCTTAATCGTGCTGGTAAGTGCTGTCACGATTACGAGCCACCGTAGAATGATCTCCAAGAAATCGGCACCATGGCAGCCTATGCCCCAGTGGTACCCATCACTCGGTCCCAGTACTTCAGCAGACAATCTACTGAAGGATGAGGAGGAAAATGAAATACTGTGGCTTGAACTATATTAATGTGGTGAGTGGAATCTGAAATTAGTAAACTTTCTTTTAGTAATAGCAATAATAATAATAATATGCCATGACGATGACCAAAAACTTCTTTGTAAGGTATCAGTGCATTGAAATTTCGTTTTTAAGAGGGTTAATAATAATAAGCATTTAGCGGATTTTCGCGGAATTTTAAGTTCAGTTTAGCGGAATAAATTTTTCTGTGTTGGCAACGCTGATTTCAGTCGACGCCACATTAGGCGACTTCCGTGCCGGTGATGAAGATGAAATGATGATGAGCACAACACAACGCCCTGTCCACAAGCGGGAAAAATCTCCAACCCGGCCGGGATTCGGACCCGGTCACGCTGCATACGAGGCAAGCATGTTACAACTCAGCTAAGCAGGTGGACTTGCATATCTTGTATATCTCCAGGGGACCGTTATAAATCGCGGTTGTCTTTTGTGTAATTGCATTAGAGAACAAATTTTAACGTTTTTATGCAATTTGTTTGAAAATGGGTGGATTCACCTAATTTTGGGGTGCTGAATTCATCGGTAAAATCAGTTTACCCTATCACGTCACATTTCCTAGACACACACAGCAGAATCGAAACAGTACTGGCGAACACTGACTGAATTAAAACAGACAAGGAATACTCATTCAGAATTCGGAACTCAATATTTTTTAATGTGTGTATATGGACATGACGCCCATAGAAGGTCTAAATTAGTTCACGACATATTTTGATCTTTAAGTTTCTTTGGTATTCGAAAAAATGCGACAACGGCGCTCTTCTTTTGTTTCACGTTTCGTCACTGTTCCTAACGGAACGCCAGCAGTTGTCACTGTCATCGATGGGTGCCAATGCTCTTGATAACGGCATTCGTATGGATGTCTTGGTGAAAGCGTTCACTCTACTCATCGCTTAGGGTTCCCAAATTTTCCGGAAGTAAATCAAGTTAGGAATGTAAAAAGTTCATTTTAAGCGACATTCGACCCCTTATGTTGATTTAGCTGTCGAACGCATCATTCATATTGCAAACATAGTTATCGTCTCTTCTGTTGCCCAAAATGTCCTTCACAATCACTTTGAAAGGAGACCACCAGATAATTCGATATCTGTGAGTTTGGTATTTTCATTAACTTTCTTATTTGTGCAACAACTACACCTTATTTCAGCTTTACTTCACTCAGTTTAGGAAACTTTTCTTTCAAATGATTGAAGGCCCGACAGTAAAAAACAAAATCTTAAAATCTCAAAAATCTTACTTGTTAGAACAAGTTGAAAAATAGATTTGGATTCTACACACTAATGTTCATGCTAACTGACAGATCACCTGCCAAATGCAAAATGGTTGTTCAGTCGTCTTACTCTCTTACAATAAAAATGTGATTTCTGTTAGTCTCATTCGTATTACCTTTAGTCTTACACTGTTGCCGTTCTTCCTATATATTATCCAAGTTTTAGTGAGCTATGTTACTTGCCAGAGACACATAAAGTGAAAGTTACTTTCGTCCTTAAGTTTTGCACACTAGTCTAGTTAATGTGTTCTCATTTGAAGAATCTGTCACTTTACAATAATTAGTTACAGGAACTGTTTCTATAGAGCTAGGCACTTATTACAAGAAAACGTCTTGAGTGGAGGAGTTGTAACCAGCTGACAACACGCGTTGTGGAACAGAGACAGCTATCAAGAGGAGCACGAGAAAAATTATTGATATCCGACAACGAAGCAGCTGGTAGCAGATGAAGACAATGCATTGCAAGTGTCGCTGCTAGCAAGTATAAATTTATGCAGCAGTCAGAGAGGACTAAAAAGAGTGAATGTACAGAAAATAATAGAGGCGGACTTTGATGCAGCCGCACTAGTGAGTAGAACCAACATTTATGAACTTATTTACATAAACGGAAATATGAGATCGGTATCATTGTGAAAACTACAGTGTGAATGTGTCGTTTGTTGTTACGCTGCGTGTGAGTATTCAGTGATGAAATGGAATAATAGAAAAGTGCATAGGAGCGCCGTTATTTATTTACCTATGGAGCTGGCAAGGTTAGGGCCTTCGGGCACTCTGTTACATTTGATTGGACATCGTTAATGAGTTGAGATTGCTCTATGCATAGCACATGGTCAGTAAATAATAATAGTAATCATAAAAATGATAGTAATAATAACAATCGTAATAATGATAGTAACCATAACAATAACAATAATAATAGCGGTAATAACGATGATGATAATAATAATAATAATAATAATAATAATAATAATAATCACATCAATTTATGAACATAATCCATGACAATGGACACACACATGTGTGTGTTCTTTGTCATGGATTATGTTCACAAACTCTCGGTATTTACTGAAAATAGTCTCCCCCCTGAACCAAAACACAGCTAAAATCGTTTGAAAAGTGGTTTGGAACAGTCACTATATGCCTTTTCTGGAGTTGTGCTTAGTACTGCAGTACAATTTTTTTGGATGTCTTCAACTGCGTCATAAATGTGTCTTCTCTTTGCCAGCTCCAGTTTGGGAAACAACCAGAAGTCGGCTGGGGCCAACTCTGATGATCTGTCTGCTGGCCAGAAACTCGCCTACGATCTCCGCTTTGAGGGCTATGTTATTGTCGTATAGGAGCGACCAGGAAACTGTCTGTCAGTGTTCGAGTCGAATTCGCCAACAAACGACGGAGGTCTCAAGAAACTAGTGTTGCCTCAATGCTCCACCGTCATGTTCCGGCAAGTGTCAGATACTTTCTGTTGCATTTGCGTCAGGGCGCCTGCTGCACTTTGACCTTATACACGGCTGTTGTTCAAACTTGGATGATCGTAACGCCACAACTCGCCATGAGATACCATAACACTTTGGATTTTCACACGAGCTGTCCTAACGGAACTGGTATACACTGTGTAGTAACAAATTTTTGGTATTTAGCAACGTTAGTCTTATTAACATTGTGTTAAATAATTTCCCCATTACATCCCTGTTGGCTGTGAGTAATGACGTACTAACAGAACGAATAAATGGCATCAGTGGAGAAGGATCAAATTTGCTAGACGAAGTTGACTCCCCAGGGCGAGAGAGAGAATTGATATGGTAAGGTTAGCAGACGAAATGGAAAGAAGAATGGAGAAACAGATAACGGCGAGGAAAGCATGGACAGCGTTGACAATATGATAGAGAATCTGGTTCGTTGTTGCAGAGAAGGAAGATGACTGGGACATGCCGAGAAGGTAGCCACACCTATTACCGGTAAATACTAAATCTCCTCTTGGACGCAGAGTGCGCTTGGATAAGAAATAAGTTATTGTGT
The DNA here is from genome assembly GCF_023864345.2 of Schistocerca serialis cubense. Lineage (NCBI taxonomy): Eukaryota > Metazoa > Arthropoda > Insecta > Orthoptera > Acrididae > Schistocerca > Schistocerca serialis. The sequence goes on along the minus strand of NC_064638.1, from coordinate 287,272,086 downwards.
AGTTTGTTCTTCAGTCGTATGCTTGAAATGGGAAGGATATGGAGAAAGATTTAGTGTTATGCAGAGGAACAACCGCGATGCTAAACGTATCAGGTATTGTATTGTCAACAAAGCAAAATGCTGTAGCAATGTAGTAAGTAATATTCAATATTTTCTAACCAGCAGTTTCGAGTTTGTCATAAAGTTTTAGGATAATAATAGCTAAGTACATTATTATATTTTAGTTCAAATTTCTGTTCACTTTCCGTTTGCAATATATTTCAATGTAATCCTGCTCTCTGCTGTAGCGGTAGGTTTATTTTTAATTGTCTCTGGATTCACCGGTACAGACAGTACAAACTTAAAAGACGGCTTTTCCACCAAACGCATCAATTTGACTTTTAACAAGAGTTGCACGAGGAATCTATAAATGTATATATTCACAACTGTAAGAGCATCAGTACATTCCAAGGAAGTTCTCGTTTCATTTTAACCAACTCCAAAAATAGCCAGTCTGATTCCTTCCTGTGTCTAAGGTAACCAAAATATATGTGCTGGACGTCCGGGATCTTTCCGGAAATCGCGTTCTGGTGATGGTATGACGAGTATTAGTCTGCGGAGGCATTGTCGGTAGTAGCCGCAGTTGGCTTTCAGTCATTAGGAAACGCCTCTTGTCCACCACGCCAGTGGAGTGGTGTTTCATATCCCACATTCCAGAGTACCATTGTGCCTTTGGTCCGGACTGGGAAACTGACGTACGGCCGGGAGAGCGGTTTGCTGACCACATGCCATTCCTTATCCGCATCCATTGACGCCTGAGGATGACACGGCGGCCGGTCGGTACCGTTGGACCTTCATGGCCTGTTCGGGAGGCGTTTAGTTAGTTTATTGTGCCTTTAGTACACGTCGGTACCAGGTGCCCTGTGCATATCTCCAGTCTCCCACTCCTTGTTCCTTTTGCTTCTGGGCACATCTCTGACTACACCAATTAGATCTTCAGCTGGAATGCATCATATTTGTGTTCTTCGCCGCATTCTTTGCGAGTTAGTCAGCCTACTCATACAAACAACTCTGATAAGCCCCTTACTCCATAGAAACGATACTTCTATGCCGTTATATCGTAATTCTGTTGGAGCAGTAGCTATTTGATACGCCAAATAGCAGCTACCTTTGTTTTCACAAGAAGATGGGCGTGTTTGCAACGCGGAGAATAAGTCCGTTGTTATCACGCAATGTCAGTTTGTACCATCATAGTGTATCTTAGTATTAGGAACGGAAAGTTGGTTAAAACCGGAAGTGAACAGTAACGAAATCCTAGACACAGAATGGAATATATACCGCAAGGATAGGATAAACGCCAATGGTGGAGGAGTATTTATAGCAGTAAAGAATTCAATAATATCCAGTGAAGTTATTAGCGAATGCGAATGTGAAATAATCTGGGTTAAGTTAAGTATCAAAGGTGGGTCAGATATGATAGTCGGATGCTTCTATAGACCACCTGCATCAGCAACCGTAGTAGTTGAGCGCCTCAGAGAGAACCTGCAGAACGTCGTGAAGAAGTTTCGTGATCATACTATTGTAATAGGGGGAGACTTCAATCTACCAGGTATAGAATGGGATAGTCACACAATCAGAACTGGAGCCAGGGACAGAGACTCTTGTGACATTATCCTGACTGCCTTGTCCGAGAATTACTTCGAGCAGATAGTTAGAGAACCAACTCGTGAAGCTAACGTTTTAGACCTCATAGCAACAAATAGACCGGAACTTTTCGACTCCGTGAATGTAGAAGAGGGTATCAGTGATCATAAGTCAGTGGTTGCATCAATGACTACAAGTGTAATAAGAAATGCCAAGAAAGGAAGGAAAATATATTTGCTTAACAAGAGTGATAGGGCACAAATCGCAGAATATCTGAGTGACCACCATCAAACGTTCATTTCTGAGGAAGAGGATGTGGAACAAAAATGGAAAAAATTCAGAAACATCGTCCAGTACGCCTTAGATAAGTTCGTACCGACTAAGGTCCAAAGCGAGGGGAAAGATCCACCGTGGTATAACCATCATGTACGAAAGGTACTACGGAAACAAAGAAAGCTTCATCATAGGTTTAAGAGTAGTCGAATCATAGCTGATAAGGAAAAGCTGAACGAAGCGAAAAAGAGCGTAAAGAGAGCAATGAGAGAAGCATTCAACGAATTCGAACATAAAACATTGGCAAACAATCTAAACAAGAACCCTAAAAAGTTTTGGTCATATGTAAAATCGGTAAGCGGATCTAAATCCCCTATTCAGTCACTCGTTGACCACGATGGAACCGAAACAGAGGACGACCGAAGAAAGGCAGAAATACTGAATTCAGTGTTCCGAAACTGTTTCACTGCGGAAAATCGTAACACGGTCCCTGACTTCAGCCGTCGCACGGACGCCAAAATGGAAAATATTGAAATAAACGATATCGGAATTGAAAAACAACTGCTATCACTTAGTAGCGGAAAAGCATCCGGACCAGACGAGATACCCTTAAGATTCTACAGTGATTATGCTAAAGAACTTGCCCCCTTTCTATCAGCAATTTATCGTAGATCGCTGGAAGAACGTAAAGTACCTAGCGACTGGAAGAAAGCGCAGGTCGTTCCCATTTTCAAGAAGGGTCATAAATCAGATTCGAATAATTATAGGCCTATTTCGCTTACGTCAATCTGTTGTAGAATAATGGAACATGTTTTGTGTTCTCGTATTATGACGTTCTTAGATAATACAAATCTCCTTCATCATAACCAACATGGATTCCGCAAACAGAGATCATGTGAAACTCAGCTCGCCCTATTTGCCCAAGAAATTCACAGTGCCGTAGACACTGGCGAGCAGATTGATGCCGTATTCCTGGACTTCAGGAAGGCATTTGATACGGTTCCGCATTTACGTTTAGTGAAAAAAATACGAGCTTACGGAATATCGGACCAGGTTTGTGATTGGATTCAGGATTTCCTAGAAGAAAGAACACAACATGTCATTCTTAACGGTTCAAAATCTGCAGATGTAGAGGTAATTTCGGGAGTACCGCAGGGAAGCGTGATAGGACCTTTATTGTTTACAATATACATAAATGACTTAGTTGACAACATCGGTAGCTCCGTGAGGCTATTTGCAGATGACACGGTTGTCTACAAGAAAGTAGCAACATCAGAAGACTCGTACGTACTCCAGGAGGACCTGCAGAGGATTAATGCATGGTGCGACAGCTGGCAGCTTTCCCTAAACGTAGATAAATGTAATATAATGCGCATACATAGGGGCAGAAATCCATTCCAGTACGATTATGCCATAGGTGGTAAATCATTGGAAGCGGTAACGACCGTAAAATACTTAGGAGTTACTATCCGGAGCGATCTGAAGTGGAATGATCACATAAAACAAATAGTGGGAAAAGCAGGCGCCAGGTTGAGATTCATAGGAAGAATTCTAAGAAAATGTGACTCATCGACGAAAGAAGTAGCTTACAAAACGCTTGTTCGTCCGATTCTTGAGTATTGCTCATCAGTATGGGACCCTTACCAGGTTGGATTAATAGAAGAGATAGACATGATCCAGCGAAAAGCAGCGCGATTCGTCATGGGGACATTTAGTCAGCGCGAGAGCGTTACGGAGATGCTGAACAAGCTCCAGTGGCGGACACTTCAAGAAAGGCGTTACGCAATACGGAGAGGTTTATTATCGAAATTACGAGAGAGCACATTCCGGGAAGAGATGGGCAACATATTACTACCGCCCACATATATCTCGCGTAATGATCACAACGAAAAGATCCGAGAAATTAGAGCAAATACGGAGACTTACAAGCAGTCGTTCTTCCCACGCACAATTCGTGAATGGAACAGGGAAGGGGGGATCAGATAGTGGTACAATAAGTACCCTCCGCCACACACCGTAAGGTGGCTCGCGGAGTATAGATGTAGATGTAGATGTAGATGTAGTGGTTTTTCAATCGCTTAGCTCTCTGCTGCGTGATCTAACGACTCTTTCAGTAACAGGAATTGTCCGCTTTTTATTTTTTAGAGTCTGTATAGGCACAGCCAACAGTATCAACGTATTCGACCCCATCGGTATCCAAAAGCTTAAGATTTCTTGTATTATGCAGCAGATTATGTTGTACACTAGCGAACTTGGCAATGCTACGTATGTATGGCAATTGGATGTATGTTCTAATCCCCTTCTCTATGTCCTTTCTCTCCATCTGCTTTCCCTTCTCTCTTTGTCCATCTCCTCCTCCACTCTCTCTCTCTGTCCATCCCTCCTCCCCACTCTCTTTGTTCATCTCCTCTCCCAGATCCCTCACCATCTCCTCCTTGCCCCTCTCTATGTCCATTTCCTTCTTCTCCCCTGTTCATCTCACTTGCCCTCCTCTCCTTGGTCTTTGTTGTTATTGAAAATTCAGATTCCGTAGTAGTATTCTAATCATAAGCGGGTAAGCCATACATATAAAGACACGGCCAACAGTGTAAACCTATTTGGCCCCATCAGTAAACAAAAACTTAAGAATTCTTATATTATCGATCACAGTATATTATACACTAACGAACCCCATGTATAGGTAGTCCATTTTAACTGAAGACATCGAAAACAACACATCGGAATAAAACGAGCTATAATTCCAATTTGTTGTTTCTGAGGGGGAAATCCAATGATACCACAATGGACCACCTACCCAGTCCCATGTGTGGGTGGCGGGGGACAACCTTGAAATCTTCAATGGAAACCCTCGTTTTATTGCAGATTACTATTCCACGGCAAAATCCACATCCGTTTTGTCTAAAGCATTTTCTTCGTTTCGCCACAGATGGAAGTGTAATCGGCGGGCCGGCCGTGGTGGCCGAGCGGTTCTAGGCGCTCAGTCCGGAACCGCGCGACTGCTACGGTCGCAGGTTCGAATCCTGCCTCGGGCATGGATGTGTGTGATATCCTTAGGTTAGTTAGGTTTAAGTAGTTCTAAGTTCTAGGGGACTGATGACCACAGATGTTGAGTCCCATAGTGCTCTGAGCCATTTGAACCATTTTTTGTAATCGGCGGAGTAGAAATGAGTACACAATTGTAATTTACGACTTGCTACTCAGTGGCTCTTGAATATCCAGTGGCACGTGGGATCACTCTTCTATGCTGCGAGAGAAGGAGAGCCCAGTATTTTTAATTGGAAATCCCATCCGCAACGTTGTATTCCTCCGACATCTCGAACAGGAGACTATTCGACACGCCACTGTGGTCGTGGATCGAGGCGGACGCCACTCTACTTTTCCAATTAGAGTAAATGTTCAAACGTAGCACTGCCGGGTTCGATACACCTAGTGATCCACTCTTCAAATGAGCGTACACGGGACAGAATCATATGTGCGGGAATGCCAGGAAAGGCGTTTTTGATGCGTCTGACCATGTGTTCACGGCCCGTTGGCATTTACTGGTACACTTTATCTTTTAAATATAACCACAGAAAGAAATCAGACAACCTAGCGGGCCAATTAGTTGGACCACGTCTGTCAATCCATCCTGTGCTTCAACTTGCGTAATACGCTGGGCCATCATCATGCTGAAACCACATATGTTGTCGAATGTCTGGGGCAACATCCTGCAGCAGTATCGGTAGTTCCTATTCCAGACACGTCCATTCAACATGTCGTCGACAAAATACGGACCAATGAGTTTGTTTCCGAAGATGCCACACCATAGGTTAACCGATGAAGAATGTTGACGGTCAACTTGCTGTAATCAGTGGGAATTGTCTACATTCCAGTAATGCATAGAATGCCTGTTAACGCTACCATAGTTTGTGAATTTAGACTCATCGGAAAACAGTACCTCGGCAAAGGACGTGGGGATCGTTTGTATTTGTCAACGTGCCCATTCACATAGCACTTCTCGGTTATGGAAATCGGCGGCATGAAGTTCTTGATGCAGTGACACTTGGTATGGATGATATTCGTGACAATGCAGTATTGTGATATGGACATAGCGGAATCGTGGTGTAGTGACCGGTAACTTATCCGTAGGTTGTGGTGCAGTGCCGCTAGTACAGTTACAGTGAAGAGCCAAAGAAATTGGTACACCTGCCTAATATTGTGTAGAGCTCCCCCGAGCAAGCAGAAGTGCCGCAACACGACGTCGCATGGACTCGACTAATATCTGAAATTGTAAGGTGTCAGGCAAATCCAACACCTTCCATGAAAACCCTGACATGATAAGCAAATCCAGTAGTATGTCACATAGCTCCGAATAAATCGTGACATTAAATTAACCAAAGTAATACGAGTAAACGAGTGAGCAAATGGAATACCACAGACTAACATAAGAGTGCCTAAATGCATGTCATACCTTCCCACCATGAGACAGACGCAGTTCCGAGGGGAGAAACGAGAACAGAAGCCGAGAGCAGAACCGTGTTAAGCTAGAAGGCCCTACGATAAGGGATGGACCGGACACCCACGTCGCCAGCTAACCACTAGGACCACCCCAGCTGCAAGTTTTAGCGTGAGACTTTTTCGTGTCTCTGTTACGTCAGGAGCACTCCCCAGCCCATGTTAAAAGCTAGAGCCCTCAAGAAGAACAGCATAGATCTTACGATAACACTAAAAGGACCACCCCCCAGCCGCAAGTTTTAACGTGAGGCTTTTTCGCGTCTCTGTTACGTCAGGACCCCCCTCCAGCCCATGTTAAAAGCTAGAGCCCTCCAGAAGAACAGCATAGATTTTACGATAACACAAAAAGGGCCACCCCAACCGCAAGTTTTAGCGTGAGACTTTTTCGCGTCTCTGTTACGTTGCAAACTTTAAAAACATTGCCCCACCACGAAAAGTATAACGTTCCTCATTGGATAGACCGAATTTTTGTAGGCGGAGCTTAAAAGGTTAACATTGAGACCCTGATTGGTCAGATGAAAACACAGCCAGATAGTTTTTTTAAACCAACTTCGGTAAATTGTAGTAAGGAGAAGTTAGGAGAGAGTTGCTTCCGAGACGGCGAGGTGAGCGGAGCTGTGCTGCACACCGCCCCCTGACGAACACCGACAAGGTAATGAACGTACGCGATGCCGAATAACAGCGCATAAAGCTACACTCAGAACTGCAGAAGTCTCATCTGTTACACCCCCTTTTTGCGTAATACTAGTGTCGATCGTCAATTAAAGCTCATGGTGTTCACATTCGCCACTTGAAGTAAAAATCTGAAACGCGATGATTTTTCTGTTATATAGTTATTGAGAAGCCACATCAGCCACTGTAAGTTAGATAAGTAATTAAAGATAATTGAGGGCCACTGTAGACCATTTTGATAGTTTTCTCTTTTGTGAAACTTAAGTTAAACCTAGATTATAGATGTGATATGGCATAGGTCATCCTTCGATCCACTGTAGAACTTGGAAACCCATTCAGGGAATATTCGTTCACATTTTTGTTGAACGCAGTTGGTTTTTACCATCCTGTATTAAAACATTTCCTTTTATCAATAGTGCAATTTATAAACAATGTTTTGTGAGTAGAATAAAATTTCCAATCGTAAACTTAACTGCTTTTTCGACATTATTTTCCCAGCTAACTAAAAATAGGAAAGCCTTGAACCCCTTCCACTAAATTTAGTTAGTATTAAGATTCTTTTACAGGGAGTGCAGTGGAGCTGACGCTGAAATCATTAAGTATTTGGTTATATCATCGCTAGTCTCACTGAACTCTTCTGAATTCTACATGTCATGTGTGGCCTGGAGTCTCCTACCAGCAACAGGTCCCAGGTTCAAACTAGTCAGCCGGCCGTAGTGACCGAGCGGTTCTAGGCGCTACAGTCTGGAACCGCGTGACCGCTACGGTCGCAGGTTCGAATCCTGCCTCAGGCATGGATGTGTGTGATGTCCTTAGGTTAGTTAGGTTTAAGTAGTTCTAAGTTCTAGGGGACTGATGACCTGAGAAGTTAAGTCCCATAGTGCTCAGATCCATTTTTTTTTTTTCAAACTAGTCAATTCCCTAAAAAAACACGCTCAGAGCGTCGTTGCGCGAAAGTGGTAGGGAGACACGATATAGAACAAACAGACACCACGCAGAATGTTAGAAAGTAATGCTGGAGGGAATGGACATCATGGATACTGCAGGGCTATCCATAAATCCGTAAGAGTACGAGGGGGTGAAGACCTCTACTGAACAGCGCGTTGCAAGGCATCCCTGATATGCTCAATAATGTTCACGTCTGGGGAAATTGGTGGCCGTGGAAGTGTTCAAACTCAGAAGAGTGTTCCTGGCGCCACTCTGTAGCAATTCTGCACGTGTGGAGTGTTGCAATTTCCCGCTGGAGTTGCTAAAGTCCGTCGGAATACACAATGGACATGAACGGATGCAGGCTCTAAAATGGTTCAAATGGCTCTGAGCTCTATGGGACTTAACATCTGTGGTCATCAGTCCCCTAGAACTTAGAACTCCTTAAACCTAACTAACCTAAGGACATCACACACATCCATGCCCGAGGCAGGATTCGAACCTGCGACCGTAGCAGTCGCGCGGTTCCGGACTGAGCGCCTAGAACCGCTAGACCACCGCGGCCGGCACGGATGCAGGCGATCAGGCAGGGTGCTTATGTACGTGTCACTTGGCAGAGTGCTATCTAGACGTATCAGGTGTCGCAAATCACTCCAACTGCACACGCCCCACACCATTACAGAACCTCCACCCGCTTGAACAGTCCCTTGCTGACATCCAGGGTCCATGGACTCATGAGTTTATCTCCATACTCGTACACGTCCATTCGCGATACAATTTGAAACGAGACTCGTCCGAACAGGCAAGGCGTTTCCAGTCATCAACAGTCCAATGTCGGTGTTAACGTGCCCAGGCGAGGCGTAAAGCCTCTGTCGTGCAGTCATCAACAGTACATGAGTGAGCCTTCGGCTCCGAAAGCCTATATCGGTGATGTTTCGTTGAATAGTTCTCACGATGACACTTCTTGATGGCACAGCATTGAAGTCTACAGTGATTTGCGGAAGGGTTGCACTTCTTTCACGTTGAACGATTCTCTTCAGTCGTCGTTGGTCCCGTTCTTGCAGGATCTTCTTCAGGCCGTAGCAGTGTCGGAGATTTGATGTTTTACCGGATTTATTTATTTATTCAGCGTATGGCATTACATATGAACAGCGACTAGCAATTGTGGATTACGTAGTTTTACAAAATTTTACAAAAAATATATTAATTTCATAATTTAAAAAATAAGTCTATAAATTAATATCTAATTTGTCGATCCATTCAAGGGCTGCCTCTGTCACTTCAAAGAAATCTTCGAAGTTCCCATCACAGGCGCTTCTGCTAAAGCTTGTTACAATGTGATGGATCGTCTGGTGTTCATTTCCACAGCCACACTGAGAAGATGAAGCCCTTTCCCATCGGTAGAGATTTTCAGCGCAGATGCTGTCGCATGTGCGGATTCGATTAATTTGTTTTCCAGGCACGTCGCGTTAGTTCCATACCGGCTAGTCTTGTGTCAGGCCGTTGGAGGGTCTGATGTTCCTCATGGGAAAGAGTGTTCCACATTTCTGTAAACTTTTTGTTGATACTGAAAGTAGCTGCCTGTAGCGATTCTGCCAGTAGGACAGATGGCTGCCTGGATTTTAGTCGGTTCATTCGGAGTGCAGGAACGTCAGAAGGCATTGTAAGCTCGGGGATCTTAAGTAATTTTTGGTATTCCTTGAGGAGGGCGTTCTGACTTCGGAGGTGTGGCGGCGCAATGTTGCTTACAGGTGGTAACCAGTATTGAGGAGTAGATTTGATGCAGCCTGTTATTGTCCTCATTGCTGCATTTAGCTCCACGTCAATCTTTCTCACGTGTGTGCTATTGAGCCACGCTGGGACACAGTATTCAACAACAGCGGTCGCAAGTATCTTCATTCCCTGTTTTACCGGATTCCTGATATTCACGATGTACTCGTGAAATGGTCGTACGGGAAAATCCCCACTTCACCGTTACCTCGGAGAAGCTGTGTCCCTTCGCTCGAGCGCCGACTATAACACAACGTTCAAACTCACTTAAATCTGCCATTGCAGCAGCAGTAAATGAGCTAACAACTGCGCCAGACACTTGTTGTCTTATATAGTGTTGCCGACCGCAGTGACGTCTTCTGCCTGCTTACATGCTCCGTATTTGAACACGCATGCTTATATCAATTTCTTTGCTCTTCAGGCTATTTCATTAGCTTCTTTTGAAACGCGCTTGCTTCGTTTTCTTTTGTCGCTGTCCTCAGACTTAAGGATGTTGAAAGGTGGCTACACTGAGCCACTGCGCCAGAGATTGCGCCAAAGAGTATTATTCAGCCGCCTCCACTGGCAGTGCTTGGGGAGAACTTGTAGTAGTTAGTGCTTGTTGAGATGTGCTAGTGAAAAGTGCTTGCTGAGATGTGATACTGAAAAGTTCTTGTTGAGATGTGGTAGTAGCGAGTCGGTGTGGAGATATATTGTAATGATTAGAGTGATTTTCGTCAATATATGAAGGTAAAAGAAAATAATTTTTCCTTTTCTTTTTATTATCTCAATGTCTTAAATAATGCAGCATTACAGGTTCAGTCAACAAAGCATCTGGCTTGTGTTATTGTATTAGAGTGTAATTCTGCTTTCCTTACGCATTTATAGTATTTCTATTTTTTAATTACTTCAGTATAAATGATATTTAAAATTTCTTGTCTTAGTGAAGAAGAACCGTGCCAGATGTGTACGTTGAATCACACTTCCACACACAGAACAGCTACACTTGTGCTTTGTTGGGTTCGTAGGTTTTATAGTTGCTGGGGACTTAATTAATTAATTGTGTTAACGGAAAATTTCATTTCATTCTTTGTTGTTGTTCCATGCAGTCAGATTGCGTAATAATACTAGTCAGGGCCAACCGTTTACGACACAGCGTAATCGGACATACGGCTTAACTAAAAATATTTGCATTTTATTTAATTAAGCCTCCATGCAATGTTCACAACCTTGTAAATGAACGAACGAGAGCGAGCTTCTTCATAAAACGCTCGGCATACAAGGCAACAGCAGCCTTAACATTTCTCTTACATTCTACGTAAATCAGGATCATTTCAATTTTTCCTTCTGTGGCTGCAACGTTCATCGTCCATTTGCACGTCTGTTCTCCAAATGACAGGTAGGTGTGCAGGCAACAAACACTGTGGAAGTATTGTAATGCTTAGAGCCGATATCTATTTACGTTTGCGCGATATGTGAACTCCGGCCGCAGTGTACTGTCTGTTATGATGCGTCATAGTTCGCTACACGGCCACGGAGGCATATCCAGTAGTGCCGTGTTCGATATGTCGCAGGAATGCAACGTTGCGAACGGGGTTTCCAATTACAAGTTATGAAATACTAGCCTGTACTACCCTCGCAGCATGGATATGGGGTCCCACGTGGCATTGGACAATCAAAGGCCATTGACCTGCATGTCGTAAACTATGATTGTGTACCCATCTCTATTCCTCCGATTACAGCGCCATCTGTGGCGAAACGAAGAAAATGCTTCAGACAACACGTATATGGATTTTGCCGTAGAATTGTAAACTGCAATAAAAAACGGGGGTTCCTGTTGATAATTTCAAACTTGTCCCCCCTCCCCATTCTAGCCGGCCGCTGTGACAGAGCGGTTCTAGGCGCTTCAGTCCGGAACCGTACTGCTGCTACGGTCGCAGCTTCGTATCCTGCCTCGGGCATGGATGTGTGTGATGTCCTTAGGTTAGTTAGGTTTAAGTAGTTCTAAGTTCTAGGGGACTTATGACCTCAGATGTTAAGTTCCATAGTGTTTGGAGCCATTTTTTTGTTCCACCCCCTCCTCCCATCTCGCCATTCAACACTACGTGTGGTCTGAGGTAGCGGGTCGAGTGGGGTATCGTTGGGTGTCCCCCTCCAAGACAAAAAATTGGAATTATAACATTTTTTGATCCGATGTGTAGTTTTCGAGATGTTTTAATGTCTTCAGTTCAAATAAACACCCTATACATCAAAAGTCCAATATAAAAAAAATTAAAGTAACAACAACAGAAAAGTAAATTTTACTATAGCAAATAGTAGTTTGGTTCTTTCGCGATGCAACTTGGCTATACAACATTTCATAATTTCCAAAGTTGGCACTGAAAAAATGTGTTTTCATTGCAATACAAGGAATCGTCAATGTCCGCACGAACCTCATTAGCCCAGGCCGCATACCTTTTCTTCGAAACTTCCCCACAAACAATGTTGGTCTGAAGAGTCCACCTGAGATGCGGCGTAGAAGTGTGCAGATTCCGTACAGCTGATTTTAATCTTCTTTGTAGTGTAGTTCTAGAAAGATAATAACAATCGGCAGCATTTCGATAATTTCGTCTTACAAAACACTTGAAACCGTTTGCCTTCACCGCACTCTCAAGCCCCTCGACCCTCACTGGCAGTATTCTTCTTGAACTTTGGCATCGTCCCCTAGGAACAAAAGAAATTTACTTAGATGGCTCATACCCGACTGACAGTGCACGCTAAAACATGGCAGAAACAGAAACCGGCTCGAGTGAGCCGGATCTGATTACTACCATATAAACTACACTGGATTACATAAATATTAATACTTGTATGATAATACTACACCTTATCTTTTAATGGCACAAACCAATGCTGAAAATTACACCGTTCGCCATCTTCGAGACACAAAAACAAATACAATTTGTTTCTGACGCAAATTCAATAGCTACATCACTCAAGCTCTAAGCAAATGACGAAGTCATGTCTGCGCTTTGTTCCAAGCACTACATGGCTCCGTATCTGACGACAAATCCGAGAAACACCAAGTGCCCCACACTTCCCGCCGGCCCATACTAATCGCCGTTGCTGTATAATAATTTAAATGAGAAATCGCCCAGTAGTGGATAAATAAATGTGTCAGTTACTATTGGTTGTCCGTCATGAGCTTGCTGCAGTTTAATTAGAGCAAATTACTCCAGACGCGTTTCGCTTCTATTTACACTACTGGCCATTAAAATCGCTACACCAAGAAGAAATGCAGATGATAAACGGGTATTCATTGGACAAATATATTATACTAGAACTGACATGTGGTTACATTTTCACGCAATGTAGGTGCATAGATTCTGAGAAATCAATACCCAGAACAACCACCTCTGGCCGTAATAACGGCCTTCATACGCCTGGACATTGAGTCAAACGGAGCTTGGATGGCGTGTACAGGTGCAGCAGACCATGCAGCTTCAACACGATACCGCAGTTCATCAAGAGTAGTGAATGGCATATTGTGACGAGCCAGTTGCTCGACCACCATTGACCAGACGTTGTCAATTGGTGAGAGATCTGGAGAAAGTGCTGGCCAGGGCAGCAGTCGAAAATTATCTGTATCCAGAAAGGCCCGTACAGGACCTGCAACATGCGGTCGTGCATTATCCTGCTGAAATGTAGGCTTTCGCAGGGATCGAATGAAGGGCAGAGCCACGGGAGGTAACACATCTGAAATGTAGCGTCCACTGTTCAAAGTACCGTCAATGCGAACAAGAGGTGACCGAGACGTGTATCCAATGGCACCCCATACCATCACGCCGGGTGATACGCCTGTATGGCGATGACGAATACACGCTTCCAATGTGCGTTCACCGCGATGTCGCCAAACACGGGTGCGACCATCATGATGCTGTAAACAGAACCTGGATTCATTCGAAAAAAATGACGTTTTGCCATTCGTGCACCCAGGTTCGTCGTTGAGTACACCATCGCAGGCGTTCCTGTCTGTAATGCAGCGTCATGAGTAACCGCAGCCATGTTCTCCGAGCTGATAGTCCATGCTGCTGCAAACGTCGTCGAACTGTTCGTGCAGATGGTTGTTGTCTTGCAAACGTCCCGATCTGTTGACTCAGGGATCGAGACGTGACTGCACGATCCGTTACAGCTACGCGGATAAGATGCCTGTCATCTCGACTGCTAGTGATAAGAGGCCGTTGGGATCCAGCACGGCGTTCCGTATTACGCTTCTGAACCCACCGATTCCATATTCTGCTAACAGTCATTGGATCTCGACCAACGCGAGCAGCATTGTCGCATTACGATAACCCGCAATCGCGATAGGCTACAATCCGACCTTTATCAAAGTCGAAAACGTGATGGTACGCATTTCTCCTCCTTACACGAGGCATCACAACAACGCTTCACCAGGCAACGCCAGTCAACTGCCGTTTGTGTATGAGAAATCGGTTGGAAACTTTCCTCATGTTAGCACATTGTAGGTGTCGCCACCAGCGCCAACCTTGTGTGAATGCTCTGAAAAGTTAATCACTTGCATATCACAGCATCTTCTTCTTGTCGGTTAAAATACGCGTCTGTAGCACGTCATCTTTGTGGTGTAGAAGTTTTAATGGCCAGTTGAGTACTTCTGTGATAATACTAAACCTTATCTTTTGCCGGCCGAAGTGGCCGTGCGGTTAAAGGCGCTGCAGTCTGGAACCGCAGGACCGCTATGGTCGCAGGTTCGAATCCTGCCTCGGGCATGGATGTTTGCGATGTCCTTAGGTTAGTTAGGTTTAACTAGTTCTAAGTTCTAGGGGAGTAATGACCTCAGCAGTTGAGTCCCATAGTGCTCAGAGCCATTTGAACCTTATCTTTTAACGGCACAAACCAATGCTGAAAATAACACCATTCGCCATCTTCGAGACACAAAAACAAATGCAATTTGAAACTTCCTGGCAGATTAAAACTGTGTGCCTGACCGAGACTCGAACTCGGGACCTTTGCCTTTCGCGGGCAAGTGCTCTACCAACTGAGCTACCGAAGCACGACTCACGCCCGGTACTCATAGCTTTACTTCTGCCAGTATCTCGTCTCCTACCTTTCAAACTTTACAGAAGCTCTCTTGCGAACCTTGCAGAACTAGCAAAAAAATGGTTCAAATGGCTGTGAGCACTATGGGACTCAACTTCTGAGGTCATTAGTCCCCTAGAACTTAGAACTAGGTAAACCTAACTAACCTAAGGACATCACACACATCCATGCCCGAGGCAGGATTCGAACCTGCGACCGTAGCGGTCTCGCGGTTCTAGACTGCAGCGCCTAGAACCGCACGGCCACTTCGGCCGGCTCAGAACTAGCCCTCCTGAAAGAAAGGATATTGCGGAGACATGGCTTAGCCATAGCCTGGGGGATGTTTCCAGAATGAGATTTTCACTCTGCAGCGGAGTGTGCGCTGATATGAAACTTCCTGGCAAAGGTTTCGATTTCGAGTCTCGGTCGGGCACACAGTTTTAATCTGCCAGGAAGTTTCATATCAGCGCACACTCCGCTGCAGAGTGAAAATCTCATTCTGAAATACAATTTGTTTGTGACGCCAATTCAATAGCTACATCGCTCAAGCTCTAAGCAAATGGCAGAGTGATGTCTGCTCTTTGTTCCAAGCTCTGCATCCGTCCGATGTCTGACGACAAATCCGAGAATTACCAAGTGCCCCACACTCCCCGCCGGCCCATACTAATAGCCGTTGCTGTATAATAATTTAAACGAGAAATCGCCCAGTAGTGGATAAATAAATGTGTCAGTTATTATTAGTTGTCCGTGATGACCTTGCTGCAATTTAATTACAGAAAATTTCACCAGACGCGTTTCGCTTTTATTTATAAAGCATCTTCCACTGTTATTCTGCAAATTGGATACATACGTTTGTACATTTTTGGTTGTTTTACGTTAAAAACAGAGTTTATATTGTTGATGTGCAAGTTAGTTACGGTGTTTCTTTTCATAGTCTGCCTCTTGCCTCCTTGCTAGCAGCGGCTGACGTCGAAAGACTTCGATTCACCTATGCACTTGCCAGTTTTTGCCATTCTGCAATATTTCTTGCGCTGCATTATTTATTCTTCACTTCTGTAGCCTGAAAATTGTGTATCTCAGTCTGCACAGTAACAGTGTCTGTTCGTTTGTTTCGGTTCACGTTGTGAGTGCTGGCAACCTGTGAAGCTACCTTTTTGTGTGGTGTGTGTGCGCGTTTCAATGTAATTTAATGAAACTGTAGAGATGTGAGAAGAGATGTTGGAGAGTTTGATTGCAAATTTTTTTATTTTCCTTTTTTTTTTAAAGAAACACAGTAAGTAAACTTGCACACCAACCTTACGCTGTTTTTAACCTAAAACAACCAAAATGTACAAACTTGTGTATCCAGTTTGCAGAATAACGACGGAAAATGCTTTATAAATAAAAGAGAATCGTGTCTGGGTAATTCTCTTTAATTAAATTACAATAAGCTCAAGATGGATAACCAATAGTAACTGATTTTAATAACTGCTGCGGAAGATGGCCATGCAAACAAACGTATTAAATAAATATTTGTTTGGCAATAAACACAGGCGAAGTGCAAAATGAATAGGTCTATTTATAACTATTTGTTTGTAAATATGAACCGCCTTTTCTTGTTGTAGTGTGCTTTATTTCTCCCAGACGCTTTTCGCCTTTTTTTACTCTACGGCATCTTCATTGGAATTAGAACGATACATTTTTGTTTTGGTACGTGTTATTTGTAGATTATAAAACAGTTCACGTAGCGTTTTTTATGTAAATAAGTCATTGCCTACAGTTTTTGGTTGGCATCTCCGTTTCCTGCCCTGACCAGATAAGAGGAAACGCAGATGCCAACCAAAAACACGAACTGTAAGTAATTACTTATTTACATAAAAGCGCGATGCGAACTGCTTTATAATCTGAAAATAAAACATACTAAAACAAAAGTGTATCGTTCTAGATATCACTGAAGGTGTCTTAGAGTAGAAAAAGGCGAAACGCGCCTGGGAGAAATAAATTACAGTGCAGCAAGAAAAAGCGGTTTGTATTTACAAAACGTTTCTGTGCTTGCTGCGGAGGATGGCCACACAAACAAACTTGCTATTTACAACTATTTGACTGAGGGACCTACAGTGCAAATGAAACAGCGAATCGTCATTTTTTCCGTTTTACGTCATTCTTTAGTTGCTTCAAAATTCATGGAGATATGTTCCGTCTTTGCAACTAAATGAAAGGCAGTTTGTTTCTTGTCATACGTGGTTCGATTCTTTTCTTTTTGAAAGATCTTCAGTGGCTAATATACAGGGTGTAAATTTTAAGTTGACAAACCAGAATAACTCGAAAAATAAGCTTCACACGAAAAAATGTGTAGAATCCAAAGTTGATTATTTTCGAGGGGGACATCCGCTGGTGCTAAAATTAGCCCGCAACCCCAGCCCCCTGGGGGTGGGGCGGGAGGCAACTTTAAAATTTCAAATGAGAACCCCCATTTTTTATTGCAGAATCAGATTATACATAAAAAACAACGTACATTTTGCCTCAAATATTTGTTTTGATTCTTGGCAGTTGGCGCTGTAATGCAAGAAAACCCATGATTTCATTTTTGCGTGGGAAATGGTTAATGAATTCACTCGTTAGTAAGTAGGATGTTTGGTTAATTAGTTAGCTAGTCAGGTGATATGATTGATAATTAAAAGTTGTGTGGTCTCATGACCACGAATCTGCGGAAAAAATTAATATTTGGATCAACATTTGTAAAACTCTAATTCCTTTCTCTCAAACCCCACCCTATGGGGAGAGATTTAGTGAATCAAAATTTACGAATTGAATAAGTATTTTTTATATATCCGTAACCATTTATTGAAATATCTAGTAAACATGGGATCTTCCGTTCTGTGAAACACTTCTCTTCTACTGCAAGCTCGTTGGTTTCCATATATATATTATACAGTAGTTAAAAGTATGTCTTTATGTTAAATTTTCTTATGTTTTTCTTCTGTTTTTCAGGTTAGAAATAACTTCTGCACGACAAGTTTCGTGAGGAAATCGACCATCTGGGGTATGGAGACGGAGTAAACACATCTCCGGGACCACACACATGGACTAGCAACACTGGAAATCGTAATACCAAATGATAATTGAACCTCACGAAACTCGTGCTGCAAAAGTTGTTTCTAATATCGAAAACAAGAAAAAACATGAGAAAATGTAACATAATATGTAAGTACTAGATGTTGTTGTTGTGGCCTTCAGTCCTGAGACTGGTTTGATGCAGCTCTCCATGCTACCCTATCCTGTGCAAGCTTCTTCATCTCTCAGTACCTACTGCAACCTACATCCTTCTGAATCTGCTTAGTGTATTCATCTCATGGTCTCCCTCTACGATTTTTACCCTCCACGCTGCCCTCCAATGCTAAATTTGTGATCCCTTGATGCCTCAGAACATGTCCTACCAACCGGTCCCTTCTTCTTGTCAAGTTGTGCCACATACTCCTCCTCTCCCCAATTCTATTCAATACTCCATCATTAGTTATGTGATCTACCCATCTAATCTTCAGCATTCTTCTGTAGCACCACATTTCGAAAGCTTCTATTCTCTTCTTGTCTAAACTATTTATCGTCCATGTTTCACTTCCATACATGGCTACACTCGATACAAATATTTTCAGAAACGACTTCCTGACACTTAAATCTATACTCGATGTTAACAAATATCTCTTCTTCAGAAACGCTTTCCTTACCATTGCCAGTCTACATTTTATATCTTCTCTACTTTGACCATCATCAGTTATTTTGCTCCCCAAATAGCAAAACTCGTTTACTACTTTAAGTGTGTCATTTCCTAATGTAATTCCCTCAGCATCACCCGACTTAATTCGACTACATTCCATTATCCTCGTTTTGCTTTTGTTGATGTTCATCTTATATCCTCCTTTCAAGACACTGTCCATTCCGTTCAACTGCTCTTCCAAGTCCTTTGCTGTCTCTGATAGAATTACAATGTCATCGGCGAACCTCAAAGTTTTTATTTCTTCTCCGTGTATTTTAATACCTACTCCGAATTTTTTTCTTTTGTTTCCTTTACTGCTTGCTCAATACACAGATTGAATAACATCGGGGAGAGGCTACAACCCTGTCTCACTCCCTTCCCAACCACTGCTTCCCTTTCATGCCCCTCGACTCTTATAACTGCCATCTGGTTTCTGTACAAATTGTAAATAGCCTTTCGCTCTCTGTATTTTAACCCCACCACCTTTAGAATTTGAAAGAGAGTATTCCAGTCAACAATGTCAAAAGCTTTCTCTAAGTCTACAAATGCTAGAAACGAAGGTTTGCCATTCCTTAATCTTTCTTCTAAGATAAGTCGTAAGGTCAGTATTGCCTCACGTGTTCCACTATTTCTACGGAATCCAAACTGATCTTTCCCGAGATCTTCTTCTACTAGTTTTTCCATTCGTCTGTAAAGAATTCGTGTAAGTATTTTGCAGCCGTGGCTTTTTAAACCGATATTTCGGTAATTTTCACATCTGTCAGCACCTGCTTTCTTTGGGATTGGAATTCTTATATTCTTCTTGAAGTATTTCTCCTGTCTCACCCATCTGACTCACCAGATGGTAGAGTTTTGTCAGGAATGGCTGTCCCAAGACTATCAGTAGTTCTAATGGAAAGTTGTCCACTCCCGGGGCCTTGTTTCGACTCAGGTCTTTCAGTGCTCTGTCAAACTCTTCACGCAGTATCATATCTCCCATTTCATCTTCATCTACATCCTCTTCCATTTCCATAATATTGTCCTTAAGAACATCACCCCTGTATAGACCCTCTATATACACCTTCCACCTTTCTGCTTTCCCTTCTTTGCTTAGAACTGGGTTTCCATCTGAGCTCTTGATGTTCATGCAAGTGGTTCTCTTTTCTCCAAAGGTCTCTTTAATTTTCTTGTAGGCGGTATCTATCTTACCATTCGTGAGATAAGCCTCTATATCCTTACATTTGTCCTCTAGCCATCCCTGGTTCGCCATTTTGCACTTCCTGTCGATCTCATTTTTGAGACGTTTGTATTCCTTTTTGCCTGCTTCACTTATTGCGTTTTTATATTTTCTCCTTTCATCAATTAAATTCAGTATCTCATCTGTTACCCAAGGATTTCTACTAGCCCTCGATTTTTTACCTACTTCATCCTCTGCTGCCTTCACTATTTCATTCCTCTAAGCTACCCATTCTTCTTCCACTGTATTTCTTTCCCCCATTCCTGTCAATTGTTCCCTTATGCTCTCTCTGAAACTCTGTACAACCTCTGGTTCTTTCAGTTTATCCAGGTCCCATCTCCTTAAATTCCTACCTTTTTGCAGTTTCTTCAGTTTTAATCTACAGTTCATAACCAATAGATTGTGGTCAGAGTACACATCTGCCCCTGGAAATGTCTTACAATTTAAAACCTGGTTCCTAAATCTCTGTCTTACCATTACATAATCTATCTGAAACCTTCTCGCCGGCCGGAGTGCCCGTGCGGTTCTAGGCGCTACAGTCTGGAACCGAGCGACCGCTACGGTCGCAGGTTCGAATCCTGCCTCGGGCATGGATGTGTGTGATGTCCTTAGGTTAGTTAGGTTTAATTAGTTCTAAGTTCTAGGCGACTGATGACCTCAGAAGTTAAGTCGCATAGTGCTCAGAGTCAAACCTTCTAGTATCGCCAGGTTTTTCCACCTATACAAACTTCTTTCATGATTCTTGAACCAAGTGTTAGCTATGATTAAGTTCTGCTCTGTGCAAAATTCTACCAGGCGGCTTCCTCTTTCATTTCTTAGCCCCAATCCATATTCACCTACTACGTTTCCTTCTCTTCTTTTTCCTACTGTCGAGTTCCAGTCACCCATGACTATTCAATTTTCGTCCCCCTCCACTACCAGAATAATTTCTTTTATCTCATCATACATATCATCAATATCTTCATCATCTGCAGGGCTAGTTGGCATATAAACTTGTACTACTGTAGTAGGCGTGAGCTTCGTGTCTATTTAGGCCACAATAATGCGTTCAGTACGCTGTTTGTAGTAACTTACCCGTGCTCCTACTTTTTTAATCATTATTAAACATACTCCTTCATTACCCCTATTTGATTTTGTATTTATAACTCTGTATTCACCTGATCAAAAGTCTTGTTCCTCCTGCCACCGAACTTCACTAATTCCCACTATATCTAACTTGAACCTATCCATTTCCCTTTTTAAATTTTCTAACCTACCTGCCCGATTGAGGGGGATCCATAGAACGCCAGTTTTCTTTCTTCTGATAACTAAGTTCTCCTGAGTAGTCCCCGCTCGGAGATCCGAATGGGGGACTATTTTACCTCCGGAATATTTTACCCAAGGGGACGCCATCATCATTTAATCATACAGTAAAGCTGCATGCCCTCGGGAAAAATTACGGCTGTAGTTTCCCCTTGCTTTCAGCCGTTCGCAGTACCACAACAGCAAGAGCGTTTTGGTTAATGTTACAAGGCCAGATCAGTCAATCATCCAGACTGTTGCCCCTGCAACTACTGAAAAGGCTGCTGCCCCTCTTCAGGAACCACACGTTTGTCTGGCATCTCAGCAGATGCCCCTCCGTTGTGGTTGCACCTACAGTACGGCTATCTGTATCGTTGAGGCACGCAAGCCTCCCCACCAACGGCAAGGTCCATTGTTCATGGGGGGGATTGTATATATATGTAAAAACAAACGTGTATTTCAGGCCAATGAAGTTGCATCATAAATAAAAGAAGCGAAATGCATACAGCTAAAAAAATACGTCCTTTTATTTAGTTGCAGAGACTGAACATACCTCCACAAACAGCGAATATTTTACACCGTTGAACATTGGCAGTTGCCGTTCCTCATTCGTGAATATAAAATTGTTTAACCAGCCAGTGACGGACGTTTCCGTTCCGGCAAATGTTGCAGACGCTTTTCACAGTTCGCTGGAGTTGTCTGGAACTTTCGCTGCTTATGCGCTACGCAGTTGCGTGCTCTAGTGTAATCTTCGCTGCGGGTGAAAGTACGACAAGCGGCACTCACTTGCGTTTCACAACAGCATGGAACGAGTGCGTGCTCCCACTCCAGCATCACTTAGATAACGGCACGAGCTACAAGCCCAACAGTCGCTTCCGTTCGCCGTCAGTCGATCACCATGACAGAATCGCTAATGTTGCCTACTCTCTATCAGATAGTGCAATAGACTGCAACGCAAATTATGTAATCATATGAGACAGTAGCCCTGAATATACAGGGCGATTCCATTATGATATTGCAAACTTTTAAGGATGCTAAAACTAAATTAAACTCCACCCGAACAGGCTATGAAGGCCCAACAGTACCGACGGGCCGCCGTGTCATGCTCAGCCCACAGGCGTCCTGGATGCGGATATGGAGGGTTATGGGATCAGCACACCACACTCCCGGCCGAATGTCAGTTTACCAGACCGGAGCCGCTACGTCTCAATCAAGTAGCTCCTCAGTTTGCCTCACAAGGGCTTAGTGCACTCCGACTAACAACAGAGCTCGGGAGATCTTACAGTCACCCATCCAAGTTCTAGTCCAGCCCGACAGCGCTTAACTTCGATTATCTGACGGTAACCGGTGTCACCGCTGAAGTAAGGCCGTTGGCTTTCAGGGATGATGGAGAAGGTTAAATATACCAAAATGGTTCAAATAGCTCTGAGCCCTATGGGACTTAACATCTGAGGTCATCAGTCCCCTAGAACTCAGAACAACTTAAACCTAAGGACATCACACACATCTATGCCCCAGGCAGGATTCGAACTTGCGACCGTAGCAGTCGCGCTGTTCCGTACTGTTAAATATATCAATTCGAAGCAAGGGACCATGGTCCGGAAACGACCGAGTCGAAAGTTATAAGCGAAAATCGTTCTGATACCTCTGACAATAGAATTGAGCCGTGCTGCAGCTCGCATTGTTGCTGTTTGTAGGTTTCCGCCCTCTGCTCAAGGCCAAACGGTATCGTTGGCATGGTTGCGGTTGTTTGTCTTCTTCTCGTGTTGACTGGCGCCACTGGGTTTCGCAAGCGTTGCCTGTCCGCTAGTGGCAGCAGCGGCGGTTATCTATATGTAGTAATTGTTGCCCTATCTTTGGGGCGACGTCGTTGTTTTTCCGGGTTGTGTGAGTGGGTCAGTTCGGTTGGGGACTCAGGAGGAGCCAGGTCCGCGCAATGCGGGAACACGTCAGTACTGCTGGCGGCACGCATGGACTGCCGGATGGAAGGGCTGTGGACACGAGGGTGCTCGACCTCGTCGTAAACCGAATCTAGCAATCCTTAAGATGAGTGCATTTCAGCGCAAGTAGAGAAACGTCCACCACTGTGATATCTCGCGATTCTCCAGTGACTTGGGTTCGTGTTGTTGCTCGTAGTGTTGCCGAGGCAAAGAACAGCGAGTGGAGTGCTTGGAGAAGGTGGATCTGATTAGCTTTCCTCGACTTCTTATTACTATTTACTGCAACTTGTTACAATTTGTTAAGTTGAACCAGCGGTAATTTTTCTTGCCTGGTGGCCGCTAACCCCCCAGTTACCTGCCCTGGGGGTTATCGTATGTAACGGCAGTGTACATTTCCTCGCCTTGCCGCTGCTGTCCGGTAAGGCGTGTAGTTTTGACAGTTTCCTTGATTGTAGGCCGGTTGGTGGTTCCTCTACTCTGCTGGTAATGGTTCCTTTCTCGTTCCGGGGGCTCTAATCACAGTATTCTGGACGTAGTGCAGACCGCCGATTCTAGGCGCTTCAGTCTGGAACCGGGCGCCGCTACGGTCTCAAGTTCGAATCCTGCCTCGGGCATGGATGTGTGTGGTGTCGTTAGGTTAGTTAGGTTTAAGTAGTTCTAAGTTCTATGGGACTGATGACCTCAGATGTCAAGTCATATAATGCACAGAGCCATTTTTGAAGACCGCCGGTTCCGGCTTTGACGTATTGTTCCATCGTTGCATTTGGTTTATCGGACGTCAGATAGCTTCAGCAAGATTATCATTAGTCATTCGTTAGACTGCCACTAGTCTGAGTTACCCTCTTGTGAAGTGAATGCAATTCTTGGCTGCCTATCTCGTCGCTCGCGAATGTGTTTGTTGCCGGTTCTTCTCAGAGGTCGATTCCTGGAGCACTGTCTTTGGCCCCTTGTGTTACAAAGTTTACCATCATCTTATTTCACCCGTTTGGCGATCAGTTGCTTGTTTTTTTAATTAAACTTTGCTATTGTATTTGCTAATTTTTTTATATTATTGCCATCCCTGGCGTGTAAGGCTTTCAGCCGTGATTGTGGCCATTTGTCTTAAAATTCTAATTTGGAATTTGTATTTACGCAGTAAGCCTTTAAAATCTTAGTTACTGCCATTGCTGGCGTCTGATGCCTTCTGCTGTGTTTGTGGCGACTTGCCTTTAACATTTCAATACCTGTAATTTGTAAGTTGCAGCGAGTTTTAAATAATTCTTAATTTATTATCATTCATGGCGTGTAAGGTCTTCTGCCCAGATCACAGTGGCTTGTTTATAAAACATTATCTGTTCTATCTGTATTTAATGGTGATTTGCTAAATTGCAGCTCACTGAAAACACTATTATTTGCACAGTTGTTTATTCCTTCGTTAATAACGTGTGGTATTTCATTTATTGTTGAGTCTGGAATTACTAGTTTAAAATAAACTGTGTATAACTGTAAAAGGCAACCAATAGTAACTCATTACGGCCCTGTCCACAATCGTAACCAAATCCTGCCTTCCCTTGACTATCATGTCTCAACTGGTAGCAGAGCATGGTTACGATTGTAATATCGCCATTTCAGTTACTGTTGGTTTGATTTGTTAAAGTCTGTTAGTGTTGTACGATTTCTGCCTATGGTATTGTGTTCTGTTTTAGGTGATCAACTCTGTAATGGCGGTCAGGCAGTGCCCCGGGATCGGCCTATTGAGGAAGGACCACCTCACTTACGAGCTGGCGATAAGGCGCCAGCCTATTGAGGGTAGTGTTCTAGACTTAGCAACCCGCTTGCGTGCTACCGTTCTTCAGCCGGTTGACGTCACACCGGATGTTGTGGGTGAGACAAAGGCCGCCATTGAGTTTTCGTTTAGAGCAGTTAGGAGTCTTGAGGACAACATCGGCTTTTTAGAGGGCACTCATCCTAATGGCAGTCAATTAGACAGGGTGCGGGCACAGTTGATACATTTAACCAATCGGATATCTGATTTAAGGGCATTAAAGTTAGAGGATCGTGATAAGGAATCAGTCGCTGAATTGGGGTCCTTGGTTAATAAACTGCAGTTTAAGGTCACATGTTTAGAGCTTGATGGGAAGAGGACGGGAGAGCAGGATTTGTAATCATCCGGCCGGTGCGCTAGCGAGCCCGAGAATAATGCCCTTATGTCCTCCGAGGGGTTAGTCGGGGCGTTTGCTAAATTGCCTAATCCCCCGGTACATCTGTTTCGTGACGCCACAGAATTAGCTATAGACCGACTAGAGCAAATTAAAAGGTTGTTGCGGTTGTTGGTTCGCCGGCCGCGGTGGCCGTGCGGTTCTAGGCGCTGCAGTCCGGAACCGCGGGACTGCTACGGTCGCAGGTTCGAATCCTGCCTCGGGCATGGATGTGTGTGATGTCCTTAGGTTAGTTAGGTTTAAGTAGTTCTAAGTTCTAGGGGACTGATGATCTAAGATGTTAAGTCCCATAGCGCTCAGAGCCATTTGAACCATTTTTGGTCGTTGGTTCGCTTTGAGCAACACGCTGACGCGTTTGGTGTTTCGCATCAGGTAATTTTATCTCTACTATATCCTTTAGTTAGAGGCGAGTTGACGACCCTGGTATCCAGGGCCATGGCAGAAGGGTTTTCATTGCAGCAGTTGAGGGAGCTTGTGATCAGCGAAAGATTGACCACGGGAGTTCGTAAAGAGCTCGAGTGTCGCTATATTTGGCAGATGCAGAAAGATAGGGAGGAGTTGCATCAATACGTGGAAAGAGTTAAGACAGCCTGGTTGGCCTTGTTAGTCGACTTGCCAGAACGGGAGTTAGTTTCAGTTGTCCTGGGGGTAATGCGAGCGGCGGATAAGTCACATTTTGTTTTTCGTGGTCGTCCCCCCACATGGGAAGAAGTTTGTGCCGCCGTTGTAGCGATATCCGCGTTGCCGCTGTCGGACGATAGACACCTTGAAGTTAAAGTTCATCCCGTGGCCGTCACCGAGGGGAACTCTGGATTACCAGCATCAGCTGGGTCTGACAAAGGGGAATCGCAGCGTTGTTTCAGGTGCAGTCGAAGAGGGCATTTAGTCCGTACTTGCGTTCAGCCGTTGACACCGAGAGTCAATAAACGACGCCCAGCTGGACAGCGAGCCCGGGATTGAGCCTTTAAACCCTAATGTGCCCGTGTCGCTGCTCGGTCATCACCCCCACTACCTTACATTTGTTCTCGAGTAGGTGGCGAACCTATTTGTGCCCTTTTGGATTCTGGTAGCTTCTTTTAATTGTTGAGCTTGGAATGGTGCAGAGATGTCGGATTGCCAATGGGCAGGTGTTGCCTCTGCATGGTTGGGTCCAGGGGAGTGTCTCGTTTGGGGATTTCTCGTGGCCCTTGTCTTTGGCCTTGGTTAAGGAGCTGCCGGTCGATTTGATTTTGGGATGTGATTTTATCGGTAAAACTGATTCAAATGGCTCTGAGCACTATGGGACTTAACATCTGAGGCCGTCAGTCCCCTAGAACTTAGAACTACATTAACTAACCTAAGGACATCACACACCTCTACGCCCGAGGCAGGATTCGAATCTGCGACCATAGGGGTCGCGCGGTTCCAGACTAAAGCGCCTAGAACCGCTCGGCCACACCGACCGGCGGTGAAACTGGTCTTGTCTTGGATTATTTGGGGTACAGAAGTTCGCTTCTGGTCAGAAATTTGGGTTCTGTGAGTGTATTAAGCGTAAGGTGCATCGAGATGTGGGAATGCTGGCTGTTGATGCTAACGCTTGTGAGTTTGATCTCACCCCTCTCTCTTCCCAG
This sequence comes from Schistocerca serialis cubense, assembly GCF_023864345.2. Classification (NCBI taxonomy): domain Eukaryota; kingdom Metazoa; phylum Arthropoda; class Insecta; order Orthoptera; family Acrididae; genus Schistocerca; species Schistocerca serialis. The sequence continues at coordinate 287,245,294 of NC_064638.1, read as the reverse complement.
CACGCCTCTGAACTAGCGGTTTGTTGGAGAGGTTCCCAGAGGTTCTCTGTTATAGACTGGGGGTTATTAATGTTCTTGACTACCATATTCTTCTGCCTGACCAAATTCCCGTCAGGCAGTCCCCAAATCGTCACTCACCGCCTAAGATGAAGATACTAAGGGGAAAGATCTCCAAATTGCTTGAGCAGGGAGTTATTAGGCCTTCTACATCCACTTATGCCTCCCCTATATTCCTCGTCCCTAAGGATCAGAGGCGGGACTTTCGGCCTGTTGTTGACTACCGTCGCCTGAATAAGAAGGTTGTCCTCGAATCGGTTCCTTATCTGAACGTCATATCTCTTTTACTTGGTTTGCCAGGGCTAAGTGGTTTACTGTGCTCGACCTGAATCAAGCCTATTATCAGATTCCCTTAGCCAAAGAATATAAACACTTTACAGCATTTTGTACTGATTGGAATCTGAGTTTAATAGAGCCCCCTTTGGTTTGGTTACTGGCGCAACCGTTCTTACCCGTTTGCTGGATAATATTCTTGGAGACTTGAAATTTGTGTTTACAACTACCTGGACGGTTTGGTAATTTATAGTCGTTCGTTTCAAGCGCATTTGGAACACATCCAGTAAGTTTTTGCTAGGTTGCAGGGAGCCGGTTTGACTGTTAAACCCAATAAGGTGACATTATCCAGGCAGCAGGTATCTTCCTTAGGTCACCTAGTATCAGGCGAGAGTATTCGCATTGATCAGGAGCGGACTAAGGCCTTGAGAGCCCTTCTGCCGCCCACTGATAAGCGAGGAATTGCCAAGTTCATAGGGATGGCGAATTATTTTAGGCGTTTTGTCCCTAATTTTGCTCATTTGGCGCCTCCTTTAAATGAATTGCGCGGAAAAGAAAGGTGGGCGTTTTGAGTGGGGACCTGTTCAAGAGGCCGTGTTTGATCATATTAAGACGGCTATAGCCAATCCTGCGGTTCTCGGAGTGCCTGATTTTAGTAAGAAATTTATTGTCCAAAACAACTCATATAATGCTGGAATTTCGGCAGTCCTCCTCCAGGAGTTCCAGGGTCAAAGGCAGCCATTAGCATACGCGATTCGTCGGTTCACCAGCGCCGAGCTTCAATATTCTGTTTACGGATGTGAGGCATTGTCCGTCTTGTTCGCGCTGGATAAGTATCGGTTTTATCTCAAACATAATTTCAGCTAGGGACTGACAATCAAGCCTTAAGTTGGGTACTAGCCAGGCAGCGTATATCTGGCCGTATTGCCAGGTGGGCGGTACGCATTTCGGCGTTTCAAGTTAAGCACATTAGAGGCACTGAGAATGTGCTCGCTGACGTCCTCATCCGTATGTTGACTGAACAACCATATAGTGAGGGCGCGAAAGAAGCTTCGGAAGGCAATCTTAGTTGTGTCGTGTTAGGCGATATTCCTCATTTGTTTAGTGACACTGTCGACCATCAGGATCAGGACCCCACTTGGGGACCCATTAAGAAACGGCTTTCGGCGGGGGAGCGTTTGGATGAATACATAATCACGAAGGACGTTTTGTGTAAAAGGTTGGGACGTACCAAGGAGATTAAGATCTTCTACCATTCACCCTAGTACGCCCCGTTTTCCATTATTTTCATAACTCGTTGATTGGCGGGCATTTAGGAACCTGTAAGACCTTGCCGAAGATTAAGGAGCATCTGACTTGGCCGTCTATTGACCGAGATGTTAGAGAAATGGTTTCTCGGTGTCAGTTGTGTCGCGTGGCCAAACCGAATAACGCTCTTCAACAGGGGTTCCTTAGTTCTGAGCGTGAATCTTGTCCCATGGACAAACTCTATATCGATTATGTGGGGCCCTTACCTCGCACCAAAAGAGGCCATCGATGTGTATTAATTATTATCGACGCGTTTTCGAGGTTTACCTGGCTTCTTCCGAGTCGAAATGTGACTGCTGTCACCACCATTGCGCATTTAACTAACGTATTTAGTGTTTTTGGACCTCCTAAGCAAATCGTTAGTGATAATGCGCTGTCCTTTCTTTCGGCTCCCTTCAAGGCCTTCTGGTTTCAAAGCGTTGTTAAGGATGTAACTACCACTCCGTATTATCCGCTGGGGTCATTTGTGGAAAGGGTCAATCGTAACCTTAAATCCGCACTGATTATCTTTCATCAGATGTCTCCCAGTAACTGGGATTCCAGTCTGCATTGGCTTAACTTTGCCTTCAATACCTTCAGGCTTTGAAGGCTTCTCCGGTTTCCTTGATGTTTGATTATCCTTTTAATTCTCCCCTTTCGAACTTATGGGGGATTCAACATCTAATTCCTGCGGAGATCACCCGTCAGGTCGTCAGAGAAAACTAGAATCGTGTGAGGCGCAATATGCTCAGTGCCAACATCAGACAAGCTGATCGCTATCGACGAGCGTTCAGGGGTAAGCCGGGAGATCAGGTGTATGTCTGTAATTTTCCTGGGAGGGAGGTGCGTGTTGACAACCTTGGTAAGTTTACTCCTCATTTTCTGGGTCAGTGTACGATTATGCGGATTTTAGGCCCAGCTAATTTTCTGGCTAAGGACAACCATACCAGTAAGCAATACCGGGTCCACATTAATCAAATTAAGTTTGATTAGGCCGCTAGTTGAGTTTATCCCTGGGTTTGTCCTTGAGAGGGGGAGGTTGAGCCGTGCTGCGGCTAGCGTTGGTGCTATTTGTAGTTCTTTTTAAAACGTTTTCTGTTTTATCTATATTTAATGGTGATTTGCTAAATTGTAGCTCACTGAAAACACTATTATTTGCGCAGTTGTTTATTCCTTCATCAATAACATGTGGTATTTTACTCTAAAATACATACCATAGGAGCAATGAGCACTTGTTCATCTTCGGTACTGTGTAACACATTGCTTCCATTGGACGAGTGCCCATAGCTCTAAAGGTATACATTTTTCAGCCCATATTTATGGACATTTGTTTTTTGTTTTAGTCCATACTACCTGTTCCAAAAATATATAAACCCAAGAACTTGCAATAAAAGATGTATTTCACCTCATCGAAGATGAACAGATGTTCACAGCTCTTAAGGTATGTATTTTAGAGCCCATATTCACTGGACTTTTTTCTTGTTTTGATTCATTTACATCCTCAAAAAACATGGAAACCAGCGAGCTGCCGGTAGAAGAGAAGTGTTTCGCAGATAGAAGATTTGATGTTTACTAGATGTTTCGTTCTTGCTTTTATCCATACTTCCACCTCTGAAAGTTGCCTAATGTGCAGTCTTAACCACAAACAGTGCCAGTAGATGTATTCCATTGTCAGAGGTCTCAGAACGATTTTCGATTACAACTTTGGACTCAGTATCCGGACCGGCGTCGCTTACCTCAAATTGCTACAGTAACCCTCCTCCGTCATCTCTGACAGTTTGTAACTTGACATCGGAATTGGTCTGTATGTCTATACAAGGTGCCTCAAACCTTTTGTCGCGTCTGGCCATCCTGATCTCCCTACAGCGCTTAAGGCAACTGCAGGGATGGTTCCTTCGCAAGGGCATGGCCACTTTCCTTCTCCATTGTTCCCTAATCCGAGCTTGTGTTCTGTCTCTAATGATCTCGTTGTTTCCTCCTCCTTCTCGTCAATGCTTTTGGGTCAAATTGAAACAGGTAATAGCAGATCCACAACCGGTTATACTGAGATAGGGAACCAATCGTAAAAAATGGATATTTACTTCTGCTTTGGACATACACAGAGTACACCGCCTAACAACATTGTAGCTCACAGTAATTGTTCAAAGCGCCGACAGCCAGCCTCAATGTATTTGCAACAGTGCATGCAGTTCTACCACACTCTCGGAAATATCCCATGTGCCTTTTGTGTACTGGAACAGGTAGCAGGTATTAAACAGTGTACATCCTCTATCATCAAAGAGACATATTGTACGCGACGTAGCTCATAGCACGTTTGTCATGTGATGACCGCATTCGTCCCACCGGCGCATTAACCTATGCCTCACACACACCACTATCCCAGACATCAGTTGTCCACTGCATCAGACAGCTTGTGATGTATCCATGATGAAGTGTATTATAGTGTACAGTGCATGACGCATAGTCAAAGATGGAACGTTACTCGTCTCGAAAGTTGGCAGACATGCGTTTAACGTACGCTGCAGCAGGATGTATTGTTCGGAAAGCAGCCCGAATGTACAGAAAATACATTCCCAACAGGTGTCATCCTAATTGGAAGAAGTTTATCTCAGTGGATACCAAGTTACGAGAGAAGGGGTCATTCACGCCACAGAGAGCCGGCCAAGATTCTCACCAAAGACATATCTAAACACCAGACTTTTAAGAGATGGCGTTAGATCGTCTGGGCCACGCCACCCACTTTGGAGAATATGTATACATGCTCGAAGCGAACTCCATCAATGTCTGTTAGTAGAGCGATGAGAAGACTTGTTTTGCCACAGTTCAGTGGACCTACAATTATAGCTCATATGCTGTCTGGGAGGAGCACTCCATTCTTCTTAGTCTTCTCCGTATCTTCATCGTCGCAGGACCAGTCACCCACAACAAAGTCCTTGGGGGGAGGGTGCTTCACCCACCCTGCCATGATACCTAATGTGTTAGGTCCTGACATGCAATAGGCTTTTATATGAAAGAAAAAGAAAATGTGCGTAATCACATGTGACATTATAGGCAGGGTCATTTTGTCTAGAGAAATAACACAAATTTTAGATGATAAACATATTTCTTTATTCACAATCTACAGTTATACACAGCATTATCAAAAATCAATTGCTTCTTTTTTAATTGGTGCAGCAGCAGTACAGTATTTGGAAAATAGCTGCTTCTTATATCCCTCAAATTCTGCACGTATATCTCGCAAAGTTATCGGTGCATTGCAATAGGCTGGTATTCCATCAGTAAGCTTTATTTCAACATTTTCCACACCTCTTCGGCGAATAGCACAAGATTTTGGCATTACATTTATACAGGTACTAAAACAATGATCTCTATCTTCTATGTGAATGCTGCATGTGTGAAGCCAGTTAATGATATCAATGTATACAGCTTGAACATATGGGAACCATCTATTTAGTCTATCCATTGTAATAGTTATAGCAGGGTCTAGATTGAAAAAGTTATCAACAGTCGAGTGCTGCATGTATGCATGTAGATAGTCTGACCCTCAGCACTTTTAACTCGTTGTGTAGCATCATCATACATTGATAATATACTCACTGTTAGGCCTCCACAGTGGATGTCCTGGTAGGACTGGGACAGAACATATTCTGTAGTCATATGCTTCTTAATGTATAGTTTTGCATGGCAGAGTTCATTCCACTCATAGTCTGAAAACAGCACGTCAAAATTTTTCAGCACATTTTTGAGCACTAACACAGATGACAATCTACCATCTTGTGAAACTTCAATTCCCAGATGAAGACTTTTGAACCACTAACCGTTATAGCATGAGGCGAATAGTAAAGGTGGCAGTGAACTGGAGGTCGGTATCTTCTCATCCACAACATCCACACCAGTGCTGTTGGCCATCTGTTCCTGCACTGATACTGGTCCAATGGACAGTGCATACAGTGGGGCCCAGTACGACGTTGCACCTCAACAGTACCGAGCGGCACAGACAATAGAGTCTCATTATCATGAGCCAACACGCTGATAAGCTGTGTTAGAGGATCCGCTGATGGCACAGGTGTACATCCCTGTGGGGTGGAACCTGCCGCCACCACCAAGTTGGAGGGGGGCTCTATGGATACATCTGGCGGATAGAGAGTAAAGAATAAATATCAGCATTATATGTCACTGTTAAACAAATATTAATAATAATAATAATATAGCACGATAGATACTTACTATTCTGCTGCTTCCTTCTCCTGTTCTGCTGGTGCTTCATTATCCTATCTGAGTGACAAAGATAGATTTTGAGCAGCTGCTGGGCCTCCTTATATACACCACGTCTGCGTCATCATGATACTGTGATCCTATTGGTTGAACTGTATGATCACGTGACCTGTCACAGTGCTCTCTAGTGGCGAACTCGTGAACTAGGTCAGTTCTTTGGTCAGCTGGATCAGAGGCAGTTGTCTCTTATGGATTGGGAGCTTATATTTATTTATTTATTTTATTTATTGATTTATTTAACCTGGCAAGATTAGGGCCATCAGGCCCTCTCTTACATCTAACCAGGCATTCTACTTATTTTACACTCATATGTTTTAGTAGGCATGTTAAACTACATCTAGTACAAAAAGTGAAATAAACAATTTGAAAGGTACACCTGGAAAAATACATACATATAGAGTTTATATTCTTAGGTCACAAGTACTGTTATAATTAGACATTATTGAAGAGACAGATTTTAGATAGGAGTGCCAGCAGCAGGGAGTATGAGGGAGACTCATGGTGAAGGGAGGAGAAGAATAGAGACATGATGAAACATAATTAAGGAAATATAAAGGAAAAGAAGACTGAGTGGCTAATAGAGAAAGATGAAGAGGAAGGCATCTCAGGAGCAAGATAGGAGACGCTAGCTTTGCTATTTGACAGATGAGGGGATTGTCCTTGTACATTAATTTTGTGGAGAACTTTGTGAGGATGATAGTAGGAAATGCTTCAACTTCTTCTTAAAAGCAGCAGGAGATCGAATTTTGCGCAAGGTAAGGGGCAGTTTGTTCCAGAGGCGGACAGAGGCAACTGAGAAGGAGTTTCCAAAAGTTTTTGTTTTGTGAGTGGGCACAGTTAGGATACCAAATAAGAGTGACCTCGTGTTTCGATTATGATGACATGACAGGTTTTTAATCTCTGAAGCAAGGTACTGGGGTGCTTGCGCGATGAGGAGTCGGTGGAGTAGACATCGAGTGTGGTAGTCACGCAATTTGTCCGGCCGCAGCCACCCTAGCTCGGAGTATGAAGCACTAACATGATCATATCGGCGAATGTTGCAGGTGTAACGCACACAGGCATTCATGGTTAGCTCTAGCCGTCTTTTGTTTTCACTACTCATGCCTTGTTGAATCACATCACAATAGTGGAGGTACGGTAGAACGAGTGCTTGCACGAGCTGGCGTTTCAAGTCCTGTGGAAATATGTTCCGAAACTTTTTGAGAGCATAGAGACAAGCAGACGTCTTTCGGCACACTGCGACTGTATTCTCCGCCCAGTTGAGATGCTTATCCAAAGTTACACCCAAGTTCTTCACTGTTTTCTAATATGGTATTGGAGAGTACCGTCGAGCAGAATAGGAGGTAGCCGTTCGCGGAAATCTGAACTTATTAATTTCTGATGGGCTATTAAGATTACTTGCGTCTTTTTTGCATTTAGTTTAAGCCCCAGGTTTTTCGCCCATCTCACTACTGAAGACAGATCATCATTCATCTGAGCGATTGCAGTGTTTACATCTTCAGGTCTGACGCTTAGATAGAGCTGGAGGTCGTCGGCATAGAAATGATATTTACAGGAGGACAGAACCGACGAAATATCGTTGACATATAAAGAAAACAAAAGTGGTCCTAAGACTGATCCTTGTGGCACTCCCGAGGAAACATGTTTCCAGGAAGATTTTTCATTTACGCAGACAACACATTGCTGTCTGTCTTTTAAGTAGCTTTCAAACCATCTCATTGCACTATCAGAGAAATTAAGCTGTTGCATTTTTCTGAGCAATATGTCAAAGTTAACAGTGTCAAAAGCTTTGCTGAAGTCCACTAGCGTCAATATTGTTGCCTTTCGATTGTCGATGGCATATTTCAGGCCATCAGTTACTTTAATTAGAGCAGTGTTTGTGCTGTGATGTTTACGGAAACCGGATTGAAATTTGTCATATAGGCTGAATTCATGCAAGTGTTCAGTGATTTGGTCATGAACAATATATTCAAGTGCTTTGGAAACAGCAGGCAGTATGCTAATTGGTCGGTAATCACTAGGCAGTTGCGGGTTTTCGATCTTAGGGATGGGTCGAATTAGGCTTCTTTTCCATGCAGTGGGATATATTCCGTTCAAGAGGAAAAAATTAAATATGTCAGTTAAGACAGGTACTAAGATATCGACAACATTCTTAATCATGGTTATACCGATACTGTCGTTGCCTATTGCATCAGAAGAGATTCTCATTATTGCTTTTCCTGCCGTATTTGTTGTTACATGTTTTAGATGGAAGGTATCGTTGTTAGTTATCCTGTTTGGGGATTCTTGTGAACGGTAATTATCAGCTGTGCTGGTATTCAGAGGTGCAGAGAAAAATTCATTTAATTCGTTAGCTGACACATGAAAAGTAGTTTCCGATTTTGCCTTTCCGACCCCCAAGCTACGGAGATTCTTCCATAGAGTCGTGGGCGTCAGATCGCTGCATACAAGGGAGCGAGCGTGCCTGATTTTAGCATTGCGAATGCATTGTTTCACTCTGTTCCATAGCTTTCTATATTCTTCGAAACGCTCGGGTTTCGGATCTGCCTTGAAACGCCTGTGGGCAGCATCCCTATTAGTCATCATTTGACGTAATTCAGCTGTCAGCCATGGAGCAGGAGATTTTCTTACACGGATTGTGCGGACAGGTGCATGTTTGTCATAGAGGGCAGTGAGTTTATCACCAAGTTCATTAATTTTGCCGTCGATTGTGGGTTTTCTGATTATTTGATGCCATGAGATTTCTGAGCAATCGGTTGTTAGAGCGTCAAGGTCAATACGTTTCATGTTCCTACAAGTTATGTAACGCGATTTGATCCTTGGGGGCTGCACAGAGTAGGCCAGGAATATTACATCATGTGCTGAGAGGCCAGGGGCCGATGTTTGACCAACATCTCTTAATTTGTCAGTCTGTTTCGTTGCGATTACGTCTATAAGAGTATGACTGTGCGCCGTATGGTGTGTAGGTTGTAATGGAAGAATGGTCATGCTATTGCAACTAAACAGTCTTCTTAGGTTTATTGCGGAGGGAGTGTCTCTTAGCAGGTCTATGTTCAAGTCACCCATTACGATGACATGTTCGTATTGACACTGAAGTGAATGTAATTCCGACTGGAAGGAACTCATTGAGCTTATTTTTGGCGGCTTGTACACGACGCCAGTCAAGAATTTCCGACTTTGTATATTTATTTCAATGAACATGAATTCAGCCTCTTTTTCTTCAGCAGGATTTGACGTACATAAGACTTTCGCTTTGAGATCTGTTCGTATATACGCGCCGACCCCGCCACCTCGCTTTTTTGATCCGTCTGCCCTAAGAAATGTGTACCCTGGGAGATGAAAAGATGCAGAGGATATGTATGGTTTCAACCACGTTTCGGATAACAGGATTACGTGGTAGTTTAGTTGGTTGAAGAGGAGGCTAAGTTCTTCGTAATGCGCAGGTAAAGACTGGATGTTGCAGTGAGCTGCTAAAAGCTCTGACGCGTTCCGCCGAGCAGCCTGGAGTAGGGTGGCAGACTGGTTTGTCCCTTCGTTAGGCACTACCTGCCGCGAGGGGCACTGGCCGCTGCTTCCGCCAAGTGACATAACACAGGGGTGTCCGAGATTTTGCACGCCCTGTTTGTGACACCGCGAGTGCCGAAAGAAAGGCGCCTGCTAGAGATTTCCTGAGGTTGCGGGAGTATAGAAAATGGATTAGTGGTATTCTGTGCAAGGAGAATATGACCAAAATAGTGACGGCTGTGTGTCACTGTGTATCCTCTGTCGTACGAGGAGAAATGTAATTAGCGTATTTGAAACAGCTTAGGGTGGAAATAAGGGAGAAGGGAGTGATTTAAGAGGCCGATGCTGCCAGCAGAGAGAAGTAAGCTTAGTAATTAATAGATTATCGTAGGAAGCTAGAATTAAATTGAAATTTACTAAAGTGATACTGGTAGTGATTATCGTAGGAAGCTACAATTAGATTGAAATTTGCTAAAGTGATACTGATAGTGATTTTTGTTATGAACAATTTAAACTGAAGAGATGGGTGATTAATGAACTAAAGGAGAGACTAATAATTGCAATAGAACTATTTCAGAATGGAAGAGAATAAACTGAGAAAATGAAAAAAGAATTAGCAGTAACTAAAATTAAGTAATGGTTAGAGCTACAGACACAAAAAAATAGTGAAAAGTTAATACAGTTACAAAAACAATTAGTTGAAGGTACAAATATGGGTATAATTAAAAAATTAATAAAATTACAAGACTATATCTGAGTATTGGGGCTGTTACAATTGCAAATGGTGATAAGTTTGCACTTTTGGCTCAAGTAGCTTCACTTAATACTATTCAGTTCTGTCATGTTTGTGACTGTCTTCTTTCCAGCTGCTGTCTTAATGATTACTCTGCCATCCTGAGTCCACACATTCTGAAGACCGAAATGGGATATGGCACTGTTTAAAATCTTTAGCCGTTCGTGTGTCAGATCTTCCCTTATTGTAAGCCCTGTCCTTGCTAACTTCTTCTTCTGGGTAAAGATCTCTGCCCTTTTTCGGTACGAGACAAATTTAATTATTATTGGACGAGGTTTGGTGGCACCTGGTAATTTTCGTCCCACCCGATGGCTCCTGTCAATGTCTGCCTTGGTCACTTCAACGCCTAATTTTTCACTCGCAACCTGTATAAGCAGGTTGTCCGTGTCTTCTTCCTTATTTTCTACTACTTCAAACAGTCGTAGACTATTTCGCCTTTGGTACTGTTCTAGTTCGTCAGTTGCGGCAGATAGTTTGACTTCCAACTCTCGTGCCTTTTTCTCGTATTCAGACACAGACTTTTTTAGTGCTGTAATTTCGGCAGTATTGGCCTCAACAGTTTCACGCATTTTGGCCAATACTGCTGCCGTTACAGTATCTGATATAGTGCCTGCTATCAGATCGAGAACCGAGCGAGGTGGCGCAGTGGTTAGCACACTGGACTCGCATTCGGGAGGACGACGGTTCAATCCCGTCTCCGGCCATCCTGATTTAGGTTTTCCGTGATTTTCCTAAATCGCTTCAGGCAAATGCCGGGATGGTTCCTTTGAAAGGGCACGGCCGATTTCCTTCCCCATCCTTCCCTCACCCGAGCTTGCGCTCCGTCTCTAATGACCTCGTTGTCGACGGGACGTTAAAACACTAATCTCCTCCTCCTCTCAGATCGAGATTGTTTTTATCGCGAAGCGCAGCGTTTACCTCAGAGCGGACCAGCTCCGCTATACCGGGAGCCGCGGCCGCACCTTCCGCCAAGAGCGGGCCCGCCGCACTTGCTGCTTCCCCGCTGCTGGACGCGCTGCTGTTCACTCTTCTGTTTACCATTTTCTCGAAGATATTGGCGGAGCACAGAAAAAAAAATAGCACTACTGCACAGAACACTGTTGTTTTCACGATTTCCACTTGTACTAGACAACACCACCTGCGAGAACACCTTCGAATTCAACTAAATTTCGCGAGCCGAACTTAACACGTGTTACACTGCAGCCGCCATGACACGTTAGCTTATATGTAGGTTTTAGAAATGATAGATAGTTCCAGCAGAGGCAGATGTTTGCATGTGTTGTGTAATGCATCTTTAATGCATCTCAAAGCAAGGCATTTATTTGCAGGACCGTATTCTTCCTCTTCATATGTTCAAACATTAATGCTCGCTTCAATCCTACATGTAGGATGCTACGGGGGTAGTCCTCAGCTGTATGCTTACAAGCAACTTGGCTGTTAAACTCGTCCCAGTCAAACACCAATAACTCATCGATATAACACATTCTGCATGACCACAAGGATGGAGAATGAGCAGCTACTCTTCAATGGTATATTTCACATATACGAATATGGTTACACCAATGCGAATAGACGTCAACTGCCCGCCCCTTCCGTTTTGGGAGAGAGAATGCTTCATGTTCAGTATCTCGGCAGTTTGCACATGCGCCTGAGCAAGTACTGGTTATGACATGCATCTTGGCTCCACCCCTCAGCACTGTAGCAATTTGCTGAACTGAGTTCTTATTCTTATTTCTCCTACACTCGTCCTTTATCATACTCTTCCATACCTCATGTAGTGAACTGTGGCTGCAGTCCTTCGAATGTGTGCATGTAATGCAGCTATTGAAAGCTGCTATATCCTTCACATTCACCTTGATGATCAAATGCATGACAGTGGTTCCACAACGACAGTTCAGCAAGGACTGAATGTGTGCCACCAATTCTGGTCAAGTGAGTGAGGAGGAAAAAAAAAAATCCGCCAAAAGCCGCCATTTTGGAAAACGGTACTCGCATCATCAGCTGACATCACAGTGACCATTTTGGATAGCGGTACTCACGTCATCAGCTGACGTAATGGCCACCATCTTGGATAACGGTACCCGCGTCATCAGCTGACGTCACGTGACGTCGCGTACTTGCGTCATGGCCGCCATCTTGGATTTGGGGTGTCGTCGCCGCTGGGGTGACGCCCACCCTGGGGTGAAGCACTTATTGCTACTCCCAGGTTCGATTCCCGATACTTCCAAAGATTTTACCCTCATGAGAGGACTGGTACAGGGTACGCTCAGCCTCATGACGCCAACTGAGGAGCTACCTGACAGAGCAATAGCGGCTCAACAGTCTGGAAAAACTGCAAAACGGCCGGGAGAGCGGTGTGCTAAACACATGACCCTCCATACCGCATTCGCAAGACAGAGGATGACACGGCGGCTGGTGAACCTCGCTTGGGTCTTCACGGCGTGTACGAGGAGCATATTATGCAGTGTGGTTACAATTAAACGTTCGCTACTTGACAGAGCTCCCCTGAAAAACTAGTGATCGTAGGGCAATGAAACACGCGGAACGGGAATAACAAATAAACCATAGAAAGAAACACATTTAATCTCCACATTGAAGCGTAACATTTGTCTATTGCCTACCATGTCTACGTTCCAGGTTACAAACGCTGCTCAGTATGATGACTATCTACATCGACAACCTGGATTCACACTAAAGAATGTTGTACTGTCGGCCGAAACATCTCAGGTGAGATGTTAGTGATTTCCAGCCTCCAACGTTTGCTGGTCCGGTTGACAAACCCTGTCGTTCTGGTAATCCTACAGCCAGAAATCACAAGCATTCATAACTGGTGACCTTGGTGGCCACGCAGTTTGGAACGATCGGCCAGTGATTCGGTAACCGAGTGAGATCACGAACAATGTGAGGTGGAGCTCCAACGTGCATCAAAACCGCTGAGTCAAAAGCATCTCTCTCCTGTAGCGCAGGATCAAATGTTGGCGAAGCAGAGCACGGTAACATATGCCATCACTCTCCGTGTCCTTGGGTCTGAGTTGCTCTTACGTCGCCGTGCCAGTACGGCAAGTCGTGACATTAACAGTACTAACAACGCAATTCCCGAAACGCACAGTCTGAACATCATTCCTATGAAGCTGCTTACCCAGACGGTAAATATTTTTCCGTCGACACCGGCTCAAGTAGCGGAAGTTTAATTACAATCACCCTGTAGATCAGCGCCACCGATTCTCTATTTACTTGTGGTCTGGAACTGTATAGGGTCAACTAGAAGGACCTTGTCTGGTGCCACCCCATTTCGCCGCAGTTGTTGGAGTACTGTACTTCTTCTTGTTCACCAACTTATATGGTTTCATAGCTACGGAACACCAGCCTACTTCGATACTACTGTCCGTTAGCAGCTGAACAACAGATAAGGTGACGCTGTCCCATGGCCAGAAAGCTCACTCATATGGATTATTTCCTTGCTGGGTAACATGAAACTTCATGAGAAATTGAAGAGGAATTGCTTAGTAGAGCTCTAACTGCCTTCTCATTGTACAACAAAAACATCGACATTTGTGTGTGTCAAAATGTTATGCGCCCATGTATTGCATGCGTTGAGACTGGCAGCCCTCACCTTAAACAGTACTGTAAGTGAAATTAAGGTGCTACGGCGATATATCTCTGGCTTCGACCCACGTCAGTTGGTTACGTATGCACGAGCTTGTGGCCGAGTGCTCGACGGCCATTGTCATCAAGTGGTGCGACAGACACCACTCGACATTTGCCGGGGAACACCGTGTCCGAAAGCACGTCGATTCCAAACAACTTGACGCGGATGGACGTCCGAGATTTTAATCAGCTGTAATAAGCTTCAGGTGTTTGCTAAAAGATGCAAGTTGTTAAGGCGACTGGCTCGTGAACACAGGGGGAAAACTTGAAAAATTTGCCGAATTTCTAAATAGTGTAGCTCAAACAATAAGAGTTATGAGCCCATGTAATGCTTACCATCTTTTGAGAGATATTTTGGGAACAACTTGATGTATGAACCGCAGATTTTGGTCACACACTTTTTACCTCACTGAAACATAGCATGGCATCCTGCACACATGTTTTCAATGTATTTGGCTCTACCAGAACAAAAATGGTTCAAATGGCTCTGAGCACTATGGGACTTAACATCTAAGGTCATCAGTCCCCTAGAACTTAGAACTACTTAAACCTAACTAACCTAAGGACATCACACATAAAGGCCCAAGGCAGGAAGCGAACCTACAACCGTAGCGGTCGCGCGGTTCCAGACTGTAGCGCCTAGAACCGGTCGGTCACTGCGGCCGGCTCTACCAGAACAGTTTTTGGTATCCGTTCCCATATATAGTTGTTAGAACTTTCATTTGGGTTTTGACTCAAATTGTGTAATTGCTTTTCTAATAGTCTTAGGTCACTATGACGTCAGACACTAAAAAGTCCTGAAAAGAAACAAGTGAGAACAAAATTCTGTTTTTAACAGAAATGAATAAGTGACATGAAGGTGTCGTCATGTGTGCAGACACTTTTAAATTCCTTTAATTTTGGGCTTTCTTCGGTACAGTTTCCTCCAAGTAAACTTTTTCTTCTTTAGTAAAGTACAAAATTTATGTAAGGCAAAAATTTAAAAAATCTTTTTTTTTTTACACTTACGTTCTAGTCCATTGATTACTAACTATTCATGTCGCTTATTTCAAAGTTAAGCTATCTCTGCGAGACGGCCACTGTGACCGAGCGGTTCTAGGCGCTTCAGTCCGGAATCGCGCTGCTGCTACGGTTGCGGGTTCGAATCCTGCCTCGGGCATGGATGTGTATGATGTCCTTAGGTTAGTTAGGTTTAGGTAGTTCTGATTCTAGGGGACTGGTGACCTCAGATGTTAAGTCCCATAGTGCTTAGAGCCATTTGAACCATTTTTTTTGAACCTATCTCTGCGATCTGCTTAATTTTGATCCCGATCTTTTGGAACTCCTTGCATAGGTTAGAAAGCCACAAATCGAAAAAAAGTTCGACTCGGTGTGGCGTATACCACGTTCTTGAGCGAATGAATAGTCTCATGAAATGTTGGTTTTTGGCAGAGAATTTTTCCTACTAGTGTCAAAAATTATTTACGTATGTCATTAATAGATAATTGCATGTTCAGTTCCACTCTTTGTCAATGGTTTTCTTATTGTGCTGCCGTTATTTTGTGTTTTAATAAATGTGCGAGTGAAGAAGTGGAAAAAGGTTGGCTAAAGATTGTAGGTCTATAGATTAACATCCGGAAAAAGTCAAATTCATATTAGTTTATAGATTCTACACCACGTTATCGTTCTCACAGATGAAGTTTTTAAAATACATTTAATTTACATAGAAACTTCGTAGCAGTTTAAAACAGTGTGCAGGACTGAGACTCGAACTCGGGACTTCTGTCTTTCGCGTGGAAGTGTTCTATCATCTGAGCTACCCAAGCACGACTCACGACACGTCCTCACATCTTCAATTCTAACAGTATCTTCACAGAAGAGCTTCTGTGACGTTTGGAAGGTAAGAGACGAGGCACTGACAGAATTGAAGCTGTGCGGAGGAGTCGTGAGTCGTGCTTGCGTAGCTCAGTTGGTAGAAGATTTGCCCGCGAAAGGCGAAGGTCCACAGTTCGAGTCTCGGTCAAGCACACAGTTTTAATCTGCCAGGAAGTGGCAGAGTGGAAAATCTCATTCTGGAAAATTTACATAGATTTTAGGTTTATGATTTACAGTGCTCATTATTCGCAGGTAAGCGGAGAAATATAAGGAAACGACTGAACACCTAGCGAAAAGACATACGTGATTTCAAGCCAAAGCGCCAGTTGCAACGTCGGAGTAGAACGCCAACAGATGAACCTAGCCATTATGAGTAAAATGATCCGAGGAACCTGTCATAACAGCTTTTTACTCGTATGTCTTTACGAGTGATCAGTACACCTTTAGTTTCTCTAAATGAACAGTTGTCGGGTCAGCAGGCGTCAAGTCGTTTCCTTGGCAGTCACAAGGTCACTCATGAAGCGACTGAAAAATATAAATTCAGCAGAGAGGCTAATTTCCAGGTAGTACTGATAACTTGTGAATCACGAGCTTCTTACGAAGAAAATTCAAAGCGCCAGTTATTTGGAGTAGCGTAATGGTTACGACAATAGATTCAAATCTTTGAGAGGAGAATTTCGAATCCCCCTGTAAAAGATGTGTTCTTTTACCTTTTTCTTAACTTACTGGGAATCAACTATGTAACCATGCGTTATACCTCTGCCAAATGGAGATGCCCATGGCTAACGTCCCTTAGTAATACATCTTACAGGAAAAAACCGTGAAGTGAATTAACAGGATTAGTCAATAATAATTTGCACAACAGAATCTCTCTGCAGCCGTGCACTGCAATTACTAGACTCGTTCTGTGATGACATTTACCGTAACTGTTGAAATCTGAGACATAATGTCGATGAGGCAAAATGTGCTGCAAAAGGTTAAGTGCTGCCTGAAGAGCGGGGCAGGGGAAGTCCAGAATATTGTACTCGGGTTGTGAAGCTGTCAGGACAGTTTTGATTAATTTACTTATCTTGCTCCAAAAAACGCAGATAAATGCGTCATCTACATACTTTGCGCACGTGATCAGTGTCTGATGGTTCACGATCAAGTACGTGTCGGCTTATTACACAAGGCCAAATCTGAATAACACATCGGACTGATAAATTGTTTAATTTATTGTTAAGTGCATGAAAAATGAAGACAAAAACCAAACAGTACAGATTCTCTAAATCACATAAGAATCCTCTCTCCTCAGTCTGCCTATAATATAAGTGACATATACGGGTTTTTTTCGGGAGAACTTATGTATTGATTCTTGGACATATTTTCAGATTTTTTAAAAGAAATTCAGTCCTCATTAAGCCTTCATCCGATCACTTCAAGTCAGTCTGTCCAAAATGAGGTTTGTGTATGATGGAAGTCCTGCTATATGCCGATCTTATTTGAACTCAAAAGACAAATATTTTTTCTAAATCTTAGGTTACTGCGCATGAAATAATAACACAGGTTTTTAAAGTTTGACAAAATAATAAAATGATGGACGCTTGCAACAAAGATGCACCTGCGTTTTGGTAAGGTTTTGTGCAGTAACCATTGAATAAATTACTAGAATAAAAAATTAGTGTCTTACTCCTTGCGGCAATGCCTGAAGAGTAATTCAGCCAATTATCAGAAACATATCTTCATTAGTGTACCCGCAATCCGTTCCGTCAGCTTGAGAAACATTGTATTTTTTGATTTATTCCTTAGTTCTTGCACGAAACGTTATCAAAACACAAATGTATCTTTGTTGCAAACGTCTGTCCTATTATTTTGTCAAATTTCAGAAAACGCGTGCTATTACTCCGTGAACAACAGGCTATAGATAACAAAATTGTTTCTTTTTGATTTCAGGTCAGATTTGGAGACTGCGGGGTTCTGCCATCGACACACCTCATTTTGGACAGAGCTACTTTAACTCCTCGGACAGGAGGTCTTAATGAGAATTGAATTTCTTTGAAAAAATCATAAAACTCTGTCCAATAATAAATAAATAATGTGAAAAATAGTTTAGGTTTACTGCCTCATTAGTTTAAAAAAAAAAAAAAATCGTAAAAGTCTCTTATACACTGAAGCGTCAAAGAAACTGGTATCGACATGTGTATGCAAATACAGAGGCATGTAAACAGGCAGAATATGGCGCTGCGGTCGGCAACGCCTGCATCAGACAGCAAACGTTTGTCTCAGTTGTTAGATCGGTTACTGCTGCTACTCGTAAAATGATAGGTTATCAAGATTTACGTGAGTATGAACGTGGTGTTATGGTCGGTGCGCGAGCGATGGGACACAGCTTGTCCGAGATAGCGATGAAGTGGGGATTTTTCCCGTTCGACCATTTCACGAGTGTACCGTGAATATCAGGAATCTGGTAAAACATCAGATCTCCGACATCGCTGCAGCTCCTGCAAAAACGGGGCCAACGACGACTGAAGAGAATCGTTCAACGTGACAGAAGTGCAACCCTTCCGCAAACTGCTGCAAATTTCAATGCTGGGCCATAGACAAGTATCAGCGTGCGAACCATTCAACGAAACATCATCGATACGGGCTTTCGGAGCCGAAGGCCAACTCGTGTACCCTTGATGACTGCACGATACAAAGCTTTACGCCTCGCCTGAGCTCGTCAGCACCGACACTGGACTGTTGATGACTGGAAACATGTTGCCTGGTCGGACGAGTCTCATTTCAAATTATATCGAGTGGATGGACGTACACGGGTATGGAGACAACCTCGTGAATCCATGGACCCTGCATGTCAGTAGGGGCTGTTCAAGCTAGTAGAGGCAATGTAAAATTTGAAATTTTCCCGGCGAATCAACTGTTCAAAAAGATTTCGGGCTTGCAGCCGGTCGTCGTAAACTTCATTGCACAAAGCCCGAAATCTTTCTGAATAGTAGAGGCGCTGTAATGGTGTGGGCCGTCTGCAGTTGGAGTGATATGGGACCCCTGATACGTCTAGATACGACTGTGACAGGTGACACGTACGTAAGCATCCTGTCTCATCACCTGCATCCATCCATGTCCACTTTGCATTTAGACGGACTTGGGCAATTCCAACAGGACAATGCGACACCCCACATGTCCAGAATCGCTACAGAGTGGCTACAGCAGCGCTCTTCTGAGTTTAAACACTTCCACTGACGACCAAACTCCCCAGACATAAATATTATTGAGAATATCTGGTATGCCTTGCAACGTGATGTTCAGAAGAGGGCCCCACCCCCTATACTCTTCGGATTTATGGACAACCTTGCAGAATTCATGGTGTCATTCCCGCTAGCGCTACTTCAGACATTAGGCGAGTCCATGCAACACCGACTCAAAGGAAGGCCTCGGCGCTTGTTGGTGACGTCACGTCAGCTAGGCACGGCGAACGCCAGGTCTGTTGCAGGCAGAAACGCCTGGACGTGCGTATCACTATAAATCTCTTATTTTTGGACAAAATGTTTGGTATTGTTTTGGATTCTACAGTTTTATTTAGATGAAAGATTTCCTTACTATCGTAAAGCTACAAATGAAGATCATAGTTCTGTATTACTGTATCCTGTCGAAACAAACGTAGATCCGTATGAGAAGATGCTTTCCCCGTTGCAAACTTCGGAAATTTTACATTCCAGTAACTATATTTACTTGATCCATTTTGTTATCGAAACTTACCCCTACCCCCCCCCCCCCCCCCCCCCCATGAACCATGGACCTTGCCGTTGGTGGGGAGGCTTGCGTGCCTCAGCGATACAGATAGCCGTACCGTAGGTGCAACCACAACGGAGGGGTATCTGTTGAGAGGCCAGACAAACGTGTGGTTCCTGAAGAGGGGCAGCAGCCTTTTCAGTAGTTGCAAGGGCAACAGTCTGGATGATTGACTGATCTGGCCTTGTAACAATAACCAAAACGGCCTTGCTGTGCTGGTACTGCGAACGGCTGAAAGCAAGGGGAAACTACAGCCGTAATTTTTCCCGAGGGCATGCAGCTTTACTGTATGATTACATGATGATGGCGTCCTCTTGGGTAAAATATTCCGGAGGTAAAATAGTCCCCCATTCGGATCTCCGGGCGGGGACTACTCAAGAGGACGTCGTTATCAGGAGAAAGAAAACTGGCGTTCTACGGATCAGAGCGTGGAATGTCAGATCCCTTAATCGGGCAGGTAGGTTAGAAAATTTAAAAAGGGAAATGGATAAGTTGAAGTTAGATATAGTGGGAATTAGTGAAGTTCGGTGGCAGGAGGAACAAGACTTCTGGTCAGGTGACTACAGGGTTATAAACACAAAATCAAATAGGGGTAATGCAGGAGTAGGTTTAATAATGAATAGGAAAATAGGAATGCGGGTAAGCTACTACAAACAGCATAGTGAACGCATTATTGTGGCCAAGATAGATACGAAGCCCACACCTACTACAGTAGTACAAGTTTATATGCCAACTAGCTCTGCAGATGACGAAGAAATTGAAGAAATGTATGATGAAATAAAAGAAATTATTCAGATTGTGAAGGGAGACGAAAATTTAATAGTCATGGGTGACTGGAATTCGAGTGTAGGAAAAGGGAGAGAAGGAAACATAGTAGGTGAATATGGATTGGGGGACAGAAATGAAAGAGGAAGCCGCCTGGTCGAATTTTGCACAGAGCACAACATAATCATAACTAACACTTGGTTTAAGAATCATGAAAGAAGGTTGTATACATGGAAGAACCCTGGAGATACTAAAAGGTATCAGATAGATTATATAATGGTAAGACAGAGATTTAGGAACCAGGTTTTAAATTGTAAGACATTTCCAGGGGCAGATGTGGACTCTGACCACAATCTATTGGTTATGACCTGTAGATTAAAACTGAAGAAACTGCAAAAAGGTGGGAATTTAAGGAGATGGGACCTGGATAAACTAAAAGAACCAGAGGTTGTACAGAGATTCAGGGAGAGCATAAGGGAGCAATTGACAGGAATGGGGGAAATAAATACAGTAGAAGAAGAATGGGTAGCTTTGAGGGATGAAGTAGTGAAGGCAGCAGAGTATCAAGTAGGTAAAAAGACGAGGGCTAGTAGAAATCCTTGGGTAACAGAAGAAATATTGAATTTAATTGATGAAAGGAGAAAATATAAAAATGCAGTAAGTGAAACAGGCAAAAAGGAATACAAACGTCTCAAAAATGAGATCGACAGGAAGTGCAAAATGGCTAAGCAGGGATGGCTAGAGGACAAATGTAAGGATGTAGAGGCCTATCTCACTAGGGGTAAGATAGATACCGCCTACAGGAAAATTAAAGAGACCTTTGGAGATAAGAGAACGACTTGTATGAATATCAAGAGCTCAGATGGAAACCCAGTTCTAAGCAAAGAAGGGAAAGCAGAAAGGTGGAAGGAGTATATAGAGGGTCTATACAAGGGCGATGTACTTGAGGACAATATGATGGAAATGGAAGAGGATGTAGATGAAGATGAAATGGGAGATACGATACTGCGTGAAGAGTTTGACAGAGCACTGAAAGACCTGAGTCGAAACAAGGCCCCCGGAGTAGACAATATTCCATTGGAACTACTGACGGCCGTGGGAGAGCCAGTCCTGACAAAACTCTACCATCTGGTGAGCAAGATGTATGAAACAGGTGAAATACCCTCAGACTTCAAGAAGAATATAATAATTCCAATCCCAAAGAAAGCAGGTGTTGACAGATGTGAAAATTACCGAACTATCAGCTTAATAAGTCACAGCTGCAAAATACTAACACGAATTCTTTACAGACGAATGGAAAAACTAGTAGAAGCCAACCTCGGGGAAGATCAGTTTGGATTCCGTAGAAACACTGGAACACGTGAGGCAATACTGACCTTACGACTTATCTTAGAAGAAAGATTAACGAATGGCAAACCTACGTTTCTAGCATTTGTAGACTTAGAGAAAGCTTTTGACAATGTTGACTGGAATACTCTCTTTCAAATTCTAAAGGTGGCAGGGGTAAAATACAGGGAGCGAAAGGCTATTTACAATTTGTACAGAAACCAGATGGCAGTTATAAGAGTCGAGGGACATGAAAGGGAAGCAGTGGTTGGGAAGGGAGTAAGACAGGGTTGTAGCCTCTCCCCGATGTTGTTCAATCTGTATATTGAGCAAGCAGTAAAGGAAACAAAAGAAAAATTCGGAGTAGGTATTAAAATTCATGGAGAAGAAATAAAAACTTTGAGGTTCGCCGATGACATTGTAATTCTGTCAGAGACAGTTAAGGACTTGGAAGAGCAGTTGAATGGAATGGACAGTGTCTTGAAAGGAGGATATAAGATGAACATCAACAAAAGCAAAACAAGGATAATGGAATGTAGTCTAATTAAGTCGGGTGATGCTGAGGGAATTAGATTAGGAAATGAGGCACTTAAAGTAGTAAAGGAGTTTTGCTATTTGGGGAGCAAAATAACTGATGATGGTCGAAGTAGAGAGGATATAAAATGTAGGCTGGCAATGGCAAGGAAAGCGTTTCTGAAGAAGAGAAATTTGTTAACATCCAGTATTGATTTAAGTGTCAGGAAGTCATTTCTGAAAGTATTTGTATGGAGTGTAGCCATGTATGGAAGTGAAACATGGACGATAAATAGTTTGGACAAGAAGAGAATAGAAGCTTTCGAAATGTGGTGCTACAGAAGAATGCTGAAGATTAGATGGGTAGATCACATAACTAATGAGGAAGTATTGAATAGGATTGGGGAGAAGAGAAGTTTGTGGCACAACTTGATCAGAAGAAGGGATCGGTTGGTAGGACATGTTCTGAGGCATCAAGGGATCACCAATTTAGTATTGGAGGGCAGCGTGGAGGGTAAAAATCGTAGAGGGAGACCAAGAGATGAATACACTAAGCAGATTCAGAAGGATGTAGGTTGCAGTAGGTACTGGGAGATGAAAAAGCTTGCACAGGATAGAGTAGCATGGAGAGCTGCATCAATCCAGTCTCAGGACTGAAGACCACAACAACAACAACAAACCCCTACCCCCTTACAATTAACTCGTTTCTTTCATTTATTTATTTATTTTCGTTTGACATCGTCACTGGAAATGTGAACTAATTTACATGTGTAAATGTCCAACTGTTGCCAGTCATTAGATTACAGTCGTTTACAACGAAAGGAATTCTAAACAGGAAACAAAATATCTTCATACATCGAAAATACTGCTGAGCTTAAACTTTTTTAAACGAGCACATTAGAAAAGATAAATATTACCCTCTTGCAACTCAAAGGAGAAACTTAATAAGACAAAAAAAATTTATTTCATAAAACAAGTATCTCTCTTTTGCCTCTTCTTCTGCCCCCACCCCCTCCCCCAACGTGTACAATCGCAAGATATTTCATTAGCATTCAGTGCTCCTCACCCCATAGTCAACCAAGATACCTAAAGAAGAGCAGTAATATGTTCACAGTTTCTTGTAAAAGCAACCCAGTACAAACGTAACTTCCTCAGATTTACAAATAAGGTAAAGAAGCACGAATTCTGTTGGTGCTGGACCATGAAGTTGTTTTTGTATGTCAATCCTTAAAACAGGTGGAAATTTAAGTTCAGGAGTACACTATTTGTTAAGAAGTGTAATGAATTGTACAATTAATTGATTGCTTGCAGAAATCTCTCAGACCAATGTGTGTTGGTCAACTACCGCCAATAGTTTCACTTTCTCCTGTGTTAAGAGACGGAGACACCACCATTATGAGTATGCCTGCAACAGACCTGGCGTCCGCCGTGCCTAGCTGACGTGACGTCACCAACAAGCGCCGAGGCCTTCCTTTGAGTCGGTGTTGGTCCATGCCACATCGTGTTGCAGCACTTCTTCGTGCTTGCGGGGGCCCTACACGGTATTTGGTAGGTCTACCAGTTTCTTTGGCTCTTCAGTGTATTATAGGCTGACTGAGGAGGATGAATTATGTTGGGTGGGCGGTTTGAAAAAACCAGTAAATGCTTCTCCATTATGTCGAGCCCGAGCTTGTGGTTCATCTCTAATGACCTCTGATTCAATAGTACGTTAAACACTAATCTGCCTCCTTTTCGAAGCCTTTAGCATCTGCGTAAATATCTTAATCTTACGATTACTCAGTCATTTGCTCGTAAATGTTGCAATCGCCCTTACAGATATGTGGAACAGGAAAACCGTTCCATGTATGTCGCAACGTTGTGTGACTCGCGCCACGCATTTCGGCACAGCGCAGCGGTGCTCGCCACACAACAGCCTGCCCTCCCCCCCCCCCCCCCCCCCCCAACCCAGGATGCTGTATACTGCATGTAGACGTAAATGCCAGCACACAGTTCTGCGTCGTTCTCAGAACAGCAACAACAGCGGGTGCTGCGCACTGCACCTGAAAGCTGTGTCTTCCGACCTCAACGCTACAGTTCGCGCTCCTCGCGACGGCATAGAACTGGCCGCTCAATAGAATAAAACCGAGTACTATCACATTATTGACGAGGAGAACACGGCAAGTGCCATAAATCTATTTCCCAGAAACTTCTCTCAGTGGAAGAGGGGATAAAATAAGATAACAAGCAAATAACTTCTGGGAATACAGCCAGGTAACACTTTCAGCGGCCGCCGATATTTCGGCGGAGGTTTTCGTTTAAACTCTGTTTGGAATCCGGCTCTCTCCCTTGTCAAAAAACAGAGGGACAGAGTCAATGCTACCTCACCTGCGAATTCGTAGTCTCACTGTCGATAGCTCTGACTTTGGTGGCACTAGTGTTCAGTGTGTGTGTCATCTTTCCTGCTTCAGTCCGAGAACCGAGGTTTTAAAATTGCATGTACGTCGCCTGTCCGTTGCAGTTTGCCTTGAAAATGGCGGGGTGTTCTCCCGCCGAAATGTCGGCGGTCGCTGGAAATGTTACCTGGCTGAATTCCCGGGAGTTATTTGAAAGTTGTATACGCCAGGAGAAACTCAGGTCTCACATTGTTTACCTCTACGGGGAGGAAATGTATCGGTGTTTACGTAAGTTGGATAAACTTCGTAGCTGTCGAGTTAGACTGCAATGTGCTTTGTCGTTTTTATTGAGATATCGTGATGAAAATCATGTCCCAACATTTGTCAAGGTTGTGCACCATATTAATTCTCTTGCCGCCAATAGCATCAAGCAAGGTGCTGGCTTGGCTCTTGTTCGTGAAAGGATTCGTTTTACTCGTCGACCTTTTGATTCTGTTTCCAAAGAATTGTATCTTTTTCATTTAATGGTTGCATGGGAATTGTCTGATTTCACTTGGGATTGGTTGGATGGTGCCTTGTGGACTCAAGCTGACTGGGAATACAATTCCGTTACTATCTGGCATTTGGCAAAGTATGAAGGTTTCCATCGCGCGCGGAGTCTGATGTTATATCTCGATGTTCTGTTATAAATCTCATAGAGAAATCTTTTGACGACGCAACCTTATCCGTGCATGGGAAGGGTTTAAATTTTGCACCCACTCCCAAGAGTTTGCCGGTAGTTGAATTTATTGGTTCAATTGAACAGGCAGTTTGCAAACTACTTCCTAACGCTGCAGAGGAGGTTAGGAGGGAGGTATGCCGTGTGTTGACTAGGGCTCGTCCACCTAAGAGTAATGTAACAGCAGCAGAGAGGGCTGCTTTACGCTCTCTCAAAGTTGATCCTGATATTGTTATTTTACCTGCGGACAAGGGCAATGCCACCGTTGTTTTAAATAAACAGGATTATGTACAAAAGATGCAACGTTCACTATCTGATTCAGCGTATCGCAGAATCGATGATGACCCCACAAAAAGTGTTGAGAGAAAGACCAACAGCCTCCTGAAGAAAAGCGGTTTGTCGCAGGACACTATCAAGAGTTTGATCAGCTATAGTGCTGTTCCCCTGAGGTTAAATGGCCTTCCGAAGGTTCACAAGGAGGGGGATCCTTTCCGTCCTATAGTGAGTAACATCTTGCTTCTCTGTTGAGCCCATAAGTAGGTCGGTGTGAACATCATATCAGGAACTCACCTGATTTTTTACGTCGTTTGGAGGGACTGTGGTTGAAAGACTCTGATATTTTAGTGAGTTTCAATGTGGTCTCTCTTCACTTGTGTTCCTCTGTCTGATTCGTTGCGATTGATTGCGTATAGGTTTGGTGCTGAATTAACTAATCTCTTTCAGCATGTGTTGACATCCACTTACTTTTTATTCAGTGACCAGTGTTACGAACAGACAGATGGAGTTGCGATGGGTAGTCCGTTGTCTCCTGTGATCGCAAATTTGTTTAAGGAAGACTTCGAGGAACGCGCATTGGAGTCGGCGCCTTTGAAACCCGCCTGTTGCTTTATCTATGTTGACGATACCTTTGTTGTTTGGCCTCATGGTAGGAAGAATTTGAATGCCTTTCTAGAACATCTGAACTCGATCCACCCGAACATTCGTTTTACGATGGAGGTGGAAGAGGGTGGTTGCCTTCCCTTTCTTGACGTGTTGGTTAGGAGGATGATGGATCGTTGGGACATGCAGTCTACAGGAAATGTACTCACACGGACTTGTACTTACAGGCTAATAGTGGTCACCAGCCGGCTCAGCGTGAAGGGGTACTTCGTACCTTAGTACACAGGGTCATGTCGTTTCTGACGCCGAGACTTTGCCAGCTGAGCTGTCTCATCTTGTACATTTCGTCAAAATGGTTATAGTAATAGATTGAACGTGCGTTGCGCTATCGACCAACTGTACATCGGGTGATTGATGATAATTCTGAGTCGACACCTAAGTCTACTGCCTTTTTGCCTTACGTAGAAAACACTTCCAACAAGATCGGTCGCATTTTGCGGAAATACGATGTGAAATGTGTTTTCCGACCTCCATCTAAAAATTTGAGCGCTCTTGAGTTCTGTTAAGGATGATCTTGGTCTGCGTAAGGCGGGTGTATATCGTATTCCTTGTAGCTGCGGCATGGCATATATTGGTCAAACTATCAGGACCGTGGAGGACCGATGTATTGAGCATAAACGGCACACACGATTACAGCAGCCAAGTAGATCTGCTATTTTCGAACATTGCTTGGATACTGGTCACCCCACGTTATATAATAACACCGAGATATTGGCATGCACGACTGTGTTATTAAGGAGGCAGTTGATATTAAATTAGCGAGCAACCTCGTTAACAGGGATGGATGTTTCTGCTTAAACTCTGTTTGGAATCCGGCTCTCTCCCTTGTCAAAAAACAGAGGGACAGAGTCAATGCTACCTCACCTGCGAATTCATAGTCTCACTATCGATAGCTCTGAGTTCGGTCATCTTTGGTGCACTAGTGTTCAGTGTGTGTGTGTTATCTTTCCTGCATCAGTCCGAGAACCGAGGTTTTAAAATTGCATGTACGCCGCCTGTCCGTTGCAGTTTGCTTTGAAAATGGCGGGGTGTTCTCCCGCCGAAATATCGGCGGTCGCTGGGAGTGTTATCTGGCTGCATTCCCGGAAGTTATTTGAAAGTAGTATACGTCAGGAGAAACTCAGGTCTCACATAAGCTAACATGAGCTGCAGCTTATCAGTAGATACTCGACCTTTTCTGAAAAAACGACGGTCAAATTTTTCGACGATTTTCGATGTATTTTAATTGTGTTTTTTACCGAGCAATGTCGTTAGACGGAATGTTGGCTCCGCCGTTAGCGCCGCGCCATCTTAATTTTGCGCTCCGTGTTCGAAACCCGACTACTGTTTCTATTTAATTTAATTTTTATAGTTATCATTTATTATGTCCTTAGAAGGCTAGTACATGAATGTTTCTTATCTAATTAGGGCTTACAGTAATTGTAAATATAATTAGATTACACAATAGGTGTCACACATTTGTTATACAATATATGTCTGCGTACTAAGTTAAATTCTCGTACACTGATATTTCATTCTCATATCAATTCGTATATTAATTCCTATAACTTATTCATATGACCTTCAGGAAGATTTGGTGCATTACCTTGAACGATACCGATCGTAGAAGCATTCGTTCGAAACACAGATATTCCGAACACCATGAGCGTCGCACGAAGGCAGGTTTGCCACGGTTACAATTCTTTGTATGACTCTCACCCGGGAAACAAAAGTTGTTAACGTTGGTGAAGGTGTCGTTGTTAGGCAATAATTTCGCGGCAGACTAAGCATAACGGATCACTTTTCGAAAAGTGGCGCTTGCAATTGATTATGAATTAAGACCCAGTACGGAAATTTCACCGAAAACAATTTCAAATAATTTTCTCATTCTACAATGCGTCATTGACTCAAAACGGCATACAGCCATAACATGAAAGTTATAATATAAAACAACGAAATACGACGAAACCGATTGGTGCCCTCACAGTTGTCGAATGCACGCTCAGTTGAACATTCATTTACACATAGAGAACATATATGGAAAAAATTAATGAAAGTTTTTGTACAAAACATTTAAGTTTTATTCGCTACCCTTTCAAAAATCCTAAGAAGCCTCCTATTTACATTGACCTAAGCGCCGTTTTGGAAGGGAGCTGGGGGCGCAGAGGGAGGGGGGGCGGGGGGGGGGGGAGGATGCCTTGATGAATCATCTTCACAAGTAGTCGATACCAGGTAGCTGAAAGCGTAGTGGTATACAGGACGGTATAGTACGTAATGGCAGAGCTGAACAAAGCGTGTACCGAGAACGTTTTCCTGATCGTCACAGTACATTGGCCATCTTTTCGTCCGACTACAGTAACGGCTGCGACAAAACTGTGTGTTGTATGCATGAAGGGCTGGCTATGGTGCTCCATGGACGAGCACCAAGTATTTTGAACTGTATGTGTAAAAGCATGTGGCGGAGGTACACGGTGTGCAAAGAACGACAGGGTCACCACGCAGCTCCTGTAGAGCACATAGGTCCGAGCTCATTGTCTCTGCTGTGTGCATTCAGATAAGTGGAACATTTGAAAGTGGCCCGGTGTACAAACTTAGTTTACATCCAAATAGTACACTACTGTCCATTAAAATTGCTACACCACGAAGATAACGTGCTACAGACGCGAAATTTAACCGAGAGGAAGAAGATGCTGTGATATGCAAATGATTAGCTTTTCAGAGCATTCACACAAGGCTGACGCCGGTGGCGACACCTACAATGTGCTGACATGAGGAAAGTTTCCAACCGATTTCTCATACACAACCAGCAGTTGACCGGCGTTGCCTGGTGAAACGTTGTTGTGATGCCTCGTGTAAGGAGGAAAAATGCGTACCATCACGTTTCCGACTTTATAAAGGTCTGATTGTAGCCTATCGCCACATTGCTGCTCGCGTTGGTCGAGATCTAATGACTATTAGCAGAATATGGAATCAGTGGGTTCAGGAGGGTAATACGGAACGCCGTTCTGGACCCCAACGGCCTCATATCACTAGTAGTCGAGATGACAGGCATCTTATCCGCTTGGCTGTAACGGATCGTGCAGCCACGTCTCGATCCCTGAGTCAACAGGTGGGGACGTTTGCAAGAGAACAACCATCTGCACGAACAGTTCGACGACTTTTGCAGCAGCATGGATTATCAGCTCGGATATCATGGCTGCGGTTACCCTTGACGCTGCATCACAGACAGGAGGGCCTGCGATGGTGTACTCAACGACGAACCTGGGTGCACGAATGAAAAAACGTCATATTTTCGGATGAATCCAGGTTATGTTTACAGCATCATGATGGTCGCATCCGTGTTGGGCAACATCGCGGTGAACGCGCATTGGAAGCGTGTATTCGTCATCTCAATACTGGCTTATCACCCGGCGTGATGGTATGGGCTGCCATTGGTTACACGTTTCGGTCACCTCTTGTTCGCATTGACGGCACTTTTAACAGTGGAAGTTACATTTCAGATGTGTTACGACCCATGGCTCTATCCTTCATTCGATCCCTGCGAAACCCAACATTTCAGCAGGATAATATACGACCGCATGTTCCAGGTCGTGTACGGCCTTTTCTGGATACAGAAAATGTTCGACTGCTGCCCTGGCCAGCACATTCTCCAGATCTCTTACCAATTGAAAACGTCTGGTCAATGGTGGCCGAGCAACTGGCTCTTGATGAACTGTGGTATCGTGTTGAAGCTGCATGGGCAGCTGTACTTGTACACGCCATCCAAGCTCTGTTTGACTCTATGCCCAGGCGTATGAAGGCCGTTACTAAGGCCAGAGGTGGTTGTTCTGAGTACTGATTCCTCAGGATCTATGCACCCTTATTGCGCGAAATTGTAATCACATGTCAGTTCTAGTATAATATATTTGTCCTATGAATACCCGTTTATCATCTGCATTTCTTCTTGGTGTAGCAAGCGAGTCTGAAAACGATCAGATTAACGATTATGTCTTTATGACCAATAATTCGTCAAATATAGACATTCAGAGTCCATAGTTTCACACTAGAGAATGTAAAATAGAAATATCACGTAAGTACGCAAAGCAACACAAGTCTGACCACACATTGCCAGAAGGGATATAAATGTAGTTTAGTAGACTACATTACTAAGACACTGACAAATAAAGAACGTGTCATGTGCAAATTTTGTGTCAGTCACTTATTCAGTCGACAAACCATTCAAGAATATCATCTAAATATAAAATTTTCGTCTCCTTCTTTGATATCTTTCCAGAGTTCTGAAGCCTTGTGTAATACATCCTCCCTCCTTTATTCTGTTTACTATGCTACTGCAGTAGCTAGGGGTTCCTGCAACCGTCTTAAGCACAGTCCTTAACGAAATTTGTTTCTTCCTTCTTTGTCTTTCCTGACAGAAAATTTGATGGCATCGCGTATAAGAGTGTGCTTGATTATCAACAGCTTTCACTGCACCTACAGTGAGAGACCACTGCGGCTCTACACGGTATAATAAAGCGACTTTGCAGTCCTACAGTATCGACTGGACGCTGACCTGAACATCGCCGCGAAACGGCATCAAGAAGGCGTCGGCCCGCGCGCCAATAGAAAGAGCGGGCAGCACCACGCATCCGGGAAGACAGAGTTCATCGCCCCCTGTCAACGCTGATTAAACCAGTCGCCCATCGCTGGTCGGCCCAGTTCGCTCGCAGACTTCGAGAGCATCAGTACTGAATGGTTCAAATGGCTCTGAGCACTATGGGACTTAACATCTAAGGTCATCAGTCCCCTAGAACTTAGAACTACTTAAACCTAACTATCCTAAGGACATCACACAACACCCAGCCATCACGAGGCAGAGAAAATCCCTGACCCCGCCGGGAATCGAACCCGGGAACCCGGGCGTGGGAAGCGAGAACGCTACCGCACGACCACGAGATGCGGGCATCAGTACTGACTTATGGGAAGACGATAGTTACGAGGCCTGTTCAGAAAGTAAGCTCCGATTGATTGCCAAATTGAAACCACAGTGAACATCAGAAATGTTTTAATTGTAACAATTAGCTACACCTTTCAGCTACTTCTCTACGTAGTCGCCGTTCTGACTTAGACTTTTGTCATAGCGTTGTACCAACTTTTCAATAGCCTCATCATAGAAGGCAGCCGCCAGTGCTTTCCGCCAATTCTCCACGCTGGCCTACACCTCGTTGTCTGTGTCAAAATGTTGTCTTCAAAGACAGCGGTTCATGTGAGCAGAGATGAAACTCAGGGGGAGACAATTGCGGACTGTATTGTGGGTAATCTAACATTTCCATTTGAAAACGATGCAGGAGCATCTTCATTGCCCCTGCAGAATGCGGCTGAGAATTGTTGTGAAGACGAAACAGCACGACAGTTATGTAATGTTAGCTGCATAGCTTCAGGAGAAATTTCTCACCAGGCCCTCGTACTTGGCGGCAGACACTATTTTCTAGACATCTTTACGCACTCACTGCGAGCTCAGAAATGAGAAGAGCGACGTGATGCTAACTGGGGTTATACTAGAGACACTACCCAACACATCTGTGCAAAGCTTTATCAGATTTTCATAGTTGTTTCCATTTCGCGACCGATTGGAGCTTACTTTCTGAACGCCCCTCGTAGCTTGCGTTCTGTCAGTAGTAATGGTGTATAAAAGTAATTGCGTGTAGGAGGCGAAGGAAGTACATCAAGCCACCTTGTAACGAGAAGTTATGTTTCTTTCCCTTTTAGAAATAAAGCTCTTAATGTGAAAGTGTTGTGTACAGATCAAGTTTGATTCCTGCCGCTTGCCATCGCAACTTCTCTCCCTCCTTGTCTGCGTCAGTGCTGACTCCCACAGTAGCCGACACAACAGAGACTGTTATGAGAACTTTCTAAGGAGGAAGATCGGCAGGCCAGGGGGCTTCCCCTTCGGGTAAAAGGGATGGAACCACCCACTGGTCAGGCCCTCTGAATGGCCCCTATCGTTGCCGCTGAATCCGTTACCACGTGGAGGAAATCCATAAGTGCTCCATCCTTGTGCTGTATGTCAGATGTCTACATCCTAAGTGTGTATGCATGCCTTCCTATATCCATTGTCGCCAACAACAGGCAATGGTGGTGTCGATACGAATGGCACGGCACACCATATGACAACTGGACCATCCAGCCCCCACACCTCACTTTGCTGCCCCTCTCGAACTTGTTTAGCTGGGGAAATTGGTGACATATGTAGCCTAGACATAGCGCACGTTTAGGTGAATGCTACAGTGATGCTACCTGCTGTCATACTGGCCAGTACTGCCAATTTGTGTCCTCTTATGTCAACCGATGGGTAGCATGTCACAGCCCCACTCGTGCTTCTAGAGTGCGAAGCCGACGCTGGAAAATTAATCATTGGCGTGGCTGATATACCCACCCAGTTTGCAGTGGATCAGTCCGGTCCTTTTGGGTGGTGCTCTTTTTATGATGATGAATGTACGAGGGCAGTTCAATAAGTAATGCAACACATTTTTTTTCTAGGCCAATTTTCGTTGAAAAAACCAGAAATTTCTTGTGGAATATTTTCAAACATTCCCACTTCGTCTCGTATAGTTTCATTGACTTCTGACAGGTGGCAGCGCTGTACGGAGCTGTTAAAATGGCGTCTGTAACGGATGTGCGTTGCAAACAACGGGCAGTGATCGAGTTTCTTTTGGCGGAAAACCAGGGCATCTCAGATATTCATAGGCGCTTGCAGAATGTCTACGGTGATCTGGCAGTGGACAAAAGCACGGTGAGTCGTTGGGCAAAGCGTGTGTCATCATCGCCGCAAGGTCAAGCAAGACTGTCTGATCTCCCGCGTGCGGGCCGGCCGTGCACAGCTGTGACTCCTGCAATGGCGGAGCGTGCGAACACACTCGTTCGAGATGATCGACGGATCACCATCAAACAACTCAGTGCTCAACTTGACATCTCTGTTGGTAGTGCTGTCACAATTGTTCACCAGTTGGGATATTCAAAGGTTTGCTCCCGCTGGGTCCCTCGTTGTCTAACCGAACACCATAAAGAGCAAAGGAGAACCATCTGTGCGGAATTGCTTGCTCGTCATGTGGCTGAGGGTGACAATTTCTTGTCAAAGATTGTTGCAGGCGATGAAACATGGGTTCATCACTTCGAACCTGAAACAAAACGGAAATCAATGGAGTGGCGCCACACCCACTCCCCTACCAAGAAAAAGTTTAAAGCCATACCCTCAGCCGGTAAAGTCATGGTTACAGTCTTCTGGGACGCTGAAGAGGTTATTCTGTTCGATGTCCTTCCCCATGGTCAAACGATGAACTCTGAAGTGTATTGTGCTACTCTTCAGAAATTGAAGAAACGACTTCAGCGTGTTCGTAGGCACAAAAATCTGAACGAACTTCTCCTTCTTCATGACAACTCAAGACCTCACACAAGTCTTCGCACCCGAGAGGAGCTCACAAAACTTCAGTGGACTGTTCTTCCTCATGCACCCTACAGCCCCGATCTCGCACCATCGGATTTCCATATGTTTGGCCCAATGAAGGACGCAATCCGTGGGAGGCACTACGCGGATGATGAAGAAGTTATTGATGCAGTACGACGTTGGCTCCGACATCAACCAGTGGAATGGTACCGTGCAGGCATACAGGCCCTCATTTCAAGGTGGCATAAGGCCGTAGCATTGAATGGAGATTACGTTGAAAAAAGTGTTGTGTAGCTAAAAGATTGGGGAATAACCTGGTGTATTTCAATGCTGAATAAAACAACCCCTGTTTCAGAAAAAAATGTGTTGCATTACTTATTGAACTGCCCTCGTAGTTTTAAAAAATATTAACATAGCTTTTAAAATGTAGACTTTCAAGGCCGAAAATATCATGTCCATTACAATTATCCGGGCTGTTATGCCGTGGTCGGTTGATGGATTTTGTGTCAATTCCCAACGTTTCATCTCCGACTGCGGGAGACATCTTCAAGGGGGTCGAGCAACTCAGGTTCACAAATATTTCTAGCTCTGTCCGCTAACGTCTTAAAGAAGATGTGTACCACCCGTCCACTACTGGGTGATGGCAACGGCGATCGACGGCGACGGACAGCGGCCAATTCCACTGACGTTTTCAAAACACGTGACGTCACGCCGCGGCGTGGGAGCGCGCGGACACGGAATTTAGCGGCAGTCAGTAGCGAGCCAGTGGGTGTGTTGGACCTTCCATCGAGCTGCGGACCCCCTTGAAGATGTCTCCCACAGTCGGATACGAAACGTTGGGAATTAACACAGAATTCATCAACCGACCACGGCATAACAGCCCGGATAATTATAATGGATATAGCTTTTAAAATCACTAAAATGATTACACAGTGATGAAACGGAATTTGAAACTGGTCACGCACGGCACTGCACTAAAAGTGGAGTCGCCTAGAAAGGGTGGAGAGGGGGGGGGGGGGGTTCTGGCGTTATGAGGTTGGAGTATCAATGGAGTAGCGAGGGGGTTGATATTTAGGTATGGATATAATAGACTTAAAATTATTTAAACCTAACTAACCTAAGGACATCACACACATCCATGCCCGATGCAGGATTCGAACCTGCGACCGTAGCAGCAGCGCGGTTCCGGACTGACGCGCCTAGAACCGCTCGGCCACAACGGCCGGCTGAGTAACGCATTTAGACTTCTCATACCAGCTTCTTCTGACAATGTCATCGGCAGCGCCGTCGTGCTGTACACTGATATTGTGCCTTCTAATAATATTACGCGTGGCTACCTTTAATAAGGGAAATATATACACTCCTGGAAATGGAAAAAAGAACACATTGACACCGGTGTGTCAGACCCACCATACTTGCTCCGGACACTGCGAGAGGGCTGTACAAGCAATGATCACACGCACGGCACAGCGGACACACCAGGAACCGCGGTGTTGGCCGTCGAATGGCGCTAGCTGCGCAGCATTTGTGCACCGCCGCCGTCAGTCTCAGCCAGTTTGCCGTGGCATACGGAGCTCCATCGCAGTCTTTAACACTGGTAGCATGCCACGACAGCGTGGACGTGAACCGTATGTGCAGTTGACGGACTTTGAGCGAGGGCGTATAGTGGGCATGCGGGAGGCCGGGTGGACGTACCGCCGAATTGCTCAACACATGGGGCGTGAGGTCTCCACAGTACATCGATGTTGTCGCCAGTGGTCGGCGGAAGGTGCACGTGCCCGTCGACCTGGCACCGGACCGCAGCGACGCACGGATGCACGCCAAGACCGTAGGATCCTACGCAGTGCCGTAGGGGACCGCACCGCCACTTCCCAGCAAATTAGGGACCACTGTTGCTCCTGGGGTATCGGCGAGGACCATTCGCAACCGTCTCCATGAAGCTGGGCTACGGTCCCGCACACCGTTAGGCCGTCTTCCGCTCACGCCCCAACATCGTGCAGCCCGCCTCCTGTGGTGTCGCGACAGGCGTGAATGGAGGGACGAATGGAGACGTGTCGTCTTCAGCGATGAGAGCCGCTTCTGCCTTGGTGCCAATGATGGTCGTATGCGTATTTGGCGCAGTGCAGGTGAGCGCCACAATCAGGACTGCATACGACCGAGGCACACAGGGCCAACACCCGGCATCATGGTGCGGGGAGCGATCTCCTACACTGGCCGTACACCACTGGTGATCGTCGAGGGGACACTGAATAGTGCACGGTACATCCAAACCGTCATCGAATCCATCGTTCTACCATTCCTAGACCGGGAAGGGAACCTGCTGTTCCAACAGGACAATGCACGTCCGCGTGTATCCCGTGCCACCCAACGTGCTCTAGAAGGTGTAAGTCAACTACCCTGGCCAGCAAGATCTCCGGATCTGTCCCCCATTGAGCATGTTTGGGACTGGATGAAGCGTCGTCTCACGCGGTCTGCACGTCCAGCACGAACGCTGGTCCAACTGAGGCGCCAGGTGGAAATGGCATGGCAAGCCGTTCCACAGGACTACATCCAGCATCTCTACGATCGTCTCCATGGGAGAATAGCAGCCTGCATTGCTGCGAAAGGTGGATATACACTGTACTAGTGCCGACATTGTGCATGCTCTGTTGCCTGTGTCTATGTGCCTGTGGTTCTGTCAGTGTGATCATGTGATGTATCTGACCCCAGGAATGTGTCAATAAAGTTTCCCCTTCCTGGGACAATGAATTCACGGTGTTCTTATTTCAATTTCCAGGAGTGTAGATTCTATAAGGCCAAATTTATTGAAAATAATCACCGTGAACTTTACAGGAATACAATTCTGATAGTAACGATTACAAAAGATGTGTTTGAAGTTCAAAAATTGAAAGGAATGATATTTGTCGACTTACGAGCAGCATAGGGCACTGTCAGTTACCAGATGCTACTAGTCAAGGTTTACAACCTCACCAAGGATTTTAGCCTAACTAGGTTCAACGCTAAGTGTACTGTGCACCCCTTGATGCCAATGAGCGCAATCTGAGATTATGAGAAAGGGGGTCTAATTTGGGCGTTATACATAGGAGCCATTTGGCTAGTATTCCTCCAACAGCAATACTCCCAATCCAGAAACCATAGCAAGCTGGAGGGGCCATGTGTTGTTATTGGGCAATCATGACTTCATTTGCTCCAGTTTTCCTGTTTCGCCAGCTCTTTCGGAGCCTCCACCAGAGTTGTGAGATGTCGCAACGTTGGCTGGTGTTTTCCACTTCGTCAACGTCCTAGATAAATATCCTTGCACACTGGATATGTCTTGTTGCTCCATAGTGCCTAGTTGTCGGACTTATGGGCGCTTTTACCTATATGACATAATTTTACTGATTGATGCAGGAACAGTGCCTTGTGAAGCTGTGGTGCAACACAATAAAAGATCCAAAAATCATGCTGACAATAGAAATTGTTGTTTTTACCACGATAGCTGCAATATTCCATATGCAATCCGCATACTTGTATCCACGATACAGGGTGATTCGAAAAAATACATACAAACTGACATGGCACATCAGGCATACAACAAATATCAGTAATCACATAGGAACCACGAGTCTCAAACGCCACGAGAGGGCGCTACACTCACATGTGAGCTGGCATCGTCCGAGACTGTTTAATTGGGCCGTACTTTCTCCCGGACCACGTATCTCGTATTCCTCATAGAGATTCTGCCGGACATGCTGAATGATGTTCTCATGACTATTCGTCGCCGCATTCGATTTCAGCACGATGGAACCTCCACGCATGGCAGCAAACTAGTAAGGGTATACGTGCAGGCAACCTTTTCTGGCCGCTGGATTGGACGTGGTGGCTCAGTCGAATGGCCACCTCGATAACCCGATCTGTTCCCAATCGATTTATTCCTATGAGGTATCTGAAAGGCCTTGTGTATGAAAGATCTGTTACATCGCCAGAGGAGATAGTGGCCAGGATTGTTGCGGCAGCAGGATGTCTTGGAGATACACCAGGTATCTTTGAGAGGGTGCGCCTTTCAATTCCGCGTCGATGTCAGGCGTGTCTCGATGCATCTGTACAAAGCTTTGAGCTTTTCTTGTAGCGGGCGTCCGTTTGTAGCAGGTGACTAAGTGACTGCAACGCTACTTACACTACTGGCCATTAAAATTGCTATACCAAGAAGAAATGCAGATGATAAACAGGTATTCATTGGACAAATATATTATATTATACTAGAACTGACATGTGATTACATTTTCACGAAATTTGGATGCATAGATCCTGAGAAGTCAGTACCCAGAAGAACCACCTCTGGCCGTAATAATGGCCTTGATACGCCTGGGCATTGAGTCAAACAGAGCTTGGATGGCATGTACAGGTACAGCTGCCTATGCAGCTTCGACACGATACCACAGTTCATCAAGAGTAGTGACTGGCGTATTGTGATGAGCCAGTTGCTCGGCCACAATTAACCATACGTTTTCAGTTGGTGACAGATCTGGAAAATGTACTGGCTGGCATAGCAGTCCAACATTTTCTGTATCCAGAAAGGCCCGTACAGGACCTGCAACATGCGGTCGTGCATTATCCTGCTGAAATGTAGGGTTTCGCAGGGAACGAATGAAGGGTAGAGCCACGGGTCGTAACACATCTGAAATGTAAAGTCCACTGTTCAAAGTGCCGTCAATGATGCGAACAAGAGGTGACCGAGACGTTTAACCAATGGCACCCCATACCATCACGCCGGGTGATACGCCAGTATGGCGATCACGAATACACGCTTCCAATGTGTGTTCAGCGCGATGTCGCCAAACGCGATGCGACCATCATGATGCTGTAAACAGAACCTGGATTCATCTGAAAAAATGACGTTTTGCCATTTGTGCACCCAGGTTCGTCGTTGAGTACACCATCGCAGGCGCTCCTGTCTGTGATGCAGTGTCAAGGGTAACCGCAGCCATGTTCTCCGAGCTGATAGTCCATGCTGCTGCAAACGTCGTCGAATTGTTCGTGCAGGTGATTATTGTCTTGCAAACGTCCCCATCTGTTCACAGGAATCGAGACGTGGCTGCACGATCCGTTACAGCCATGCGGATGACTGTCATTGGATCTCGACCAACGCGAGGAACAATGTCGCGATACGATAAACCGCAATCGCGATAGCCTACAGTCCGACCTTTATCAAAGTCGGAAACGTGATGGTACGTCTGCTCCTTACACGAGGCATCACAACAACGTTTCACCAGGCAACGCCGGTCAACTGCTGTTTGTGTATGAGAAATCGGTTGGAAACTTTCCTCATGTCAGCACGTTGTAGGTGTCGCCACTGGCGCCAGCCTTGTGTGAATGCTCTAAAAAGCTAATCATTTGAATATCACAGCATCTTCTTCCTGTCGGTTAAACTTCGCATTTGTAGCACGTCATCTTCGCGATGCATCAATTTTAATGGCCAGTTTTGTAGTAACCCTGGATGGCCTTCGCTACCTCCTGTTCCTATGTGATTACTGATCGTTGTTGCATGTCCGGCGTGCCACGTCATTTTGTAAACGTTTTTTTGAATCAACCTGTAAATATGTCATGATATAAAAAAGGGAGGAACCAGTTAAAACTGTAGTTCGTAAATCGCTATCAGAATTTTAGAGCAGAGCAGTGAACGTGAATCACCTCCTTCTATGGAATTTATAAATTTTCATAAAGATTTTCAGTCAATTTCAATATTAGTAGCTTTCCACGCAATTTCAATAACATCTGCTCTACAACCCTTGAGTAGCAACCACTGATTCAGCCAGTGTTGCTATACTGAAGAATATACAGATGACTTTTATACATGTGGTTACATTCATTGACTTCAAAAAAGCATACGAATCTGTAGACAGACAGACAGTAATCCTACCACTGGAAGAAGCAGGTATCGACAAAACCACCAGAAAATTTATCGAACAGACACTCACAGACACAACTTCAAATCTAAATTTCTGGGAGAAGTTTCTGAACCCTTCAGAACCAACACAGGTGTTTGCCAGAATGATGGGCTCTCATCGATTCTCTTCAATCTGGTCTTAGACAAGGTTATGAGAGAGTGGGACAGAGAACTACAAGAGAAAAACATCGAAGGAATCCATCTACGACAAGGGAGAGGAAGATTTGAGGTGAAATGTCTCGCTTTTGCTGACGATATTGCAGCAATTTCTGAGGACGAAACTGATGCAAAGATAATAATAGAAACACTTCACAGAGCTGCAGCGAAAACCGGATTACTTACATCGTATGAGAAAACGGAATACATTGAACATAAGCACAACAGAGAGGAAAGTATACACAAACGCAACACGGAAACATCGAAAGAGTTGATAAGTTCATGTATCTAGGAGAATGGATACAGTCCAATGGGTTAGATAGCACCACAAGTAAGGAAAGATCGCAGCGCTGAGTGGCCGCGCGGTTTAAGGCGTCACGTCACGGACTGCACGGCCCCTCCCGGCGGAGATTCGAGTCCTCCCTCGGCCATACGTGTGTGTGTGTTGTTCTTAGCATACGTTAGTTTAAGTAGTGTGTAAGTCTAGGGACCGATGACCTAAGCAGTTTGGTCCCTTAGGAATTCACACACATTTGAATATTTTGAACAAGGAAAGATCGAAGAAAATGGAATTAGCATACAAACTCACCCAAAACCTGTATAATAAAAGATCAGTGATTAATCCGGATGCGCTTTACGGTTCCGAACGCCTAACACTGAAAAAAAGAGATGAACAAGAAGAACTGGAAAAGAAAGAAAGGAAAATACTCAGAAATATTTTAGGACCACTAAAGAACAAAGATAACAACTAGGCGAAGAAGAGAAATGATGATCTACATAGAAACAATCATAGACACAATAAGCAAGAGGAGATTAAAAATTTTACGGTCATATCTACAGAATGATTGACAAGAAGCTAAAAAAGAAAGTTTTTAACTTCATTTCCAAATTAAAAAACACCACCGGATGGCTGGAAGAGACAAGAAAGGACTTGAGAGAACTTAACATCGCAGAAAACACCATATACAACAGGGAAAGTTCCAGGCTGCTGATCAATACAGCAAAATTTCCTGTCCAACAACGAAATTCACAACCTAGGAGGGTGATGTCAAATGAACAGAGGCAGTTGATGATAATGATGATGTTTGGTTTGTGGGGCGCTCAACTGCGCAGTTATCAGCGCCCGTACAAATTCCTAACATTTTCTCAGTCAAATTTCGCCACTTTCATGAATGATGATGAAATGATGAGGACAACACAAACACCCAGTCATCTCGAGGCAGGTGAAAATCTCTGACCCCGCCGGGAATCGAACCCGTGCTCGGGAAGCGAGAACGTGACCGTGAGACCACGAGCTGTGGACAACAGAAGGAAGCCTTAAGCCAACGCTTGAAGACGTTCTGGGAATATAAAGAAAAAGATTGCACCTTTGTCTTAGGTTCTAAGCAGTCTATAATTAGCCAAATGCCGTAATGAAAAAGGGAATAGAAACATGTAGAAGCATCGTCTGCAAAACGTACAGGCTATGTGAAGCCACAAATCCCTCTTCCATATGTGTCTGGTTAACAGCTGGATCATTAATCAACATCAACGTTTTTCTTTCTTGAGACGATTTTCAGAAGCCGCGTGTAACGTGACATCTGATATGTGCTCAGAAGCCTGCAATTACGTATTGACTTATAACTGTTTAGACTTTCCCAGCAATTCGTTGTCATATCCTAGCGTGTACTGTCAGTGGTCCACGTCTTCCAAACACGGTATTTCGACGGCGAATTTCAACGTTGAAATATCGTATTTGGAAGATGTGGACCACGGGCAGTACACCCACTTCTAGGAGACAACGTAATGACTTACAGCCATTCTGATGTAGTGCCGGAATACTGCAACAAAGCGCAACTCTTAAAACAGATATAACGTATTGCGTATTACGGTAAGAACAGTCACACTGCTGATACGTGACTATTTCGTAATCCACTTTTTGCGTTATCGCGACTTCTCAGTTAACTTTTATTTCGTCATGTTTCATTACGGCAAGAAATATTTCACTTAAGCATCACATGTGTTATGACGGGTAGGCCTATTTTTATAGTTTTAGTTCTTGTTCTAAGAAGAACAGCCAGTTTATGGATGCCTTGACTCCCACACATGAAATTTAGGTATAAATTTTGAAGAGAAATGATGAACTACAATTCCGACATTAATTATATTTACTTTACCCTTTTCAGCTTACTACCTTGATACGGTGCCTTTTGATGCCTTGAATCCCACATTGTACAACGGAATTACGAAGTCGACTGATCTCGATTCATTTAGAAATGACGTAGTGCAACACCCTAAGATCTGTCTCAGCTATTCTTTAATATGTGATGGTCGGTGACCGTGATCAAATACCTATTGTTGAAATGTCATGAATACAGAAAAAGTTTCAGTTGAAAACGATTTTTTTTTTTTAAATTGTGGTGAACATTCAAGCAATACTTGTAGTTTGGGTGCGACGATGGCAAATCATTAACTCTGATATCGATTTAACCATCGACGTTAACATATCTACAGTGGCGCAAAAAGTAAAATACATCTGAATGGACAATCAAATGAAAACATCCGCCACAAAGGGACAATGGAATGATTCCATTGAAAAGTAATCACCACACGCTTTAAGACACTTATTCCACTGGGAGACAAGATGATCAATTCCTAGAATGAAATTTTCACTCTACAGCGGAGTGTGCGCCGGTATGAAACTTCCTGGCAGTTTAAAACTGTGTGCCGGACCGAGACTCGAGCTCGGGACCTTTGCCCTTCGCGGGCAAGTGCTCTACCAACTGAGCTACCCGTGCATGACTCACGCCCCGCCCTCACGGCTTTAATTCCGCCAGTACCTCGTCTCGGTCCGGCATACAGTTTTAATCTGCCAGGAAGTTTCGATCAATTCCTGTTTTGTAGAAAGCGGTAGGCCCCTGATTGACCCACAATCGCAAGCACTCTTGCACTTCCTTGTCCGACTGAAACAGAAGTCCACTCATGTCTTTCTTCAGGTCGACAAAGATGTGAAAACCACGCGGTGGAAGATCCAGACAATACGGAGGATTTTACAGTGTTTCCCTACCAAACCGCTGAAGCGTAGCCTCAGTCCAATTGGCAGTGTGGGGGCGTCCGTGTGACGATTACTTTCGAATGGAGCCATTCCGTGGTCCCGTTGTGGCGGGTGTTCGGTTTTCATTCGACTGTATCTCATATATTTTGGTTGCTCCAGTAATGACCACATATAAATTGCTTATTACTGCTCTCTACGCATTTAAAGCAACAAGGAATACTCTTCCACATTTGTAGTGGGTTTCTTAACAGCGTAAGTGTTAAAAATTAAAAAATTGAAAGTATGGACTACAACCGTCAACGATCGTCGCGAATAGGATGTTCTTACGCTACCGTGTTATTTCCTAAGCATACAAAATGTTAACCGAGCGAGGTGGCGCAGTGGTTAGCACACTACACTGGCATTCGAAAAGACGACGGTTCAAACCCGCGTCCGGCCATCCTGATTTAGGTTTTTAATGATTTCCCTACATCGTTCCAGGTAAGTGCCGGGACGGTTCCTGTGAAAGGGTACGACTAATTTCCTTCCCCACTTACGGGACCGATGACTCCGCCGTTCGGTCGCCTCCCCCGAATCAACCAACCAATCTAAATGTTGACACATACCGCGTAAAAATGGAAGACATTTAAAGTGTATTTTATTCGTAATAATTATCTTTCAAAGTAACGAACGGATGGAGTAAAAGCATGCAAGAACTGACACAACAAGAACATTTGAAAAACCGTACTTGTAGACATTTTGGCTTCCTTACTGAAAGGCATTGCTCGACGCTTATCTACAACAAATCCACTCTTCCTGCCTTAGCTCGATCCAAAACTTTGCTTCCCCTCCCTCGCAAATCGTTCTAAACAACTAAAAAGCTATTCACTATGGTAACAATTAGACTAACTTTTTGTCAAAATCGATGGTCGATATTTTGTCTTTAACATCGGTGTTACGATGTTTCAAAACTTCATTATCCATCCTGAAATATCGACTTTTGAACTCCCTGGATGAATATATTGTATATGTCGATAATTGTTGACCATCCCGAGTTACATTTACAGGGTGTTTGACTATCGTAGGTGCAAAGGAAAGGGGCGAGATGAGGGCAATGAAACAAGCAAATAACCCTAATAAACACTGACCGCCGGCCGCTGTGGCCGAGCGGTTCTAGGCGCTTCGGTCCGGAACCGCGCTGCTGCAACGATCGCAGGTTGGAAACATGCCTCGGGCATGGATGTGTGTTATGTCCTTAGGTTCGTTAGGATTAAGTAGTTCTAAGTCTAGCGGACTGATGACCTCAGATGTTAAGTCCCATAGTGCTTGGAGCCATTTGAAGCATTTTGCTGCATCACAGGTCTAGAATAGTAAACTTATTTCTGACTCTTTATGCAGTGCTGGGAGTGTATTACGTCTGTCACCGGATGCCTCCCAACTTTCTCTTTTAAGGTAGTCAAATGCCTCATCACCTACGAAGTCTCATAATGTAGCCAAATAGCTTACCAGTGTCGCAACCCTGCTACAGTCTGGAACCTACATATAAATGTGTATTCCACAACCACTACATGGTGTGGACTACGGTGAGTAAAAATGAATGTCTGTATGTCATTGTATGAGAATAATCTCCTCTGTGATGGCTAAGCCAGACACAGTTTTTTAATAGCCAAGGAAGACTTACTGCTGCGCTTTTGCTATATGAAGACTGCACAAAAAAAACTGATACATCTGCATTTCATCGATATCAAATAATAGTATATAAATATATACCCGTATGTCCTAATCCCCTTGATCATATTTCATGTATCACTACTTTAGACATGCGACATCATAATGGTATCAGAGTCTTCGTTGACATCACTGCAAATAATACACCACCAATATTTCAATTATGATGTACCTCCATCATACAATTCTAACAGTACCACACAGAGCTCCCAGCACGCACGCTATTCACTGAATCATTTACATTGGTATGACAGCCTCACACTTCCAGGCATAATTCAGAGCTATTGAAAGAGAAGGGGGAGATCTGGGACTTAATGACAGCATTGCACATTTTTACCCCCAAACACTGTTCGATAGTGGATCTACCATACTACCATATTCCCACTAG
This sequence comes from Schistocerca serialis cubense, assembly GCF_023864345.2. Classification (NCBI taxonomy): domain Eukaryota; kingdom Metazoa; phylum Arthropoda; class Insecta; order Orthoptera; family Acrididae; genus Schistocerca; species Schistocerca serialis. The sequence continues at coordinate 287,200,592 of NC_064638.1, read as the reverse complement.
AGCGGAGTATATCCACGTGGGTAGTACGTACATATGAAGTGGTATTTATTTAATTAGAAGCAAATCCAGGACTCCTCACATATCCAACTATTGTACACTGAGAGCCAATTAACTAACAAGTACAAGCCAGACCCAATCAATGTCGACATTTCTCCTAGCAATAGCAGTTATTTTAGTGCCTCTTACATGTCGATGTGAATAGTTGTGCCACGATCCTCTGGTGGCACGACAACAGGAAATGCGGCCACTCACTCCTACTCTGTCACTACTTAGTGGTTGGATTATACTCCCTTAGAAATCCATGTAAATGAATTTAAACCTGACATATTCTTCTGCTTTAGTTCACCGACCTGTCAGTCACAGTGTTTGGATTGCTTTCTTTAAGATTCCAGCAAATGAATCTGACCCTGACATATGCATTCTTCTTCAGCTCGCATATGCATTCTTCTTCAGCTCGCTCCAGATGCTTACTGCTAGGCATTTTACTGTACTGTAGCTAAAATCATCCAGTGACAGTGTACAGGATTCCTAGTTCTATTAATGTGCAATAGATTTAGTTACATTCAGGTTAACTAACAACTCCACCACAGGTCTTCCCGCCTGCTTGCAGACAACTCTACCACCTATGAACATCCCATATCTAAAACAAATACACTGCAAGCGGCTGTGCAGTGTATGACGGAGGGTACATTGTACCCGTATTATCGATTATCCTTCCATCCCAATCTCACATGCACCTCAAGTAAAAAACTGCCTATGTACTTCCATGCATACCCTAATCCGCCCCTATGTTTCCAGGAGAAGTATATCGTCCGTCCCAGAGTTCTTTTTCCATCACATACTCGAATGGAGTAAGCCAACCTACATCAACATAGCAGCATCTACATTATGCTTTTGCTTCGCAGATCGGTCACATAACACGAACAGATGTGGGCACATTGTAGGTAAAGAGCGACTATGCAGTGTTGAGCCATCAAATTGATGTTATTGTTCACCAGTGCATATTATTTAACCACAAACGATTCGCTACATGTTCATGTCAGGACAGCAGCTGACAATGCCCTCAAACTTATAGTGGATTAGTGGATATCAAGAATGTATAGTGAGTTATAAAGGTGAGGCTCATTCAAATATAGGGGGGGGGGGGGGGGAGCTATGCAGCTAACTAAACAAATACGTAATCAGTGCCGTTTGTTGCATTGTAAAATGTTATTTACATCCGGAGATATTGTAACCTAAAGTTGACGCTTGAAACCTCGGACGTTCAGTTACGTGTTGTAACAAACGCGGGCCACGGTCGGCGAGCAGCATCTGCAGGGACATGTTTACGATGACGACCGTGTTTACGAGTGTGGCTGTAGTGCACTGTTGTGGTTTGGTCTAGCTGTCGCAGTGTCCGCATGTAGCGCTTGCTGCTATTGTTATTCTGCATTCGTCTCCGCACGCAGACCAACTGTAGTACACCGTGTTACCAGTCGTCTGTGATAGTGTAGTGTTGTAGGAACTGTGACCATGGTGTATTCGAACTCTGAAAAGGCGGCGATGATACTCATCTATGGCGAGTGTCGACGAAATGCAGCTGAAGCCTGCAGGGTGTATGCAGAACGGTACCCGGACAGAGAGCATCCAACGCGCCGCACATTGCAAAACATCTACAGCCACCTGTATGCAACAGGTATGGTCGTAGCACGCAAACGGGTCCGTAACAGGCTCGTCACAGGAAAAGCGGTTTGCAGTTGGTGTGTTAGCTGCTGTTGCCATGAACCCACACATGAGTACACGGGACATTGCGAGAGCCGGTGGACTGAGTCAAAGTAGTGTCATGCGCATACTGCATCGTCACCGCTTTCACCCGTTTCAAGTGTCGATACATCAGCAATGGTGATGACTTTAAGCATCGAGTGCAGTTCTATCAAAGGGCATTAACAGAGAATGCGTTGCAGTTCTATCTGTATACCGATGAAGCGGATTTCACAAACCACGGGACAGTGAATCTACGGAACATGCATTACTGGTCCGTGGACAATCCTCGCTGGCTCAGACAGGTAGAGCGACAGCGACCGTGGACTGTAAATGTATGGTGCGGAATCATTGGCGACCACCTCATTGGTCCTCACTTCATTGCAGGGGCCCAGACAGCTGCAACATACATCGCATTTCTACAGAATGATCTGCCAACGTTGTTCGAAAATGTCCCACTGGAAACGCGTCGACGTATGTGGTATCAGCATGATGGTGCACCTGCACATTCCGCAATTAACACTAGGCTGACCCTTGACAGGATGTTCGACGGGCGTTTCATAGCACGTAGAGGACGCATAAACTGGCCAGCCCGTTCTCCTGATCTTACACCTCTGTACTTCTTTCTGTGGGGTACGTTAAAGGAGAATGTGTACCGTGATGTGCCTACAACCCCAGAGGATATGAAACAACGTATTGTGGCAGCCTGCGGTGACATTACACCAGATGTACTGCGGCGTGTACGACATTCATTACGCCAGAGATTGCAATTGTGTGCAGCAAATGATGGCCACCACATTGAACATCTATTGGCCTGACATGTCGGGACACACTCTATTCCACTCCGTAATTGAAAACGGAAACCACGTGTGTACGTGTACCTCACCCCTCATGGTAATGTACATGTGCGTCAGTGAAAAATACCAATAAAAAGGTATTAGCATGTGGACGTAATGTGCTGTTCCAGTTTCTTCTGTACCTAAGGTCCATCACCGTTCCCTTTGGATCCCTACGTAATTCGGTGCTCTCCGATACACACGAACGAACAGCGGAGGAGAGGTACTCAAGCGTCAACTTTAGGTTACAATATCTCCGGATGTAATTAACGTTTTACAATGCAACAAACGGCACTGATTACATATTTGTTTATATGTCCAGATGTGCTAACAAAACTAACGGGGTTCCATTTAAAAAAACGTAGGTTTGTGTTAAAAAAAATACTTCCGTGCATTTTTTTATGGTTTGTATTAACCAATTACACTAGCCCCTCTCCTCACGTTCGGTCTGTGGAATCGATTCGTCAGTATTTGATGTGGTTTACGAAATATATCCAGCGGTAATGTTAGGTGACTCACCTTGTAGATATATATATATATATATATATATATATATATATATATATATATATATACCAAGAAAAAATGCAGATGATAAACGGGTATTCATTAGACAAATATATTATACTAGAAGTGACGTGTGATTACATGATTAGAAGAATTACGTGATGTACTGAATGGAATGAACAGTTTAATGAGTATAGAATATGGACTGAGAGTAAATCGAAGAAAGACGAAAGTAATGAGAAGTAGCATAAATGATAACAGCGAGAAACTTAACATCAGGATTGATGGTCACGAAGTAGATGAAATTTAGGAATTCTGCTGCCTAGGCAGCAAAATAATCAGTGACGGATGGAGCAAGTAGAACATCAAAAGCAGACCTGCACCGGAAAAAATGGCATTCCTGGCCAAGAGAAGTCTACCAGAATCAAACATAGACCTTAATTTGAGGAAGAAATTTCTGAGAATGTACGTTTGGAGAACAAGATTGTGTGGTAATGAGACATGAACTGTGGGAAAACCGGAACAGAAGAGAATCGAAGTGAGATGTGGTGCTACAGACGAATGTTGACAATTAGGTGTACTGAAGAGGTAAGGAATGAGGAGATTCTCCTCAGAATCAGAGAGGAAAGGGATATGTGGAAAACACTGACAAGGAGAAGGGGCTGGATGATAGGGCATCTGTTGAGACATCGGAGAATGACTTCCATGGTACTAGAGGGAACTGTAGAGGGCAACATCTATAGAGGAAGACAGAGATTGGAATACAGGCAGCAAACAATTGAGGACATAGACTGTAAGTGGTACCCTGCGATGAAGATGCTTTCACAGGAGAAGAATGGCGGGCCACATCAAACAAGACAGAAGACTAATGACAAAAAAAAAATATTCCACCCGATTTTGACGATTAAGAGGTGTCCCTCGCTAAGTCACAGACCCCTACTAATTCTTACAAAATCCCATCACGGTCCGACAGCACTGCTCCAGAAGTTAGAGGGTTTTTTAGTCCCCCACCCGTCACTGGCTATGTAGAGATCTATCACAATGAGAAAAAATAGCACACTAACGTTCAGGGACAAATTCAACAACCATGCGGATGCTTGCGTCCTGATGTGTTGTTCTGCTTGTAGTGATTTGTATTCAATGATGCAAAAGAATAGTAGTAGATTTCTTCAGCTACATTGGGTTCAATAGTTACAAATGGCTCTGAGCACTATGGGACTTAACTTCTGAGGTCATCAGTCCCCTACAACTTAGAACTAGTTAAACCTAACTAACCTAAGGACATCACACACATACAAGCCCGAGGCAGGATTCGAACCTGCGACCGTAGAATAGTTACATTTATCTACATCAGCTCCATCGCCACCATGGAAAACAAAAGACAAAACTTCTGCTGCTGATTGTCTTTCAACTAAATCCTTTTGTATTAGCCTCTAATTTTCTCACTGCAGTCACGAAACAAGTATGTGATAGGCTGTAATACGTTTGCCCACAGCACTTAGAAGAAGTGGTATAGAGCTCACCTCTCAACTCCCCTTTTGCCAGAAAATCACTTAAGAAAAGTGATGCTGTATGTGGTACTCCCTCCCACCATTAAAAAATGTACTATTAAAACTACAGTTTTTCGTGACAGGTGGGTGCATATAGAGCCCCTCCTGATGTAGAAATGCCCGCATCTCGTGGTCGTGCGGTAGCGTTCTCGCTTCCCACGCCCGGGTTCCCGGGTTCGATTCCCGGCGGGGTCAGGGATTTTCTCTGCCTCGTGATGGCTGGGTGTTGTGTGCTGTCCTTAGGTTAGTTAGGTTTAAGTAGTTCTAAGTTCTAGGGGACTGATGACCATAGCTGTTAAGTCCCATAGTGCTCAGAGCCATTTGAACCATTTGATGTAGAAATGTAATTTGCTTAGAAAGTAAAAAATATGCAGTAATCAAGCAGTGCAATGGAATGTAATGCATGTAACTTAACCTCGAAATGTCTGTCAGTCCTATTTAAGTACAGTGATGTCAGTGTGGTGCTTCTTTCACAATTAACAAATGTTCCATTAAACATGGAGTCTGTCATGTTATATGCGTTTGTATAGACACCCTTCTAATTTCGATACGTAATTTGTTTACGAAGGAAAAAAGAACAAATAATCCTGCAGTGCACTGGAATCAAAAGCATGTAACATAGGTCTCAAAGAACTTACTGGGCTATTTAAGTACAGTGATGCAGGGTAGGGTACTCCCTTCCATAATTAACAAATGTTCCACTAAAACTGCATTATTCCACACCATAAACAGCCCATATTGATTTTGGAAATGTGCTTCCGTGTCTACCGAGTCTGCACGCATTCGAAGTTTTAATGGGACATTTGTTAATGGTAGGATGGAGAACCACACACAGCATCGGTATACTTAAATAGCACTCATTGATGTCTGGGCACTATGCGACAATACTTTTGTTCTTTGTATGGATTGAATTCCACATTTATTGCATGCAAAATCTGTTGCAGCACGTATACCATCTTGCGACGAACTTTCACTGATAGTAGAATGATCACAAACAGCGCATCTCCATTTCAATGCGCCCACTATCTTAAGCAAAACAATACCACAGATCTACTCTTGCTACGCTGCCACACGTAATACTTCCTGCAGACCGTGTGTCTGCATGACATTAGGAATATGATCTGCAGTGACTCTCGGGCTGTTTATTTTAATGTAGCAACACCAAGCACAATGTATAATTATGCACTAACACTGCTGCTGTAAGAGATGGGAATGCCAAGACCGAATGAGTCGTACTTAGCCATCAACTACCCCTCGATATATATACACTACTGGCCATTAAAATTGCTACACCACGAAGATAACGTGCTACAGACGCGAAATTTAACCGACAGGAAGCAGATGCTGTGATATGCAATTTATTAGCTTTTCAGAGCATTCACAGAAGGTTGGCGCCGGTGGCGACACCTACAACGTGCTGACATGAGGAAAGTTCCCAACCGATTTCTCATACACAAACAGCAGTTGACCGGCGTTGCGTGGTGAAATTGTTGTGATGCCTCGTGTAAGGAGGAGAAACGCCTACCATCACGTTTTCGACTTTGATAAAGATCGGATTGTAGCCTATCGCGATTGCAGTTTATCGTATCGCGACATTGCTGCTCACGTTGGTCGAGATCCAGTGACTGTTAGCAGAATATGGAATCGGTGGGTTCAGGAGGGTAATACGGAACGTTGTGGTGGATCCCAACGGCCTCGTATCACCAGTCGAGATGACAGGCATCTTATCCGCATGGCTGTAACGGATCCCTGGGTCAACAGATGGGGACGTTTGGAGGACAACAACCATCTGCACGAACAGTTCGACGACGTTTGCAGCAGCATGGACTATCAGCTCGGAGACCATGGCTGCAGTTACCCTTGACGCTGCAACAACAGACAGGAGCACCTGCGATGGTGTACTCAACGACGAACCTGGGTGCACGAATGGCAAAACGTCATATTTCGGATGAATCCAGGTTCTGTTTACAGCATCATGATGGCCACATCCGTGTTTGGCGACATCGCGGTGAACGCACATTGGAAGCGTGTAAGCGTCATCGCCATACTGGCGTACCACCTGGCGTGATGGTATGGGGTGCCATTGGTTACACGTCTCGGTTACCTCTTGTTTGCATTGACGGCAGTTTGAAAAGTGGACTTTACACTTCAGATGTGTTATGACCCGTGGCTCTATCCTTCATTCGATCCCTGCGAAACCCTACATTTCAGCAGGAAAATGCACGACCTCATGTTGCAGGTCCTGTACGAGCCTTTCTGGATACAGAAAATGTTCGACTACTGCCCTGGCCAGCACATTCTCCAGATCTCTCACCAATTGAAAACGTATGGTCAATGGTGGCTGAGCAACTGGCTCGTCACAATGCGCCAGTCACTACTCTTAATGAGCTTTGGTATCGTGTTGAAGCTGGATGAGCAGCTGTACCTGTACACGCCATCCAAGCTCTGTTTGACTCAATGCCCAGGCGTATCAAGGCCTTTATTACGGCCAGAGGTGGTTGTTCTGAGCACTGATTTCTCAGGATCTGTGCACCCAAATTGCGTGAAAATGTAATCACAGGTCAGTTCTAGTATATTTGTCCAAGGAATACCTGTTTATCATCTGCATTTCTTCTTGGTATAGCAATTTTAATGGTCGGTAGTGTACATACAAGGGGCGTTCAGTAAATAGCGAAACATACTTTCTTTCCTGAAATCAGTTTCATACAGGATTCCAACACAATATATTATTCCCCAGTCTTTTGGCTACCAGTCCCTATTTTACTACATAACCTTCGTTCAATACGACTGCCTTACGCCACCTTACTGAGAGGGTCACATGATACCACTCTACTGGTCGACGTCAGAGCTATCGTCTTTCTGCATCAATAACCTTCCCATTACGCAACCACTCCTTCCCGAGGAGTGCATCCGTCATTGGGCTAAACAGATGGAAGTCAGAAGGTGCGAGATCCGAGTTGTAGGGAGTATGAGGAAGACCAGTCCTGTTCTTAGAGCTCCTATCGGGTGCGCAGACTTGTGTTAAGCCTCACTACATCATGGAGAAGGAGAAGTTTGTTTGTGTTTTTGTGGCGACGAACACGCTGAAGTAATTTCTTCAATTTCCTGAAGATAGCACGGTACACTTCAAAGTTGATCGTTGCACCATGAGGGAGGACTAATCTCGTCAGAGTCACAGAAGATCTTCGCCATGACTTTACCGGCTGATAGTGTGTCTTTCAACTTTTTCTTTGGATGAGAGGTGGTGTGTCGCCACTTCATGGATTGCCGTTTTGTTTACAGTTCTAAGTGATGAACCCATGTTTCATGGCCTGCGACGATGTACGACAAAAAATTGTCAAGATCAGCCTTGTAACTCGCAAGCAATATCGCGCTGATGGTCCTTCGTTGCTCTTTATGGCCTTCTGCCAGGCGGCAAGAAACCCAGCAGGCAATCACCTTTGAGTACTGTGTCTGGTGGATGAGTCTTCAGCACTACCAACACAGACGTCCAGTTGAGCAGTGAGGTGTTCGATTGTGATCCGTCGATCACCTTGGATGTATCTGTACATTCCAACATTATAGGAGTCACAGCTGTGTGTGGACGGCCGGCATGTTGGAGATCGGACAAGTTTGTGAGATCTTGTTGCAATGTTGACAAATGCCAGTCTCCATAGCCATTCTGCAAGCGCCTATGAATAATTGTGATTCTCTGATTTTCTGCCAGAAGAAACTCAACGACAGCACTCTGCATGAAATGACATCCGTTACTGACACCATTCTGAAGGTTACATATAGCGATGCCACCAATCGGAATGTCATGAAACTATGGGGTCTCAAGTGGGAATATTCCACGATGTCCAACAACAGATTCCCCATTTTTTCAACCGAAATTGGCTGCAAAAAAGTGTTGCATTACTTATTAAACATCCCCCTAATAACCATGAAAACGTTTAAATCAAATAATTCAGTTCACTAACATAATAATTGCTATATTTTTCGTGCATAATAACAGCTGAATAACTTTTATCGTTTCTAAACTTGCATCTTCTCCACATATACTTCTTTGGGATCTCCTCCACACTCCCGTTTATCTATTCTATTTCTTACATATTCTGTCCTCACAATCGTATCCTGCACATCAAGACGCTTCATTCGAACCCAAACTCGATAAGGTAGAGTCAATTTTGTATGATATGCAAATCTAATAAGTAAATCGCAAGTGCGCACCGAGGTTGAAAAAGTCGAGGCTGGCGTACACAACATAATGGCCACAGCCACAGGAATTTTCGTTCTAGGGAGGCGGCCGGTCCGCTGGGAGACCCATCCCTTCAGAGGGGTGGGCCGGTGCACACCTACTTCGGCCGGAACGACCGCCCAGAGAGAGGACAACTTTTGCCAGGGCGAAAGGAAAACAACCCCTGTGTTCGACTTAAAAGCAAATTCCGCTACATTGTGTGGGAGCGCCCAGAAGACGCATTTTTTCACGGACCGACTGCGTAGTTATGGAGTTCTCCCAGGAGAACAGCATACGCCTAACGGAGATGCTACATCTTTCCACATTGGTCGACTTAATCGAAACATCATTCTCCCGTTTAAAAGAGCAACGGCGATTGGTGGAATATTTCTGACACAAAGAGCCAGATGAGTGAGGGAAGACAGCGAATAATATACCCTTGCAACTTTACCAGAAAAAGGGGCCGTTCCGTCGTCGCTCTGGGAGCGGGGACACGTAACGAGAGCGAGTGCGCTCGTACGTGAACGCAAGGAGCGAGGAACAAAGTCTCTCCCCAGTACTTCTCTGGGAGAGCACCTCTGTCATTAGCAAATCGGAGTGATACTCTATATTGAGTCACTCACAATTAAGCATTGTTCACTGTGTTGGCCGCCACACTTATTGTGCGGTGTGAACATGGACAGAGTACTAGTTAAACGTCTGCGAGCGAATATTGAGTGGCATCGCAGTGGACTGGTTATCTGACCGATGTCCCACGCCAATAGTTAGCCTAGGGGTGGATAGGAGTCCTTGACTTCACCAAGGCGTAGGGAGAGTTTGATTGGCAAAGGTCAATCCAGATAGAAAGAGATAGCTGTGTTATTTGTCAGCAGCGAGCGACACAGGCAGCAGTCGTCGCAGCTCACGGTACTGTCTGCTACAGCGTGTGCGAGCACCATTTGTCCTCCATAACAATACACTCCAATACATTTCTCACGTGACAGCCTTGACCGTACCTAGAAAAGTTATTCAAGTTGTGTAGGCGCGGCTCTTAGCTATTCTGCCGAGTAAATGACATAAAGAAAAGGGAGAAATGAACCTTTCCATACTTTGTAAATTAACAGCATTCCTATCCTTAAGAGGCAATCTACTGTTCCGAAAAGAGCCCAGTAATTTATTAATTTATTAGAAAAAGTTTCACTTGATTTCTCAGAATTTTTTTGCAGTAAATAATATTTTTCATTCATTTAATGTTTTTCTTACACTAACTAGCAATACTCCAGTACCCAAGTAATCCACTAGTTATGTAAGAATATAGAATATTTTTGTGTCTTTTCCTTACAGTGGACGACTCCAGAAGAATTTGTTGCTGAATGTTTTTCAAGCGGTTCTTGTTGGTACATTAGGAGCGTCTGTCTGACTTCTGTAGTAGTGTGAGGTGGAAATTATTTCTTGCATGAGCCAAAAGGTACTTGTAGGATCAGTCCATTGCGCAACTTGACAAAATAAAACCCACACTATCACACTATATTTCTAATAAAATCTTATATGGGCTCTACATGTACCTCTGTTGTCTGCTATCCACTGTACAGTGAGTGGTGGAGGGTGCATAATGGAACACTGTCATTTTCTTCTCTTCCTGTTCCATACATAGATGGAATACAGGAAGAAAGACTGTTTGTGCTTTTTTCTGTATGAACCTGAATTTTTCTATTTTTAGGGTCGTGATCACTGTACGAGCTGTATACTGTAGAAAAGGTACATTTCACATTCGTTTTGGAACGTCGGCTTTCGGACTTTTCTAAGGCTCTCTTTTCTTAGCATTTCTCGTGTTGTAATTTGGTGAGCATATCTGCGACACTCTCTCAGTAGAAAATTTGTCTTAGAGAATTTATACCACAAGTAGACCACACCCAACGAAGTGTTCCTGTAATCAAATTCGCAAGGAATTACGTCAATCAAAGCATAAGAGCAAAGGTGAAGCATATCACGTACATTCTAATTTAACTGTTTGGCTTTGGACTGATAATATTTCAGTCACGTGTAAACAAGGGCAGATATCAAGTCTTCAGCCTATCTCCTCTACTAATACTGATACCGACCCCGTCATAGAAGACGCATGAGACTGACTAACTTAAAACAAAACATTAGAAGAATTTAGACACCATTTCTTTTGCCACCGAACAGAGAATATTAGGGAGGGCCGATGGACGCCTTTGTGCATGTGCATCATTTAAACTAAAAATTCATCAAAAATGCTTGTAAAATTCAAAGTACTGTACGTCTCCGAATCCAAGACGACTCACAAACGCAAGACGGCCCCCTCGTCCCAACTGTTCAACAAGTGATTACAGAAAAAATGTAAGACATGATAGTTCTATTTTGAAAACTTACAAATGATTACCTTACTACAGGTAACTAAAGGAGTCAATAAAAGTACCTGTGCACAGAAAATACACTACTGGCCATTTAATTTGCTACACCACGAGGATGACGTGCTACAGACGCGAAATTTAATCGACAGGAAGAAGATGCTGTGATATGCAAATTATTAGCTTTTCAGACCATTCCCCAGAAGGTTGGCGCCGGTGGCGGCACCTACAACGTGCTGACATGAGGAAAGTTTCCAACCGATTTCTCATACGCAAACAGCAGTTGACCGGCGTTGCCTGGTGAAACGTTGTTGTGATGCCTCGTGTAAGGAGGAGAAATGCGTACCATCACGTTTCTGAGTTTGATAAAGGTCGAATTGTAGCCTATCGCGATTGCGGTTTATCGTATCACGACATTGCTGCTCGCGTTTGTCGAGATCCAGTGACTGTTAGCAGAATATGGAATCGGTGGGTTCAGAAGGGTAATACGGAACGTTGTGGTGGATCCCAACGGCCTCGTATCACCAGTCGAGATGACAGGCATCTTATCCACATGGCTGTAACGGATCCCTGGGTCAACAGATGGGGACGTTTGCAGGACAACAACCATCTGCACGAACAGTTCGACGACGTTTGCAGCAGCATGGACTATCAGCTCAGAGACCATGGCTACGGTTACCCTTGACGCTGCATGACACACAGGAGCGCCTGCGATGGTGTACTCAACGACGAACCTGGGTGCACGAATGACAAAACGTCATTTTTTCGGATGAATTCAGGTTCTGTTTACAGCATCATGATGGACGCATCCGTATTTGGCGTCATCGCGGTGAACGCACATTGGAAGCGTGTATTCCTCTTGGTGTAGCAATTTTAATGGTCAGTAGTGTAAAATCAAACAAAGATCTTCCTCAGATACAGATGCCACTTAGTCCTGTTCGCTGGAATGGTCCATAGAATCTGTAGTTTTACTGTCACTGTAATGGCTATCTTGCATTTATTCCCATAGTAGAATGACTTCATTCCCATCTAATGAATTTGCTTACAGCATCTCTTCAAGTCGTTCACAACTGATGCACTTGATATGCGTGTGCAAGGCAGTGTGGATCCATCCCGCAATAAGAGATACTGAATGCTTCATCAGCTTCCCGGTAGGGGTCAGCGCTTGACCATCTTGGAGTAACCAGTTGCTGTACAGCTGCTTCAGACGGTCTTAAGTGGCTTATTCGCCACCAAATCTAAGAGTTGTAGTTGTGAGGTTATGCCTTCTGGAATTACAAGAAGAATAGAATTTAATTTCAGGATTTCTACCTTCACTGCTGCTGTCAGGTGCCTCTGAAAGTATCAGGGATCAACATACTTCGATTTTTTAAAAGAGCACCCGGCCTCCTTCTGCAGACTGTACTGAGCCATCCTATAACCAACTCACTGGTCATCCATCCTTCTCCGTTGCAACGAAATATGACACGAAACGGGAGCTTTTCCTCTAGCATAGTTTTACGATTGAGGACGACATCGGGTCGCGTCTTTGTTCCATCGGGAAGCATACACAACGTCACGCTGATTCACGATTTGTCATTACCGGTGGTGCGAATCAATACACTTTTGGCATCTTTCTCTTCCAATATTGTCTTGGATGACATGTCGAAGTAAACAGGAGCCAGTGTTTCCGATTTTCCCTAAGTGGTAAGCATATTCCTTTCTCAGTTCTGTACCATGTTCTTGATACTCAACCAACTTCCCCACATATGATGCTGGAAGACGCTGAGCAACGGATGTTCGACGTCGCAGCACCACAAGTCCATTGCGCATCATCCTTGAACACCAAAATGGACACCGTGTTCCTGTGCCAATACACTTGCTATATTTCGTAGACGTCGCGGGAAACTGCCATTCCTTCTTTACGTTTCTAGTGCACAAATGCCACTACTTCCTTTCAGTCTTTTCGAAACGTCCAGTTTGTGGGCTACTGAAAACTTTCCTAGTCCACTCCGCATTTTTCAGACGTTCTTCGTTCTTTCGTCTCCACTGAACATTGGCTTCTGTGATTCCATACTTTCTCGAAGCCGCATAATTGTTTGTTGGTTCTGCATGCCGAACAACCATGATTTTGTAATCTTCGTCATTGCAACGGCTGCATTCTGCTGAAAAAATCGATGCAGAACCAAGGTGTTCCACACGACAATCCATTACACTCTTTACTACAGAGTTTATAAGTGGGCTCTCCAAATTCAAACACCAACTCATAAAAAAGAATTAGCCGCAACAGGCACTTCCTGCTATCCTACAACAATGCTCAAAGCCCATGCATAATTCAAGGTTAAAGCTGTAGACGCGACAGAGAGTTGATGTGCACGAAATTTCAGGGGAAAAACCTTGTCTTGGATTCGGAGGTACACGGCAGAGGCCTTCCTACAGAAGCAAAATTATGACTGATGGATTCATCAAACCACGGTTTTGTGAGGTATCACTTAAGCAGTTTAGCAAAATGGTTCAAATGGCTCTGAGCACTATGGGACTTAACTTCTGAGGTCATCAGTCCCCTAGAACTTAGAATTACTTAAACCTAACTAACCTAAGGACAACACACACAACCATGCCCGAGGCAGGATTCGAACCTGCGACCGTAGCGGTCACGCGGTTCCAGACTGTAGCACCTAGAACCGCTCGGCCACCTCGGCCGGACGCATTTAAGCATATCCGTGAGATACCACAGATCCAATCCCCGATAAGTTACAGGGAAGGAAAGCCCTCTGTAATACCGTGAAAATCTAAGAGAAACAGTGTCATGCAAAGGATAATGTCGTATTAACTGAAAATTGCCATCGGTGGCTCAATTAAGCATGAAAATGTGGGTACCACACCTCACACGAATATATTAATAAAGGATTCGTCAAACTACAAAATGAAACTAGTGGTCACGACAACAGTTTCGTTTATTGCCACAAGATATCGAACAAAATGATTTATCAACTGAATCAAGTATGAAAACATTTAATAACCGAACAAGATACTGAAAATACGAAAATGGTTCAAATGGCTCTGAGCACAATGGGACTTAACATCTGAGGTCATCCGTTCCCTACAACTTAGAACTACTTAGACCGAACTAGCCTAAGGACATCACACACATCCATGCCCGAGGCAGGATTTGAACCTGCGACCTTAGCAGTCGCGCGGTTCCGGACTGAACCGCCTTGAACCGCTCGGTCGCAGCGGCCGGCTGAAAATAGGAACTATAGCCTTAACGCAGGTGGATGGACACATGAAAGCACCAAATGAAACTACATATCATTAATGACTTCGAAAGTAGTTAGTGATTTAAAGGAAGATCCCCAGAAAAGCAAGCACGAACATCAATATTTTCACCAGAGTGCATGACGGGTGCAACTAGTTGGCTCTGCGTGTTAAATAAGCACAATGAAATCCTCTTCCAAATTAACCAGCTTAATATCTCCCTCTAAGTGGCTGCTGCATTATCAGTGTAACTAGGCTGTTTTGGTTTTTATGTTGGTAACGCCACGTACCCCCCCATGAACCATGGACCTTGCCGTTGGTGGGGAGGCTTGCGTGCCTCAGCGATACAGATAGCCGTACCGTAGGTGCAACCACAACGGAGGGGTATCTGTTGAGAGGCCAGACAAACGTGTGGTTCCTGAAGAGGGGCAGCAGCCTTTTCAGTAGTTGCAAGGGCAACAGTCTGGATGATTGACCGATCTGGCCTTGTAACAATAACCAAAACGGCCTTGCTGTGCTGGTACTGCGAACGGCTGAAAGCAAGGGGAAACTACAGCCGTAATTTTTCCCGAGGGCATGCAGCTTTACTGTATGATTACATGATGATGGCGTCCTCTTGGGTAAAATATTCCGGAGGTAAAATAGTCCCCCATTCGGATCTCCGGGCGGGGACTACTCAAGAGGATGTCATTATCAGGAGAAAGAAAACTGGCGCTCTACGGATCGGAGCGTGGAATGTCAGATCCCTTAATCGGGCAGGTAGGTTAGAAAATTTAAAAAGGGAAATGGATAGGTTGAAGTTAGATATAGTGGGAATTAGTGAAGTTCGGTGGCAGGAGGAACAAGACTTCTGGTCAGGTGACTACAGGGTTATAAACACAAAATCAAATAGGGGTAATGCAGGAGTAGGTTTAATAATGAATAGGAAAATAGGAATGCGGGTAAGCTACTACAAACAGCATAGTGAACGCATTATTGTGGCCAAGATAGATACGAAGCCCACACCTACTACAGTAGTACAAGTTTATATGCCAACTAGCTCTGCAGATGACGCTTTCGAAATGTGGTGCTACAGAAGAATGCTGAAGATTAGATGGGTAGATCACATAACTAATGAGGAAGTATTGAATAGGATTGGGGAGAAGAGAAGTTTGTGGCACAACTTGACCAGAAGAAGGGATCGGTTGGTAGGACATGTTCTGAGGCATCAAGGGATCACCAATTTAGTATTGGAGGGCAGCGTGGAGGGTAAAAATCGTAGAGGGAGACCAAGAGATGAATACACTAAGCAGATTCAGAGGGATGTGGGTTGCGGTGGGTACTGGGAGATGAAAAAGCTTGCACAGGATAGAGGAGCATGGAGAGCTGCATCAAACCAGTCTCAGGACTGAAGACCACAACAACAACAACAACAAACGCCACGTAACGCTCTGTATGAAAATCACTGTGCTATGCAGTCTGTGGCTGGTTGGACTCATTGTCGGAATATTCGCTATTGTAGTGTTGGGCAGTTGGATGTGAACAGCGCGTAGCGTTGTGCAGTTGGAGGTGAGCCGCCAGTAGTGGTGGATGTGGGGAAAGAGATGGTAGAGTTTTGAGAGCGGACGATCTGGACGTGTGTCCGTCAGAAAAGGGAAATTTGTAAGACTGGATGTCATGAACTGATATATATAAGATTGGAACATTGTTTGTTCTCTATAAAAATCTTTCATTTGCTAACTATGCCTTTCAGTATTTAGTGCCTTCAGTACTTAGAATCTTTCATTTAGCTGGCAGTATTGGCCCTCGCTGTAGTGCAGTAGTTTGTTCTCTATAAAAATCTTTCATTTGCTAACTATGCCTTTCAGTATTTAGTGCCTTCAGTAGTTAGAATCTTTCATTTAGCTGGCAGTATTGGCCCTCGCTGTACTGCAGTAGTTAGAGTAACGAAGATTTTTGTGAGGTAAGTGATTCATGAAAGATATAGGTTATTGTTAGTCACGGCCATTCTTTTGTAGGGATTATTGAAAGTCAGACTGCGTTGCGTTAAAAATAAATATTGTGTGTCAGTTTAGTGATGATCAGAATAAGTAAAGAGAGAAATGTCTGAGTACGTTCAGTTTTGCTCAGCTGTTTGAAAATCAAACAACGTAAGAGGTTTATCAGCACAGTCATTTCATAATTTTTCCAAGGCGACGTTTCAACAGCAAGTACTTACCACTCTTGAACAGTGCAAGTGTGGAAGATGGCTGCAGTAGGGTCTAGGAATTTTGATTCCAGCCTGTCCTTTTTACTTCGCTATAAGTCAGGACATCTCGATCTGCAAATATCTTCAGTAGCTGCCTTAGGTGAACTGCATTTTCGACAGCGACCTTGAATCAAGTGCAGCTGATATAACTCCACCGAACTTCGCTGGTTCTGTCAGCGTCAGAATCTCGGCAGCCAATTGCAGCACGCTTTGCGAGTTCTGAATGGTTCAAATGGCTCTGAGCACTATGGGACTCAACTGCTGAGGTCATTAGTCCCCTAGAACTTAGAACTAGTTAAACCTCACTAACCTAAGGACATCACATACATCCATGCCCGCGGCAGGATTCGAACCTGCGACCGTAGCGGTCTCGCGGTTCCAGACTGCAACGCCAGAACCGCGCGGCCACTTCGGCCGGCTCGAGTTCTGACCAACAACAATTTAACAAACAAGTGTAACAATTTCCTGCTCACTCGGATTTTGCCATGGTTGAGCAATAATGGTATGGCATGGAAAACAAGGCAGAAAATATTTCCCACCACATAACAGACTTACATCCATGACCTTGGAGGTAGGCATGTCCCTTCTACCCCAGTAATCACTGGGAGCCAGTCACAGAACCCCTTACTAGAATTTTAACGAACATTTCTGAATGGCTCGGCAACGTACAATAGCTGGTCCCACGGCCTGAAGCTGGCCTTCAGTTCTTATCTACCTAAAAACCATTTCTTTTAGCATCTCGCACATCACAAGTGTTATGGAATGCAGTCTGGCCTCTCCTACACTCCTGCTCTACGAACACAGGAGACTGCCATTTCCCTGTTATATACCTGCGCGGTGACAGCTTTCAGTAGCGAAGAACTTGACAACACTGGGGTTCTTCTAAGCTAACTTCCCTGTCGTGTGCCAGTTGGAGAAAGCCCCCAAGGCTGCAGCCTTAAAGAACTGACTGTACTGACACTTGGGATCTACATATTACATTATAAAAATAGGATGACAGTTTGGGTATAAACTACCACATAATAGTTTCACACCTCGAAATTGCCTCTCTGGTGCTATTTTGTGTTCGGCGTACATACGCAATAACTGTTGGCCCTTTCTCGAATGCCTTTCGTGTGACCAATTTGTAATTTACTCAAAGACGATAAGGGAATACAACACCATCTATGGGTTAATAGCGTAAGTTTTGTCTCTGGTCATATGACTGAACTGTTAACTGTTATGAGACTCGCCTGTTGCGGGAAATCGCTCATACTTGGTTAGCGTCCCAGCCAAAGAGAGCCAAGATTTTATGTGGTCCACATCCCTTCCTGCAAAGTGTTATATTTTAAGCTGCAGTGATCCAGGGTGCAAAGACATTTTGGTTAGCACTGAAAAAACAGACGAACATTAGATTTGCCATCCATAACGGACTTGTGTAAGACCGCATAAGTAAGTGATCCATCAGCATGGCTCTCCACCATGAGGAGAAATCAGGATTAATTTCCGGTGCCGTAAATCATAAATTTCAGTTCACATCTCATTGAACCTCTTCCTCATGTCGTTATAACTGCTACTAAAATCCCTTTAAATTTCTCGGTTTGAGATATTGAGGTGATACTGGACGAGAACTTAATTGAAGTGAATTTACACTATATGTGAACTGGAAATTGTATACCCTACTTCAAGTTTTATAAAAGGATAAAAAGCTGTTCTTCCTTGATAAACAGGAAGAACAATTGTACATGGGTTAGTTTTGTCCATCTTCGATTATTGTGATATTCTACAACAAACAGTTAACACCTGACCTCGCCTTCAAGTGCTTTGTAGGGTACATTAGCTGACACGCCATTGTACGGCAACATTACCGCTTTCTACTGCACAAAGAACTTTTCTCGTTGCCTACGGACCAAGGGCGCGATTAACACAAACTTTGTTAGCTTTGTCGATACCTTGGTAAAGAAACGTAACAACGAATATGTATCCAAAATACAACACTCCCACAGCAACAATATTCACGAGACACCAGATCCTCGAGTTATGCATTACTTTCAGTCCTCCACATGTTAAATGAGTTTATGTTATTCCACAGAGGAGTAATTAGTCCTAGAACGTGTAAGGAGATAAAATTGTTTCATTTTCTCTTAAATTAATTGTAACTCACCCATAGCTTCTCGCTGAGATCATGCACACAATAATATATAGTCTCAGTTTTGTTACCTAAGGTCTTAGGTTTTAACTACTTCTCCCCTTTTCCTCACTCTTCCTCTGTTTCTATTTTTTACTATTTTTCAGTATTAATTGTACTGTAGTTACCGTAAGTAAGACAGATACTGTGTTTAAGGTATTTATTATGATGTAAATCATTAACGAAGAGCGCAGTAAAGTTTAAATAGAAAGGATAAAATGGATAGGTGTAGTAAAAGAAGTCATAAAGGAAACAGGTAAAATTCAATTTAATATACCAGGCGCAAAACATTTTAAACAGAAAATTGACAACTGGACAGTTTGACCGCCAGAAAAACCCCAGGAGATCGAAAGAACTTGATCTGACGCGGGGAAATGATCCAATTCTAAGTGAATAAAAGTAATATGGGCAAAAAGAAGACAAAAAATAAACCTCCGAAAACGCCCATTGTCGTACTATGTGTGGTCCAGTTGGAGCCATAGTGAATAATAACAATAAATCATTTATACACTCTCACGCATTGTCTTTAAGTGAAGTAAGAATATCTACTTATCTTACCCACTGGGGACGGTGACTACTACTACAATAGTTGAATAACAGATTGGCATGGAAAGTGCAAGTGGTCATTAACTACCATTTTTTAGCTTTTTGTTTTCCCATGGCGGCTTTCGAACCGCTACAAACTCATCAACAGACGGCGGATGTATACAGAAACATTATATTGATTACCAAGTGCAGCTACTCGCAGGGATTGTGCCACTCTTGAAGTGGTGGTGGTGGTTAGTGTTTAACGTCCCGTCGACAACGAGGTCATTAGAGACGGAGCGCAAGCTCGGGTTAGGGAAGGATTGGGAAGGAAATCGGCCGTGCCCTTTCAAAGGAACCATCCCGGCATTTGCCTGAAACGATTTAGGGAAATCACGGAAAACCTAAATCAGGATGGCCGGAGACGGGATTGAACCGTCGTCCTCCCGAATGCGAGTCCAGTCTGCTAACCACTGCGCCACCTCGCTCGGTACCACTCTTGAAAACAGCAGGATTTACAGAGATTCTGTCGAATCATAGGTATAAATAAATAGAAGACAGCGATGTTATTTTGTTACTTTCACGTCATTTAGTCCAGAAGACAGTGCGAACGGCACTTTTCAAAAGTAAATCATCCATCGTGAAAACCACAGCACCTAAATACATATGATTCAACACGTTCAGTATGTACTTTTAACTTAAGCGTTAAGATTAACCCCGATACGGGACACGACACTTCAATGTAAAAAGCGTGCTTTTTATCTGCTATTCGAAACATAATTATAGTACTTGAGACAACAGCACCTACACTCTAGAGGGCCTCCAATCAAGGACATAACAATTTATCATTTTATAGATGAGTTAATAATCTAAATGTCGAAGCTATCGGCTAAAAACCTACATGTCGCATGTGGCATAGTGATAAAGGGTCATATCTCATATATTCTTTCTCTTAGCGCTAAAGTAGAATGTTTGTTCATTGTATATTAGATCATGCACCTCTACGTATTATGTTTTCCACATATGCAAGGGTTCGTAATGGATATTTTTAAATGCACCATGCGTTTAGCAAAGGCCGATTGTATTGATTTAATTACTCTAAACTTCCATAGGCTCATGTGGGTTAAGTGAACTATACACAATGGGCAAATTAATTTAAAAGGCTGGCTGTTATGCAACATGATAATTGGGTTGGTCATCTTGTAATATAATTAATTAGTATCAATGAGGTCACCCAATTACCAAATGAAACACTATTCTAAATTAAATCAATTTATTACAAATCGCTGTTAAAAGACATTAGCATGAATTTAATCATATGATCTGAATGAGAATCAGAAATGATAAGTTCACAAATTAAATGATTACTGAACATGAATGATAAAAAAGTCTGGGAAAAGACCAGGATATAACAGGGCTACACCAAGGAATAAACTGAACGTGCCCTCAAATTCTCCATGAATTAACAAGATTCTAAACTATCGCTCAGTTCTAACATCACTCGTTTGCCTAAGCTCGCTTCATTTTACCAAATTCTACACGATGTTGAGAAGTCACGATCTGCTGTCATGGGTTGTTGGCACAGAAGTTCGCGTTGTTTAGGGAGCAATGCTTGCAGGAGGCAAAGTTAGTTCTATTCAGTGGCCAGAGAAAAATTTCCTTCCGTTCTTTCTCCAGACTAACTCTCGCTTCCGCTTCAGTATGACTTACTGACAGACTCAACCCAATGGGATGGTCGTAAGTATCAACAGTTTCTGAGTTTACAAAGTTAACCTATGGAATGACTGAGTCCTGAACATTTCTTCCTGAGGTCCCAAATCTGCTGTCAAGTTTACCCTGTAGCCAAACTGTTGGCTCTACGTTTTGGATTCACTGAAAGGTAGCACTCAACAGGTGCCCTGTGCTAAGTTATTACTCTTAACCCGTAAATTGTTCTAAATTTTCAATAATCTGACCAGCTTGTTCCACGTGAAGACTTACACATCTGTATTTCTCACTGTTTTGCAGGGTGCCTCCTAACCTCACACCACTCGTTTCTAGGATGGACTTTCCGACTTAAAAACTAACTTCCTTTGTCAAACACGCAGCATATGTTGGAATAAATGCACAAATGGATTCGCTCACTGCAAAGGCTCTTGTCTATAAAAAATTATAACAAGGGGCCAAAGAATAAAATATTTGCATAACATAGGTATTCACCGTGCCAGAGACAAAGGCCAACTCTTCAGAGGTACAGGCTCAAGTGATAAGGAAAAATTGGGATCCAGAGGGTGTTCAATACGTGCGTGTAAGAACTACGCCTTCCTTGTGTTAAGTAACAGCATTTTACATTAAAGTAAGAATGAAAATTTCTTCTACACGGCTGCTAATAATGCAATAAATTTACAGGTATACATTGCGTATAAAATGTCTAATATATTTGCTAACTGGATAATACTGTTCGTAAATTCAACGTGCAGAAACCACTGTTCTATTTATAAAGGACCACTGTTACAAATGCATGGGGAAGGAAGAGCAAATATAAAGCGAAACAACGTCATTAAAAAGAGAAACTACCGCTTAATACTACGGGAGGTAGAGCGCTGAGGAAAAATTGGAATGCTGTGGCCGCTATAATACGAGAGTTGCCCAGAAAGTAATGCACCGCATTTTTTTCTTCAACATTTTTTTACTGAAGATAAGAGAATTACACACACGTAAGAATGGTGTTTTATCTACATACCCTATTTTTCCACGTAATTTCCATCCCATTCTATGGCCTTCCTCCAGCGCGAAATAAGGGCATGAATGCCCTGTCGGTACGAATCCTTGTCCTGGTGGCGGAGCTAGTGCTTCACTGTGTGAATCACCTGCTCATCATCCTCAAAATGTCTCTCAGGAATGGCATCTTTTAATGCCCCTGTCCTCGCGAATGACATCATCATCTCGCTGCAACATGTCAGGTGTGACAGCCGTGGATGGTCTCCCTCACTGTTGCAAATCGCGGAGCTCCGCCGAACCGCCATCTGATGACCTCACCCTCCGTAACCAGCGATTAACTCTACTTCTGTCGACAGCAGATGCTTCATAGACTTTTGGCAAGCGTTTGTGAATATTCCCAGCCGTTTTTTTCTCTGCAGTGACGTACATCACCTACAGACGCCATTTTAAAACTGTCCTGCAGCTACTGTATCAATCGAAAGTGACGGAAACTTGGCGCGCTCACTCAGGAGACTTCATATAATACACAAGTAACGTTTTGCTTTCGTAGCATTGTTTTCGGCTGAGAAAAAAAAATCGGTACATTACTCTCTGGGAGACCCTCGCACATGCGCGTAAGCTCTGCATCTGACTGATGTTAAGTAACGGAATTTTACATTAAAGCAAAATGACAATCTTCTTATAAAAGGTCAGTAACAAATGCAACAATTTTAAAAGTATACACTGAATATAAATATGTAAAACAGTTATGTGATACTGCATGTAAAATTAGTATGCAAAAGATAACAATTCTACTACAACAACTTACTGAGCCGTGTGTGGCTCGCGTTGATGCCGTTCATAGCTTGGCATCTTGTAATAGCGATAGTGGCGTCTCGTTTTCTTAGTGTGTTCACTAGCACCATTACGTTTGCTCGCCTTGTCTGTCCGTGAATGGCAGCAGCAGCGTTTATCGATAGCGCGTACTGTGGTACCGTCTTTGGAGCGGTCTCTAGTATTTCCGGGTCGTCGCGTGTCGAGAGGTGAGTTGGGACGGAGCAGGAGTGAGGTCCAGACAGCCAGTACTCGCCCGACCACTGTGTTTGTGCCGACTTATAATTCGTCCGTGTTTCACAGTGATTGGTTTTAGTATTGCTGTAAGACGTCGTGGTCTCCTGACCTTCATTGCTTACATATTCCGCCCTCACAGTCATACTCCATACATCAAGACGCTTCATTCGAACCCAAACTCTGTAAGATAAAGTGAGTGTTGTATGAATTCATGTAAACGATATGCAAATAACTAATAAATCGCAAGTGCGCACCGTGGCTGGCGAATACACATACATTGCAGACACGACCGTCACAGGAGCTTTTAGTTCGAGAGAGGCAACCGCATGCCAGGCAGCCAGTCCCAACCCATCTATGTTGGTCGGTGGCCGCCCATGGAGCGGACAGCGTTCACCCGAGGCAAAGGAGGAACGACCCCGTGTTCGGCTTAAAAGCAAATTCCGCTACATTGTGTGGGAGCGGCCAGCCTAAGCATTCTTTACACATAGCACAGAGTTTCAGAGATTTTCAAAGGGAGACAGCAAACGCCAAACGCCGATACTACAGGTTTCCGGATTGGTCGCCTTAAACGAAACGGCATTCTCTCGGTTTAGAAGAGCAATGCTGATTGGCAGACGATATTTCTGACGCCTTGAGCTGAAGGAGTGATGGAAGAGACCGAAAGATATACCCCTTCACTTCTGGCATGGAGAGGCGCCGTTCCATTGTCGCTCTTGGAGCGAGGAACAAGTCTCTATCAGTACTTCACTGGGAGAGCACCTCTGTCGAGAGCGAATCAAAGGGCGACTCTATATTGAGTCATTGCGATTAAGCGTTGTTCACTGTGTTGGCCAACACACTTATTGTGCGAACGGACAGAGTTATAGTTAAACGCCTGCGAGCGAATTTTTGAGTGGCATCGTGGTGGACTGGTTATCTGACGGGTGTGCCACGCCAGTAGTTAGACTAGGGGCGAATAGGAATCCTTGATTTCATCAAGGCATAGGGAGAGTTTGATTGGCGAAGGTCAATCCAGATAGAACGAGAGTTATCTTATTTGTCAGCAGCGAGCGGCGCAGACAGCAGTCATCGCAGCTTACAGTACTGTGCGCTACAGCTATTGCGATCCCCATATTTCCTCCACAACAGTACACTTCACTGCATTTCACTAGCGACAGCCTCCACCGTACCTAGCAACATTCTGAAGGATAATTATTCAAGTTGAGTAGGCGCGCCTTTCATCCATTCTGCCAAGTCAACAACAATCTTACACTTTGTATAGAAATTTCATTAGCGAATTCTATCCTTGAGAGGTAACTTCACATTCCGAAAAGAACCAGGATATAACTTGTTCAAATCATAACTAAAAGTGACATTTTGATTTCTCAGAATTTTTGAAAAATAAATAATAACTTTCGTTAGTTTCATGTTTTCTTACACTAACTAGCACTACTCCAGTACCCACTAGTTACTAAGAAATTTTGTGAATTTTTGTGTCATTTCCTTACAGCGGATGACTCCAGAAGATATTTATTGCCGAAAGTTTTTCAGGCATTTCTCTTTAGAACGTTAGGAGCGTCTGTCTGACTTCTGTAGTAGTATGGAGGTGGAAATTGCATCTTGCAGGAGCCACATGGTAAAGGGTACATCTCAGATTAATCTGTAGGGCAGAATAACAAAATAGCAGATCAACCTCATGCTCACATTGTGAGTTATTGGTGGAATTGTTTTCCCGGATCCATGTGTATCTTGAGGTTTTGAATGAGCAGTTATTTTAATGCTGTCTGTGTACTGGACTTGGTGAGAGTTGCGAACGGACATCAGTTCGGTTGGGGCGCAGCAGCGAGCAGGTCCGTGCAGCGCGAGCGCAAACCGGGGCCGCTGGCGGCGTGCTGCCACTGCCGGATCGAGGAGGGGTAGCTGCGAGAGAGACGACTTCGTTGCACACCGAACCCTGGATGTTTGAGTGAAAAGTTAACTGCTAATGCAACCTCGACTATTTTCAGGTCTCGCCTTTGGTCGGCGGGTTGTTGCCCCCAGGGCCGCTGAGCCAGGCAGCAACGACTGAAGTGCTTCGAGGCGGTGAAATATTCAAGCCGTCTGTCTCTGTTTGTTCATTGAATTTAGTATTATTCTTATTAGTAAAGTGCAACCAGCGGTATTTTCTACCTTGTGGTCGCTAACGCCCCAGTTACCTGCCCTGGGGGTTAGCGTACTTTACCGGCAGTGTACCTTTCTACATTGTGTTGATGCTGCCTGACACGGCGTGTAGTTCGACAGCCTCTTGTATTGTACTGTGCATGTTTTTGGGGAAGTCTACCTTGCTTCTAGTGTTCTCTGAGGACGTAGTGCTGCCTGTCTCTTCGCCCTAATATTCCATCATTGTACCAGTGATCGGACGTTAGGTGGATTGGTTAGTCGGTGGGTCAGCACTTAGGTTACCCCTAGTTTCAGTTGCCATCCTGTTACGTGAGTACAACTCTTGGCTGCCTGTCTCACCTTACCTTATGTTTGAGTTACCTTCCCAGACCTACTCTTGGTACACTTGCTGAAAACCAGTTGTCCTGATTCCTTAGATTGTGATGTTTGTTTTAAGGATATTTGTAATTTTCTAATTATTGTTGTTGTTGTGGCCTTCAGCCGAGTAATAATTTAACTTCTTTTATAATAAGGCCTTCAGCCGTGTTACAGTTTGTTTTATAACAAAGTATTTACCTTACTACGTGCTATTTGTAATGGTTTTCCTGACTTCTAATTCAGACCTTCAGCTTTTTGTTATTTGAAATTGTTTGTGGCCTTCAGCTGAGTGATAATTTCACTTCTTTTATAATAAGGCCTTCAGCTGTGTTACAGTTTGTTTTAAAACGAAGTGTTTATCTTAATATGTACTATTTGGAATTGTTCTTCTAATTCAGGCCTTCAGCCGTTTGGGATTTGAAGTTGTGTGTGACCTTCAGGCTAGCAATAATTTCACTTCTTTCATAATAAGGGCTTCAGGCGTGTTACAATAAGTTTTTTTAAGCAAACTTGTTTTAAAAGCAAGGTATTTATCTTAATATGTGCTATTTGGAATTGTTTTCCTGACTTCTAATTCAGGCCTTCAGCCGTTTGTGATTTGAAGTTGTGTGTGGCCCTCAGCCGAGTAATAATTTCATTTCTTTTATAATAAGGCCTTCAGCCGTGTTACAGTTTGCTTTAAAACGAAGTATTTATCTTAATATGCGCTATTTGGAATTGTTCTTCTGACTTCTAATTCAGGCCTTCAGCCGTTTGTTGTTGGAGGTTATTGTTGGTGGCCTTCGGCCATAAAATTGTAGAATTTTATGGCCTTCGGCCATAAAATTGTAGAATTTTTTTTCTGTAATAAGGCCTTCAGCCGTCATACAGTCAGTTGCGTTTTTTTTTCCATGACATTGTTTTAAATTTTAATTTCTTTAAATAAAGTTCACGTATTTGTTGTGCAACAGAGGGTAACTGATTACGGCACCATCCACAATTGTAACCTTATCCTGCCCCATCCTGACAAACCAGCTCTCAGTTACTTCTGTTACAACAAGGTGGAGGAAAGACTAAATTGGATAAAGGTAACATCACAACATAAAAAATGAGAACCTTCTGCTTAACTGTACGGAGACTTATGCGGAAAACGTGCTGAAAAGGCCACGAGATATGAAACCCAGTGATAGGAAATGTCAGTAGCTCAACAGTAGAGAGGAAGCATTTTGAGGAAAACGGCACATTCGCCACAGTTAGCGGAGATCGACAAACAAGTATTATGTGACTGTGAGCAGCGGTTTAAAGCCATCGTGAAAGTGGTTAGCCTTTTATTTCCTTATGTAGGATTACGGTTTCTGCTAATTCCCTCGGAGAATGGTCTGAAATAAGAAACTGTTCAGCAAAAGAAGAATTATGACCATTTCCCCCTTTCTTATCCAACAGGTGCTCCTTATATCTCGCTTTAAGGGGACCACACCCTGCCTATCTAACCCATGTTAATTTAGGCAAGTATGTAACCCATTTCTGAAAAAACCTATTTGATGCAGGACCTTAACATTTTTACTGTATGTTACATGATGCTAATAGTCAACTGTACTAAAATCTACTTTATCCATTTTACAGTTTTGGAGAAATACTTTTCTAAATTTATCAACAAAAAATATTAAGTTTTTTTCTGCAGAAAATATTTTTTTTGTGAGCTTCCTAACGGGGGAATATTAATGAATGTAGTACCAGATGTGGCGTTTTATGTTATGCAGAGATTCTGAAAATTTCATTCATTTATCTATGATAGTTTCTGATATAATGGGGCATATGTACTGAAAATTTTAGTTTGCGGGAAACTGACTTTAAAGAAAAAGCTTTTGAAATTTGTTACTAACAGTTAATTAAAACTGTCCTGCTACAAATGATGGTCCTTCTTTGTCCTCTAGCAGGTCTCCCAGCTTCCTTTTCACCTTCCTGGATGCTTGTCTTGCTTTCTTGGCCATATTAGATGCAGACCTGTCTGCATCGGCTATCCTCATTTTATCGCAATGTTGCAGTCCACCAGGATTAATTCTCAGCTTTTTCAGTACCCAACACTTTCCAATATTACCACAATTGAATTTAATAACAGCATCATGATTTCCTAGTTTCATTGTATGCATGCCTACAAATGCATTTTTAGGAAGGCGGTTCCAAATTATGCTGTTGAAACATTCATTTGGGTTCTGTGTCTGCCCATGCAGACATTTCCTTAGAAGGTCGGGATGAGCCAAGTCTCTGAAAATAGGTTTAATTGCTGTAATGACACCAGCAGGAAGAGAATGCTGGTGAGAATAAGATACTCCAGTTGCCTGACCGCTATTGTATTTGCACCACGAATTTTCTCCTGATGGCCAACCGTAGTGGCAGAGCGGTTCTAGGCGCTACAGCCTGGAACCGCATGACCGCTACGGTCGCAGGTTCGAATCCTGCCTCGGGCTTGGATGTGTGTGATGTCCTTAGGTTAGTTGAGTTTAAGTAGTTCTAAGTTTTAGGGTACTGATGACCACAGCAGTTAAGTCCCATAGTGCTCAGAGCCATTTGAACCATTTTTCTCCTGATGGACACAATCCATGACATGGCTAATCATCAGTAGAGAACTTATGGAAGAATATGGCCCAAAAATCTCTCTTCATTGCCTCCAGATTTTCTTTATTTCTCCTAATTGCCTGCCCATAGTATACCTGCAAGTTTTCTATTTCAGTTTTAGTTAACCGACCATGTCCGGTCAACAATTTTCCATCTCCTAATTTTTTTCCTCTCATATCAACAGCTAGTTTTCTCAGCCTTGTTCCCAAATGTTTTTGAACGTGGCCTACACATTCTATTTTGCTAATAATGGCATCTCCATATGGCTTAGAGTTGACAGTGGGTGACAGAAAAGTGGGCGTGGCACACGTGATAGGAAAATGCTCTTTAAACGCTCGAAAAAAAAATTTTCAGTAAAATCCTTTTCAGAGTACTTAAATAAAACCTTAATCTACAGAAATATGATGAAAACCGAAAATCGATTTTTTTCGACCTGAACCACGGTGTGGTCCCCTTAATAGCTCTACCAGTTTGCCCTACATAATAGCTAGGGTATTGTATACAGACATTTTCAGAGACGCGTGATTTCGTGAAAGAATCTTGTTCAGTTTTTAATGTATGTACAAAATTTTTCTTCAAACTATTGTTAGTAGAGAAGGTAACTTTACAATCGTATTTTATAGTCGGGAGACCGATTACCAAAGCGACGTAAGAGCTGTACTTGTGGGGGAACGCAGAGAATAGTTCCAGTCCCATAAAATAATACACTTTCGCTCTTTGTGTAGTAAATCTTCAGCATATGGCCCGGCATTTTAATATATTAATTCTTTACTACTAACTGCGTTAACAAAACTGTTTGCATTCTGCATCCACATATACCACTCAGTGTACCTGAAGAATTATGTCATTGTATGCCACACAGTTCAGGAGATGTGATGTCATAAACATTAAGTTTTCGTTTTGACTTCTTCATTAGTCTATGGATGAAAACTCCGAAACTAATAAAACCAACATAGCTAGTGTTTTGCATCTTGAACCATAGAATTTTAAACGCTTATTGGCAAATATTTAACACGCGAACTCTAAAGTAATCAGACGTTTCAAACTGTTTTACACACGAGTGTTCGGATTAGTTACAGAATGGGTGGAAGGGGTGAGAGCGGAGAGGCGGTTATGTTAATTGTTCATGTACAACATGTTAAGTGTAAGATGTCTGGTCCGACGTCAGTAGGAGAGTGCAGGCCATAGCTAGGAATGATAAACCAACAAATAAGCAAGAAATATTGGATTAATGTAGGTTGCTTTTTACAAAGAAGAAGACAGCAACCAGCCACTATTAATACTGCTATTTATTTAGGTAAAAGAACCGTAACCGGTTTCGAACTGACAAGTTCATCATCAGACAGCTGTTCACATGATTTGCAACATGCACTTTACATTTTTTTATTCCTCCACTGTGGCGAAATATTCTTGATGTGTTGGTGCCATCGAAAATCCCGCGCGATTTTGAGGAGAAGTTGCAGCATTGTGTTTTTCAAATATTCCAAAACATATGCAGTACTTATGTAATTTGCACGTCACCATATTTTGCAAAGCACCACACACACACACACACACACACACACACACACACACACACACACACACACACACACACACCAAAAATTATTTGCCACCCGTTAAGCTGACACAAAGATCGCAGATTTACAAAAAAAAAAACAAAAAAAGTAAATCTGCATTCTTCGTGTGTATGTGTGTGTGTGTGTGTGTGTGTATCTTGCAAATCAAGTGAACAGCCGTCTGATGTCAGTTAGAAACCGGTTACGGCGCTTTTACCTAAATAAATAGCAGTATTAATAGTGGCTGGTTGCTATCTTCTTCTTTGTAAGAATCAACCTACATTAATTGTACACAGCCACGGTCTCGCTATGTGAGTTTTAGGCAAAATAGCAATATTGGATTATATAGTGAAAAACCACTTACTTGGAGAGGTAGACCGTATCAGCCGTAGCCAAGCGGGGTATCCACCTGGTCTAGGCTCTTTGCCACGGTTCGCGCGGCTCCCCCATTCGGAAGTTCGAGTCCACCCTCGGGCACAGGTGTGTTTATTGTCCTTAGAGTAAGTTAGTTTAAATTAGATTTAGGGGGGTAGGATGTGAAACGGGCCGACTTGGAGCAGGAGAGGCACCACAGGACATTTTAATTTACACTGTCTACACTTTTACAAATAAATTCATAAAACTTTGTTAGCATGACCAGGAAGGATTCAGGATTCACACTCATAGCAGAGGAAGTTCAAAAACATAACAAAACAAATTTTTTTTACATGTGAAATTTCAACATTTTTTCACTTGGTATTGGCTGCATTTGTTGCTGTAGGTACACTTTTCTTCATAAGTAAGAGAGATTCTTCGATGAATTTTGCACAGCATACAAACCATACTTACAGTTGTATGAAAGTCTAGAATTTCCCAAATCTGTTAGAAACTGTGGTAAAAATTGAGATAATTAACTATAAAATTCGAGTTTTTCTAAACACAAAGTTAAAACGTAACAGCCAATTCATTTTTCCATAGATTAAATAAATTCTAGAGTTTCATACACCTGTAAGTATGGTTTGTAAGCTGTGCAAAATTCATCGACGAATCTCTTACTTACGAAGAAAAGTGTACCAATAGCAACAAATGCAGCCAACATTAAGTGAAAAAAATTATGAAATTTCACATTTAAAAAATATTATTTTTTCGTGTTGTTGAACTTCCACTGCTATGAGTGTGAATCCTGAATCTTTCCTGGTCATGCTGACAAAGTTTTATGAATTTATCTGTAAAAGTATAGACAGTGCAAATCTAAAAGGTCCTGTCGTGCCTCTCCTTCTCGAAGTCAGCTCGTTTGACGTCCTACCCCCCTTAAGTAGTGTTTAAGCCTAGGGACCGCGATGACCTCAGCAGTTTGGTCCCATAGGGACTTGTTGTTGTTGTCTTCAGTCCTGAGACTGGTTTGATGCAGCTCTCCATACTACTCTATCCTATGCAAGCTTCTTCATGTCCCAGTACTTACTGCAACTTACATCCTTCTGAATCTGCTTAGTGTATTCATCTCTTGGTCTCCCTCTACGATTTTTACCCTCCACGCTGCCCTCCAATGCTAAATTTGTGATCCCTTGATGCCTCAGAACATGTCCTACCAAACGGTCCCTTCTTCTTATCAAGTTGTGCCGCAAACTCCTCTTCTCCCAAATTCTGTTCAATACCTCCTCATTAGTTACGTGATCTGCCCATCTAATCTTCAGCATTCTTCTGTAGCACCACATTTCGAAAGCTTCTAATCTCTTCTTGTCCAAACTATTTATCGTCTATGTTTCACTTCCATACATGGCTACACTCCATACAAATACTTTCAGAAACGACTTCCTGACACTTAAATCTATACTCGATGTTAAATTCCTCTTCTTCAGAAACACTTTCCTTGCCATTGACAGTCTACATTTTATATCCTCCGTACTTCGACCATCATCAGTTATTTTGCTCCCCAAATAGCAAAACTCCTTTACTACTTTAAGTGTCTCATTTCCTTATCTAATTCCCTCAGCGTCACCAAACTTAGCACCACGGTATCAGCCGTCAGTAGGGATTGATATCGTATGTCATCGAGAAATACAGGAAGTCTGTCTCTACGTCTACCTACAGATTACCGAAGATATCGCAAGTAAATACGGTATATCGGAGCGTGACGGAGACAACTGTTGTGTCGCGCCGCCGGTGATCACCGCACACGGTTGGCTGTTATTGCGTCTCGTGCTGTGGGCGACGGCATTGAGACAGTGGAGTGCTGCACGCAACTGATGCGACAGAAAACACCTGCTCCACTGGGGAAGCGGGCGACTCGGCACGCAGGCGCCGTGACGCAGACTCTGTGTCTCCGGCGTGATATCTGCGGCGTCGGTATTTAAGGCGGCGGCAGCGGGGCTGCGTGCATAGACGAGGTCTGTGTTCGTCGCCCGCCATGGCGCCTGCTGCCGCCAAAGTGTTTCTCTTCGCGTTCGTCGCCTGCCTGCTGAGCGCCGCCGTCTCAGCCGTGGCTTACCTCGACTGTGGTGAGTAGCCTGGCACGCACTGTTAACACTGCCAAATCGGAGCGTGCGGAATTAGGTGGAACTCTGCGCGGGTAAGAGAAACGAGAGGCCTACGCAAGAACCATTTACGCATCCATCCCGTCTTTACCCACATCCGCCGATGTTAAAATTTTGCGAACCATATAACCTATAGACTTAGAGAAAGCTTTGACAATGTTGGCTGGAATACTCTCTTTCAAATTCTGAAGATGGCAGGCGTAAAATACAGTGAGCGAAAGGCTATTTACAATTTGTACAGAAACTAGATGGCAGTTATAAGAGTTGAGGGACATGAAAGGGAAGCAGTGGTTGGTAAGGGAGTGAGGCAGGGTTGTAGCCTCTCCACGATGTTACTCAATCTGTATATTGAGCAAGCAGTAAAGGAAACAAAAGAAAAATTCGGACTACATATTAAAATCCATGGAGAAGAAATAAAAACTTTGAGGTTCACCGATGACATTGTAATTCTGTCAGAGACAGTAAAGGACTTGAAAGAGCAGCTGAACGGAATGGACAGTGTCTTGAAAGGAGGATATAAGATGAACATCAACAAAAGCAAAACGAGGAAAATGGAATGTAGCGAATTAAGTCGGGTGATGCTGAGGGAATCAGATAAGGAAATGAGACACTTAAAATAGTAAAGGAGTTTTGTTATTTGGGGAGCAAAATAACTGATGATGGTCGAATTAGAGAGGATATAAAATGTAGACTGGCAATGGCAAGGAAAGCGTTTCTGAAAAATAGAAATTTGTTAACATCAAGTATAGATTTAAGAGTCAGGAAGTCGTTTCTGAAAGTATTTGTATGGAGTGTAGCCATGTATGGAAGTGAAACATGGACGATAACTAGTTTGGAAAAGAAGAGAATAGAAGTTTTCGAAATGTGGTGCTACAGAAGAATGCTGAAGGTTAGATGGGTAGATCATATAACTAATGAGGAGGTATTGAATAGGATTGGGGAGAAGAGAAGTTTGTGGCACAACTTGACTAGAAGAAGGGATCAGTTGGTAGGATATGTTCTGAGGCATGAAGGGATCACCAATTTAGTATTGGTGGGCAGCGTGGAGGGTAAAAATCGTAGAGGGAGACCAAGAGATGAATACACTAAGCAGATTCAGAAGGATGTAGGCTGCAGTAGGTACTGGGAGATGAAGAAGCTTGCACAGGATAGAGTAGCATGGAGAGCTGCATCCAACCAGTCTCAGGACTGAAGACCACAACAACAACAACATAACCTATTCGGTGTGCGCAATTCCTTTAGCTGAATTTCCCCTAGCCTAAATCTTTGACAGCCCAAGTTGACGTTTCAGAAGCTGCGAAACAAAAACCAACAAGTTTTATTTCATAACAAGTTCCGGATCCTTTCACCCAAAGACAAACACCTTCTTGTTCATTTATTTTCCGATGATTCCGAATCCTCAAAACAAAAGCCATGTTACTAGTAAAATAAGATGTTCCGATGTCCCGATTAAAGACCTCGCAAACTTGAAATGTACGAAAAGCCATACCATCTCTGCTATTGAAAGCCTCCAATCCAGAAACACCTTTAACGGTACTACCAATGTACCTAGTTTTAACTAGAGTCCCGCCGCACTAAAATCAAGTGGGACCTTTAGTTATGTTTTGTTTATCACTTTAAGTACATTATTTATAATTTGTTTATGACTTTAAGTACTTTATTTTTAATTTAAAGTATATCTTTATAGGTATGTGTTAGATTGTCTCTTCGTTATCTTTAAGATGGTGGTATTATCTCATTTTGTGATTTTGGAGACTTCGACGCTTCTTACAAAAAAAACAGTGACCCGGATCCTCATCTTACAAGTGATGAGGGAGGAGGAGGGGGAGGAGTAACAACCTCGTAAAAAAACCTGGGTCCATCTGGCTCCGGATGGTAGCACCCTGTGAGGGCCCCTGCCTAGGGTTGCGGGTAAAAACCTGTCAACGGTCTCATAGGCGGATGAGGAATTTTTAACTCCCAACGGCTGAGAGAGCGGAGAAACCAAAAATCTATAACTGCAAGCGTCTGTACCCAGATTGGGCCGCTTGTGGGCAGCGTCTGTTCCTCATGTTAGAGGCGGCTGTTTCGAGAAAACCTTCTAACGCTAACAACGTTAGTCGTATTCCTGGTAGGTTACGCAAGTAATCTCCCCAACTTTGAAGAATTTCAACAGTTACAATCTTAACGCATGATGGGAATGTCTTTCAATAACGAAATTACCCCAGGTGGCCAATCCACCGTCGGGCAACGACGCAAGCAGACCTATGGATTCTGGGGAGTCTGCAACACCATGCAAATCCAACAAGATTAAAACCAGAAAAATCTTCAACATAGCAACTCTCAACATAAACTCCCTTCTCAAAGTGGGAAAACTTAAGCACCTTACAGACCAGTTACACACGGAAGACATACAAACAGAGGGCGCTGATTATGTGCAGCACTATGTTTTCTTTCATTTGTGGCTCCCTTAGCGATTTGTTTAATATTACCCGGTGCACTATCAACGGTGTTTAATATTTATGTCATTATCTAGAATATTGGCACTAGAGCACATGTCAACCACTGTTTTTTAACTCTTCCTCTTTTCAACAATATTACTTTTGTCGTGTTCTTCGTTTTATTGCTTTTCATTACTGTAATGCATTTTATACGTTATAAGCTTATTACAGACTTCAACTATTGTATCCCCCTTTATTTTCGCTGTTTGAATTAATTATTGAAAACTAGTGTATGCCGACATTAGCGACATCTGATGGCAGCTTGTTTTAAACAGTAGTACTACTGACAATATGACTCGTGCGTATGATGTTATTTATATGTATTTGACGATGCTGGTGCTGATTCCGCATTTGACGATGCCACTATGGCTGCAGTACATTAGGACTTGGTTTTTATGGAACAGGTATGCCTCTTCATATTTAAAGCGTACAAATGTAAATTTTGTCAGTACTACTTTTCATTATAGTCTATGTATTGTTCTTAAGCTGTATACAGTTTGCGAGTGTATTTATGTTTTTCCCATTTTTGCTGCAGATTTGATGATGGTCATTAAACACCGAAACCGGTAATCTGTTAAAAAAAAGTTTGTGACCACAGACGTAAATTAAAGGAAACTTATTAAGTTGACGTTGTTCAAAAATGCTTCAAATGGCTCTGAGCACTATGGGACTTAACATTTGAAGTCAACAGTCCCCTAGAACTGCTTAAACCTAACTAACCTAAGCACATCACACACATCCATGCCCGAGGCAGGATTCGAACCTGCGACTGTAGCAGTCGCGCGGTTCCGGACTGAAGCGCCTACAACCGCTCGGCCACCGCGGCCGGCAGTTGACGTTGTAATCGACATTCCATCGACTAAGAACATAGAAGCCGATGGTGACCTATTTTAATCTCTATATATAAAAAAGAATATCCTGACTGACTGACTCAGTTACTGACTGACCCTCGTCCAGTCCAAACCACTAACGAAAGAAATTTAATATTTGCAGAGGATATTTTCGAAATTCCACCCCTAAGGGGGTAAAATAGGTGAAGCTTGACATATGGAGAGGGTGTCGATATTATACTGTAGGCATCGCTCAAGAAGCGATTGGTCGAAATTACACTCTGTAAGTAGGCTGTTTAGGTTTTTATGTTGGTAGCGCCACATAGCGCTCTGTATGAAAAATCACTGACTGTGCTCGGTGCAGTCTGTGGCTGGATGGAATTGTTGGAATATTTGCTATTGTTGTGTTGGGCAGTTGGATACGAACAGGGCGTAGCGTTGTGCAGTTGGAGGTGAGCCGCCAGCAGTGGTGGATGTGGGGAGAGAGATGGCAGAATTTTGAGAGCGGACTATCTGGACGTGTGTCCGTCAGAAAAGGGAAATTTGTAAGACTGGATGTCATGAACTGATATATATTATGACTTTTGAACATTAGTAAGGTAAATACATTGTTTGTTCTCTATCAAACTCTTTCATTTGCTAGCTATGCCTATCAGTAATTAGTGCCTTCCGTAGTTGGAATCTTTTATTTATATGACAGTATTGGTGCTCGCTGTATTGCAGTAGTTCGAGTAACGAAGTTTTTTGTGACGTAAGAGATTCATGAAAGGTATAGGTTATTGTTAGTCAGGGCCATTCTTTTGTGGGGATTATTGAAAGTCAGATTGCGTTGCGCTAAAAATATTTTGTGTCAGTTTAGTGATGGTCAGAATAAGTAAAGTGTGAAATGTCTTGAGTACGTTCAGTTTTGCTCAGCTGTTTGAAAATCAAATAACGTAAGAGGTTTTCCAGCACTGTCATTTATAATTTTTTTCAAAGGGGACGTTACAACTCATAAGGGGGTGAAACAGGAAATAAACGGCTTTTTGAAAATTCGTCGCTATTAAGGCAACTTGGAGCTAGCACTGCCAAAATTGGCATTTAGACTCTCAGCCAGAAATAAAAAAATACGTGTTCCAGCACTTTTAGAAATTCAACCACCGAAGGGGTAAAATAGCTGATTAAAATTTTTCTAAAAATATTTCATTAGATTAAAAAATTGTTAAAGGTAAATCTTTGAAAATTAGTATTTCACTTCTCGGTTACATATAAAGAAATTTGTGTTAGGGGATGAAGTGGAAATACCTACATAAGAACGCAAAAGGCGTGATTAACAAAAGCCTTCAACTCCAGCTCCAGAATTGCTTTTTGCTGGAAAGACCATGCTTCTATGAGCTTATTTGGGGTGAAAAATTTAGCTGTTGCAATTTGTAAACAAAATATGAATCCCATTAAATAAAAACAAAAAAACTGTATAGACCATAGACCGTACGCGAGCGAAGCAGTGGGCGTTAAGGTAGTACAAAATATTTACATGTATGTCTGGAAGAAGACACTGTTGACGATCCACAGTTGTACAAAAAACTCTAAATCAATTCGCTGAGTGCGAATTTCTTGATATCGGCTCTGTTGTGTGGACTACGATAAAAGACTGCACACGGTGTGACATACGGAAATGTGCATCTGTCCGGGGATCGTGCACGGATAGGCGACCACTAGCGATAAGCGAAAAATCCGGTTACGGATCCCGGTCCAGAGCAAATTTTCATGAATCACTGCTAGGTATTAGGTCTACGCC
This sequence comes from Schistocerca serialis cubense, assembly GCF_023864345.2. Taxonomy (NCBI): domain Eukaryota; kingdom Metazoa; phylum Arthropoda; class Insecta; order Orthoptera; family Acrididae; genus Schistocerca; species Schistocerca serialis. The sequence goes on along the minus strand of NC_064638.1, from coordinate 287,163,236 downwards.
TAGTACAGCTGAATTCAGCGAATTAATTTCGAATAACACAAAATAACCGTCATATCCATGGCAAGTTCTGTGAATAACACCTTTCTGTCGCAATTAATGAACAGCTGTTTGAAATTTTCTGGAGAATAATTGCATAACATTCGGAAGTCAAACGATGCCGTGACAGTAGTTGTCTTCACATGCTGTATAATGTTCGAAGTTAGTCGTATATTTCATTTTTTAAATATACATCAATTCACCACAATGTTAAATCACGTTAACGTGTAGACTTGTCACTGTAACTAGCATTGCACTGTGTACTTGTTAACAGATTCACCAAAACAAAAATTAGTAACCCCAGCGTGCACGCACAGATGATTCGTTAAGCCTTTATACAGGGTGGTCCATTGATAGTGACCAGGCCAAATATCTCACGAAATAAGCATCAAACGAAAAAACTACAAAGAACGAAACTCGTTTAGCTTGAAGGGGGAAACCAGATGGCGCTATGGTTGGCCAGCTAGACGGCGCTGCCATAGGTCAAACGGATATCAACTGCGTTTTTGAAAATAGGAACCCCCATTTTTATTACATATTCGTTTAGTACGTAAAGAAATATAAATGTTTTAGTTGGACCATTTTTTTCGCTTTGTGATAGATGGCGTTGTAATAGTCACAAACGTATAAGTGCGTGGTATCACGAAACATTCCGCCAGTGCGGTTGGTATTTGCTTCGTGATACATTACCCGTGTTTAAATGGAGCGTTTACCAATTGCGGAAAAGGTCGACATCGTGTTGATGTATGGCTATTGTGATCAAAATGCCCATCGGGCGGGTGCTATGTATGCTGCTCGGTATCCTGGACGACATCATCCAAGTGTCCGGACGTTCGCCGGATAGTTACGTTATTTAAGGAAACAGGAAGTGTTCAGCCACATGCGGTCAACCACGACCTGCAACAAATGATGATGCCCAAGCAGGTGTTTTACCTGATGTCGCGGCTAATCCGCACATCAGTAGCAGACAAATTGCGCGAGAATCGGGAACCTCAAAAACGTCGGTGTTGAGAATGCTACATCAACAGCGATTGCACCCGTACCACATTTCTATGCACCAGGAATTGCATGGCGACGACTTTGAACGTCGTGTACAGTTCTGCCACTGGGCACAAGAGAAATTACGGGACGATGACAGATTTTTTGCACGCGTTCTATTTAGCGACGAAGCGTCATTCACCAACAACGGTAACGTAAACCGGCATAATATGCACTGTTGGACAACGGAAAATCCATGATGGCTGCGACAAGTGGAACATCAGCGATCTTGGCGGGTTCATGTATGGTGCGGCATTATGGGAGGAAGGATAATTGGCCCCCATTTTATCGATGAAATCTAAATGGTGCAATGTATGCTGATTTCCTACATAATGTTCTGCTGATGTTACTACAAGATGTTTCACTGCATGACAGAATGGCGTTGTACTTCCAACATGATGGATGTCCGGCACATAGCTCGCGTGCGGTTGAAGCGCTTTTGAAAAGCATTTTTCATGACAGGGGGATTGGTCGTCGAAGCACCATACCATGGCCCGCACGTTCACCGGATCTGACGTCCCCGGATTTCTTTCTGCGGGGAAAGTTGAAGGATATTTGCTATCGTGATCCACCGACAGCGCCTGACAACATGCGTCAGCGCATTGCCAATGCATGTGCGAAAATTACGGAAGGCCAAATGCATTGAGGTTGACGGACAACATTTTGAGCATTTATTGCATTAATGCGGTATTTACAGGTAATCACGCTGTAACAGCATGCGTTCTCAGAAATGATAGGTTCACAAAGGTATATGTATCACATTGGAACAACCGAAACAAAATGTTAGAACGTACCTACGTTCTGTATTTTAATTTAAAAAACTTACCTGTTACCAACTGTTCGTCTAAAATTGTGAGCCATATGTTTGTGACTATTACAGCGCCATCTATCACAAAGCGAAAAAGTGGTCCAACTAAAACATTGATATTTCTTTACGTACTACACGAATATGTAATAAAAATGGGGGTCCCTGTTTAAAAAAACGCAGTTTTTAATTTCGTGAGGTATTTGGCCCGGTCACGATTAATGGACCACTCTGTAGATGGCGCAGTAATCGAGTCACGCGCTCAACTGCGCGCGCACTGCCTCTACATAGGCATTGAGGCTATCAATGACACGTTTATTTTGCAAGCGGACGTTATATGTAAGTATGGATAAATGTAAGAACGTGGCGGAGTAGCAGAAAGGAGCAATCGCATTAGGCCGTTCCTATGGCCTTACAGTGTGTGACATTGCTGCATTTTTTGTGTTTCGCGGCGGAATATTCAACGTGCGTACAAGTAATAGTGCAACACAAGTGGCCGCGAAATACGACGTCTTAAATGTGGTCGGAAAAAACTGAGAGGGGCTGGAGACGCGTTTCACGGCTTGCAAATAAAAATCGCTTTCAAACGCGACAGAGATTCCTGCAGTCAGTGGATGAAGGTCGATACCAACCTGTTAGCGAAAGAACATTGCGACGGAAACTGCATACGATGAACATTTAGACTTGGCCACCTGGCAAGAGACCATTGCTCGCACAGAAACGTAATGACGACAATAGTAAAATTCATTGGGCTAGAAGACTATGTGACTGGTTTTCTGGACACTCCCCAGTCGTACTACTTCTCGACTGGCCTGCAAAATCACCTGTCCCTCATAGGAAATCTATGGGGCATGTTGGAACAGTGGATAAAACTGTGTCGTCAGCATCCCTACATTTTGGCTGAACTGCGTGATCACATCTTCAGCGGGTGGCTTATCCTGCATACGACGTAATTGCTGGACCTTGTGTGACTCACTTGCTAACCGAATCCAAGCGGGCATTACGTCCAGTGGTGGAATTACACGATATTAAATGATGTTTGTAATGATTTCTCCAGGGGCGACTACTTTTTTATCCGGTGAGCTCGCATGTAAGTGAAACGTTAGCAGATTCACTGATATTATAATGAGCATTATTTGAAAATCCGCCTCTGTATACGAGTGATGAGTGTGTCTGATTCTCAGACGCAGCTGCCACTGCTTTTTCTTCGATGAGTAGACTGGAACGAAGTGCACTCAGACTCGTGATGCCAAATGAGGAACTACTTGATTGAGAGGTAGCGGCTCCAAGCTCTGCAAAGCCGACAACGCCCGGGAGAGCGGTATGCTGACCCAAGTTGTCCCCCCCCCCCCCCCCCGCACCCCCTCCCCACCCCCACCGTAGGCATCTGCGTGATGCCACAAAGCACGAGATGACACGATATCCGGTCCCCTGAGAGTCAATGTACTAACGAGATCACATTCGTTCTTCAGGGAACAACAATCAGTTACTATCCTGTAAACGAATCGATGTGTTCAAAGATAATTGTCATCCACTGCCCACGTGGGAATCCAGCATTCCTTAAAGTTGACCCTTGAAATCCATTTGACCACTTTAACGGCGTACTGTACAACTGCTGGCTTCAAGTACACTTAGCATCAAAGAATCTACTGATGACCGATTTTTAAACCTTGGTTGTGGCAGGAGTTTGTCCCTGCAAAGCAATATTTAAGCGACAGATGTTTCTGAAGAGCCATATCGCTAGTTTCAATATGGAGATGACCTCACAACATCACATCTCAATAGGTATTCTATGGGATGTAGAAGTCGGCTTGCGAAAAGCTTAAAGACATCTTCTCCACATAGCTCCTCGAATAAAATACTGCTAAAAAAAGGGACTCTGCTATTTTCATCAATAAAGCGTCTGTCATCTCGTAAGTCCAAGCTTTGGGCTAATGGTAACAATGAAATACGAGGAGCTCTTGAAATATCAGAGAGTATTAATATTTTGAATTCACTTTCATTTCCCTACAGGAAAACAATAGTCATAATTTAACTTTTCCAAGGAAGAAAGTTCAAAGTTTTACGTCCCGTGGACTTTATCGCCGCCTTTAAAACGAAGCACTTATAGAAAGGAAAATATTTGTCACAAGCTGTGCCGCACAGTTTCATGATACAGGAAATTTTTTTGGGGGTAACCATCATACGTTCCTTAATGAGTATGATCCATATTAGATGACTAGTTCCACTTACTGTACTTTCATCAAAACTGGCTACATAAACTTTAGAGAACAAAATTAGATAAGAACTGCGATAAGAAATTTGCCGTGAACTTCTGTGAAAAATATTATTCGGTAATTGCTTATGAAAAGCATGGAAAATAAAAACCAGACGAGCCAGACACGAATCTGAAGCCAGATTCTGCTGAATATAGCTCCAGAACCGCATCCAGACTTTTTTTAAAGATCCATCACGTTCACACCGTAACTTAGCCCAATCTACTGGAGGAAAAAATTCGTGTAGTCGCATATTTTTGTACAGTGGTAGAGGGGAGTGCTATGAACAGCATACTAGAAATTCTGGCCAATAGGGTGTGATCGTGGGGGTTGGGGCGGGAGGGGGGTTGGAGGTGACGTGTAAAGGTCACTTTTTAGGTTTTTCTTGACTATCTCAAAAACCACACCTCCTAGCGAAAACGGTTCGCAGTACGAAATTACACTACATTAAATTTACTATTCATTTTTTTCCGTGGCACTGATAGTTTCCGCGTTGCAGCGGATGGTTGGCTGGTTGATTGGTTGATTCGGGGGAGGGGGTCAAACAGCGAGGTCCCATCGGAACAGCGAAGAATGGTGAAGGAAGTCGGCCGTGACCTTTCACAGGTACCATCCCGGCATTTACCTGAAACGATTTCGGGAAATCACGGAAAACCTGAATCAGGATGGCCGGACACGGGTTTGAACCGTCGTTCTTCCGAATGCGAGTCCATTGTCTTAACCACTGCGCTACCACACGCGGTGCAGTGGATGGATTAACCGCAATGATGTGGGGTTACCAACACTGTTGGTAGCGTACCAGTAGGGACAAGAAAGGAGGCATGAAGGGCGCCAAAATAGAAATAACAACCATCCATTTATTGAACCGTTACACACGCACATCATGATATATGAGACATTATGACAAACAGTGTGCATAATGAAGGCCGCACAATTTTACCAATGTAAGAAATTAAAATAATACTAGCATAAAATTAACTAAAGAGCCTTAAAGGAAATGTTTATGAGAAGAACACGGCGGGGCCGCAAGGGAGGAGGCAACACGATACTTAACTCAGCTATACCAAAACAAACAACGGACACCAGGCCGCGCCAACAACGGACACGTAAGGCAGGCAACTACTCTCTCAGCTGCGGTTCCGCGAGTTCCGCCGAAGTACTTGAAACTTTTTAATACTTGAAACAGTACACCAGTGATCAGCAAATTAAAAAAAAACAATAACATGACATAAAAATACAATAATTTAAGAAAATCACATCACATGAGTATGAGCTTAAGGTCTTTCAGTAATGAACAGATTACGAAAGGTAAAGGGACATGTACCACTATTAAATCTTGCGTAATTACACTACTAAATTTCTCAGTACCCAAGTTGCAATTAACGCAACAAGAATTAACTCATTTAAGTGATAATGTTGCTTTAAAATAATAATAAAATCATTTCATACAGCAGAGGACCAAGAATGGCCCGATCAGTACTCCACAGTGAAGCAGTTCACACACAAGGTACTCCACGGCTCCGTGCACACAGCCCCATACAGAATGCAACACAACCACAGCGACCCCGCGTACTACCAGAACCACCACGCAGTAAACCAAAATCGTACTAGCCCAAAACAAGGACCGACTTTTAAAATAACGAGACCTAGCCCGGGCCGGACAACAGACCAAATGCCGGGAAATCCATAAGAAACCTCAGCCAAAACAACAATTTATGAACAATATGCCAAACACAAGACCTCTCAGTCCAAAGGCTTCCGTTTAGTCGCGAAGGTGGCTCCGACCCGCCTACGGATTGCCGAATCAAGCTTAACCTTCGTTAACGGAAAGCGGAAGCACCACAAGACAAAATAAACTCCAATATAACTGCGCAAGGCAAACTCTAAGGAGTGCCACTCGAAGACTGCGCACTTGAAGATCAAACATAAAGCACCCAGACTAACGTGCCGCTGAACGACGCACTTCCATCACCAGCGTCTAGTAGAGTACGGAGAGCAGCGTAGCCCATCGATATACATCCATGGGACGGTAAACGATGATAGCAATCCCAGCGACGGAGAGACAGGAGGACAAAATGACATCCCGCCGCACATAGATTTCAAACTCAGGCTCGACAAGCTACAACAGGCGAGATTTTGCTCCCTTGCGAATCAAGTTAGACGGCACACCACGCCGCTGTCCCCACTGTTGTTGTTGTTGTGGTCTTCAGTCCTGAGACTGGTTTGATGCAGCTCTCCATGCTACTCTATCCTGTGCAAGCTTTTTCATCTCCCAGTACCTACTGCAAACTACATCCTTCTGAATCTGCTTAGTGTATTCATCTCTTGGTCTCCATCTACGATTTTTACCCTCCACGCTGCCCTCCAATACTAAATTGGTGATCCCTTGATGCCTCAGAACATGTCCTACCAACCGATCCCTTCTTCTGGACAAGTTGTGCCACAAACTTCTCTTCTCCCCAATCCTATTCAATACTTCCTCATTAGTTATGTGATCTACCCATCTAATCTTCAGCATTCTTCTGTAGCACCACATTTCGAAAGCTTCTATTCTCTTCTTGTCCAAACTATTTATCGTCCATGTTTCACTTCCATACATGGCTACACTCCATACGAATACTTTCAGAAATGACTTCCTGACACTTAAATCAATACTGGATGTTAACAAATTTCTCTTCTTCAGAAACGCTTTCCTTGCCATTGCCATCCTACATTTTATATCCTCTCTACTTCGACCATCATCAGTTATTTTGCTCCCCAAATAGCAAAACTCCTTTACTACTTTAAGTGCCTCATTTCCTAATCTAATTCCCTCAGCATCACCCGACTTAATTAGACTACATTCCATTATCCTTGTTTTGCTTTTGTTGATGTTCATCTTATATCCTCCTTTCAAGACACTGTCCATTCCATTCAACTGCTCTTCCAAGTCCTTTGCTGTCTCTGACAAAATTACAATGTCATCGGCGAACCTCAAAGTTTTTATTTCTTCTCCATGAATTTTAATACCTACTCCGAATTTTTCTTTTGTTTCCTTTACTGCTTGCTCAATATAGAGATTGAACAACATCGGGGAGAGGCTACAACCCTGTCTTACTCCCTTCCCAAACACTGCTTCCCTTTCATGTCCCTCGACTCTTATAACTGCCGTCTGGTTTCTGTACAAATTGTAAATAGCCTTTCGCTCCCTGTATTTTACCCCTGCCACCTTTAGAATTTGAAAGAGAGTATTCCAGTCAACATTGTCAAAAGCTTTCTCTAAGTCTACAAATGCTAGAAATGTAGGTTTGCCTTTCCTTAATCTTTCTTCTAAGATAAGTCGTAAGGTCAGTATTGCCTCACGTGTTCCAGTGTTTCTACGGAATCCAAACTGATCTTCCCCGAGGTTGGCTTCTACTAGTTTTTCCATTCGTCTGTAAAGAATTCGTGTTAGTATTTTGCAGCTGTGACTTATTAAGCTGATAGTTCGGTAATTTTCACATCTGTCAACACCTGCTTTCTTTGGGATTGGAATTATTATATTCTTCTTGAAGTCTGAGGGTATTTCGCCTGTTTCATACATCTTGCTCACCAGATGGTAGAGTTTTGTCAGGACTGGCTCTCCCACGGCCGTCAGTAGTTCCAATGGAATATTGTCTACTCCAGGGGCCTTGTTTCGACTCAGGTCTCACGCAGTATCATATCTCCCATTTCATCTTCATCTACATCCTCTTCCATTTCCATAATATTGTCCTCAAGTACATCGCCCTTGTATAGACCCTCTATATACTCCTTCCACCTTTCTGCTTTCCCTTCTTTGCTTAGAACTGGGTTTCCATCTGAGCTCTTGATATTCATACAAGTCGTTCTCTTCTCCAAAGGTCTCTTTAATTTTCCTGTAGGCGGTATCTATCTTACCCCTAGTGAGATAGGCCTCTACATCCTTACATTTGTCCTCTAGCCATCCCTGCTTAGCCATTTTGCACTTCCTGTCGATCTCATTTTTGAGGCGTTTGTATTCCTTTTTGCCTGTTTCACTTACTGCATTTTTATATTTTCTCCTTTCATCAATTAAATTCAATATTTCTTCTGTTACCCAAGGATTTCTACTAGCCCTCGTCTTTTTACCTACTTGATCCTCTGCTGCCTTCACTACTTCATCCCTCAAAGCTACCCATTCTTCTTTTACTGTATTTATTTCCCCCATTCCTGTCTATTGCTCCCTTATGCTCTCCCTGAATCTCTGTACAACCTCTGGTTCTTTTAGTTTATCCAGGTCCCATCTCCTTAAATTCCCACCTTTTTGCAGTTTCTTCAGTTTTAATCTACAGGTCATAACCAATAGATTGTGGTCAGAGTCCACATCTGCCCCTGGAAATGTCTTACAATTTAAAACCTGGTTCCTAAATCTCTGTCTTACCATTATATAATCTATCTGATACCTTTTAGTATCTCCAGGGTTCTCCCATGTATACAACCTTCTTTCATGATTCTTAAACCAAGTGTTAGTTATGATTATGTTGTGCTCTGTGCAAAATTCGACAAGGCGGCTTCCTCTTTCATTTCTGTCCCCCAATCCATATTCACCTACTATGTTTCCTTCTCTCCCTTTTCCTACACTCGAATTCCAGTCACCCATGACTATTAAATTTTCGTCTCCCTTCACAATCTGAATAATTTCTTTTATTTCATCATACATTTCTTCAATTTCTTCGTCATGTGCAGAGCTAGTTGGCATATAAACTTGTACTACTGTAGTAGGCGTGGGCTTCGTATCTATCTTGGCCACAATAATGCGTTCACTATGCTGTTTGTAGTAGCTTACCCGCATTCCTATTTTCCTATTCATTATTAAACCTACTCCTGCATTACCCCTATTTGATTTTGTGTTTATAACCCTGTAGTCACCTGACCAGAAGTCTTGTTCCTCCTGCCACCGAACTTCACTAATTCCCACTATATCTAACTTCAACCTATCCATTTCCCTTTTTAAATTTTCTAACCTACCTGCCCGATTAAGGGATCTGACATTCTATTAACCGTAAAATCGCGGTCCGGTCTTCCCATCGGGCCCCACTCGGCGTACAGACGAAAACAACCCCAGCAAACAACACCACGCCAAGGCAGCCACCTCTTACCTCCTCACACGCCTCCAGGTAAGCCCCGGCCAGCGATCACACACGGAAACAAGCGCCTAACGGCAAAGCGCCATCTGTGTGAAAACTCAGCACTAAGATCGATACGGACTTGGAAATCAGCGAGCACCGTAACACGCAGTTTAGTGTTTTAATGGTGTAAAATTAACGTTTATTGTCAAATGAAGTGTGTTAAGAGCAAATATTAGATGCATGTACCACGTCTCCGTGCAGTAGAACCGTATTAAGGGATAGACTGTGTTCCGTGGATGTGCGCTCTGGAGGGCGGGTGGAGGTTAGATGCGTAAGGGAAGGCTCCTCGCCAGATTGTGCTCATGCACTTCCGTCCTTTGTAAGTTTGCGAACCGAAGAGCAAGCAGGGTACTTCACGTTAAGAATCACTGGCGATGCTGTGCGCAGACACTCCCACGGGATGTTTACCTTACACTAAGTGTGTTACACTACAACGGTTGCAGGTGTGAGTTACTGACAACACTGCCACAAGAAAAGGATATGAACAGATTCTACATATATGTCGGCAGACTATTATACACTGCTACAGTGGAAATTGTTTCTTAGTCGTCCTTTAACGTACTTACACTCTTCTTTCGAGAAAGGCGAATTAGTCCACCACAAACGCTGCTCGCCTTTCGGTTTACAGACGGACTACACTGAAGAGCCAAAGAAACTGGTACAGCTGCCTAATATCGTGTAGGGCCCCCGCGAGCGCGCAGAAGCGAGGCAGCACGGCGTGGCATGGACTCGACTAATGTTTGAAGTAGTGCTGGACGGAACTGATACTATGAATCCAGCAGGACTGTCCACAAATCCTTAAGAGTGCGAGGGGGTTTTCCCTCGTTCTGTTTGCGAGTGGAACAGGGAGAGAAGATGCTAGTTGTGGTACGAGGTATCCTCCGCCACGCACCGTATGGTGGATTGCGGAGTATGTATGTACATGTAGATGTAGATGTAGATCTCTTCTGAACGGCACATTGCAAGGCATCCCAGATACGCTCAATAGCGTTCATATCTGGGGAGTTTGCTGGCCAGCGGAAGTGTTAAAACTCAGAAGAGTGTTCCTGAAGCCACTCTGTAGCAATTCTGGATGAAGGGGGAGTCGCATTGTTCTGCTGGAACTACCCAAGTCCGTCGGAATTCACAATGGACATGAATGGGTGCAGGTGATCACACAGGATGGTTACGTACGTGTCAATTCTCAGAGTTGTATCTAGACATATCAGGTGTCCCATATCACTCCAACTAAACACGCCCCACACAATTACAGACCCTTCACAAGCTTGAAAAGTCCCCTGCTGGAATTCATGAAGTCGTCTCCATACCCGTGTATGTCTATCCGCTCGATACAATTTGAGACGAGACTCGTCAGACCAGGCAACATGTTTCCAGTCATCAAGAGTCCAATGTCGGTGTTGACGGGCCCAGGCGAGGCGTAAATCTTTGTGTCGCGCAGTTATCAGGGGTACACGAGTGGCCCTTCGGCTCCGAAAGCCCATATCGATGACGTTTCGTAGAATGGTTCGCACGCTGACACTTTTTGATGGCCCAGCATTGACATCGGCAGCAATTTGTGGAAGGGTTGCACTTATCTGACGTTGAACGATTGTCTTCAGTCATCGTTGGCCCCGCTCTTGCAGGATCTTTTTCCTGCCGCGGCGATGCCGGAGATTTGACGTTTTACCGGATTCCTTATATTCACGGTACACTCGTGAAATGGTCGTACAGGAAAATCCCCACTTCATCGCTACCTCGGAGATGCTGTGTCCCATCGCCCGTGCGCCATCTAGAACACCGCAATCAAACTCACTTAAATCTTGATAACTTGCCATTGTAGCAGCAGTAACCGATCTAACAACTGCGCCAGATGCTTACTGTCTTACACAGGCATTGCCGATCGCAGCGCCATATTCTGCCTGTTTACTTATCTCTGTGTTTGAATACGCATGCCTGTACCAGTTTCTTTTTCAGTCGAGGATCAGATCTCATTTAACCTGACCACTGATGGCTTCGATTTGGGGAATGTCACAGTGTATATAGCCCAAGAATCTCTTGTCTCGTGTAAGTGCTCAAAATAATTTCACAGAGCTCGGTAGACATCGAGGTCATTAGAGATGGAGCGCAGACTTAGATTAGGAAAATATGTGGAAAAAATCGGCCGTCTTCTTTCAAAGCAACCATCCCGGAATTCGCCTGAAGCGATTTAGGGAAATCACGGAAAATTTTAATCAGGATGGCCGGAACGGGTTTGAACCGTCGTCCTTCCGAATGAGACTCCAGTGTGCTAACCGCTGCACCACTTCGCTCGGTAGGTTTTAATAAAGTTATTATGTGAAGTGCGCTCCTATAAACAATGACTGAGAAGTGCTTAATTTGCAAGTGCGACGTTGTCGTTCGGCTATGTAATGTTGATGGGAATGGGGTTGAATTGGTAAATGTTGCATCATGCTGCTGCCTGTCGTTGATTGCAAATTGTAAAACCATGTAACTGTGCTGTAGTCCCTTGGTGATGAGTTACTGAATGACCAGAAACTACAGCACTTTTCTCGCCATTAATTATGTTAGCGGAAGACTGCATAAATCTCTTCCAATCAGAAATTACTGATACTTGTAGAGTGAGCTGCTCTGAGTGGAGCCACTTACCACTTATCTCGCAATGTGGTGTCAATACGTCTCATCAAATAAGACTGATCATGTTTAAATCTAGAACAGTAATCTGTCGTAATGCACTGCTTGATTTGCGTTAAAATATCTGAAGTTCCATAACATATAGGTGATTTCTGTTACAGCGGGAGCCAATTTAAGCCACTGGGCCTCTTCAGGCGTTGGGAGATACTTAATACCCCTAAGCTGCGAAAAGTAACGCAGCCATTGATAGTGGAGACAATGAAATCGACACTGTCAAATACATATTGATAGCATGTTACACTTGCTACAGGCTTTTCAGTGTGGTAGACAGTTGATAGCTCCAACGGTTGAGCTTTTTTATATGATAGCTCAGTCACAGCCGCAAATAAGTATTCACTTAATAAACTGAAAATAACTGCAATATACGGACACGTGCTCAATGAAGTTATTTTGTCTACTCACATAGGAGAGCTGGACAGAAAATGCTGCGAAGCTATTGCCTGTTTGCAAACTGAAAAGCGATTTTTTTTTTCAAATTTTTGTTAAGTTCCTATGGGACCAAACTGCTGAGGTCATCGGTCCCTAGGCTTACAAACTACTTAATCTAACTTAAACTAACTTACGCTAAGGACAACACACATGTCCAAGCCCGATGGAGGATTCGAACCTCTGACGGGAGGAGCCGCGCGAACCGTAGCAAGGCGCCCACGACCACTCGGGTACACTGCGCGGCAACTGAAAAGCGAGCAGCACTCGTGATTGGGAAGTTGCCTTACACGAAAGGAGCGCTACGGCTGACGTACAGAGTGACTAAGAATCAATTTCCCTCTAACATTGTGGAGAAGTGCAGTAGAGAGGATTTGGTATTGCCTGCACGCTCTTCACGTTGCAGACTTAACTGGGTTTACACTAGCAAGTCGCTTGCAGAAGTTATTGCTGCATGTTACTGCGAGTCGCTTGCAGCTTTGTTTACACAGCAGCGCAAGAATTAAGCTTGATCCTTTTCCGCAAGTTCTTTGGCAAGAAACTTGCGTCAACAACTTGCTTATACTGTTTACATGTTTTTTCAGTACCACCACGAGTGTCAGCCGAAGTATAAAATGACAAGTAGGCGGGTGGGATATGCTGCAGCTCTTGTAATTGTAATGAAAAACGTGAAAAAGAAAAACAGAAGTATTTGGGTTAGAGAGTGGATAATGAGAAGATCGGAGAATGATGCCTATAATAACCTTTTGCAAGAACTTAGTATCGGGAGCATGGATACTTTTGAAAACTTCTGCAGAATATTCTCAAATCATCTGGAGTGTTTGTTGACGTTAATAGTGCCCGTCATATCAAAACGAGACACAAACTTCCGTACTGCTATTTCAGCAAAGGAACGTTTGCTAGTCACTCTTACAATTTACAGCTACAGGTGAGCTACGAATAAAATAGGCCTTTTCAATTATTTATGTGAAACATAGGAGACTCATACAAGTCCCTAATGTACTTGTTTCATATTCCCGTCAGCCATTTTTGACGTCTTGAAAACGGAAAATTATTTGAAGGTATGTGAAAATACAACAATGAAATTAATTTTTTATTGAAATAAACAGCATTTTACCGAATGATATGCTTATAAAAATGTTTTTTTCTTCTGATGCTCATAAAATGGAAAGTGAGAAGCTAAGTAACTAGAACATGTAATAATTACACATCGTCTTTTTCCAGACTCCTAAAACTAGGAGTGGATGCAGGTGGCAAAGGGGTTGTGTCTTCAAGTTATGCTACTTTTTCCGTGTACTTCTTTCACAGATGTGTCGAATATCGACGAGATTTCATTTAATACGCTCATCTTCTTCACTCCATCCTTAAAGTCCCGGTTATGCACGTCCCATATTTCGGGGTAGCTCTCCACGGCTTCAATAAAATGTTCTGTATCCTGCTTCATCCATTCCCATTTCTACTCCATTTCCGAAATTTGTTTTCATATAATAGGTGAGATGGCTGTATAAAATTAAGTCACCACATTAAGTAAAATGTTAAACATGAGTGTTATGCAGACGGCACACTTAATATAACTTGCGCTTCCTACCTGCAGGAAATAGAAATAAATCCTAAAAGCTGCAATTTACTTGCAGACACTTCTTGCGTGGTGTTCACACCGGAAGCGGAAAACGTGCAGCAAGCTACTTCCGCAATAAATTGCTGCAATAACTTGCTGGTCTAAACCGAGCATTATGGAGGAAGGAAGCGCATGACCACAACCCGGCGACCTACCTTCTCTCACGCTTCTAACCTCCACCCCCACCTTTTCACTCCGTTACGCTCCCAGAACACAATATACCCCTTAATAGCGATCTACTGAGCTCATATGGGCACAAAGTAATCACATTTGTTCTTCACCCACAT